>NC_051155.1:60273439-60873439 GCF_013339745.2 Dermacentor silvarum | reverse complement strand
TCGTAGTAGGAGTTGTTTATATAATTATTTGCTCCTTAACGACTTTAGGTTTTTGACCTTTATGTTATTTGTATTTACATGCTTTTCTTTACAACTGCGAGATTGCATTTGCCCTTATTGCAGTATCGTTTTTTAATCCCCAATTCGTGAATGGTACCTGGAACCTGAGGTGTATACGAGTGCCATGTTGAAGTTTGGACATCTTTATTTTAACTACATTAGACTGGCATTGCATAAAGGTTGAGCAGCTCTAATTACTAGAACTTTGAAGTTTTATGTGTCAATGTGTTAAACCTACCCTGTAATGGCCTGGGGGCCAACAGTATAAATAAATAAATAAATAAATAAATAAATAAATAAATAAATAAATAAATAAATAAATAAATAAATAAATAAATAAATAAATAAATAAATAAATAAATAAATAAATAAATAAATAAGAATAAGTTCGCTCGTCAGACTTGTGATGACCGAACACCGTAGGTCTTATAATTGTATCTTGCATCGTCATTTCTGAATCTTTTTTTTTTTTTGGGGGGGGGGGGGCAGTTTGGCTAACGTTAGCTGACACGTTAGCTAGTATGTATACAAGGGAATGTAGATGAACAGCCGCGCCTTCTAAATCATTTTGATGCATGCGCGTTTCAGTTTATCTTACTAAGTGGGTCGAGCTGTGACGCGGAGCTTGTGCATACAGTCGGTCAGTGCGACGCTAAATGCCAGGCTTTCATCGATGGCATCATCAGGCGTGTCGGCGTCCTTTATTGTGACCTCTAACCACCGGGAAGTCTGGCTTTCAGTGAAGCCACCTGCTGGCGTAATGTGCGGACGAGGCAAACGAAAACTCTTGAACTTCCTTTTCACTTTTTTGCTTTGGGATTCTTTCTGTGCGAATAGGCTTCTTGATTTAAAGGCTCCACATGATCTGCGTAGGCTTCTCTTTCGTTACACTCTGTTTATTCTTTTTTTCTCTCTCTCTCTTTCACTTGTGGAGGAAAAGAAAGTTTTCAATGAGTTTCCCGGCATATGGTGACCGCCAGCCGCCCTCAGACGGGGCATAGTGTGTTGGGGAGGCTTCCACAAGGTCAGCGAGCCCAGCGAGCGACATCATGGGCCTACCATTAAGAAACCTGTAGGCTTCATAATGACTTGAAAGCAACGAGCATCCTAAGCAGTAAGAAATACAACAATAATAATAAATAATCAAAAGCAAAAAAACCGCAGGCGGACAGAGTATGAGCCCTGACGGAAACCCTCCCACTGCGGCCGACCACGAGAAAAGGAATCTCCCGGTTGACTCGTGAAAGTTGCTCCGCCGAGAGAGAATTCTAGGTGTAGATGAAAAGTTAAGAAAGGTAAAGGAAATTGTAAACGAGAAAAGAGCATGAAAAAATAGGAGAGGGAACCCGACCGACAGGTATGCGAGCAAAATTATGGCTGGAAGCGTAGATATTTTTTATTTCTTTCCTTTCTTCCTCCCCCCGTCCCCCCTTTTTTTATATTTTTTTGCGATGCTTGTGGCAGGGCATGCAGGTGTGTGCACCTCGGAGAAAGTTGCCTCTCGCGCATTTTCTGACTGTCTCATCCTTCTAGTGAATTGTTTTCGCACACACGGCACGCCTGCACCATAGAACGCAGCACATTTCCTGGCTGTCCAAGCTTTCGCTTGCGCGCGAATGTCCAAGTGTGCGTGCTTGGCTTCGGTGCGGTGCTGTGCTGACATTTGCAGTGCGCGTGTTAGCGCAGTTCTTGGGAACGGATGGCAGCGAAATTGCTTGCCCGTCGCTCCCGAGGTCCGGACACTCATAATCCAAGTAAAGCTTGTACGATTTGCAGATACATAGGTAAGTTTTTTTAAATAGAAATAACAAAGTAACTGCTCGGCCCGGCAGGATAAAGAAAAAGATACGTCAACGTGCAACGAAAGCTGCTGCTGCTGTATACGTTTTTGGGTTTGGCGTTAGATTACTTAAAGTTGGTTTTGCGCACGCTGCACGTTGGGGTCGCGCCACGGAATATATGTTGAGACAGGCCTCCGGTTGCGTTCGCAGTTAATATCGAACGGCGATGACAACGGAAAAGCGCTGCAGAAGCATTGATGAAGGTCATCCCACTTCGGCAGCGTCATCGCTATGTCGTTGCCGAAGTGGGAAGGCCTGCATCAATGCATCTGCAGCACTTTTCCGTTGTCATCGCTGATGTTGTAAGAACGGACGAAAGCGTCCTTTACCTGAAATGTATTGTCGTTCATTGTACTTCACATGGCCAGACATTTATCCGGACACTGCACAACTGCCTCTAGGCCAGGTGCAGTCCTGGGACGTATCTGAAACGTCGCTCACTCACTCGTCTCACAAATCCACCGGCCGGAGCCTATTCAGCGACCCTAACTGTGGCTTGATCTCGTGCCGACGCTCATATAGAAGTCGCGACATCTTTTAGGTTTGGAAACACGGTGAGTCCAACAGCCCCGTCTGGCAACACCTTACGTCACAGTGCGGCTCGTGTGGTCCTGAAAAGTGCCACGTACGTGTAGGATTGGTCGCGAAGAAACGAATGTCGATTATCTGCGTCGACAGCACACGAGTCGAATACGCGTCGTTTCAATGATTGCCTCGTGGCGCGCCCTTTAGCACTATCTGCCGCCGCCGTATACCCTGGGGATCATCACACTCCGCGTGTTTTTTTGCAATGACCCGCACACATAGCCAGGCAAGCCGCGTCGAGTGATCTTCCGCCGCCACCTCCGTTTCCAACGGGGACCACCTCGGCGAGTAGACAGACGGCGGGCGGCGAGGGAGCCAAATGATGCCCCTTCCTCCTCCCATTGCCTCTGCTCGTCACCTAAGCGCTGCAAGGGTCGCGTCCCTTTCGCCCTTGGCCCCTGACGCCGACGACGCATCTCCTCGGAGGGGGCGGTGCGAGGCGCATTCCTGTCTCGGCCGCTCACCCTTGCCTGTCGAGTGCCATGCGACGGACGTTGTCACGTGACGACGCACCGAGCGTCTCTGCTTTCTCTTGCTGGCAGCCGGCGCTTGCTCTCTTACGGTTTGAGCGGAAGCCGTGGCATCCTCCGTCTTCGTTATCGAAATGCACAGAATGAGAGAACCTTGCCACGGTGATTTATGATGAAGGGTGCTGCGCTAGCAATGTCGGGTTCAAAGAGCGATAGAAGCGAGGTTTAATGTTCCGTGAGGATGTTTTGCGTGAGAGTTCCGTGAGGGACTTTAGGGCCCTGCATCGGACTGGTACTCCTTCAACAGCCCCTGAGGAAGCGATATGCTTCCCAAGGCAAATCAGCTAAAATTTTGCGTGTTTGTTTCTCACGCTTTCTCTCGTGGCTAGTGTTTTCCTTTGTCTCTCCTTTTCTTGTGTCACAGCAGTTCAGCTCTAGAAATTTGGTATTGCTTTGTCTGTCCATTCTATTAAGTTGACGACGACCGTTGTCCTCATTTGCGTTATATTGTCATTGTCAGTCCTCCTCCTCGTCCTGAGCTTGAGCATCGCCCATTTGGCCAAGCAGAAAAAAAAGAAAGAAAACGTCATCCACACTGGGATTAGAACTCATGTCACTGCAGCAACGATTCTTCAATCGAGAGCTAGTAATGTAATCACGTTTAGTAGGCTTCGGCTGCACCAGATAGGAACCTTCGCATAGCAGCATTTCATTATAAGATCCTTTATCGTTCGAAGGCGACGTGCAGGTCGGCGCTCTAAATTCGCACACCCGGTCCTTAAAGCGATGCGCAACAGTAGAGCACTCGGTAATTACGCTAGTGACCCCTCGTTCCTCTAGTTATTGACGTACTAACAGCGACGCCGAGACCAAAGCAGTCTCGCAGGCGATCGTATAATTCTGCGCAGGGACTCAGCGCGCATAGCGCAGAGCTGTACATCGTTGTATCGAGCAAAGTCTGTCGCTAAACGCTCCCTACGGCAAACTCTAGCCATTCCAACAAGGACGCAGGTAAACAGTGGCGAAACGGGCTTGGCAATCATAAATTAGTCGCAGCGTATATGCTTCGTACCCGATCCGTTCGGCACCGTGAGTAACCTCGTCCCTCTTTTTTTCTCTCGGCGTGTGCGCGTATATACTCAGGCAAGGACGGTAAAGAGGCGGCAAGGCGGCTGCGTTGTATCAGCGACTCATGAGGGATGCGACCTTCGCTGAAAGAGAAACGGAACAACGGAGGAGGACCGGCGTCGTCGAACGTATTTTTTTCCCACGCCCGTGCGTACTGTGCAGGCGTGGGTGCGGGCCTGCGTTTATGCGCGTATCTCCTATAAGAACCGCAATTTTAAATATTCGTCCCAAGAATCTGCTAAAAATGCACTGACGTTCTAATTAAAAGAGTCTGTAACTATTAGAAAGAAAGGTTTCTGGGAAACCTTTAACTGGAGCGCCAACGCATTTTGCGGCTCATTTTGATAACGCGTATCTCGAAAAAGACGCATTTTTATCGCATGAGCTTCTATACGGCATAATATATTAAATTACAGCGTGCATGCCTTCGTCGTAACGTGTGCTATTCTTAGAATTTCTCCTAAGCAAACATAGGTCGAACCGCAATCAGAGTTTTGGCATTCTTCCAGCTTTGCTTCGCCTTTGTTGGCAAAGCATTGTATAGGCAAAGTATTGGGGCATTTTGCCACTCTTGTGTAGGAGGAGGAGGAGAGAAAGAGAAGGCAGGGATGTTAACCAGAAATGCGTCTGGTTGGCTACCCTACTCTGGGGGACGGGAAAGAGGGAATAGAAAGAGGAGATAGAGAGAGGAAGGGGGGGAGGAAGGACACGGTGAGCTCGCGCACGCACGCGGAGGGCCTGAGCAATTCGAAGGCGTTCACATAGGCCAGTCGCCCTCAAGAAAGACAACAGTGACTTCACAGCTTTGTGGCCGACGAGCGATGGGGACGGTCTTCAAGGAGCACCTGCACGGAGAACGGTCGATCGTCAAGTCATCGCAATGCGTTCGATAAAGTTTGTCTTTCCGACTGAAATCGATCGCAGTGACACAATAAATGTTCTATGTTCTCTTCGCTGCCGCAGACGTCGCACGTAGCACTTACGGTCATTCCAATCAAAGCACAGTACGTCTTCGTGAAAGCCACTCCCAACCACAGCCGGTATAGAAGCGATGCCTCACGTCGGTGAATCCCGGGTGGAGGTCGGAGTTGGAGCGAAGGGTTCAGTTCGTGTAGCCTGGTGCGCCTTATATTTGGGGTGTTCCACTCTGTTAAAGAGAGCTTGCGTGCCAGGTGACGAAGCTGCCTTGCAGCGTCTGTCCTGGAAAGAGGAATGGGAACGCTGTGTTGTTCTTGATGTGACTCTCGGGCAGCTTTGTCTGCGAGATCGTTTCCACTGATCCCGCAATGGCCAGGGAGCCACTGGAAAATAATTTCGTGGCCTTTCTGTTTGACGTCGTGGTGAAGTTTGACAATTTCGTACGCTAGTTGTTCGTGAGCTCCACGTCGGAGAACTGCCTGCATACTTTGTAAAGCCGGTCTCGAGTCAGAAAACACGGCCCATGTACCAGGACTCTCTGCGTCTATAAATTGAAGTTCACTGCGCACAGCCGTGAGCTCTGCAGCCGTGGACGTCGTGACATGTGACGTCTTGAATCGCATTATTACTTCTCTCGTCGGTATAACCACAGCACCGCCAGAACTGGTCGATGTAGTCTATCCGTCCGTATAGACGTGCACGTGACTGCTGTATCTCTTGTACAACAATAGTATGCTCAATTGTTTTAGTGCAGACGGTGATAGATCTGACTTTTCCTGAAGTCCTGGAATTCTAAGTTGGACTTCAGGACGGCACAAACACCATCGAGGAGACACCGGCCTGGCCGCAGGTGCGTACCCCGATGTAATCGAGGCACGATATGCCCTGACAGTTGTGCTATATGACGTGCGGGGTCTTTCCACGGTAAGTGCGGCGAGGTGGTGGCCAGGAGTCCGGGCAATGTGCCTGACATGTGCACGCATTGCCTCGATGGCGATGTGCGTTGCGATTGAATAATCTTGAGCAATGGCGATAGTTTCAGCCGTTGACGCACTGCGTGGTACTCCAAGGCATATCCTAAGAGCTTGCGCCTGAATGCTCTGAATTGTACGCAAATTAGTTTTGCAGGTGTTGGATATAACAGGTAGGCTGTGCCGGAGGAACCCAACAAATAACACCCGGTATAGCTGTAACATGGATTGTGTGGACACCCCCCAGTTCTTTCCTGCAAGGAACTTGAACAGATGACAAATAGCCATCAGGCGCTTTTTCACGTGGTTGACGTGAGGAGTCCAGGACAGATCTCTGTAAATCACAACTCCCAAGAACTTGTGACTCCTGCTGAACGATATCACTTGTCGGTTGATTGATATGCCGTATGCAGACATTGGCTTCCGCGTAAATTCCACCACTGCGCACTTTTCCCACGTCACCTCCAGTCCTTGTTTACGAAGGTAGCATGATGTCGATGAGGCCGCCTTCTGAAGCCGAGCGCGAAGCTGAAGCCGTGTCACCCCCGACGTCCAGATACAGATGTCGTCGGCGTAGTTAGGGAGTTGAACGGTGCTTGGCGGGTTCTCGATTAGTCCAATAAGGGTCAGGTTAAGGTCAGGTGTAAGTACCCGCTGCATTCATAACCTGGCAGGCAAAGCAGCCAAAGCGTCGGTCCAGGTATCTCGAAACTGTAATTAAGCTACTAGCTACCAACAAGCCTGCCGAAACGTTACGCCATCGCCCCAAGATTACTACATTTGCTTTTCAGGTCAGCATGCAAGCTGGTGAATACAAAATTTGCACTTGTATTGCTTTCGTACTATAACGCTCACTTATAATTATTTCAAGGTACGTGTAGCTTAACGTCCCATTTAACAACTTACAGGCCGCGAGGCACTTCGCGGAAGGCTCTGGCTTAAAATTTTGACGAGCTAGGATTTTATAACGCGTACCCAAAGCACAGTGCACGAGCGATTTTTTGCATTCCGCCTCCATTGGAACGCGGCTGTTGCGGTCGGGCACCGAACCCACGACTTTGTGCTTACAAGGAGAACGCCATAACATGCACTGAGCGACCGCGATGAATATATGGGTTTTTCTCCGGTTCATCGACACCACATTAAGTATCACCCTCTTCAGCCTAATGATTATGAATGGCTTTTCTTCATTTGCGGTGTTGTGGATTCCTCTAAGAGGTGTCTCGCCTAGATCAAAAAAAGATTGCGTTGTATTTCAACTGCAAAAGCATTCTAGTCCTTCTTTTGTGCTCCTTGATTGAAGCCGTGCATCAGACTTTCGGTTCTTTATGATCAATATGACAAAGTGCATGTGTAATGTCAGTGTGCAAATGCCCAGCGCAGGCCGCCGACGGCAAAGTCATTAGTTTCGGCCCTCGCCTTATAACCCTTCATCCAGTCATTACCTTTTCTTTAAATAAAACAAACAAATTGAGATAATGGTTGTTTGCCCGACTAATTGGCGTTGATATCTGGCATCCGTTAACTGGGCGGAGCCGTTACTGACACTTAAAATACCCTAGTAAAAAATAAAAGGACGCGCATTTCAAGGTACCGCCCTTAATAACTCTGTACTGAGTCGCGCCGAGTTTCTCCGTCCTGCCTCATATCTCCAAAGGCCATCGGGCATAAGACGTAGCGTATAGTGCGCCTATATGGGTCTATATAGCCCACAAGCCGATACTGCGCGACATCGGAGGCCCAACGGAGTGCCAAGCGTGTGGAAATGTGAGGTGGGCACGTCTGCTGATCTCGCGATCTCTCCAAGTGCTGTACGGCTTTCGTGAGAATGCTTTCGCATGCGCACAAGCGGACCTTGGCATAATGGTCATTAAGCAGCGCAGCCGTTATTGACGCCGCTGCACTGTTCGTGGAAGCTCACATATATTGTAATGGTCTCACGGGTATTACGTTCTGGAAGGGGTGATGCTCGGCGTTGTTCGGGAAGAAAGACTTTGGAAGCAAGAGCTACGCACAGGGCTGTCGTGCAAGCCAGTTTTGGTACGCGCTATAAGAACGATACCCTATATCGCTCCCATATCACACGAGCAGTGACTGAACGGCATTGCTGGGTGATGTCGCAGGATGGCGGGCCTATGTATGACCGGTTGTGTTTTTATCGTATTCAGTGATTCCGGATGCAAATAGCGTTGCTACAAAGAAGCAAAAGCCTTTGAATCAGCACAACAATCCAGTCTTATCGACTATCCAGCGATATTCAGAGAGTACGTTAACACGAATAGAAGCGTATAGTGGATGCATGCGTTCGATCGTTTGTTTGTGTATGCGCATGTAATATGTACCACCAGCTAGGTCGGCATCAAGTCCTGCATCTGCCTATTTGAAACTGCCTTGCCCATTTGTTTTCGTTGTGGAGACAATATGGACGCAATGCACTGTTACATTCTGGGAGGTACTGCTCGGAGGTGCTTTATCTCTTCTCCATACGGCGCCCATGTTCGTAAGGCTGCTGATGTATAAGCCTTTGATGGGCATGCTCTATACCACGCTTTATCGATATGCGCTTAGAAGCCTCGTGACCTGAAATCTGGCTGGTGAACACCAAAATGTGACTTCAGCAATAGGCGCTGGCACTTTTGGTTTTCTGGGATGACATGCCGCTTTAAGACTGCGTTTCGCTTACTCTATATATACCCAGATTCACAGAAGACACTATTGGTTGCTGCGATTCTACAGGATTGCTCACCCACTGATGTGGTAGCTGGCGCATCTATTTTCGGCTTACAAATAAGCCCAAACCAGCCCAAACCGACGAACCAGCCCAAAGGCTGGTTCGTCGCACGGCATGAGAAGAAAGGACAATGAAATAAGAAATCGAAATACAAAAGCGTGCGATTTGCATTGGGCAAGAGCTGCAGCAATGTCCCTGAAAACGTGTCCCGTTATCCAACGGTTGTAATTTTTCGGTATATGCTTTGCATCAATCAGGCATTTGCCAGGTTGTGCGAGATATCAGTGGTAGCGTGCCCTACTCCAAACTTCACATTGCCGTTCTGTAAAAGGTACGGTCCTCAAGTGGCAGTGGCGGGGTGCATTTCTCATTTCTTTAGCCACACGTTGAGGCATATGCACATGCGTTCGTGTTTCTTATCACATTATATTAACACGACGTGCTTTCGCTTTAACCTGTATACGCATCAGAGCCTACTGTGCCGCACGTTTCAGTCACGCACTGTGAAACACACTGCAAGTACATATAGGAGTCAGACTGAAGGATATCGAATACGTGCTGTTGTAGAACTTCAAAATGTGAGTCATGCATGTTTGCTGAGAGGTGCAAAAGGGAATTGGGAGCCATAGGCAGAAAGAAAAGCCACGGTTTTTTATGTACTGCACTTAACTAATGGCAGTACCGGTCGGTCATTGTTAAGTGCGAAGTGTTAGTCGGGCACGCTGATACTTTTAAGGTAGTTTTAAGGCATTCTTGACCATTGGATTTGATGCCATCGCGGCAACACTGTAAGCATCTTGCGCGCCTTAAGACAGTTCCGGGTGCACTTGTATTGCAGGGTTATGAAGATCGGCGTTATTACCATTTTGTCGACAAACTGTTTTGTCAGAAAGCTGTGAGTCGCCATTATCATCATAATGTGTGGTTATAAATACGGCGGCACTCACAACTTGGCTAATAAGCCTTTGGTTTAAGCTTTATTAGCAATGTATAGCCGCAGCAATAACTGAGTGACCATAGTGTTGCGCTGCTGTGAACGAGGCTGCCGGTTCGATACCTGCAGCGGTGGCCGCATCGCGATGGGCTTAGAATGCAAAAGCACTCGTGCGCCGTGCTTTGGTGCACGTGTTCTTCTTTTCTGGGGCTTTACGTGCCAAAACCAGTTCTGATTATGAGGCACGCCGTAGTGCAGGGCTCCGGATTAATTTGGACCACCTGGGGTTTGCTAAAGTGCATTACAACGCAAGCACACGGGCGTTTTTGCATTTCGCCTCCATCTAAATGCGGCCGCCGCTACCGGGATTCGATTCCGCGACCTCGTGCTCAGCAGCGCAATGCCTTAGCTGACTGAGCCACCCCGGCGCGTTTGTTGCACGTGTAAGAACCCCAGGTGGTCAGCAGTTTTCATCCGGAGTCCTCCACAATGGTCTGCCTCATAATAATATCATGGTATTGGAACTTAAAGCCCCATAATTTAAGTAATGTAATTAATCATTTTCAATGCGCACGAACTACGCGAAGGCAGCAGTGAGGTCGCGTTCGTGTACACACAATTTGTGCTAACCGCTCTGCATCAACGAACGTACAAATATACATGCACGCGCATAGTATGGCCCGTGTGGGTGTACAACAGCTGCAGTAACAAAAGCCTAGGATAGCACAGCACGCGGGTAACCATGCACGTGCAGCTTTCGACTTTAGGCGCTGGCCCCTTTCTTTGCGCGTGCATCCATCTTGCGATTCTGCTTGAGGTTCACCACACAATGTAGAGCGCGCAGTTCATTTATATGGGACGCCCGCATTGGTCCGTACATCTGCGAGTATACGCCGAGGAGATCGCTACGCACAGCAGCCTATACTGGGAAGGCACTTCCGCGTGCCCCAAGAGGAGGCTCGTTTCATTATTGCTTCCGGTTCGGAGGAGCCGGGCCCTCGACTCGTTGAGAACCGACGTGCACATCGCCAGCGTGCATGCGAGCGCCGCGGAGAAAGCCGCGATCACGCAGGGCCACACCGCGCCACTATACTGATGCTTTCACATCCATCCGCAACACACCTTCGTGCGAGGCGGCGCCGCTCGTAATTGGCAGTGCGCATCGGCAGCCCGGCTCCCGCGTCGCAGCCGTGGGTGCGCCGCTGGTTCTTCCTGTTCTTTTTTATTGTGGTATATTTTTTTTTTCGTCCCCCAATGGACAGCTCCCGCGGTGTATATATGCCCACGTATACCGATCGCTCGGAGCCGTCCGACCACCACCCACGGTCTCGATATTACCGGGCTAATTCGATCGTTACACACCGTCATCAACCGCCGATTAATATCGAAGCCGCGCGCCGAGGTGGCAAACCTACCGCTTTTCTTTTTCGCTGCTTCTTTTTTTTGAGGAACTCGAGTTTTTCAAGCGGTCTTATCTCGTTCTTCAAGGTGCCAGCTGTTTGGTGCAGTAATTTAATAATCTCGCTTTTTTTCGAGTTGGCGCTCGCGGCCAAGCGCCACTCTGCGCTCGAAGGCCTCGATAACGCACGGAGGCCGCAACATGGCAGCGTCCAAGCGGAGAGCGGTGCGGCTTCTGCAGGGAACGATGTATGTCGCTGATCCGCCGAAGGCACCCGAAGGAAGGCCACTCCTCGATCGCAACTTTGCGGCGATGCAAAATTGGGCTCGAGACCGATGCAATCTAAAGCGCGATTTTCACTCTGCTATATATACAGGTATAAGCCTCGTAGCGCGCTACGCTCTGTATACGTACCAGCGATTGCCTCGTCCGATGGTTATCGCTTAGATTATATCCTGAGGACTGGCGCCGCATCTCGAACCTCTGTATTGGCCGCCGTTCACGCCTTGCGCGGTCTGCTCGGAGCGTGCTCTCCATAGTTTCAATATTAACGAGCCATTGGACGTAAAGCTATATACGAGGTGGGTTTTAGCGTACGATACTGCGCTCAAGTTTCACCAATCGGTGCCTGGACGCGAAGGCTCACGTGGTACACGGTCGCGTGCACTCGTACCTGATTGCGCTCCCGGTTGGCTTTTGCCAGCCGTAGCTTACGCCCTATAGGTCCAGACTATAAATGCGCTAGCATTCTTTGGGATACTTCACGCACGTCCCGGGGGCTGCGTATGTATATCTGTATGTTTGTATCTAACGGTCTTCCCGCCTTCCTGGGTCACTGGGTAGTGCGTGATCGAACGGGTAGCGCATCGGGCTGCTGTGCTGAGCGAACAAGGTTCGAGATCAAACATCGGACTAACTTGGGTCACTGAGTCAATGTGCGCATATACACGTGCCTCTCTTCAGTGAACGTCTTTGACGCCAACTTGAGGAACTATAGGAATGTACCGCTGCAGGGAATGTGCCGCTCTGCACAATGACGAAAAAGATCCCTTGAATTTATCCGACGCCGAGCGGAATCGAAGCCCCGCCACAAGGGTTCCTCAATTACAGCAGCCCGACGCATATGCAACGGGTATGTGTGTCGCCTTCAATGAACGCCTTTCGCGCCAACTCTTTAGCGAGCTGCGCCATGAATTCACTGCAGTACGTGCCACTCAAAATGAACTCCCTCGCCAACTTGGGTCACCGGGTGTGTGCCACTGAGTGTGCGGCAAGTGAGGGAACAGTTCTCAGCGTTGCACGCGCCGGCGCGCCGTGCATTTCGGAGCCCACGCGCAGGATTCGCGGCGAAGGCCCTAGATGGCGCTGAATGTTCTTATAGGAAGCGCGAAACAGGAATCCCGCTGCAGTGCACGCCTCGTACATAACTCGTTTAGGAGGTGGCAATACCTTGTGTCGCTATACTGATACAATGCTAAAGGCATCACCGTCGACGGTCATCATGATGTGGGTGACGGTGAATTTTTGTGAAACGCAGTGAAACACAGTTCATGTGTACGCAGCCGCACTGAACGTCGCCGTTGTGAGACCGGGGTCTGTTCTCCTTCGTCGGGGCTCCCCCTTACGAATAATTTTCTTACGTTAAAACTGTCCAAAATAGCTAATGACGAGCAATCGCTATGTTGGATGTACTATTACCGAAGGCGGCAGCCAATTCCTTCCCTTCCGTTGCTGCACAGTCTACCTAGAGCCCCTCTCAGTTTACGCAAGAAGTAATCCGGGACCGTGCTAGAAAGAAACACGAAATCAAGCCGTAGGGCGGCGGTACGTCGTTGATACGAGAAGATAGGGGGTCGGGGAGACAGAGCAAAGCATAGTTTCCGTTACTCTACCTAGAAATGGCACAACTATACAGCCAGTACGAAAAAAAGAAACCATTGGCTTTGCCACAAGTACGTAATCATGCGAGGTCTAAATTTAATGCCTTAATTTACAAAGAGAGAGAGAAGGAGGCCGTCCTTTTATTTTTTATTTATGTCTTTTTCTTGGCTCCCAACACGCACAGATCTGCCCCAGTTGAAGCTTAAGGACAAACGTACATATTTCTGTAGCTTCAGGCGTCGGCTGCGTTTTTCTTTTCGCTGCCACAGAACGGCGGCCGAGGAGATTGCAACAAACGTCCCGCGTCTTCGCCTCACGCGCTCTTCAGATCGGCGGCCGCGGCATCCAACCGTGTCCCATCGATCAGATCGTCTTTCCTCAGCCCAACACACACATACACGCGTACTTATACATTGCAACGGCTAGTGGTGGCGGAGGAGGCAGGGGCCGGACCAGGAGGCCGGGATCTCGGACGCTCCCGTTTGCCGACGCTCTTCTTTAAGCGCCAGCCTCGATTCCTTTTGTTCGAAGACACGCGCGACTCTTACAAAACGGGCTTTCCATCTCGGTCCCCATGCTTCGATGAGCAGTTGGATCAGCCCAGCTACAGCAAAACGAATTTTCTTCGCGCGCCAAACAAATATGTGACCCCCTTCTGCATCCGCGAGGAGGCCGCGTGATGACAAAACGTCCCATTGTGACTTGTTATAAGTGTACGCGGGATTTCGTCAGTTCCATTTGTTACGAGAGGTATTCAAAGCGGCCTGGTACCCTGAATCTCCTACGGTTAGAAGGGGCGATACTCGGCCACTGGTGGCGCTTACGAGCACACGCTTTAGCAAACTTAGTTGTATGAATATTCTCGAACTGCTCGGGTACTGTGGGTGTGCACGCTGCTTCCCGCTTTCTTGTCGCGTGAACCTCATCACGCTATTTCACAGTGACGCACGAGGTGGTAGCGGAATGTAATGTCGAGTAATATTTTCATTTTCCAGTAACCTAGCTCCAGGGTAGTTGTCGTGGTTCACGGGCTTGAAGAGTTCGTTTCGATTTAAAGCGCACACAATAGCAACAAATTTAGGACAGCGGCTACGAGGTCGAATGCCCCAAAACCGGAACGTATCAACCGAAATCCAAGATGCATTGTAAATATTATGACGACGAGAGCGTTCACGCGCACAGAATGCTTTTCATACAGGATTTTTGCTTGTAAGAAAGAAAATAAGTGCTCAAGGTTATGTTCAGCGTCAACTGGGAAACATTAAATTCATAAAGCTTGTTCAGACCCGCCGGGGTGGCTCAGTTATCTAAGGCGTTACGCTGCTGAGCACGAGGTCGCGGGATCGAATCCCGGCCCCGGCGGCCGCATTTCGATGGAGGCGAAATGCAAAAACGCCCGTGTGCTTGCGTTGTAGTGCACGTTAAAGAACCCCAGGTGGTCAAAACTAATCCGGAGCCCTCCATTACGGCGTGCCTCATAATCAGAACTGGTTTTGGCACGTAAAACCCCAGAAAGAAGAGAAAAAGAAGCTTGTTCAGATATGCGCCTATGCAGCTGCGTGGTGATTGCTTTGTGGGACGAGTACTAACAACTCACGTTCGATATTGAATTAGAGGGACAGCTGATTTTCTGTCGCACAGAAAAAATAAGGAATGTAGCCGCACGGTAGAAACAGGGTATCTTGATGCGAACATCGCGAAAAACCACTTCAAGCAGAGCACAGAGCTATAAGCTTACGTCCATATGTGACGTGCTCGCCGCGTTGCACCATTGGACCAGCCAGACTAGCTCAGAGAAGCAGCAGCAGGTTCTCCCTTTATATGCGTGTGTTCATATAAATTGCCTTCCATCGTGCCTTGCGGTATTTTCTAAATACCATTCTTTTTTGCTTTTCGCTCGTCATCTTCACATTGGACGATGCGCCTTCTTGAAATCATATAAGACCCCACGGTATATCTAGTCTCCCGTTTTAAAGCAATAAGGTCCCATATTCACGACGACTGCGGTTTTCATGCTGCCTTACGCCATGAAGTTTGAAGTTTATTGTGATAAAATACATGTACAAAAGTGATATACCTTTCCTCGGTGCCGTGACTACAACGTGACTGCGACATTAGTAAATATACGGCGATGTCTCGCGCATAAGTATATCCTATGCGTTTTTTTTTTTTTCGACTGCGTTCAGATTTACGAAGCAAGCTTCCAGCTTCCAGCACATGTCTGCACAATTTCTGGTATTCTACGGGAAAAATACCTTAAGTGTTGGATACCTTGAAGCAGCTGCTCAACATGCTCCTCCTTTCGTTCTCCTCCGATAAACTTACGCACTGACCGGGGAGGCAATGCCAGAAGTGTTTCGACGTGTTCGTAAACAGTGAAATCGACTACGCAAGTTCGCGTTTCCTTTTCGCATACGTCGGTGCAATGATCTGTTATCGGAGCACTCCCTCCTGACGGGGTAGACCCCCCGGTTCGCATGCATGTTCCATCGATGAACCAGGCCTAACGCCTTCGTCACGCCAAGGGAAAAACCACATCCGCGGCGTACAGGCAAAACGAAGCTGCGTGGAGAAGTGAAATCGGTACTTTGTTCGAAGCTCCGCAGGCTCGCGGCGGCAAAAACGACGCCACCGCGGCCACCTCACCGTCAACCGCACGCTCGCGGGAACGACATTCGGCGCCATAGAGCATGCCGTACGGAGGAGCTTGGGACCGTCGGCCATTACCGCTCATCGTTAAGCCAGCGCTCCACTACGGTGGCTCCACGGTAAAACAAAGCACACTCGGAGGGGCAGCAAAGGAGAGGAGAAGGTTTGCTATAGAGAAACGGCAGAGGGAGCAGGTGAAAGCGGACGTGTTTGCACGGCGCTGCAGGTGCGAGCCGCCCCTCCGCATAGCTTCGTGCCGCCGGATCCGGCATCACCGACTCGACGACGGTGGCAGCACGAATGGTCCGTCGTTCGCCGACGGCGTCACGGCAAACACCGCTCGGCGAAAGGGGACGAACAGGAGGGAGCGAGGGCGGCGCACTGCGTCCGCATTTGGGCCCAGGCTTCGCCTTCAGCGGAAGATGACAGAGGGTGTTTGCACGTGAGCTGCGATTCCTGACGTGCGTTCCAGGTTGGCAGAGAGGGAGAGGTCCAGAGGCGAGTGATAGACACTCGGCAGCTAAAGCTGAAGAGCACTGCAACTGCTTCGCGAAGCGCGTGCTTGTGCAAGCGTACGGCTGCCGCGGTTCTCGTCTCAAACGCACAGTGGGCTCTCTCTCGATGGAACTGTGTACAGTGCTAAGCAAAATGTATGCAACCATAGCAGCACAGGGGGCTAGCTATGCCAACGTGGGGCCACGGTGACCGAACATCGGACCACGTTGGCCCGATATAAAGCCTTCTGGGCGCCTGCTTTCAGTGGCACTGGTGAAGCGAATTCTGCGCGGTCACTTCAGTGTGGAGAAGTGCTTGTCGAGAAATGGAAAAGAGAGAGAGCACAGAAGCGCTGAATGTGAAATAGAAGACTGTTTTATTTATTTTTTCTTAGCGCCTATACTTAGTAATTTTGCTACCTCGGTTGACACACTTATTATGTCATGCGCGTAACGCAGGCTGTGCTGTGTCATATTTCTGTATGCACCCATAGGTGAGATGGAGTACCCGGGAGATGAATGCTTCCGTTTCCTCCGTATTATCCGACGCCACCTACCTCCTCTGAGTTGAGAGCAAGCGTCATCTGAAAACTAATTGAGGCCTGCCCTGTTGTTACCATATCTCTAAACCCCACAGGTTCACTTCGCGGTCAATGTTAGTACGGCTATTGCAAATGTGCTAGAAGTGTGCGAACAGCGATTTTTGACACGGAATTAAAGGCGAATATCGAATAATATGCAGCCGCTTTTTCGTTATTTATATAAAACAATATTTGATACCTCAGCATCCGCTACATTATGAAGTTTAGCTAATCAGACTGCCCGTTATGAAGCACGCGTAATCGAAAGCTCGTATGGAGCATATTATAGACAAATAAGCAGGGTTCTTCGAACAACGTGCGCTTGGTAATTGACAGAATGTACTGCCATTGAAGTGAGTTATGTATACTGACAGTTATATTGAAAAACGCTGAATATGGGGCCCTCGCACCTGAGCCTTGCCTACCACGTTGCAATTCTCCGCTGTCTCTACTTATGTGTTGGATTCCCGAGCAAAAAATGTCGTAAAAAAGAACTTATTCGCGAGAAAATGCGTTCATTTAAACGTTGAAGAAAGAGTCGCTGTGACCAATGCCGCACGGAACGTCGTTCACGTGATCGCACAAATGAAAACCGGAAGCCTCGGCATCCGTCGCGGGCAGCCGCGGAGCCGAGATCCGCGAGTGTGTGCGCTGCGGTCGTCCGATTGCGTTTGCGTGCTGACGTGATTTGCGGCGTTGTCGAGCTTCTGTTGTTTTGCTCCGCTTCCGGGGATGGCTTCGTGAACTTTCACTCCCATCCGTACGTACCGGCGTGGACGGACCCAGCCTTAATGTGAAGTGCACGGCCGAGCAAAACAACCCCGCTTTGTTTCTTCAGCGGGAGTATACGTAGTCCCGCCATCCTGCTATAGGCTAAGCTAGTGTGCTTTCTACGGCCTCTCGTTCGAGGTACGCACGCACACACACGCACGCACACACACACATCATAATAGTCGGTATACGCTTCTCTCAAGTCAACCCATGAAAGCGTTTTCTTTGTCATGACAATCTGCTGCAAACAGCTGTAGTCAACTCGTGTACGTGGCATCTGCACACAAGGTCGGAAACAGTGACATGACGGATCAAAATTAAGAGTCTTAATAGTGTTGTGTCGTTCAACTCACTTGAACCCTGTTTGCGTGGTTTGGGAGCAAGCGCCATAGCCCGCCGCAACATTTTTTTATTATCTTTGTAGTGAGAACGGTACACATTTCGCAAATCGTAAGTTACAAATTCATGGCAGTATCATATCCTGTCTAATGCACTTATTAAGGTCGGTATAGTCCCGATTCAAGTACGTGTCTGTGAAAATAAATATTGATCGAGTATCATTCTCACCAAGCCATGCAGTGAGCAACAGGAAATGAACGCATCGGCGTGTTGAACGAAATGGAGCAAATTCGACTAGAGGCAATCCTAAATCATTTCCTGCAAACGTACTCGTTGCGAAGGGAGTCACAGGTGTTCACTATTATAGCGGTCATGGGTCAAGAAAAGTACGAACGGGAGAACTTGAATTCTGCCACGTCGCTTGGCGTTGTGGTGCCGTGGATATGTGATGTTTCTGTCTCCCTGGACAGGTGTAAGGTTGCACTGTTGATTAAATCAGGCGTGAATAAAGTCGGTGCACACTGTGGCGTATGCTTCCTGCACGAAATAGCTTTGTGAATCCGATCCCTGGTTTGCTACCCTGCACTAGGGAAAGGGAAAGGACACAATGAAAGGTGGAATGGAAAGCCCTGAATACGCGCAAAAACGTGCTATGGGTGCCAGGCAGAATTTTACTGTGTATGTTGACCTTAGCATAGGTTTCGCTGGTAGTGGTCAATGAAAATCTTGGCCCGAATTTACACAGCTTATTGTTTGTGGGGGCTCTTTGATATGCGCAGCGGAAATTTCATGAAATTAAAATTGCGCTTGTGAGCAAGTATAACCGTGGTTGCTTAGCGGCTATGGTACCATGTTCGGCTGCTTAGCACGAGGTCGCGGGATAGAATCCCGGCCTCGGCGGCCGCATTTTTATGGCGGCGAACTGCGAAAACACCCGTGTACTTAGATTTAGGTGCACGTTATAGAACCCCAGGTGGTCGAAATTTTCCGGAGTCCCCCACTACGGCGTGCCTCATTATCATATCGTGGTTTTGGCACGTAAAACCCCATAATTTAGAGCTTTTTATCAATACGGGCCCTCTGTGAATACGGATCCTCTAAAGTTAAAATGTCATGGAAAACATAATTTTACATTATTGCAAATGGTGCGAATAAAAAATGAGATAATAAATTATACTGCCAGTAGTTGCTTCAAATGATTACAACTTCCACATGTATTTGCATGTGAAGATATCCATTGTTTTCGCTCTTGGCACGCTTCCCTTCACAGACAGTAGCGCGATCACTGTGACGGCGCGCAGCCAGCCTTTTTCATGCATATGCATTACTAAGGGCGTACAAATCGTTAGCATAACCACAAAGCTTAATATAAGGCCTGGGCTTTTCAGCTATCTCATATTGATCTGCGCTGCTCGTACGGCCTCTTTACATGCACAGATGAGTGCGGCTATGCGAATGGATTGTCGCGTGCTTATGAGGTTTGGACTGCTTGCACGCTTTCGCGTGTTCCTATTGCTCGCTGAGCTGGCTACGACTATCAAGATGACGTCACGCTCTCTTCGCTGCATATCTTGAAGGACCACCGAATAGCGGGCGTGGCTTGTGACCACCATGTTCGCGGATCGTGCGGCAACTAAACAAGAATTACACATGAGGCCGAGATACAAGTTTTACGCCCACCGTAAGCGAGGAACGCGAACAGTCGCAGGCGCGCTTCTTGTTTCTAGGACTGCTGGCCGTTTCCGCAGCGAAGCGAATCGTAGATCGAAAGGATACTTGTTTTATACATCGTTGCTGTGCCACTAACTTATGCGTACTCCGCTTCTCTTTTCGTCTCGATGTGGTCCATTACCCCGAGAGAGAAAATAGTATCGCGCACTTTTTGAGCGCTTGCAACCGAGCAAGATGACACGACCGATAGCGAGTGCGAGTCTGAATTACGCTGACGTAAAAACTGGGATCCGGCAGTATAAGAAGCGCACACGCTTCTGTTCTTGGATGCATATATATATATATATATATATATATATATATATATATCAAGAAACTCTTCAGTGTGTTCGATTGAAGAAAAGGCTGTTTGCGTTCAGCGTATCGCCTGCGCAAGAACATTCGGAAAGCGAAAATATCACCACGACGCAATCAAAAGCAGTGTGCCTACTTTACAACAGTACTCGTCGTCGAAAGCTCAAGGCTGGTGAAAACGTGTAAGGCCTTGAAGTGTTACGAAGTCTCCCGCTAAACACGGTATCAATAAGCTGACTCGTGTCAGAGATTCGCCGAACACGGGAATCGAGATTGCTGTGGTATAGAGCGTGTGACCTTGGCATCTCCAGCGCTATTTCCCGCCAATTCGCGCCCTTCGACCAAATCAAGAGTCGGCTGAGATGTCCAAATCGTTAGCTCAGAATCCACTTCGACATTCGGTGGGCATAACTTGATTCAGCTGTCGTAACGGAGATTCGTACGCACATTCGCAGCAATACGACCCAGAAGACCGTCAATCGCTGGGCAGAGGAGGTTGCAGTAATGATGTGAATCAAACATCTGAGCCGATGAAGAACATGCCGGGGTCTCGCTGTACAAAAACCGGGATTATACGATTGCACTAACCATGACCCGAATTCCGATAAGACACTGGTTTAGGCCGACCTCTCCACTGTTCCTTTTTAACAAATCTCTTTTTACATGACCCGACTTCTGCTTGCAGAGAAATTTACCACGTGACGAGCACGATAACTGGATGGTGAGAGTTGCTGAAACACGCTGGGGGGAAGGGGGGGGGGGGGTGCTCTGTGGGAAAGTGATGATTGCCGCCCGTACACGGCTGTGACATATGGCGAAGGAAGTATCGGTGACGCAGAAGAATAAGGAACAGCAATCGCAGGTTGTCCGTTTCCGCTTCTCTCTACATCTCTTCCTATGTACGTTGTGCGCACAAGCTCACACCCGTAACCGGGAGACACGCACAAGCTCAATACCCACCGCGCCGTCCGCCACAGGGGACCGTGAAGTAGTACGTGCCTAGCATACACTGGCCGAGCAGCAATCCGGACGGAGCCTCGCATTGGATGCGGGCAGCGGTGAGCACCGAGCAGCAAGGCCGCCACGACGCGACCGAAACGCCGGCAGACTGGGGGCTTAAAGAAATATGGGCGCACGTACATGTGTTTTGCGCCTGTAACTTTGGTTTCAAAGTTATAGGCGTGCAACTTGACCATTGCGCAAGCCGGTTGCTTATGGCAAGTATGTACTAGCGGATTAGCGCAATGGCTCAATGTACTGTCTTCTCTGTTAAGTGGATTCGTCGTTTGCGGGTGGACTCTAAAAGCGGGTAGTTCGGCATTCTCCTCCCGTTCTGATGTTTGTGCGTATGAACGAGATTAGGACACTGAGAATGACGCCGGTAACTCTTCTTATTAATGTGTATATGAAGGTGTAATAGCTAAAATGTAGCAAGCTTCCTTTAAATCGGAGCTTCCTTTGCCGCTTCTGCCCGCTTTGCTTGTGTTGGCTACACTGGCTATACTGGCTTTTGCCGAGTTGTCTTGCCGCTACCTGCGAGTACAAGTTGAGCCAGTACGGATATGTACCGTTGGGTATATGATGAACATTCTTGGTCAATTTCCAAGAATTGGTGCGTGCCTCTGGGTCGGTGCTCGAATAATAGATAAGCAGAACAAGAGGCAATAAGTGAACAAGTCAGCTACGGAGAGGTAAAGGTGTCGACAACACAAGCAGCCGAGTGTCGGTAAAGAAGTGAAGTGAGTAGAACAGCTATACAGAGCATGCATTAAGCGACGAGGGTTGAGCTACAAGAAGTGAAAAAGGAAGTGAAGGAATTTCAGTAAGCGCCAAAGAAAGCTTATGACGTATTCACATATATGCGTGAGGACCGCCGTTTTTTTTTTTTCTCTCTCTCTCTCTCTTTTCTTTTTTTAGAGAAAGGAAGGAAGAAAACAAGATAAAATTTTGAAAGCTGTCATATGAGAATTTACACAAAATCTAAAAATTACAATGAATGAATGAATGAATGAATGAATGAATGAATGAATGAATGAATGAATGAATGAATGAATGAATGAATGAATGAATGAATGAATGAAACACTTTATTGAATAAAAAAAAAATAGAGAGAGGCAAGGGAGCGGGAAGGGTGGGTCCCTACTCCAGGACACGAGTGGCCGTTGCCGTACGCTCAGCCTGGTCTAAGAGACCCTTCTGGATCTCCAAGTCAGCTCGAGCGAGGACGGCCTCCCAGGGCTCCCTTAGTAAGGTCAGTATCAGGGGCGAGTTAATGTTTGGTGGCCTACAGAGACAGGAAGAGAGCGGTGTGGATCAGACAACAAACGGGGGTAGACGATATTCTAGTTGACATTAAGCGGATGAAATGGAGCTGGGCAGGCCATGTAATACGTAGGATGGATAACCGGTGGACCATTAGGGTTACAGAATGGATACCAAGAGAAGGGAAACGCAGTCGAGGACGGCAGAAAGTCAGGTGGGATGATGAGGTTAGGAAATTCGCAGGCGCAAGTTGGAATACGCTAGCGCAAGACAGGGGTAAATGGAGATCGCAGGGAGAGGCCTTCGTCCTGCAGTGGACATAAATATAGGCTGATGATGATGATGATGATGATGACGATGATGATATACATTCCCACATAATGTGGGGAAGAGAAGGCCGCCCCCCGCACCAGGGACATTGACCGGCATATACTGCTGGCCACATTGCGTGCCACAGTCCCAAGTGCGGAAAGGTGTGAGTTTGGATTTTTCGGTACTTCCGAGCGTCTCCTACTCCGAGCTGCGGATGCGGAAACGCGTAGATTTGTCGTTCGCGACGCTGGCGCTACAGGATGTCGTGCGGGGTGTGGTCCTTTGGTATTTTACTTGGGGCGTCGTCTGCTCGGTTCGCTAGTTCGTAGAATAAATATCTGCTCGCAAAATCGGATATGGCAATCAGATATGGCCAAAATCAGATATGGCCGCGCAATCCTGGTACCGTCGACTTCTTTCCGGTGTTGAAATTGAATTCGCTTTATCACGTAAGTCTTACAAGCCTTTCAGCATGTCTACAGGACCATTCACGTTTAGCGCAAACGTCTCATTAGTGTTCACACCAGTATAACATCAGCATTTCGTGTACTTCATGGTGTAAGCTTGCCTCGTGAAGAGAAGTATGTTGCTAATATCTGTTAATGAAAGATCAGTCTCCTGAATTTCATGCCACACTGAAGCTGCTATAAGCGCCTAAACTCCCCTAAAAGCCACGATCGCACGTACCTCTTACTTTCTCTCTGTGTCTCTCTTTATACCACAAAACTGATGGAGCAGGTTATAAGAACCAGCTTAATGAAAACCAGAGAGCGACACACTTGTTACTTGGAATATCAGTTCGCACTAGTCCATGCGTTAGTGCAGGCGATTGTGCCCTTCAGTGACCGATATCGTGCGTGTTGTGCAGATTATGCGTTTCTGCGCGACCAACCGACACACTAATTGCACCTGCAGCAGCACGTACCTTTCTTCAGACGTTACCGGATCAGAAGCGAGCTCGCTTTCCGACCAGCTGCGCGCAGTAGGCAGAACGACGACCCCCTTATGCCGAGCGTACACCTTCCTTCCTCGTATAGCTATAGCATGTATCATGGGTGTCGTGTCTTGCGCCACAGTCACGTGTCCAACCCGGCGTGCGATCGTTTCGCTAATTGTCACTGCTCCCGAAAAGCCCCGCCCGAGGCAGCCCGCTCGCTGCGCGAGCGCCTCATGAATAACAGGATTTGTGTACACGCGTGGTGGTCACTCCCGGCTTGTTTTGCTCGAAACGAGAACGCGGCGAGCGCAGCTTCTACGGGCGGAATCTCGGCCTGTTGATAGGCGACAAGAGTGGGCCGCTCTTCTCGCCTTGGCCGCCGATTAATGCCTGTTGCTGCGCGACGCGTGAAAATTGTCGCCACGCGCAGTTGGCGACTCCGCGGGGGGGAAACGCACACGACGTTCAATTTGGCCTCTCCGCGGGACCTTTCGCTAGCGGGAGAGAGAGGGAGAGAAAAAAATGTAGGCGTTAATTCGTCTGCAGGCGCCCGACAGGGGCGCGGCCTGGTTCGCACCTCCGCTAACGCATGTCTAAGTTATTGCCCCCGGTGCTACCCCGCTTTCTTTTTTTTTTCCTCCCTCGCCTCTTTTTTGCGTTTGAATGCGGCGGCGATGCAACTAAGGAATGCAGGAGAAAATAAGCGCAAACTCGCTATGCATGGTGCCAATTGCATAGGTAAATTATATTGAACTGCTCTGTATGGCAAATCAGTTCCGCAGAAATCCGCCAGGTGGAAGAACTTCTATAAAAGAAAGAGTAGCCGTCCACCCAAAAGTATAGTAAGAAGCTTCGTGAGGTTTGTCCTGCGGAATAGATGTTCAATCTAAAGCGTGGAATTTCTTCCTCATTCGGAACTTGCAGTAGCCTAACGAACGTATCGAACATGACCCAACATAATTGCCTGTCAGATCCGTGCGTAATTACTTCGCAGCTTTAGTATCCTCTCTCGATCGAGTTGCCCTCTTTCCTGGGCAGAGCGACAGCAGGTGGTGGGTGTCCGCTGTATAGAACCTGCAACAGGACACACTTGTTCCTCAGGAGAAAGCTTCGCACTTTACAAAAAAAAACATTCGTCCGAGTGCACCGATCGAACCCGGGACTAGCGGCTTTGGGTGACGGCTACTCTCTCATCTGAACAAACCAAGGCACCAGCAGGTCGCAAATCAGGACCAATTTAATCGACAACTCTAAGCGCAGGAAAACTGAACACGGCGAATCAAAGCAAGTGGTTTTCCTTGCAGTGTCTCGCTGCTGCCTATACTGAGGTGACAATCTTTCCTCTGAGTGCTCGCTGTTAATAATACTTAGTATTCTCCTTCGCGGAGTGGTTACTTATCCGGGAATTCTGGTTGAAAGGAGTCCCAGATTATGCGAGCCGTAAAGGCCCAGAAACTCGTATATACAGGGAGTAGGGCAGAAAGTTCGCTTTATGGACGTCATTGGAATGATCAAAGAGAATTCTACCGCAAAGCACCCGGCAGCTAAAAAATAAAAAGATGGCGTAGTTCGGACATTCCTGTGCAAGCGCTTCATCTACAGCCCTATCGACGAAAGAATGAAGCTTTCCTAGACATGTGCGAAGAGTAGCGCATGACATGTAGAAAACTTTTTGCTGTTGTGCGCGCGACGTTCCATTGATACGCCTTGTTTTGACACACACTTTGCTGCAATTTCGTATGGTGTACAGCGATCATCGTCCTCATATACTATCAGTGATTATGAATTGTGTACAGTCTGCGCGCGTGCTTTTGTTATTTGTTTTGTTTTATTTGTCTTCAGTAAATTCGTTCCGAGTCGTCGCTGTGTGTGTGTCTGCCCTTCTGCCTTTCTTTTGTACCCGTGCTGTACTGACGCTTTGAACGCTGTAATCGTGAACGTGCATCCGTTGTACTGACATCCTGCCGCGCAAGCATGAAGCGAGAGGCAATGGCCTTGACGCCTCCAATCATTATTCTCCAGCATTTAAAAGCACGTACCTTCTGTCCAAATCACGAGCGGCTGTGGGACTCGCAAATCTCACTATTATGCAAACGTTTTCCCGTGCATCAGCTATAGACCTGTACTTATATGGCCGTCTGCCTTGTGGAACAACGGTGAAGTATGCGGGATTTCGCACGCAGACGAGGACTGCCTGTACGCTTAAATGCGTTGTTTTCGAAGTGCGCCGGCTCGAGGTTGCGCCAAGGTTGTGCACCTTCCAATGCTCTCGCCTATAAAAAAATATATGTAAGCGCGCGTTTTCGGGGCGTTCGGATGAAGCTATGTTTGCCTGTCACGCGCGGCGTGTCACCATATAGACGATTTTATATTCGATTCATGGGCGCCGCCATCTTGGGCTGCTACACACATTTTCTAGGTTTTACGAGAAGTAAAGTGACCTAACATGGTCGTGAAACACTGAGCTCATTTACACAACTATTTTCATGCTTGCCAATCGACTGTAGTAACGTACAGTTCGTTTTTGAAGACAGAAAACAGCAGCGTTAACAGCTCAAAATGGCGGCAGCTAAATGTTTCCTTAAAACAGTCTATATAATGATTCAAATGACGGTGTCATCCGTGTCCAGAGAATCCACGCCGTGTTTATAACAGAAAATTGTAGTAGTGCGTCAGCGCAGTTTGCTCTTGTACAGACTCCCTATTTAGAAAGTTAAGTTATACTCACATTCATATTGTGCCACGCATTTCTCAAAACGCAGCACATCGCGTTTTCCTTCGGGACACCTTTTTTTCACAATGCTTCGTTCAGTTGTGGTTAAACGTTAGCTCTAAACGTTTCCACTGCGTAGCCAATTACAGTTCTATACATAGACAGCGAGCTGTCAGACATCTTAAGCAACTATGTACGAGCCCACCGCTGTGTCTCGAGGACACGGCGCTCAGATTTGCAGCACAAGGTCACGTGCTCCATTTCCGGCCCTGGCGGTAGAATTATAATAGGGTGGGGATACAAACTTACTCGTGTACTGAAATTATCGTGTTTGCTCAAGCTCCCCGCACACGAGCACACGGATCACTGATTCAGTCTGTGGCTGCGCATTAATTGGCTCGCTGCGTCCGAATCACTCCGAACACAAGGACGCCGCAGACATCGCCTATAGGAGCGACTGCCGTAGACGACCTGCTAGCGGCGCGATTCTTTGCAATTGAGCCACGTGACAATCGCCTGCATACTGAATCAGCAATTCCCCCTCTCGTGCGAATGAAGGTTGAAGAGATCAGAATTATTTCGGAGACAAATAGAAGTTGAGGTTGAATGGAAAATGACGCATCCACCCAATCGTAGCAATTGCTACAAAAGAAACCCATACGGGTTCCTCGAAAGCAAAGCCTCGCAGTTGAAGAAAATTCGTCCTGGTCCGGGACTCGAACCTGGGACCACCGCCTTTCCGCGCCAGCCTTTCTAGTATCTGAGCTAACCAGGCGGCTAGCGGCCTTCCACCTAGCGGGTTTTTGCTGAACTATTACGTCAGAAGTTGAGGTTGCGCTTTTTTGTAACTGAGGCCTTCATAAGAAAATGGAACCGTTTGAAAGTGTCACAACATGTCAGTGTTGTTTCTATGCTATAGCTTTCAACGTCCAGTCAGAAGAAGGTAATTGAACTGGAAATTCATAAACAATAAATGTATATTCCGTTAATTAAAGAATACTTCTGACTAAATTAGATTAAAAGTCATCTTCCTCAATATAACCGTGAGTGTTATAGCTGCGGCGTGTGACTTCAGCTTGTTTATGCTACATGGCAAATAATAATAATAATAATAATAATAATAATAATAATAATAATAATAATAATAATAATAATAATAATAATAATTAAATCGTGCTTGGTCAGTGAACCTCTAGCGACCTCAATTTCTCGCTTCTTGACAATGGGGAGCTTTAGAAATAGTGCGCGTAAAGTTAGGGGACGCTATCGGCCAGGCGTACAAAAGAACGCAAGGAGAGCACAAAAGAGCGCAGAAGGCGTACAAAGAAGTTTGGGCTCTCGGGTACTTAAAGGCACTTGGGGACGCTATTTCTAAAACTCCCTATTGAACCGCGCGTTCGTCGTTTGATACGAGGTCAGAGCGCGTTCTAATAGTTCGCAACATACATAACAGGTTGGCTTGTTCTTTCTCCGCAGATAACCTCTGCTACCTGACGCACGGTGGATCCTCGGAGACGTTCACGGTCAACGAAGCATTTCCAGTCGGTAAGTTCGTGCGCACACCTCATTCACGTGAGCGATCAAACAACACGTCCGTATTGCGAAATGTGTTTTTGCTACTCCCGTTGGCCGTAAGTCTTTGTTACCTGGAGAAAAAAAAAACGTAGGCTTTAAAGCTGAGTCATACACAGCACGTGGAGTGCCTGCAATGAAATGCGAAGGCGCCGGAACAGGAAACGGGACGCGTAATATATATCGTCTCGTTCAGCAATCTCTCCATTTTGTTCTCTCTACCCGCTTTCCCTACACTCAGGGTATCGGGCCGTTCTCCCCCGCGGTGTACCTTGGTCCCAATTTCTGGCCGCTTCTTGATGATGTACCTCCGCATCTCCGAAGTGGGGTATAGTTGTCGGGCATGACATCTCGTAGTGCCACTGTATGGGCTATGAAGAACGCTGTTATAGGATAATAATTTTGACCACCCGTCGTGGTATACCGTATAGTGGCTTTGGCGTTGCGATGGGGTGGAAATGCAAGAGCGACCGTGTACCCTGCTTGGGTGAACGTTAACGCACCTTAATGAACCCCAGGTGGTCAGAATTAACCCTGAGTCCCCCACTACGACGTGCCTCCTAATCATATCGTGGTTTTAGCACTTAAGATTTCGGAATTTAGTTTTTAAATGTTTTAAATTTTGACCGCGCTAGTCTCATCACGAGCTTTTTAAAGGACGTCTCATGACGCAGGAGTTAGGCAGAATCACGTATCATGGTCTTGGGAGAGCTTACCAGGATGTTATTTGAGGGTTTAGTCCCTACAGCTGTCAAAATCCTGCCATGGCTCGCAATATAAACGTTTCACTCGCTCTAAGCGATGCAGGGCCGCTGTCTGATGCTGTTGGGAAGTTAGCCCTCTATATTTTTTCATACGCGCATTGAGTCGAGAATTCTGCATCGTCTGTCTTATCTCGTTCGCCCTGCCCGTGTTTCCTGTGATGAGGTAACAGAAATCTCGTTTGCTGTGCAGAGAGCATCGTGGGCACCCTTCAAGTTGTGGGCAACGCGAGCGAACCATGGGGAGACATCGAGCTCCGCATGGCCGACCCCGAGGGCTCGCCGCTGACCATCCTGCCGGGCACAAAGAGCCTCGTGCTCAGGCAGAAACTGGACAAAGAGGGACGCGATGGTCTGCGCTCTGTCACCACCGACGTCATCTGCTCGCCCAGGCATACGCGGAAGGACGACCACCTGGTGAGCGTCCCTCCTACACTGTTGTGCTACCCGGCTCGTGGCGTGACCTCTAAAAAAGGATTATCCGTTCGTCTTGTCGAGTGTATATGTGTTCGGAACTGTGTATGCGCATGTATGTCGGGACTCTCTGTGTATTGTGTGTGGACTCTGTATGTTCGTTTGTGTCTAGAACGGAACTGGAATTTCATTGAACTTTTTGAGCAAACTCTGCTCTAGATGTTTCGAACTTATGACGTTCTTTCTTCGTATCTTGCAATAGATTTATTCTTGTTACTATTATTGTTTGGATAAATGCATTCCGCGAAAGGAAATTAAGCGATTCGAAAAGCCCCTTTTATTATCCTATGCAAAACCACCTTAAGGAAATTCGCAAAAATATTAGTAAAATTTATGCTGCCACGTAAATCTTGATGGCAGATATCAGGTGTTTGGCATCGTCATGGTGTGTTACGGTTTGTTTGCGCATTTGTTTTTAAAACGTTCGTGCTGATACGCACTGTATAGTGCGACACGGACGCATCTACAAGCACCAGCGTTTTCAGCGTACTAATAAAAAAAGACAAGAACTTGAAGCATCGAACTTCAGTGTGCAAAGCTTGAGCTTGTAGACTGAGCATGCGCGGATACAAAGTCCGAATGCACGTCGTAAATGAAACCGTCTGGGAAGACCGTGTGTCGTGAGAAAGACATTGAACGGTTGTGTCCGGAGATGAGCGGAGAAAGATAGTTGACTGTCTTCTGTGTTTTCCAGTCTACTTGTGCTTTTAGTTTTGTTTGTCCTTCGAAGAGGAGTAGCCGGCGCAAACATAGGCGCATGTCCCTCCTTTAATTGCATATGAATAAAAAAAGAGAGAACGTCGGCGTTTAGATACGTAGCCACTGCTTACATTAAACGCAGAGAGATGACGTTAATAATCATCCCATGCCACGCCCTTCCTATATAGTGTTGGGAACGACCACATCCGAGAGAACGGTTGTGAAATCATTAAAGGACCAAAACGCAAATTCACGGGCTTTATTGACGTAACATGGGTTGGCAACAGTGGCGTCGTCAAAAATGCGAGAAAGCAGAATGGAATCAGAAGTCAAGGAGGTTCGATTAAGACAAAAAATAGTTTAAAAAAAAAGACATGGTGAGATATCACCGAGCGTTACTTCAAAAGCAAGAGATCTAAGAAAGTAACGGCATAGTCAGGAGAAACGCATGTGAAACATCATGTCCATTTAACAGTCGAACAGCCCGGAAAACGTTGAAACCGCAAGACATTGTGAGATACATTTCTTTCTTTAGCTATAATAAATGCCGGGCTACTCGTTGGGGTAAAGTGATGGTTTCTTTATACGCAATCTGGCAGAATAGCAGACGAGAGTGCATTAGCTCAGGTCCACCTCTCTGTCTTTCCTATTAATAAAATCTATCTATCTCTATCGGTAGACTTGTAGCCGGAGCCACAGACTCAAATAAACGAACAATGCGACACTACGCTTGTTTCTCACAGACGTCCTCTTCGTTCCCCGTTACGTACGTGTCCTCCTTGTACCACGCGTCAGTTGGCACTTTCTCTTTTGCAGTATAACCCACTTTTTTATGATCATTGCTTTCCACGGATACGGGCGATTGTGTTACGTTTTCCCAAACAGCCGTACAGGTTCCGGCACAGGCCCCACTTTGAGCGCACGTAACTGCATATGTACTACAGCGGTATGTTTTCCGCAGCGGCGCAGACCTGCTTCACGCAGGGGCCATGTGGCTTTCACGAGTTCGCTATAACGCGTGGATTATCGTTATAGCTCGGGTCAACAGACAGAAACAAGAGGCTTTGGCTAGAGCACCGGCTTGAAACAAAGCAGAGTACTGGACACGTGCCTCGCAGTGTCCGGATACAAAAGGTGCTAGCCGCGCCGCGCTGCTGGAAAAACGACAGAGGAAACCCGAAATGTGCATGAAAGCAATAGATATCTTTAAAAAAAAGTAAGCAAGGGTTTCGAGCACTTACACGGTAAGAAAAAAGAGTAGTAGGAGAGCAAGACCGACGTCTTCATCTCTCTCTTTTTTTCTTTTTTCTGTACGGGCGTCTGTCACCGCCGCTTGCCTAGTGAGTCGTGACATTGCGGAGTGTACCTGAAGAAGAAAGGCAAAGAAAGGAGGCGATAAAAAGCAAGAGTAATTTTTGCGCGTGACTCTATAGTTTAGTTTGTCCTCGTCGCCTGCAAGTTATTCACGGAGCGGAGAACCCACTGGCACCGTTCGCCGGACACATGGCCCCTATACACCGCGCTATCTAAATCGTCCACCTGGCAGGAAGCGTATAATTTAACGGCACAGCGGACAGAGCGCGCTCCCGCCTTGTCTATAATTGCGACCGGGGCGAGCTAACGGAATTTCTTTCGCCGGCGGCGGCCTTGCCATGCAAATAGCGCCGTCTCAATGTGCATGCGCGATTTGTATATATAACCGAACGCCGCGCGCGCAAGCCAACTAGCGTGCTAGAGCGCACGTTGCCTGTGACGAAAAATTGGATAAGAAAGAAGAAGAAGAGTGCAAGAAGAAGCAAGAAAGAAGTGGAGGAAGGTCTGCGGGGACAACAAGCGGAAGGAAACGACCACGCACGCACGAGGGACGGGCAGAATGGCGCACGCCTCTGCCCCAGCTGAGTTGACATCGCGTAGCCGACGAGTTATTTTTGTCTCGTCTTTAGTCTTCGTTTTTGTCTATGAGTGCGTGTGCGTGCGAGTGCCTTAGCGTCCTAGTCGCTATATCCGTGCGAAAAACTGTTCGCTACGCGGCCGAGCAGAGATTCCTTCGTGCGCGTCGTGTATACGTCTTCGTCTGGTTGCGAACACGGAGGCGTGAAACGGGGCGACAAGTTTGTACTTCGCGTTCATTTCGTTCTTTCGTTTTCTCTCTTTCTTTCTCTGCATTCTCTCCCGCACGTACAGTACGACGACGGCGGTTGTGGCTGCAATCCCGGAGACACAGTGACACGCCGGTGCCGTCATCGGTGCAGCTGCGGACACCTCGGGCCTCGCGACGACTTGTCACTTCCTAGTTCGCGCGCAGACGCGGTGTCGTATGCGGGGAAGTGCCGCGCTAAGTGCGCGTGCGTTGCTAAAAAGCGCTGTGGCCCTGCGCATACATAAGAGAGGTGCGAACGGGTTTGTGCAATCCGCTTTCCTCGTTGACAGCCGTGTTGCGCCTCTTGACAAGTTCTCTTATATTTCTTGCTTGCTATTTGCGTCGGTTTATCATTTTGAGTTTCTCTTCGTAGAAACGTCCTAGCCGTATCTCTGCCAAGAATTACATCTGCATATGCACAGCGAAAAAAGGCATCGGGGTAAGGAAGGGGGGGGGGGGGGGGGGATGTTGCTGTGTAAGCCGTACTACTGCAAGGCTCGGAGAGGGCGAAGTTGGCTTGTTCCTTTCTTTCTTTCTTTCTTTCTTTCTTTCTTTCTTTCTTTCTTTCTTTCTTTCTTTCTTTCTTTTTCTTTCTTTTTCTTTCTTATACACAAGTTCTCAAAAGCGGAGCAAAGCATTTCGTGCACTTCCGTGTGCGTTCGTACTCCTCACGTGCGTTATGCCAACCCAACCGCAAGAGGCCATTCGTGTTACTCTGTCATTTATTTTCACGATGCAGGCTGTAGTACGGTCACGAGGTTTGTGTTTCTTTTTTTCGCCCGAGGAAAGAGCCGCGGAAACTCTCGAACTTGAGACTACGCGCGCAAGCCGGAGACTAAGAGATTACTCGTGGATTAAACTTCTGATGCATGTCGAAATGGGCGAGATTGGAAAGCGCGCGTTGCGGATGAGTCTCGCTTAAAGTAAATACGATGCGTAATATCTTTAGGGTGCGTACGCGGTAAAACTCTTAAGGTGGATATCTCCCTTCCATTCGTATTCAATTACCAGCCAGATTCTTGTGCAGGCAGTCGGGCCTAAGCATTCGTATTATTACGTCGTGCAGGAATGAGGATACAATTGAAACGCATTTGACTGCAGCAACTGGTCTGTCGAGAAAAACTATCGTATCGGAACAAAACAACAATGGATAAATAATTACTAGAAAGGATAGAACGTCGGACTACAACCGGATAGTTTAGGCTATAGCGACAAGTCTGGCACGCTAATTCAGGAGTAAATAATGGTGACGGATGAAAAGAAAAATAGAGGAAACGTGTAGACACTTGCGGGCGCGTGTAATGCTCTAGCATACTCAAGTTATTTTCCGTCGGGCCTGTCTCGCAGGAATGCTTTTTAAGCACCTTAGTTGGGTACAAGGCAGTGCCTGAACACTGCCATGGTCCGAAGGCATCCCGTATAGCTCAAGACGCATGTCGTGTCGCATGTGTTTACAGCGTTCCTTAAGACATATCTTGAGGCCCTGTAAAGCGTCTACAAATACAAGTTACGTAGTCCAAGTCCTCGTCAACACCACATATGGAACATAGTGCTCGTAGTAGACAAATTATATTTATATCGAAATATTAGCGCCAAAATTTGGCATGGGTGCGAAAGAACGCTCGTGTCGTGTTGTCTAATCACCGTCCTTGCTTAATTCCTAACTATGAAATTTCAGCATGAGTATGCGTGTCAGCTTGCTCAGTTTACCATTCTTCTGAAATGAATTTTCAATGAATAATGTCCTATCTAAGGGGCATTCAAGCGAATGTATATGACACGTACGAACACGCCTACTTTGACCACGTGGCATATGGGAGTTGCAGTGAGAGAGAGATAAATGAGATGCGAAAGGCAGGGAGGTTAACCGTAAGGTATAGATATCCAGTTTGCTACCCTGCACTGGGGAAGGGGAGACAGAAAGATAAAGAAAAATGCACACACGTAGAAGGAGAGTCGGAGTCTAAACGATTGTGCGGCCTGTGCTGCGGCTCTAGATCACACCACAGGCTACGTTGCGAGCGCCACGCAACGGCTGGCGCAAGCGGCACTTCGTCACTTCTTGAACATGTTATCACGGCGGGCTTGAACGAGTTCTTCCCGGTTGTTCGTGCTCTTCAACAAACGGAATGGTGCATGGGTAACGGTGATGCTAAAGCATATTCGGCGTCGATGTCAAGTCGTGATGGCACAAATTGAATGGCACTTCTCATGGCAACTGCCAATGGCGGGAATTGTATGAAAATTGCCATTCAATTCCCGCCCAGTTGTGCGCCTGCTTCGAATAACCACCCATTGATGGGAAAAAAAACAACCTCTAGGCAGCGTCCTCCAATGTGGGGCCATCGCGTTCCTGGGTGCAGCCGCTTTTCTTCCTTAACTAACTAGGAATCTAGCAGACTATGTAATGCCGCCAAGCTAACCGATACATTCTAGCTTTTCTCTGAAGCCGTGGAGCTCCACGGAGGAATGTACTAATCACTACCTTATTAAAGAATCCCTGACCACTTGCTTCTACCCTGATTTCCTTGCGCGGGTACTACCCTCCTACTAAGAAAAAAAAAGAGGAAACAAAACGCTGTGCCCAGACCCGTTCAGTGCTTTGCGAATGGGTTGTACCCATGCACTAGCGCATTCGATCGTGCGTTCGCGCGTGTCCGAGGTATTTCAAGAAGTGACCATCGAGCGAGCATCTGTCATCGAGAAAGCCGAGCGTTGAAAATAGCTGGAGCCTCCGGCTGGCTGAAATCGGTATGGTTTATCGAGCACTCGCCACCGTTATGAGGGCGTGGTATGCCTTGGTGCCGCAAATGCGTGCAATCAGTATCACCATCGTTAACCGAATGAGGCCAACTGCAGAACGGAGGCTCTTTTCAATACTCTTCAATCAATCCTTATTTACGCCATCCTCGTCTCGCATATAGTTTGCGGTTCCTAATCTGGTCGATCTATCGGATCTCCCGCCCCCCGCCCTACCTCCTCCCTGGGACGAGCACCTTCAAAGCTGCCCCTTCGAGGTCCACCTTATTAAAAGAAAACTGATGCTCCATAAACACCGCATCCAAGAATACCGTACGATATACAGGGTGTTCGAAATTAAGTTTTACGGAATTTTTAGAAATCGCCTGTTTCAAGTAGCATAATTCTTACCGTTGAGCTGGGTTATTCGATGAGGCGGACATAAGCAGCACGAGAAATCGAAACACATATTAAACTAATTAACAAAAATTCACTCACCAATGAACTTCTTAGTTAATTACTTTACGACGCATATTGCAATTTATGAATTGTAGCCGGCGAGCTTGTCAGGCTCGCCGGCTACAATTTCACTTGGAATCAATTTCAGTTGGAGCATTTCAGTTGGAATGAATTTCCTGAATGACACCAGTTTGGAGATATGCGCCATCAAACTCGCCGTAAAATTGCACTGTTGTTCCACTTAATGTTTTACCAAAATTCTGTTTTACACATTGAATCACAAAAGTAACTTGAACGCCCATGTATTTCGTCCCACACTTAGGGAAATAGTATTTCGAAACTGGTGTCTTCCTGGAAATTCATTCCAACTGGATACGCCTGACAAGCTCGCCGGCTACAATTCGTAAATTGCAATATGCGTCGTAAAGTAAGTAACTAAGAAGTTCATTAGTGAGTGAATTTTTGTTAATTAGTTGAATGTGTGTTTCGATTTCTCGTGCTACTAATGTCCGCCTCTTCGAATAACCCAGCTCAACGATAAGAATTATGCTACGTACCTGCCATAGGCGATTTTTAAAAATTCCGTAAAGCTTAATTTTGAACACCCGGTATACTGTGTGTCGCAGCTAACGTTAGCCAAGCTGTTTAACGAAGAAAAAAAAATATTCAAGGAACACCATGCAAGATGAAATTATGATACATACGGTACTCGGTCGTCAGAGGTCTGACGACCAAACACCGTCGGTCTAATAATTGTATCTTGCACCGTGTTTTTTCTTTCTTCGTTGTTTATAATTTTTTTCTTAAACAGCATGACTTACGTTAGTTAGGACACCCCATAATATACGACGGGTGCTTGTATAGGAAACTATGGGACGACTTCGCAAAGCTTTTTGTTCGCTATCGCTTTTTACGACTGGCCGGTCGCCTTCGCTAATATATGTCTAGCATAAACGATCAGTGGCTGAAAAATTGCACTGGCCAGCAATTGTAGGTAAGAGATTTTTTGCGAATATCGGCATTTATGATTATCTCTGGGGTTTTTCGATGCAGGTGATATGGGCGTATGCCGCTTCATACAGAGCAAAAGCTAGAACGTTTCGTCACGGAAGTGCAAGCCAATTGTTATGCAGGACATGTTACTGCGAAGGTTACTGGCGAATGGGAATCAGCACTTACGAACACGAAGCTTTGTCAATTCGGTCCGAGAAGTGTCGAAAGTGCAGGCGAGCTTGCGTAGCATTGTGAAGGGTAAAATAGCGCCATACAGCTGGCAGAGAGAAGAGGTCTGCTACATGGGCAAGAGGCCTCTGGTTTTCTTTTTGCTGAATAAACTTTCGAAACAACAACAACAGAGTACAGAGAGCAATACGAAACTGAACACGAGCTAGTTTCATGCAAAACGAAACAACTCGCGCTGTTTCGTCTTACGCCTCGTATACCCGCGAGCGGTTTCCTGGTCCCAGAACTTCGACAAGGCGGGTTCCAACAGTCAGCTCAGTGGGAAGAAAAACACGACGGTTGCTGCTCGCCACGCAGCCTCTGTGAGCAGACAGACACAACAGGCTCGCCGAGAAAAGCAGCCGAGCATTTCCCACGCCTAAGCGTCTTCGCACGCGAACACGATCGTGATCAACGGAGAGTGCGTTTATGCCCGTTCGCGGCGACGCACGCATCGGTACCCACGAGTTTTCGACGACGGCGAGCTCGGCCGCAGTGGTTACCACGCCCCGCAAAGTCGGGCTCGGTGCCGAAACGTCGTAAACAGCGGTTTGGCACTCGCGATGACAGCGAGAGAACGCCCTTAATGAAGCGCGTGTGCGCAGTAATTAATTTCCTCCCGACGACGGCGACGTGTAGCGCCCTATAGTGCGCTTTAGGTGGTCGCTAGGATCTCTATAGGAGCGCTGCTGGACCAACGGCGATAGAAGAAAACGCCGTGCTCGATAATAACGGAGATAAGGCGATTCCACCCAAGGCGCGCGTTGCTTATAAGACGCCCGGAGGACATTTCCGGGAGCACAGTACGCGAGGTCTTCGGCCTCGGTATATACAGCGAGCTTTTGTTTGAGTTCGGGCGTGCCTGCGCGTGAGAGCGACGCATAAGAGGAAAAACAAAAATGGGGGGCTTGTTTACGCACTAGCGCATCTCTCGGTGCGTGTTCGAGTGCAGCCGTGCTGGGCGACAATTCGATTCCCTGAGCAGATGTCGCACGCGCGCAGCTCACACAGGGAAAAGCGCCGTCTCCCGATATCCGAAGGCGACAGCGCGCCGCATTATCTGCGAGATCGAAGTTGTCCAGCCGTTTCACTTCTTCACACGCGACGCGGATTTTTTTCACTTGCGTCCTTTTTAAAGATAATAAAAACCTGTCCGGCCGCATTGGCTTAGCGGCTGGGGACTTTCTACTGCTGCACGCGAAGTCACGTGTTCGATTGCAGGCCATGGCGGACGCATTCAAATGGGGGTAAAATGCGAAAAAAAAAAGAAAATTCTGTACTGGTTTTGGGTCCACGTTAGTGAATCAACGCTAATCCGGAGCACCCCGCTTAACCCTTGGGGCCGAATTCACAAAGCTTTTCTTTCGTAAGTGCTTCCTGCCATTGGCTGGCCGCCTTTGCTAATGATATGTGCAGCGTCAGGATTGGCAGAAAATTTATCTTACGAACAATTCAGGCGTAAGAAGGTTTTGTTAATTCGGGCCGTGAATCGTGAAAGTTTGGAATCCGGTCCCAAACAAATATTCGAGAAAAGCGAGAAGCACTTCGAATATTTCTGCATACTATGTTGAATGCAATGTCTCTCCTGCTGAAAGTCTGGTCAGTATGGGCAGGTTGTCAGAGTGAGTGATCGTCCATGGTTACTCAGCCGCAGGTGTCTCTGAGCTGCAGAAACGTTTGACGCCGTCTGATCACTTTGGCACGGAAGGTGCAGGAGTGGCCGTAGGCATCTCGGACCGAGTTGGCTTACGGAGTACGGAGCCACTACCTACATAGTCCCTTCTCCCTGTATAGGCTGCGATATCAGTCGTCACATCTAGTATATTCGGCCATAAACGAATATTCGAAAGTTTCGGGTAGCCAATGATCTAGTCTAAAACTAAAACACTAACAATTAGGTGTCGAAGTTGAAGTTTATTCTGGTAAAATGCATGTACATACAAGGTGGGTATCGTGCAGAAGGAGGTCCCATATTGAAAACACTGTAGGGGGACCTCCTGTAACATGTTACATGAGGTGTAGAACGAAATATTCGCACATCGCCATACTCCGTTGCCAGAGAGCACCATCCGGGCGGGATTGTTTTCCGCTGACCGCGACTATGCGACGGCGTTGGGAGTGCCGAGCCGGGTCGTTTCGATCCGCCGCCGTGCCTTGTAGCTGCGCCGACCTTTCACCTGCGTGCGGATCCTCATTGCCGTGCTATTGTTGTTTCTTACGCGATGCAAGTGGCAGCTAGCGTCGACGGTGGTGGTAATGATTTCCACCGCGAGTTGACCTTTGACACGTCGCTTCCTCATAGAAGACGAGCCCGAGCGATTAGCAGCGGTGCATTGAATAGCCGACTAATGAATAGGTGGTGCACGCTGGCTGTACGTGCTCGCACGTGCGGTCATAAAATTCGTATAGCTTCCTGGGCCTCTTTCATAGCTCTATTTCGACCTGCTACCCAGGCTTTGGCCACGGTTTTTCTCATCCGCCTCGGTCTTCGCCTCTCTTCGCGTGGCTTATTGTGTTACTTGTTGTGAACTGTATTTATGTGAGATTACTTAGCTGTTTAAAAGAGAGGGGGAAGGGATGCGTATAACTCGTACGTTCGAACATTTGGCACGTTGCAAGTCGAACAGCTTGGCGAGTTGGTTGGAGTTTCATATCGATTACAACATGCTCACAAGCGGGCGCACAGGAAGCGCTTACTTAAATAAATGAAATTTTCTTGGGAAGTACGAAGAATAAATTCAAAAACTCAGTGGTTATGGCGTCGTGCTGCTGAGTGCGAGGCTACGGGTTCGATCCCAGCTGCATCCCGGTTCGGACCGAGTCTGAGAACGCTAGCGTAAAATGCTTTGGGTACGTGTATGTCAAAAAAACCCCGGGTGGTCACATTTATACCGGAGTACCCCCCCCCCCCCCCCCCACTGCGGCGAACCTCACAGTGAGATCTTCATTTTGGCTCGTGAAACACCATCATGTATTTTTTTTTTTTTTACAGAAGACCAGCCAACGCGCACGAACAATAACAACAATTCACTTCTACGCAAATAAATGTGACACTCTGAAAAAAAAGAAAAAAAAAGGGGGTCGATGGGATTAACAAGCAGACATTAAGATCCCCCCCCCCCCCACACACACACACATGAAACAGGGTCTCCACATTCTCACGTACGCATTCTTATTCACATGCCACATTAACACAAACGCACATTACCGCAAAGAAAGACTACAGGCGATCACGTAACCTATCCAGTGGGCAGGCATGTGCGCCACGTTGTTTATCGAGCCGTAATCAAAAATGAGTTCGGTACGTTTTACAGCCGAATCTGATTTGGATGGTTCATATCAACCGCGAGCTCGTACATCACCGACACACAAATAAACTTACCCGTTGCAGAGAGGGAAGGGATTTCTTGCAGGAAAAACGGATAAATCGGCCCGAAGTAGTGTCCGAGCTAGCCTGCTACCTCTTGCATTGTTAATATGTGCAATACCAGCGGGCCCGCATCTTCCTTCGATGGCATTTCCGAGGCTATTTAGTAATAATCAGAACACCCTCGAGTGCTCATTGTTTTATATTCTACAGGGGGGAGGCGGATTCAGGGCTGTGCAGCCTTAAAATGTGCCACGATTAAGAGGTCAAGAGATAGAATGGCAAACAAACTGAGAACAGTTATTAACCTGAAGTCCTTCGGGTAAACTGTCCAAGGCGCACTACTGACCTTTACCAGTACTTTATATTTACAGTTAACATTGTTGCACCCTATGATTATGGGGTAGCGATATTAAAAATGTGCCAGAAGAGGCGCGATGAAGCATCTTCGACATTCGGGAAATCAATTGACCTATACGTGGTTGCAAAAACACTTGTGCGTCTATTGCCTCAACGTGCCGGCAGATCATCTCTTAGAGAGATGACAACATTCAGATTTCACCGCTTCAGTACTGCATCCGCTGTGCTATACATACCTCAGCACTACACGGGTCGCGGTCGGTAGATTTTTTCTTTTCTTTTTTTTTTTTTTTTGCCGAAACGGTCGGTCTTTCCGTCCAATTCGAGTAAACGGGTCAGTCGGTGCCTCCCGTCGCGGTAATTTGTTCTGAGGCGCCAATCGAATCTGGTCACTCGGTTGAGTGGTCGGTGGTGTCATTTCTCCGAGCACGACAAAGCCAGAGTCACTCAAGGATTCCGGCAAAGCCAAACAAGGCTCGTCTACAAAGGAAGGGGGGGGGGGGGGGGGGGGGACGTTTCAGCCCGCCGCACTGCAGTCGACGTGGTTGGCTCATACACCGTGACTCATACATTTGTGATGCGGCAGCGCGTTACGGTGCTTTTGTGCAAAACCCTCGACGCGACACGACGAGACGAGGGTGACGGCGGCGCTGTGCCTAAATTCGTCGCCCGGCACCGTGCTCCCGCCACGGTCCAACTGAGGCAAGATGCGCACGAAGGAAACTGTGAAAAGAAAGAAGGTGTGTACAAACGGGCAGGATTGGATGCTAAAAATACCAAGATTAAAAATATGAAGCGCAAGCGAGAAAAGAACGCAGTGTGCGTGTGTTTGTGTGCCGTACCGTCGTGCGGTCGTCCGTTGCTTCCTTCCTCCCTCGAAGCGTGACGGGAGCTTGGCGCGGGTCGGGTCTCCCGGTCACCGCTGCCTCAGACGCCACGGGTTGTTCTTCGTAGCGATGTCCGCGGTTCGTTTGTCTCAACTCTCGCGCCACGCTGTGCAGATACGTGTTCGACAAGCGGGACAATTAACGCTGAAATGCGAACCACCGCTTGTATATGGTCGCCGTTATCTTTGAGACCGTCGAAGTAATGATCGGTATGCGTTAGGATGCGTTAATGGGCCACTGAGAATAGTAAGTTAAGCTGGATTTTTAGATTGCACTTACCGCAACGTAGAGTAGGTTGGTCATACTGTTAACGGAGAAATGGTGAGTAAGAAAATATGCAAAAAGGATCACACTGGTGACTACGCAACCTTGATGTTCCCGCACCAGGTCACCATGAAGTCATGAATTTTAACAGCGGAGCTGTTTATGCCGAGCGTAATCTGGCTGTCGTAGACAGAAAAATGTGGGCCGATCCTGGAGGTAGTGCAGAAAGGGTCCGATCGCAGTGGCACATACCCCTGTGAACTAGCGAAGCTGAGCCTGGCTGTCTAGATAAGCATGGTTGGGTCTACTTAAGCTTAGTCAGTCATCGATAGCCAATCAATAGCTAATCGATCGTTGATCAATAATCAATAAATTCCGGAAAATGCTGGGGATGACTTGGTAGTGCTTAGCCTAGCCCAAAAGCTAGGTGCCCATCAGCTCCGCTGTCTCTTTAGCATTGCGCCTGCAATGCAAGCTACGCTAATTTTTCTTAAAGTCCCTGGGCGTGATTATTCGAGTATTTACCCATAAGCAAGCATCAGGTTGCTGTTTAAAGGAGCCACTTACTCCAGCTAGCCAGTTTCCAGAATTTTTTCAGAAAAAAAAATTGCCCATATAATAAGTGAAATTGCACCCAAATGCGTGACATCACATTGACGTTACATCATTACGGTTTGGGCTCGAAAAAAGAAAAGCGAGCTTTAACCACCATTTCCTCTTCTGGTGTCACCGTTTTCCCCACCAATTGCATGCACATTTAGTCTAGATTTCGCGTTGCTCTATTGTACCATTTCAATACAAGCCACGTTCACGGCATCTGACTCACCTCGTTAGGCAAGCTAATATCGCGCTATAGAACCACGTAACAAAAATTTATTTTTCTGATGGACTGCACACCATAGCAATCGCGGCGCATATCAAAAGCGTTGGCTGTTAATGACTGAACGACAGATAGTGTTTAACGTCCCTAAGCGACACATGGGCAACCGAGAGACGTCGCAGTTGGCAAGCTACAGGTGAATTTTGTTTATTTCAGGTTCGCTCAAGTGCGCTTGAATATTAGCACGGGTACTTTCGGGCGTTCTACTGCATGGAATGTGGCCACCGCTGCCAAAATCCAATCGTTGATATCGTGCCCAGCAGCAGAACTCCGTATGTTCTTAAAAACGAATTTGTGAAGTTTGTGCACTATCTGCAGAATTTTAATAGACGGCTTTTACTTTCTCTAGACTCCTTCTTTAGTCTATGTAAAAGCTATCGACTGTATAGGATATGTTAACCAGACGCTTTTCTGATCAACATCCCTGCCTTCTCTTTTTTTCTCTCTCTCTTTCTCTCTTTCTCTCTATCTCTATATAGACTGTATATCAGCAGCAGTATCAATAAGCCTAAATTTCGAGTTCTACTTATTATAAGAATACTTACAAACGTTTGCTTTCACTGTATCGAAAATATGGGACCGAAAGTGCGAGAATGCAAGTCCATACGTGATCTATAGACATTGTACAGCAGTCATAGAAAGACATTGCCAACATTTCCGATATCATGAAATAAATCAAATCAAATTAACATTTACATGCCTTTCTATGGACTGTCTAAGCACATTTTTGCAAGTACTCCTGATTATTATTGATCACCTGGGGTTCTTCAACGTGGACCTAAATCTAACTAAGTACACGAACGATTTTTGCATCTCACCTTCATCGAAATGCGGCCACCGCGGCCGGGATTAAACCCGTGACCTCGAGCTCGGCGGCGCCACGTCACAGCCACTGGGCATGACGGGTTTCGCAAAACAGTGATCGCACAGGTAGAAAATGTACAAACACTCATTCCGTTCAAGTAACGAGAACTGGACGAGCTGGAATATGTTCTTTTTCGTCCTTGCCTGTTGCTGCGCTGACAGATGATGAGCTCATTCTGTTCACTGGTGGCATTTGGTTGTGGGCTCACCGGTGCCGTCATTCGGCCTGCTGGCATTTGGCAAGCGCGGTGTTGTCCAAATGTGTTGCTTATACGCGCCTGTGTTGCACGCGGAGGTAAGCCCGAAAGGGTACAAACGTTTCTAGACTGCAAGAGATCAGGGAAAAGGTTATTGCTTCATCCGGCGTCTAAGGCACCTGCTGCTTAGCGTGCACCGGACTGGGACAAACATTAGGTTTTTCTTCACGACCCCAATCTCGCGCTAACTTGCGTATGTAATACGTAAACCGTGGAGCAGATGTCATCAACTGTTATACTTTCTCGAATCGGGAAGGCTTGCCTTCAACCCGGAATGTTCTGTACAATAATGATAAGTTTGCCATCATTGGAAACGAGGCCACATGTCCTGGCCTCGTTGACGGCGACAGCGCATCCCGAACCTACCATTGGGAGGAAGTGGACAGCTCAAATGCATGGGTGCGGTACCGGCGTCTGTAAGAATAGCAATTGAAAGCATAAGAGCGGGTCTTTCGAAATAGGTAAGCAGTCACAGCAGCAAAACCGCGCAGTGACCCAGATACGAGAGAGGTTTTCTGCCATCGGTTATATACTTATAGCCAGGAGACGTAGTTTAATATCATCGCGCGAAACGATGGGCCACGGTAAGTCATGTCTTGCAGCCAACTGTTCATTTGCAGCTGTGATTGAAAAGACATAGCTCGAGTGCTTGCAGACGAACACAACCGAAAAGATGACCGCTTGCATCTTAGGTATCGCGTATTTCTTGTACGTTTCCTGCTTTCCAACCTTCCCATCCGTCCGCTCGGGCTGCGTGACCCTATCCACGAACTAATAAAAATAATCTTAGGCTACGCGCAACGTGGGTTGGTAACGCCCTACTGGCGTACGCAAAACGTTTTCTCAGTGTATGAACCAAAGACTTCCAAGCGGTGTTTTGAGATTGTATAAAAAAATGTAGAGAAAGTGCGAAGGTTTAAGTCCACGGTCTGTTTATGGAGATTCAGGCTGAGTAGGGCTATCTCGCTTCATTTGCTTTACTTTTGCGATGCATCGCGGAATGCAGTTACTTCCTTGTCCTTCTTTTCTCGCTCGTGATCGCGTGTGAAATGTTCATATTATTGCTTCAACCTGCGGGCGCATTCTGTTAGGACACTGTTATTAGCGGTTTGCGTGTCCTAATTTAATCAAAACGCATTTAGTTTCCATGTAGGTGCAGCGTTTGTCGAAAAATATAACGCTTAAGCCTGGACATCTGTCGCACGCACGTGAGCTGTTCCAAGGCAGAAGGCTAGCCATTCGCTCTGAGTTCCCGAGTACTAGCCACGCACAATGCTACTAAGACACTTCCCCAGTATAAGGTAGCAAACTGAATACTTATCTTCCGGTTAACCTCCCTGCCTTTCGCATCTCATATATTTCTCTCTTTCTCTCTCGCTACTAAGACATTTTCAAACGTAAGTGTATGCAATATGTTCGCGCCTCGCAGATGTACCGGCTACTCCTTGACCAGGGAGTCCGATGAAAAGAGAAACACTTAGCAAATGATAAAGCCATAGCAATAAAAAAAGAACGCTTCAAGAACGGACTCTTGTTAAACTTTCAATGGTCATTCGACAACTACTGCTCCAGAACACAAGTTCAATGCATTTCGTGTGAAATCTTAGAACCATAACTGTATCCATCATGAATTTTAACTCTCGTAAACACAGTGTATTCCAAATTCACCATACCTGCTTAACAAGCTTACGCTCGTCGAACTCGAAACGCTAACCGAATGTCTCGACGGAACGCAAGAAAGAACTACGTCAAAAAGCGGTCGTCTTCAGAGCCAAGTAGATATTTTTCGTGTCAAACGTCATCTTGGTTGGTGTTTACAGAAGCGTGACGACACCATATAGTGCGGCGTAGTGTACCCTAATTCTACGCAAGTTAAGTGCAGCAACAGCGTGACTGTAAACACATATTTACTGCGAGGTGGTCATTTTTCAGATACCGGCGTCTATTAACGAGCACCGTTGTAGGGCGTATACCCTATATTCCGCAGCTGAGGACACCGTTTACGACTGGTGTAAACGTTGCGGGTTGGTGTTTACTCGTTCGTCTGAGGTCTGTACTTGAACACGACGTCTACGTGACCGAGTCGTGGCTCAGAACGAGCTTTAAGAGCGGATTCTCGGCAAAAGTGCCCCAACGCTTTTCCGCAGCGCCATAAAACCAGACGGAAAGGTTCGCTATTACACAGGTCACGGCCCGTTAAAATCTTGCGCGCGAAATTCCGGATCTGTCATTTTCTGCTTACATTTAATTACGTACTGCGAGTTCAAGACTTAGGGTAGGAAGAAACAACACCGCCCGACGGGCGCTCTTACTCAGTTACTTCCGTCCTCTTCCAGCAACAAAAACGCAGGCAGGGGTTGCGACAGCTTTTTGTCCTGCGTGTTTCGGGTAGCCCGCCGACAGACGAGCCGATAGTCGGTCGAGATTCCGCCCTCTTCCTTCCCCCGCGAAAAACACGGGCGACCGCTGCGACGTCGACAGGGGTCCCTGAGAACGTAACGACCGGGAACTCCGGTGGCCGTCCACGGATACGACCCCCTCCTTCCCTCCCCGAGGCGCTCGCTTCTCTCTCACGCTGTTCAGGACACTCCGCATCGCGTGCGTCCCGTTGAGAGGACCACGGAACCGACGATTGCCGGCTGCGCAACGTCCGATGAAGGGCATCTCCTCGAAAGACATCGAACACTGACGGCTGAAGAAGGACGCAGTCACGACGGGGACGCCGATGGGGGACGAGCTGCTTGAACTTGGGGAATAGCATTTTGGTGATTTGCTTTCTGAATGTCGTTATGTGAACATTTGTTGCAGTAATAGCTCTGCAAGAGACACTACGCAAATTACGCTGATGTCGGTAGTTTGGCGAGCGCGTGTTATATTAAAAAAAAAAAACTGAGATTTCCATAGCCAACACCGGAATTTCACTTGATAGAACCGGATCGCAACGCTGTTAAATTAACTACCGACGTTACTGCAGGGGCAAATATCTCGTCTGGCGGCTCTGCCTCATAGATCTGCAAAATTAACATTGGAGTATTTTTGTTTAGTTAACGCCAAAAAATGTCTGCAGGACAACGAAGAAGCAGAAAACCGCGTTGAATGTTGGCACGGTCATCCGGACTGAGTCTTTTCGAAGGCTTCTATAGATAAGCGTGCCTTCAACTTCCGTAATACAGATTTTCCATTCCATTCCATGAAAAAGGAATGACAATGTTAGCCGAAAATACCAAAAAGAAAGAAAAAAGCCTGAAGGGGAAAATAAGAAAACGAAACCAAGAGGTGTTGGCGCTTCTGTCGGCAGCCGCAGTCGCCCATCGCCCTGTGGGGAGGACACCACCCGGTGTCACCGGAGAAGATCGGGTGCGGCCTCAACGGCCGAACGTTTTCGACGCCCCGTCGGGAGGAAGAAACAAAACCCGTTGTCGCGCGGAAGTTGTCACTCTGTATCGAAGCCGTGCCAGGTGGCCCTGACTTCCTGTATACCAGCGGGGAACACTCTACGAGAATGGCGTGTCCACTGATAAGATAAAGGCTACACCAGGTGGACGTTCGCTGAGGAGGAAAGGAACGAGGAAAACAAAAGTACTCTTCAGCCAACATATCTATCTTACCGAGTTCGGTGCGTCGCTGTTATGCATCTCAATTAACAACAATGTGCGGTATAGCCAACCGGGCCCAGCGTACCCTAACCGACCTGTCTCTGTCGCTGTGAGCAACGCCGCGGGCCCTGCACGGAGTGTTGTCCCTGGCGTACTTAATGATCTCTAAAGCGTGGGAACAGGAGTTTTGCAAGGGTCAGGCAAGTAAACCTGCGAATGCACATAACTCTGGAGAAGGATTATTTTTTTTTTTTTTTACAAGCGCTGACAACGATAGAGGGAAAGAGAGAGATAGAGATCAGAAAGAAAAAGAGGGAAGGCATTATGGAGAGTAAGGAATAAGCAAACATAAATTCTGCAGGTCCTTCAGGCTATGAATATGTTGATGTCTCAGAAGAACGCGCGCTGTATTGCTGAATCACATGCCGGTGAATCCAGTGCCGTGGTTCTCGCTGGTTCGCTGCGACGTCAAAGAACCCCTGGGCCCAACCCAACGAAGCACACTTAACAGTTCATTATCGATTACCAAAGCTACGTTGTTACGGGAACAAAATGTGATCGTGTAGACTTGGTATATGGTTAATGGCCGTATCACACGTGTACATTCGACAAGCCATTGAAATATATCCGCTTTGTACTTGTAAGCTTGTCAGTGAAGTTGAAAAGCTACGGTTGCTCAGAAGTGGATTACTTGCCGCCGAGGCAACTGAACTAGTGCTATCTCGTATTTGATTTCGGTCGTCACTGATGATTAAAATAAAGCGGTGTTGGTAAGTTTATTGGCCAAAGCGGTCGATGCATGCCCATTGAAAGTAAACATGTCGCACGGCGATAACAAAATGAAGTGCCTTAAAGGCTATGACAAATTTTGGTGGCTTCTCTCGCGATTCGCACGTTTGATAAGTACATAAAAGACGGCATATAACTAACCGCGTTACTGTATTTTTCTTCTTTCTAATCCCAGAGCATCACCGTGCCTGTCCGAATCATCGTGACGGATGCCAACGACAATGCTCCGGAATTCCAAGGCACTCCTTACTTCCTCAACATCAGTGAGGTGCGTACAGCATTTCCAGGTGTACGGATCATTCCAGTGCTGTACCGCATTATCACATATGTGACTAGCACAGAAGGTCGTCGCGCAAGTAGGAAGGACCGTCAACTTTTGGTCCGCACGACACATGCCCTTCTTGCATTTTGCGAGCAAGAACTTGCGTAAGCTCAGAAATTATCGTCATAAAGATATACTAAATGCGGAGATACAGCAGAAGACTGCGTCGTATCACAGAGGTTATCTTGAGGCCAGTAATATCTGCCGTCGTGGCATGCCCTCTTCGCGACAGAAAGCCCCTGCTCCATTTTGAGACATTTTTGGCCTGGCATATACAACCCAAAATATTTCTGGTAACATTTTTTTTTCTGTTATCATATTCGTTTCAGTGGCTTCGCTAGCAGGCGAATAAACGTTTTCCGAGGCCAAGGATTATTATGGCTTCTATGTGTTCGGTATTGGCAGTTTCGCGTTTGGAGCGATCGAAGGAAAAAATGGAGACGCAGTTACGAATATTGCAGAGCTTCTGTATCTTGGAGTGCGCTTTACAGTAACGCGAAACCACTGCCTTCTATACGCAAAGCTCATTATAAGCTTTATTCGCCCGCTCCATATCGCCATATGTCTTGCCGGTGACCTACTTGGGGAGTATAATTATTCTTGTTGGCTGTAACCGTCGGGTAAATTATGACGGCCGGCCGCGCGTGCTCAATGCGAACCCGTGTCCCGGCTAAGCCAGCCAGCTCGCACAACTTCGTTGCCAACGCCCTGTCACCTGGGCGTACCTGCGCATGCGCCACCGGCAACACAAGACTACCCGTTGTGCATAGCGAATGTCGCCAGTCCTGCGAGCGTCGCGCACACTGCTGGCATCGTTAGGGTCATTTCTTTTCTTATTATTGCGCCACGCAGCAGGCCAGGAGTTCATTTACGTGCCGGGGTTCTCTTTCCGCATGCGAAAGTGAGCGCCGTATTAGCCGAAGTCTCGAACACCCTCACAAATTGGCGAAAGAGTGGCCTTCCCTAAACGCATGCGCGCAACATGAGAATGCCACAAGCAGCGGAGTGGCGCGCTGAGTAGCGCCCCCTTTGTTGGCGCTGCGCATTCATCACAAGTCTGCGAACGCAGGAAAGCTGCGGCCCGTATCGCACCTTTTCGTGATCGTCGAGTGCGCTCGCGCTGCTTCAATACCGGCCAGGTTGAAAGGAGCACCATGGGTGTGCAGGAGTATGTATACACCTGGCACAATGGAAGGCGTATACACCGAACGTGCGTGGTCGCGTGCGTAATTGTTTTACCGTAGTTGCGTGTCCTTGCCAGCGAGCTGCCGTCTATCGGCACTCTTTATTGGTTGTTCCTGTCTCCAGCATTGTCTCCTTGGCCCGCTGTCGAGCATACTGCGCGCGGAAACTTCCCCTCGGCTGTGAGAGAAAGAACATCGCATGGAGAGGCGTGTGCGTTCAGCCGTGTCCTCGAGTTACACGAAAAGGGCTGCGTGCCGAGATCCAGCTGACAGTGGAGCACGAGATCTTGAGAAGGCCTTCCGCCAGCTTCGCACGCTCTGAGATAGTCCAGTGTCGCTTCCGCTTCGAGGTGGTGACGCTATATGGGGCACGTAGTCGTCGACGGCACGTTACGTTTTGGACACTTCATTTCCATGTGCCTCGAACGCGCATACATACTTATTAGAATTGCGTGCAGATCGTATCAGCGTGCTTTAAGCACTCGAGCCGTCGAAGCGAAACCAGAAACAGTTGCCATTGGAAGAAGTCCAAAAGCGATGCCTATATCACTTCGCTGTTCAAGCACCTGCTAGTACTTGCTGGAGAGAGAGAAGCGTAGCAGTGGCGTCGCTCAACACCTCACAAAGCAAGGCACCGATGATCAGGGGGACGTGGCTATGGAGGAAGAGGGAAAAAGAAATCACTTTATTTATCGAATCAAAATAATCTAAAGCCCTTAATCCAAGGCATCACAGGCGTTATTCCTGAATGCTGCCCTGAGGGAATGAATCACTCACCCTTGGGATGGAGCGGCTAAATGGTGCGGGAAGTAGTTGCTGTGGAAGGAGCGATGATGGGAATTCCCAAATGCGGGGGGTAGCGGTATATTCCACACCGCTAACAAGGTGTGTTCCATCAATAGTCCGCAGTGCAGGTGTACCGCTCTTCGCACCACCCTCTGGATTTTGCCTAAGGATGCTAAGAGCCTGGCGTATGCCACTGACGACTTTATTACCCGTTCATTTGACAACCATCCCGTGCGGCTTGGCATCCAGATAACGCTTTGTGAATGTGCAGTTGGTCGTGAAGCGGGTTGTTAACAAATATAGCATCTCACCCTTCTATGAGGCGTGCCTGGCCAAACGCAACCTTGAGACTAAATCTTAGTTCATTCTTATCCCTCGAGCACTCGTTCGTCGAATCTGAACACAGCGTAGGCACATCACCGCTCCACACAGTCGCAAAAGCGCGAAATGGATACCGTTGACGAATTCGTATACTACCCTGGCCCTGAAGCGTGGAGGTTTTTGCAGAGACGGGAGCGCTCTGCACGCGAGTGGCTCCCCGCGGGGAATGGCGCGCAGAGTAGCAAGAGTCACTTGGTGCAAAAACTGTCATTCATTATTGGTCGCTTCACAACACTACGGGAAGTTTTCACGCCTACGCAGATGCTCTTTTTTGATGACAAGTTCTTTTTGGAGACTTCAGATTGACTTGTGATCAGTGGGATCTCAGTATCCGGCCACTTTCGTCTCGTCAAAATTTGATAATTTGAGGCCTTCTAGTGTACATAGTATAGGACAACGAAAAAGGCGTCAAAATCAAGCTTGCAAGGAAAGATGACGGCACCAAGTTAGCGTAGAGCTATGCATTGAGCAGTAATAATGCATAATTAGCTCAATAAGGACGAAATCAAACCCAGGTGCGCTCGTTCAAACGGCGCGCACCTGAAAGTGAAACCGTAGGTGCCTTTTTGATTCTACTGTGGTGGACACTAGTGAATTCCGAATGGGTTGCCTTGAATTTCCTAGCTTAATGCGTATCCTTTCCAAAACACTTAATGTGTGCTCCACACAAACAGTGTTTGTTCAAATGAAACTGCTAAAGATCCGTCTTCTGCGTTAGTATATTAAGTCTTACGGCGGCTTTACATCCCTGATAAGCGCGCGCTCACGTGTCTGTCAGTATACGTGTTACCCGTACAACATTATCGACAACATTAGACGGCATTCAGCAAATTCTTCGAAATAACTTTTAGTAACTGCGTAATGCTGCTTTTCTGACTGTTGTCGCGCCTTTTCGTAGCGACCAGCCCACACCCACGGGGCTTTGCGCTGGCAGAGAAAGGAAATAAAGCAAGTGTTAGGGGGCAGTCTGTCTTGCTCTTTGTAGTTTCTCTGAAATTTTCTCATTTCCGCTTGCTTTGTAGACTGCGCAGGACGGTCACTGTTGTTTTTTCGCGAAGGAAGTTGTCGCCGCGGCGAATAAGCGAAATGACACCTGCGGGGAAAGCCACAAAGGCGCTCGGCGTGTAGGCTTCATACTCTTCGCCATTTTGGATAATGAAGCCATACGCTTCGCTGCCCGACTTTTTTCGCTAAGCATGCAGTTCAGTTCAGCCACGCGCGCGCTACCTTTTCACCCGAAGAAGAAGAGACGACCCGGTGGCAGACGTGTGATGAGGATGGTGAGTGCTTTCCGACAAAACACGGAAGCCGTTCTGCACGTCGCCTTCTTCTCCCTTCGTGGACACATACAAAAGAGCTTTCTTCTGCGTCGAACCGCCAAAGGGAATGGAGCACTTTCCTTCTGGTAGCAAGGAAGCGTTGTCACGAAGAACAAGAAGAAGAAGCGGTACTTGCGTTTCGCTAGAGATGCCTTGCATAGCCAGGAAGTGCAGAGAAAGGACGCGGGCACCGTATACACTGGCAAAAAAAAAGAGAGTGTCCAGACCAGGAGGGTCATCCTGTTGGTGCGTAGACTTTAAAAAGACGGTGTAAGTATGCAGAGTTCTTCTTTCTTTTCTCTTTTATAATCTCTTCTTGCACTTTTTTTTTCCTTCTTTTCACTTTTGCAGAGTACTGCGCCCGGTACGACAGTCATGCAAGGCATCCGAGCCGTGGACAAAGACCAGCCTGGTCCCTTCAGTACGGTCGAGTACTACGTCGATGACGGGCCACACTCGGTACGTTGCGCGCGTGCTATTCTCTCGCCGTGTTCGCTCTCTGCTTCGATATTAATTTTTTTATGCACCCACCCTCCCCCGTTCACTTGTTTCCTTCCAGTTGTTATTGAAGTTGTTTTCAACATATTTTTCTGATGCACGTTAGTCTATACACTTGTGTATGCGTGACACTTGTGTTTGTTGTCGCGGATTCGCGGTCGTTTTGTAACGGGTGAGAACGTGCAGGTTTGTGTGGTCACGCTTGCCTTTCCCATAAGGTCGCCGTAACGTTTAGCGCCCAAGAAACGTGACAATAAAATTTGCAGGCAAGCGAATGGGTAAAGAAGTAAATTTTGTATTGCTTTCTGTCTTAGTATATGGGGGGATAATTATAATTAAAAAAACGTGCTGAGAAGCTTTCAGTTTTCTTCGTTATGCAGGTGTCAAACCCAATAAAAGCGCTACATGACTGCCCTCGCTAACGTTCTCTTCTTTAAAAGCTTGGTCTGTATTTCTTGGTGTATGAGAAACGCAGAACGAAGGGGCTGTCTCTGTTAGAAAAGGCCGACCGTTGTCCGTGGTTATGCGTGTACTGCGCATTGAAAATCGCGCTTTGTTTCTTTTGTACATTTTGTACATTGTTTATATCTGTAAGTTGGTCTCACGTCACATCGACAGTGTAAGGTGTGCGCTTCTATAACCACTGAAGCGATCCGTCCAAACTCCCCATTTCGTCATCATCATCAATATCGTAATCATCATCATCCTTCTCTCCGCTCAGCCACTTCCCGCCACGTTGCCAATTATGACGTCCGTCGCAGAGTCTACAATCTAAAGACGCTGTCGCATGCCATATTCTCCGGGCACGCACATTCGTTTCATTTGTTTCGAGTATTGTCTCCGCACACTGCGTAGCCCTTGTCGAGTGCTGTTTAAGGGACTTCAATCGCAATGCGAAATAGTGTATAGGCGTATAATGGCTCACCTCATACGCATCAATTTGGAATGCTGGAAATTTAATTCTAAGTAGAGCAGCCACACGCGTATGTGAGAAAATGGCATTCGCGTTTTTCCTTTCGCAATTTGGGCGGTGCGAACGTCAAAATTTTCGAATACCAACCGAATAAAAATGCTGAACGTCGAATGCCAAATTGAATAATGCATAATTATGCGCTATTTCACAGGTTCGAACATCGGAATTATGTTGTCGACAATATAAAAAAAAAAGAAAGGAAAGAGAGAGACTAAACATTTAATTCGAGAATCAGCGTGAAAGAGTTCTCTCTTCGCCCAGGGTTAGCGGTTCCCTTAGTCCAGATAGCCGCTGGCGATCGCTGCTTCCCGTGCACCAGCTTGGTCTGATCTTCCAGGTCTTAGGCTGCGAGCGAAGCCTCCCATGATTGTTCACGGTGCTCTTCTGCTACGCCTTCGTTTTCTTTAGCGTCTGCTTGGTTCTTGGGTGGCGAGGACACTCCACCACCATGTGGCGGAGTGTCCGGCAGTCCGCAGTAGCGGCACCAGTATGGGAAGTGGGTGGGCTGCAACCTATGCAGTATAATGCCGTGCACGTATAGGTGTGTAGTCTTGATGCGCCGCAGGGTGGCCGTCTCCTCCCTGCTGATTTTGGGGGGACGTAGTGGATATGCTCTTTTTTCTAGTTAGTAATGCTGTATGATGTCCGAACATTCCCTTGAGATGTCCTCAGACCTGGTCGCCTGACGAGGCCCCTTTAGAGAGCAAAGAAACTAAAAAAAAAAACGACTACGTAGTCGTTCCAATTTAGGCTTGTTTACCTTGACTTACGGTATTTTGGAGGAATATTCGATTTCTTCTGCAAATATTTCCCACACTTGAGTGTTATTTATCTGCGAGCTTCAATGCTGTTAAAATATTTTTCAACGTTTGCGGGAAGTTCCGTTTAAAACACGCCGCAGTTGTCCGAAGATCCCGTGTTTCATTCCCGGCCAAGGCAGTCGCATTCCGATTGCGCCGGAGTGCATAAACGCTATGATTTGTGCGCACATTGAAAAATCTTGGGTTATCTAAATTAATCGGGAGGTTCCCCCACTACAGCCTTTGTCATAGCCCGTGACTCACTTTGGGAGATCAAACCCCGTGATTTTCCAATTTGTCCAAATCTTTGGGACCGGTGCTGTCTGCAGCGGGACTGTATAACGTTATTGTGAGCCCGTTAATGTGAGCTTGCTTTCAAGCAAGCGCTGCCAACTACTGGTACTGGCGCCTACTGCAATCTGTCAACGGATCTATAGGTGTCAGAAAGAAAACGTGTCCTTCCCACTACATCTTCAGCAGAATTGAGCCCGTATTTGCATTCATGTCGTATGCGTCTTCATGCTTGAGGCGCACATTACATCGGGGGGGGGGGGGGGGGGGGGGGTGCAGAATGCCACAAAACGCATGCCACAGTGGCTCCATTTCCCTGTCACTGCTGTAGCTTTCTCGGCACATCTCTTTACACCGAAGCACGGTGAACAAAAACTTGAGAGTGGCAAAGTACTCATGATATTGTGCCCTGTTTACAAGCTTTCTAATGTGACGCGCAGCACCTGCTGGCGTTCGAGAACCGGTTGGATGGTTTGCTGGTGCTCCAGGACAAGCTCGACCACGAGACCTTGCCAAAGTTCACTGTTACTCTCAGGGCGCAGGTAAGCCACCGCGCGTTATGCAGCTCTTCGTGCTGGACTCCCACAAAGTCATACCAATAGGGAAAAAATACAATAGCGCATAAATGCAGGTTACAAACAACCAAAGAACGATGCAAGAGTACACTAGGCTTTCTTTGCTCGCTGGCTGATAAACACTCCTTCAGAATAAAGAATAAATCGAAGCGCAATTATGCCTTGTTACGACTTTTACTTCCTCTAAATCATCAAGTTTGGTCATCTTTCCAACAGTACGGCGCAGCCGAAAGGCCGCGCCAGACATCGGTCCGAAGACCTCACTAAATCATTCAATCATTCAATTAAACCTGCCTTAATTAATTTGCCTAATTCACTCTACCTTAATTAAGTTTGCCTAATTCACTCTGACTTAATTAACTTGGCCTTAAGGTGACAGAGCAGCTATAGATGATGCAGTTTGGAGCGATGTAGAAGCATCGTTCAAGGCTCCTGCGGATCCATGGCTTTAGAACCGTTCTGCAAAGGCAGAGTTTCTGTTTTAGGAAGGAATGATTGAGGACCCCGAATGATTCTGTCTCCACGCCACGTCCTTTATGTACCTACGGCTGCGAGCTCAAAACCGCTGTAATACAGTCTCTCTAGCAGAGTGCGGAGTTATATTGCAAGGGGACGTACTTGCATGTGCGCTGACCATGGTTTTCAGCACAATACAAAGGACTCAGCATTTAAGAGCAAATCATATCACTGCTAATCATGACATGACCCTATATATAATGGCGACTTTATATTCTTTTTCGCAAACCTTTGGATGATTTACTTGATTACTACCCTAAAAGACGACCATCTCTCACTGCGTCAAGACTGTTGCAGAAACTGGCTGTTTATACGACGGAGGGCAGAATAATTTTGAAAGCTATCTCTATAATTTTGGCAAAGTTTGCTAAACATCAATGCCGAGACTCGAGCCCGTGGCCTGATGCCGATCGCTTTCTCCCATACAGGACCAGGGGAACCCCCCGCAGAGCTCGCACACAACCCTAGTGGTGGTGGTGCACGACGCTGACGACCAGAACCCCAGGTTCTTGGCCGAGAGGTACTTCGTCCAGCTGCACGACAACATCCGCGTGGTGAGACGATGCGTTCTTTCCTATTTTGAAAGTCACGCCTTGCGACGTCTGTATACGTGCTTACATGCAGTGCGTTGTAAACGAAAGAAAGATGTCTAAACGAGTCCCAGCGTGATGGAGATAGAAGAGAGAATATACCATTACATGGTTTCCGGTAAACCAGCGGGCACTTATTTTGACAGGAAGGAAGGTCGACGACACGTTGTGCGTCACATGCCTTGGTGTGAGCGCGATACGACCAGAAGGCCACAGAAATACGTGTCTGCCGTTAAGTGATCTTTAGCGATCTTTAGGTGTGAAGAGCTTCGTTATTTGTACTAAGTGTAACTATGCGCACAAAAAGCTTAAAGTCCATATATAAAAAGTTTCTCAAGGTAGCGCCATCTAGCCGCCGTCCTCCGCATCCGCGCGCTCTCCTGCCATACCCCCTGCGTGATTGGCGCAGTGCGGTCATGTGGCATCTCGACCGGTTAGCGGTGGTGCTTATTTTTTCCTGGAAAAGGTTCCAAAGCATGGTTTACGCCAATGTATGCATGAATAGGGATTTACTGTATGGAATACAGATTCAAAACGAGCATTAATGATAAATGTAGTACGACACAAACTAAAAGTCTTTTCATGCCTGTTAAGAGTTTTGGAACCTTTTGGAGGCGCTAGTGGCACTTGCACGTAAGTGAAGGATTAGAGGAGGAGAGGGGCAGAAAAGGGAGAGTTGGCGCTACTTTGTAACTTATCTAGGGACCTTAACAAAGTCTATTACTGATTGTCGATTACTGAAATCTCTCGGAAGGGGGTAAAAGGGCGCCAACAGTTCCTTTGTTGTTGCATGTCACTGTAATAGTAAACAACCGGCGGGCTTCCCCTCTATCGAGGCATATCGCAGATCATTAACATCTCGTGACAACATAAATTTCTCCTGCTTCGGTTCTTCCAGTTTCGTGGGTATAGTGGCAAATAGAGAAATACATATGTGGAACCTGAAGAACAATATACGATGAATCAACGACGTCGAGGTAGTCATGTTACGTTATAGTGGTACGACGGTTCGTTGCGCAACGTCTGACGTGTCCACGTTCCTGGCATAGCGATAACTTATGTATCAAACGTGCCGTAATAAGTGTAGTAAAGAGCAGAAAGCGCCGGCTTCTTAGCAGTCATGAGACGAGTAAATAATGAACACGGAGGCTTTTTGCCGCGTTCGAACTTGAATTTCGCTTTTGCACTTCCCCTTCGCATTACGTCCGATGCAATGCATAAGGTGGCCTTGAAAAGAGGTAACCGCCAGCTTGGTCGACCGGCGCAATGCGCCATTTCAGCGGGAGCGTTAACTGTTCGTAGCACCCTGGATCGGGCGAGTCCGTATATACCTGGGCAACAATAACCTCCGGGACTACGTCATCGCAGGCGCGTTCGTTGTCTGCCGTGGGCACACAATAGCGAGAAGAAGAACAAGAAAAATAAGGGGAGAAAAACAAAATAAAACGACAACCCCCTGTCGCGTCAGTGAGGCCTGCTCAACAAACAAGAAATAGAAGCGGCTCCGCCGTCACGACGCGTGCTCTGCCCTCCTGATATGCGCCGCCTTGGCGTGAGGGTGGGCGAAACGCAAACTTTCATTAACGCCACGCCCCTCCTGCTGGTCTGCGATCCGGAGAACAAAGGGATCTCCCCTATACGGCCTGCGCCGCCACGCGTGCGACGACGCTCTTGTTCTCGGATGCCGCGTGCGTTCATCGTGACGCGACCATGACGGTGGTGGTAGGATGGCTGCGATCTCAGCCCAGGCTGCAGCGCTCTTGAACCAGGCTGACCTTTGATACGCTTACGGCAGGCTGTGAGCTTCTAATAATAATAATAATAATAATAATAATAATAATAATAATAATAATAATAATAATAATAATAATAATAATAAATCCGTCATGAAGGATCCCAATTGGGCCTGAGAAGGAAAGAAATAAAAAAACGGTAGCCAGCATGCGGCTAAATGACAGCCACACTCAACACCAGATAATGAAGGTATGAGTGACGCCTTGGATTCTTGATTAGGAAGCTGAGAGGCTATATGCTGGCGGTGCAACGAAGCAAAATGTACAAAAGCTTAAAGCAGACGATTACATTATTACATGAAATGAGCGCGTAGGTTTATTACTAATGAAAATGTTGTTGCACTGCTTTAATTGCATGATACCGATGTCACGATAGCAAAAGAAGTGGAAATCTAGCAAGTGAGAGACACGAAAAATGACCAGTTTCCCACGAGGTAATCAAAAGTTAAAGCAGTACTCGTATTGCTGCTTGCCGCGTGGAGCCGTAGTGGCTCCTTCGAAGGTAACATTCTATGCGTTACCTTCGAACATGCACGTGCATGAACTTGCACAGTCTATTTCTACCGCCCGGAAGCTTCTACTTTTTCATATGTCACTGCTACCATTTACCGTAGAGCTCGCCACCGGTGGTACACGGGGTGCGTGATAGAATATGTATGTTAAGAATGCCGCATTTGCTGTATATGAACATTCGAGTCATGTGCCGGTCATGTTCGGAGTTCGCGACTGCATTGTTGCGTATTTTGCACGCTTGTCTCGGGAAGGCCCCACAACGAATGCCAGAGCCTGCCGTGTAAAAGGCCTGTAGTATAAAAGCTAAGATGCTATAGTATAAATGATCGTGTTACGTTGTTGAAATCGTACCGCGGTTCTTGTGGCGCCAAATTTTGGTAGGCGGCGGACACGTTTTGAGCACGGCCCGCCGCCGTGCATGCATGCATTCTATAGTAGCACTCGAACGGCACGTCCAAAATACGCATGCATACGCATTTCACGAACCAGAATGACATGGTAGAAATCTGGTTAGCTTTAGTTGAGACTGTGTAAGAGAGCGGTGTTGATGACCGGGAGGCCAGCGGTCTCATGTTGACAACGTGCAACGACGGGTTCTCCGGATACCCTGTTTATCTCAGCTACGTTCTTTTTTCATCGCCCTAGTTTGGGCTTGTCCCTGTCTACTCCCGATAAGGTTCGGCGTTTGGGCAAATATGCAGACTCAAAGAGTCGGAGGAAAAGAGTGGTAAGGCGAAGGTGTCTGTGGAGTTGCCAATGGCGACGCGAGTGTCGCACTCACGAGCTGCGTCAGGGAGTCGAGATGTGGCCGCAACATCGCGGGGCCATTTTCATTCCAAGTGCGGCGCGACCGCGCGCAGTCATCGCTCCATGGGTCGCGTATGGGTACGTGTGTACAGCAAGCAGCACGCGCGCTCTCCCCATGCGTGCGACACCGCACTGGCAACGTTCCGTCGCGTGTAGAGCGCGAGCGAGGATGCTCGCGCGAGCCCGAGGGTATATCTTCGCCCGAAGGCCCTCCGCTCAGTGGCCCGTGGGCCCGCGCCTGAGCGCGCTCGGCGAAGAGGACGACGCGCGGGGTGTCTTTTCTTCGCGACACCCGTAGCGTGACCTGAAGCATATCCGAGGATGACCTTCGGTAGCGAACGTTACCCCCGCAGCCGATTCGCTTTGTCGCTGGGAGCGGCCTCCGGCGTCAGCGACCGTGTCGCGCGCACCGTTTCGACGGCGCGATAGGCGTCGCCGCGTCCTTTGGCGGCGCGCTGTTCTGCTAGTTGCGCGCGGCTGGTGACAGCTTATATAGGGCCAGGCACGTGTTCCTGTCTTAATGTCGTAGAGGCAGCAGCAGGAGCGTGATCTTAATTTTGATTAGCTGTTTTCTTTTTTTTTTTATTCGTTTACTAAATTTCGATGGTGTCAGTTCAGTTACTTGAGTCTGCGTATTAGCAAGCGGTGTTGACGCCAGCCATGGGGATCATAAAGTTGAACAAATGCTTGCCGCGTTTCACTTTTGTCTGTCAACGCACACTGAGAAAGCTGCACCAAAAAAAAAAAAAAAAGTATGAGTAGTTGGGGCGCGTATTCCATGCGCAAGTGCTGTTGTCACTTTCAGTACTGAAACGCGCGTTTGTGTGATGTCTTTTTGTGGTCGATTTACACGCGCTGGTTACATTTTACTTCCACCTTACCTGGCCCCACCCCCTAACACGTGCGAAAACGTACATTCTCTTGATGTAACTCATCCCAAAACCTGTGCGTAATCTAACTAATCCTACATCATCGTCATATAAAGGGGGGGGGGGGGGATGATTTAATTTGGGCTGCAAAATACCGCCGCATCCCTCGCCTTTTGTAGGTTGGGATGGAAGGGATAAAGGAGGGTACGATTAGGGAGCACGGGGGCTCAATAAAACTGTCGTCACATCCTGAGTACCGGTGATTGGTCAGTGAATGCGTCCTGACTAGGGCTTGAAAACAAGCGTCCCACAAGAAGACGACTGCGTTGACTGACCGCACTGACCACAACAGTTGTGCGCAAGCGTGGTCGGGACTTGAGCAAACAAAATTGTCTCGCCCTCTTGTCATTACCTTTAGCGAATGAGGAATTAGAATCATGATTGCACTCAGAAGCAATCAAGGAAGCAGCTACAAATCATTAAAAAAACGTTTGTCTGTTCACAGAAAAAGCCACAGAAAATGAGATTAACATATTATAGATGTACAGCTACTAGTACAGTAGGAACAACACTGTTTCGTACAGTATCAACTACACAGGGGGGTATACCTAAAGATTGTATTCGAGTCGGTCACTTGTCTGTGCAGCCGCTGGGGTTAAACTGCACAACTGCCCACTCGGTGTTGTTTGTAGCAGACTCTGCGGGGATTCCGAAAGCGGCTGGGGGACTTCAAGAATGCAGTGGCAAAAGAGGCGACACATAATTTTGGTTAGGTTGACGGTGAAGGAGTTGTGGTTGTGTAATAAAGCCATAAATAACCTCTTCTTTTTATGATGCACTTATGCCAATTTGGTTCACTTAAAGTTTCATTGAAATTCATTCTGGCGATGCCGAACTTAAACCCTCATTTGCTGACACTCCTACCCGGTGGGTGAGCTCGGTTTTGTTTGAAACGGTCGCTCTATAGCTGGGACGTATTTAGTGTTGTTTGTGGCTCCTAACTAAACGAGTCCACTCTGACCATATTAATGTGGAAATAAATTATCAGTGAGAGTACCAACCCAGGCACAGAAAAGTAGCTTGTTCCATTGAAAGAAGCTTATTGCTGCCGAGAACCACAACGAGAAAGCGTCGTGATGAAATCCGTATTACTTTTGGGAGCTGAAGGGATATCAAACTTTGGGAGGCCCCACTTACTGAATACTATGTGCATATTTTATCCGAAGAAAAAATAAGACCGCTTAGCTTTCATTTTTAGGAGCCACCGTGGAGTGCTCTCGCTAACATTCGTAGCTCTAACATCGGCTCTAGAGTCCTTACTCTAATGCCAAAGGGACTAACTAAAAGAAAACACCCCGTTTTGTTCTCTGCATTTATAGTCTGCCGCTGATGACTATTGTGAAGGTTTATCGAAATTCTTACACTGCATGTAGCCTGCTTGTTGTTCCTGGCAGCATAATAATGTTATGTTATGTTGATGTCCTTGTCTTGTGCGCCGTTGTTCTGTTTGTGTGTGTCTCTTGTGGTTCTTGGTGCTGTTTTTTTTTTTTTTTTGAATTTATCTTCTTTGACATCTTTGTCTGGTCAAATAAATGGTCGTGTAGCATGCGTAACGCTGACTGTCTGCTTGCAGGGCACGCCACTCGATGTGAAGCCAAGCAAGATCGAGGCTGAGGACCCCGACGAAGAGATCAGGGCGCCGATCAAGTACACCTTCAATTCAGGTACGATTCCGGTATATGGTAGCAAACAAAAAAAAGTGTACATCTTTAAAGCTGCACGGCCAGCTTCTAATGCGACAAGAATTCTCAGGATATTTCACGCATGGGGGGGACGATATCGGAGGTGTCCTCATCAGCAGCTAGAAAACCAGTTCTGGGGCTACTAACTTTACGATATTATTTCGATAATGAAACGACAACGGTGGTAAGTAAGTAGCGCAAGAAATGTGCTGTCTGCGAGACAGTGAGCATGCTCGCTTTTCGGCGGAATCAACTTTCAACAAACTCCCTGATCTTTAGAAACGGTGGTATTGGTGTTAGACGGCACTTTTTATCGTCTAGCGGTCATATATCTTACAGTAGAGATTGTGAGAGAGTGCGCAATAAATCTTGTTAGATACAGGCAACATCATACGTCAGCGCATTCATCCGTTCACATATACATTAAACAACGCGAGCATTCATATCTGTATTCATCCACTTTCCCGATCCTTTCCCCACGTCGTGCAGATGCCCCCGAGTACTCGTACTTCGACCTGCATCCTCAGACGGGCCACGTGTCCCTGGTACGGCCTCTGCCCGAAGGATTCGCACTACCGGTGACGCTGGTGGTGCGTGCCACGCAACACGACAACCCGGATCGGTTCACGCTCACCACGCTCACGCTCACTGCTGACAGGTTCCCGCCCCATGAGCTACACTTCCTCCAGGTAAGGCGTGTGCCTTTTCGAAGTGTGTGCATGTGTGTGGAGGGGGGAGGGGGGGGGGGGCGGAGGTGGCTGCTGACGACCACTGAGCAAACCGCCATCGAGGTCAACATTCTAGCTCTTCAAAAGCCTGACGAATACTGAAATCAGCAGTCCGAAATCATAATCCAATTTGCCGGTTTCTTGCGTATATGAAGCATTCGTCGGTGTATCAGAGCATTGTCATAACAATTTAGTGGGCAAGACTCATTTGCTGCCGTTCATCAAACGGCCGACGCTCTAGTTTTCTTCCCCGCACTGAGTCTTCCAACATACTGCTTTTTTATATGGGATCTTCAAACATTTATATTGGACTTGCGTTATATAATGTATGAGAACATACAGGTTTTTATGGGACCCCCATATCTTCATAAGGGATTATTGTATATGGGGCTTATGGGCTTTTTCGATAGGGTCATCATCAAAATTTAATACCGCATTGCAGCTTTAGAATAAATTCTGGGGTTTTACGTGCCAAAACCACGATCTGATTATGAGGCACGTCGCGATGGAGGACTCGGATCAACTCCGACCAGCAGGGGTTCTTTATTGTGCACTCAATGCACGGTGCACGAGCGTTTTCGCATGTTGCCCCCACCTAAATGCGTCCACGGCGTCCGCAAATCAAACCCGCACCCTCGTGCTCAGCAGCACGACGCCACAGCCAGGAAGCCACCACGGCGGGTAATCGCCGTAGCCATATGTATAAGGCTAATCGACCAAGCAGATGGTCGATTAGCCTTATTAGTAAGCTTAGTAAGCTCCAACTATGTGGGAGCTTACTCTCTTTTCCCAATGACGCGCAGGACGAGTACGAGGCCCGCGTACTCGAGAGCACCCCTCCTGGCCAGGCGGTGCTGACGGTGCAGACAACGCGCGGTGCTGCCGACAAGGGCGGCGTACGCTTCGAACTCATGGACGACGGCAGCGGGGACGCGGCCTCATTCGCCATCCACGCTTCGGGCGAGCTCATCCTGGCCCAGCCGCTCGACTACGAGGCCAAGCAGCTCTACATGCTGCAGGTCAGTCAGAGTTCCTCGTAAATACTGTTGAAGCATGCCGCAAAGTGTCCGGTTCTTGATGAGAAAGTAGTTGGACTCGGTGGTTAACAATTTCCAGCTCTACGTTTACATATTCAAAACATGAAAATTTTGATCTATTACTATATAACGACTCCGCATTTGCTCTCGTGAAGATGGTAGGTTTTAGAGCGAAAGCTCTACTACGCCATGTCTCGCAAGGTCATTCATCGCGTCGCAATGATCTGGAGCTGCCGGAGCGCAAGTGTGGCAGGTGTGACGTCACGCCACGTGATCCGCTGCGGAGAGGCGTTGCGCTGCATTCGCACGGAGTCTCGCCGCTGCGGTACCACGTGACTAGGTGAGGGTTTAACGGCTGTTTCGCCGGCGCTTGGTCGCTCAGTCTCGCCATGGATGGTCCGCTGGCTGGGCCGTCTGTGTGTAGCGCAAGCGACAGGATGAATCCAATAATCAATTAGATATAGCTGACGGTAGGCTGCGAAATCTCAAGCAAAGGCAAAGTTGGCTGCTAAAACACCGGAGCAAAGGGAGGCCAAATTAGCACATTATAGAGAAGCCTACCAAGCGCGGAAGCGTGCATTAATGAAACACTGTGCATAGTCTTTGCAAAACCAAGCCAAAAAGATCTTTCGATCGTGATAACTAGGTTTACAAGAGTTAAACCTCAGCCAATTTCTATAGTTGCCAAGATAAGATTAACAGAGTGCAGCGCAATGCCATTGGTATTAAAGAAAAGACCTGCCTTAGCTTTGTGTGCATGGTCCTTACTTTTTTTACCTGGTTGGCATTAGTTGCGTCATGAAGTACAAAGCTTCGAATTCTAAAATACTAGAGCAAGAACCTCTTTCCTAGTAGTGCCTAGCAGTTCGACGGTATATTTGCAATGAAACAACTGGCGGAAGACCTGACATGACGTCTGTTAAGCTTGTGCCCCGCTTCAGGAAAAATTACTGCTTGCCACCGCCTGCTCTGTTTCTGTAAGTGATAATGCGCGAGGCACACCTTGTTTCACAAGCTTGTGACAGTCTTTGATAGTGCGTACTGGATGTGTTCGGCTAGCGTCATACAATTCTAAGTAGTACATGCTCCAATATACCATCACGTTACCGTATTTGCCCCGCAGGTTCTGGCTACCGACGGCAAGCACAGTGACGTTGCGCGCGTCAACGTGAGCGTGCTGGACGTGAACGACAACGACCCACAGTTCAGCCAGCCACGCTACTCGTTCGTCCTCACCGAACCCGACACCGTGCGCCAGGGGGCACTCGTGGGTCGAGTCGAAGCATCGGACGCGGACGCCGGCGACTCGGTGCAGCTGGCCATCGACGGGCCCTCAGCGCGCCTCTTCACCATCAATAACCGCGGCGAGGTGAGTGGGAAGCTTTGCACACTAGAGCCCAACCAAGCTGCAAGTGCATTATCATCGTGAATGGCATGGACAAATGGGTGAACTTATCAGGTGTCAACGGATTTCCTTGTTTTCATTATTGCGAAGAATTCTTTGCCTCATTCCAGACACTTTGAGCTAGGTAGGTAGGTTCTTGTTTCGCCTTGTTCTGAAGCTCTTCAATAAAGTGTCACGTGGGGTCGATAGTAGGATCGAACGTCTGACTTCCATAACAGGGGCCCGATGCTGCAACCATCAGGCCACTGTCGCACGCATACTTCTCTCTTGACAAAGCCGATTATTTCTTTGAGACGTTTGCCACGAGTGTCACCTGCCAATTTCTCGCATTCTTCCCTTGGCGCAGCTTGCCCTTTGAGGTGCTGTGTTAGACTGTACCTGCCTTCGGTATCGGCCCACATTCGCCAGTACTTTCCTCGTAGACGTTAACGCTACGTAGGAGTTGTGCTGCCTTCTTGATCGACCCAGGTCGAAGAGGTTTTAACGTTTTTCACCGGAGTACAAATGACATCGTCATTTTAACGTAAACCACATGACATAGATATAGATACAGTCGGTCTCACTCATGTGTAGAGCGCGGGAACGGCGGGCGCGCGCTCGGAGCTAGCCAGCGACGTTTAACGGTAGTTGCTGGGCCCAAACGTACCCAGCGGCTACCGTTAGACGTTGGACCCAGCAGCTAGCGTTAGAAGTCGCTGGCTGCCTCCGGAGCGCCCCGGAGACCACTGTTCCCGAGCTCTACACAAGGGTGATGCCGACTGTACGTATGATTATACTATAACACTTAGTCGTAGATAACGTCACGATCCGTGGTTCTCTCGTTAACGCCTATCGAGTACTTATGCAGAACCGAACAATCAGCGTGCCGTAAACTTGCGTTGCACAACCGGAGTTGAAATCACGCCGTAGCCGTCACATGATCATCATCGCCGTCGTCCTGCTGCTTTCGTCACAGGCACGTTCACGTCACACGCACAGCTGCTCGCCCCTACACAAGCGTTGGTCCACCTTGTAACGCTGTGTGGAACCCTCCAAACGAGGCTATATAGCCAGCTATACTTGCAACATGCTTCCCATAAAATCGATTTTCAAAATGTGTCGGATCTGCTAGACTGGCTATGCGGCGACGATGGCTACGAGATGACGGCAGAGTAGCGCGCGTCGTCTGTTCATCGATGACGCCGCCGATACCATATATGGAAACAAAGCGCTGCATGAGCGGATTTCTGTCTGCGGCGGCTGCTGTGAATTGCACGCTGCCTCTAGCGATCTCCCGATAAGCGAGGCAGTCGCGCCACACTTCACTCCGTTTGCAACGTGCCACGCGATACAGATTTTCCGCACCAGCCAATATATCGCAAAATGAAATCACGTATAGAGCTGCGCTCAAATTTTGCATTTAAGATTATCATAATCGTTGGTGATTTTTTTTCTTTTCCTTTTCGCAAAGGAAAAACTGATCTCGAATATTCTTGTTAATTCGCTTGGACGCTATATATACATGACACAGGGGCAGAACAAGGGCGTAGTGCCGACGAATAGAGTGCCTATTATTAGTCATGGCCAGTGGGCTTGTATTCATTCGTTTGTATGCTAGCAATATGAACGCTCAGCACACAAGATCAAGGAGCGCATTAGCAGCTCCTGTGCATTATGTCGCAATGACGTCCATGGTACAGCAATGCAGCAATATTATGTGAGAACCAGCAAGAGATGAAGACGAAACGACGCTCTCTCATCAAGAAATTATTGCGTCAATAAATTATTGTCAGTCGTTTTTTAGTTATTCATAGACAACAAACATTCATGACAACAACAGGATAGTTAAATCCACTAGTGATATATACTGAATCATTATTAAAAAAAATATGCGTATCCCGTGCACTGTCTAAATCGATGTAAGCGAAGCTTTTATGCTGTTTGCTTTGAGTGACGATAATTACCGGTCATGTTGGTGGCAAATGTGTAATTTCTTCAGCGTTTAGTCCAATACGAGAGTAATTACTTGATGTTAAATGTTACCTTGCATGCATCACTGTTGTTTGTCTGCTGTTGCGACTGGGAGTCCGAGGATTTGGGTTTTCCCGTCAGCAGGTGGAGCAAGGGAACGTGGGCCTGGGCCCAACACCCAAGACATTTAAATACACACGTTTATACTACATATTTACAGGATAATTTCAAGAAGTGCGGAAGATAAATGTTTTTGGTTCAAGTTCCAACTGTCGAAGATGGTCACCGAGCGTGCGTCGTCGTCTTTTAACACCTTCGTTCCCTTTGTCCCATCGCCATCCCCCAATCCGGCGTCAGGAGACGGATTTCGCCATGCCCCGCCAATCCGGAGGTTCGTGGCACTTTTTCTCCAATGAGAGCTTCATGCCATGCACATGCACCTCACTGGGCACGAACGGGGGAGGAGGGGGTGGAGCACACTGACCCTGTCTCCGGAGCGACAGTGCGGCGGATGACGATTCACCCACAGGAAGGTCCCCTCCCGGCAGGCCATAATTCGTCATGTTTAGGGTGGCTCGGACGGTGTCGACGGCTCGTTCACGGCTCATTCATTATCTTCGTGAGCGACCGTTTTCAAGATGAAACGGCCGATCAGAACACTGCGTAGTACAGAGAACACACAGGGAAACGTGTTTGCTTGAAGCGAATCGTTATGCGCCATCGTTCATAATCTCTGAGAGGGTGGAGCATTATCATTGCCTCACGTGGCACATCGCATCGTGGTAGAAGTGTTAAACTTTAATTGAGTTATAGGGCTGTACGTAATTTCATTATTTATGAAAATTGTATCTATAAATTGTATATGCATACATTCGCGGTCTGCATCACGTTTCGCTTCGTAGCGAAGGACGCACCTGTTCCGCGCGACGCTTCTTTCGGGCCTGGGTGTCCTCGACGCTGAGTGCACGCTTTAGAGCCCTTTCGCATGGCCCGTGTTTTCGTGCTCCTTCTGCATACGTGGCGAACACGCTGCTGAGACGCTAAAGCCCCTTGAATTTTACTGTGACACCAGCTCCGAGCGCTTTCCTCAGGCTGGTTGGCCTGAAGAGCGCGTGGTAGTGTAAACATTGTAATATTTACACTACCACAGCCCAGCACCTCCATTTTTTTCGCATAGGCAGCACGCGCCATACACACAAACTGTGAAATGCTCTCGCGCGGCGCCAGCCGGGATGCACGGAGGCGACCGCCATCTGGTGGTGTTGCAAGAAAACCAGCGGCGCGCGGCCAGCAAGACCATGGCAGCGCCTGTAAAGTGGGGAGGAAAGGGAAAGAGAGCTTCGCTTTACAACAGGCAGAGGGCGCATTTATGCAAATTTGCTCGTGCCTTGCGCAAGTAAGGCGACAAGCAAGGCATGTTCGTGACTTCTATTTTTTATTTTTTGCTTGTTTTCGTGTGCCACGTATTTACCAATGACCGTGCTACAATCCTACATTACAGCTTAGCAACTGTACATGTGCACCTACATGTCACCAAAATGAAGCTCCAAAATTTGCGGCATTCTTTTGCGCTTAATTCGCACCGTGCTCCGAGCACCTCGGTGAGCGACTTACGTGCCACACGGGCTTCGACGCATGTCAAGCCAAGTCAAGCCAAGATTTATTTACAACGTCCACAAAGCACAGTGTTGAGGGTCATGTGTTCATGTGTTGAGAGCCACGTGTCTTTCTTAGGTGCGCATCCGGGACCTCGAGTACCTGAACTCCACGCGGTCGCACCTGGTGGTGGTGGCGACCGACAGCGGCGTCCCTCCCCGCAAGTCCACGGCGCTGGTCGAGGTGCAGTTCCCCGAAGCCCTGGTGCTGAGCAGCGGCGTGCTGGCACCCAGGCGGGATGAGGGCAGCTTCGTTCTCATGGCCGTCTTCGGCGCCCTGCTGGGATCCCTGCTGCTCATCATCATCACGCTCACTGTGTACATACTCAAGAAGTAAGTGTCCTCCAGCCCTTGCAACTTAGTACCTCGAAGAGCCAAATTGCTTTCGCGAAACTGTACTGGCTAAACAACATCAACACGTATGCCCCAAAAGTATGCGGTTTTGCGGGCCAAAACCACGATATATAATTACGAGGCACGCCGTAGTGGGGGACTCCGAATTAATTTTGACCACCTGGGGTTCTTTAACGTGCACCCAGTGCCTGGTGCAAGGGCGTTTTTGCATTTCACCTCCACCGAGATGCGGCCGCCGTGGCCGGAATTTGATCCCGTGACGTCAGGCTTCGAACACACATGCCGAGCATAAATGTATATTCAGTGAAACTAAATATTCCACGGGGCAGCTACTTGTAAAAAGCGTATTAACATGGCAGGTTCGAATCGATACATCACGAATAATCGTTGCGTAAACACAAATTTGGTGCGGCATGTTTTCTCTCATATTTCTCACGGCTGTATTTTTAGTAGATTACTTGTACGCCTGCCTGTCGGTGCGACGTGATGTCTAAAGGAAGTTGAGCAGCACGCAAATGCAAAGCGGGACGCCGGTGACTCTTGCCACATTCGACATTCTCAGCAAGCATTGTTTGCGATGGGACGTCGACTTGCCTCGATGACCACATGCTACGTGACGGGAGAAATTGAAGATTGATATAGAAGTGTTGTGTTGGACAGTTGCGACTCTTGTGCGTTTACATTGTTTAAATACTTGGAGAAGTAAGAGACACTGCAGGCTTATATGCGGCTGTTCCACGCAATTTGTAGCTCACGTACTTCAATTTCGATTTGCAGAATTATCGAGGCATTTATTTGAAGATGAATAATGGAGGTAATAGTAGACATAGCATCAAACAACGGAAAAATAGAAGGCCTCACCCGTCATAACTAGCCTCTAGAGGCGACGCCGGTAACGCAACTGCCGGCGTTCTTTATCGCGCCGGCGTTGTGACACGCCTGGTACCTGCCAGGGCTTCGTGCCTGCTGCGCAGCATCAATTATCTCGCGTATTGCGTTGTGCTATGTCGCCTGCATGTATTGCTAGAACCAAATTGTCAATTCTTTAGTACTTAAATAAGCAGCCATAACTTTTCAGCTAGATTTCATGATTGGACTCAAGGATTCTGTTTGTCAAATTCAATAAAACAACATCTCAAGAGGATCACTTTCGTCATAAAGCGTGGTACACTTTAAAGTGCATGCTTTATGAACAAAAATACATTCTGCATGAGTCGAAATAAAATAACATTGATAAAAAAGTCAGTGCACTTCACAGTGTGATGCAGCTGAAAGTCATAAAAATCCCAGAATGCTGCATCTGACTGAGACTTCTCTATGCACTTAAATATGTACTATACGCCCTTGGCATCAGCATATGAATATTAGCAAATTCAGACTGCAAAAAGAAACATCCATATGGTTTTACGTTGTATGTGCGTATTGCTGATTATTATTTATGATTTGTGAACTGTGGAGCTGTACACTTAGTACCTTCCCATTGCTTATTTTTCAGCAAAAAGTACCGGAACAGACTGCCAGTCTCCATCACTGGGAACGGGCACACGCCATTGAATAAGGTAAGGTGGTATCACGCGAATAATGGGGCGTAAAGTACGCCGCTGGGGCGGGAGAAAATCCTTCTCAACACGAATTGCAACTGGACGTGCAGGTGGCAACGATAAAAGCGCCTCACAGTGCGGCTAACAAGTTGATCAACCCTCCGCGCCCTCTGGCGGGTGTTGAGAACCCCATCTTCAACCTGTCTGATGCCAAGTCGGACGACACTACCGAGGACATGAGTGAACGAGAGACGGTGCCGGACAGTCCGGACACTCCCGTACCTAATGGCAATGGCAGCAGCAGCAACAACAACAACAACAACAACAACCGACCGCAGCAAAACGGCGGGGCGCTGCCCAATGGCAGGCTCGAGCCACTGCGGAACGGAACCGCGACGCCATCTGGCGGCCCGTTGCCACTGGGCAACGGCAAGCTCCTCAGCGTCCAGTGGCCCATTGGTTCCATACCCAGGAGGGTGAAGAAACTCAGTTGGGAGGATGAGCAGCCGAACAAGGTCGGTCTCGCTCGCCTTTGGTGTCCAACAGAGGCCGTGAAAGCGGGGACGACACGCCCCGTCTTTGTCGGTTCTTAGAATGCCGTGCACATCCTCGTTGTTTGCTTTTCGTATCCGAAAACCCATTGAACCCTTGGTGCAGCTGCCACAGAGGTGAGGTTCAGTTGCGTACACCGGACACTAGGTTTCGACAAACGTTTCTCCCGAACTTCACTGTTAACAGGAAGTGACGCTAGATGCAGGCTACGGATTCGCAACTACACACCCAAACCAACTAGCCCAGTAGTAGGTCTTCTTACCTTAGCGAGATGTGGACCAGAAAGAATTTTAGTCGTATGACCTCGCTTGATCCACTCTTGTGTTCTGCGATTCTGTGAGTTTTCATGTAGCATATGCTGAATCCGCCGACGGCACTACAAAAAAGAAAAGAAAGAAAGAAAAAGATCTCATAGTCGAGTTGCTTAGGCACCAACTTCCTCACGGGGAGCATATGACAAGGGATACCTGAAATAACTATTCTGCCTTCAGCCTCGTTTTAATAAGAACAAAGAAAGCCACTTTTGATAAAATAACCTTTCCCAATTGCAATTTTTCTCTGCGAATAGAGTAATCGCGGGCAAGGCACTACCACGGGTATAGGCTGAGAATCATACGCTCGGCTGTCTCGATCTATTGGTGCAAGCTTGTGGAATAGATATGTATCGCCCACCTGAAAATGATGATGGCGTTATACCGCGAAAGTGTCTGGGTCACAGTATTTTGAATGTACGTAGACGTGGTAGGGCACTTGAATGGCATTTCATAGCCGGCAGTAGAAAAAGATGGGCCGAAGTTTTTTTTTTTTTTCAGAAGATTGTTCTGCGTCATAAAAGAAATTAAGCATCGTACATATAGAAGGGCCTAATTTACAAAGCTTCCTGTTCGTAAAATCTGTTTGCCACTAACTGGAAGTCCTCGCAACGATGTCTGCTATAGCGATTGGCTCGCACCTGATCTTACGAACACATCTATTGTACGAACTACTTTTGCAAATACAGACGGAAGTGTCACAGTTCCTTCATGCCCCTTTAAACGAACATTGATGTGCGCACCAACAGCCATAACCGTTGGACAAATAAAGTTTATTCCTAACCTATCCTATGCGGAATATTAAGTTCCATTAGTAAATTACACTTTCTCTATAGCTGCCTTGCGCTGAAGCTTCCTGCAGTGACAGCGCAGCACCAAAACACACAGCCTAGTGAGCGGTAGAATGGGAGGGACGCGATGCCCATTTACCATGACACCTCCGATGGTTATTGTGAGGCAAGAGCGTCCGAGATCTGAAATGTCAAAGTGCGCATGACTGGACATGTTTCCCGTCGAAATCAAAAACACAAATATTTCATGAGCTTCCACTCGTGAAAGCTCGGTGCATAACATTCAAACGAGCGGTAAAGCGTCGGTTGCTGTTGTTGTTGTTGTTGTTGTTTGGATTGTCGTTTAATTTTCTTCGCATCTCTACAGGCCAGTGTCGGCAATGCTGGGGTGATGAATGAAAGCTTTGTAGAGCCCTGTGCAAAACAGCCCCTCTTATCACGATAAGTCGGGAAAGCGGGAAAAGGCGCGAGAACGAGAGATGGATGGCCTACGCTTCTCTAAAGTTCCCGACGCCTCCCTAAAGTTCCTTCACCAGCTCACCGTGACGTCATGGATATTGAGAGCGTCTATTCGTGCGCAGATAAATGCTTATCGTTAAAGAAAGGACTACATTGAATGCCGAAAGCACCAGACTCAAGCTTACAAATTTCGAGTGCTTTTTATCAGCCAAAATGGCTTGAATACAAGGAATCGAACTGACTTCTTGACGTCTCAATGATGTAGCAGCACTGATCTTCTGGTGCGAAACTCAAAGATATGAAAGTTTCGTGTTCGTTTTTATGGTAATAATCAACTTATTGCAGTCGAACAAATGATAATAAAGTTTTGAAAGTATACTTTGCCAATCTGGGCTGATTTAGTGTTTCTTTTTTGTCCCTCTAAGGAAATTCTACTTTGCCTGCGCATCTCTCTCTCTCTCTCTCTCTCTGTTTTCTAGTTCATCACGGCATTTCCACGTTTAACATCTTATATCTACACTCAATCTCTGCTTTCACATTGATCCCACGTTTTATTCACAATGCAGGTTATGAGGCACTTAGTGCTACGACGCCAGATGCCATATTATTTTTTATTATTAAGTTGTGGCGTGCAGTACACTTTCAAGATTTCCCTTTCGTGTTCATGCTGCGCTGTAACATCTAGTTCAAACTGTCGCAAATACTCTTTGAAAGGAAATTGAAATCTTGCAGATTGAGGAATATTTTTGCTGGCATGAAGCTATGTGCTATTGCTGGGGAGTTCTTAAGCTGGAACGATTTCTTGTGGATGCCTGCAACCCACTTGTAATAACACTTACATCACTAAGGCAGCGTGGGAAGTTTCACAGGGACAAGGACTACCCCATTAGTGTGCATTGAACTAGTGCCAATTTCTCTACCTTTACCGCTTTCTCTACCTTTCTCTACCTTTACCCCCCCCCCCCCCCCCCCCCGAAAAAAAGAGGCTGCCAGATCTAACTTCTAGTTCGCTTTAATTCCTTCATTCACGCGCATGCACTGCGCATGCTGACTTCTTTTTTCTCATTGTTTATGTCAATTCACGCGCTCGGTATTCGTCCACCTTCCTGTCAAAGGTTGTGATGTGGCTAACCTTATTTCTGCAACACAGCTGCGTCCACGTTCACAAAGCATTCACTGCGTAATTGCTGTCTGCTACCAGCTATCGCCGCGGTGATCGTGTCGTTACCGCGCCCCTTTGCTATTACCACGAGTGGTAGGTGCACGAATGGCAGCCAGTGAGGAAACGGTCTTACGTAGAAGAGAAGTCTTAAGAATACGGCCCCTGAACCGTCGCGTTAGTTAGTCTTGGTACAGTCAAGTTGCCACGACGTGCCTTCTGCAATGCCAAGAACGCCGCTGTTACCGTTAGAGGAGGCTTCGCAAGCCATAAAAGACGTAAAAAGGACAGACGGGTGGCGACGTCACCTTGAAGTTCCCGCACCTACTAGCCTTGAGGTCATGGATGTTGACGGCACCTTCTAGGGCCTATATAGTTACTTGTTTATTGGTAAAAATGGACTGGTATTGTGTTCCAAAGGAGCCAGAGATTGAACCGGGCAAGTTTCGGGAACCTTTTACTGAGCCAACGCGGCCCAAATACGTAAAATAAAAATACTTAGAAATCCGTGGCGTCCCACTGATGTACCGGCGCTGAGATTCGGGCGCAAAAGTTTTAAATAAATATGGGACTCGGACTTTCATTTTCTCATCTAATAATCAACCTATTGTCGCGAAATTAACAAACGGAGTTTCAAAGAAAACTTTGTAAGTCTAACTGATTTATTGTTTCTATTTAGCCTCCTTAAATGAGCCACGTCAAATCCCCCTACAACGAATGCCGCTACAACGAAATTTCCGCCACAACGAAGATTTTCCGATTCCCCGTCAGTTGCCCATAGAAAGTAATACAAAAAAAGTATCCCCATAACGAAGGCGTTTTATTCGGTATTTCCGCTTCAACGAACTTTTCGAGAACGAAACTGGGACTGAATTGAAATTGGAACTGCCGAGTAGTCAAATTAGAAGGCCCTTCCAAAGCTGTGACAATCGTATGTCCGCTTGAACGAGGTTTTCGCGAGCGAAATCATGTTCAAAGTACCGATTTACGCCACTGCAATCCATAACCACGTCTGGTCATCACGCGCCTGCGGGAAACTGCACGGGATCACCACATTGGCTGCCGTTTTCTGTGGTGTGTGTCCAGTCGAAATGGCTACGCCAACGAAAAAGCGTAAATTTCTCTCTCTCGAGGAGAAGGCACATATGATCGCCGAGGCAGAAAGCGGAAGGAACAAATTTCGCAGTCTCGCGCTGAAGGCGAAGCATCGAATCCGATAGCAGATTAATAGACAGCTATATGAACTAAGGATCATAGTTTTGTCGGCCGTGTAAACTTGTAAACATTCGTTTACTAACTAAATTACCACGCACGGTGTCGCGCGTGTACAGGTAAACAAGAACACATCTCGCTCGATGACCGCGGGAACTCGGTGTCAACACCCTCCATGGAATGAGAAGGCGCGGCAACAGCAGCGAGCGAATTGACCTCCTTGCCGTCTCTCACTTCAACCCGAACTAAACTTCGAAAGCACAGCGCGCACGACTCTACCGGCACTAGTTGCACTTTTCCCACATCGCAGATCGCTTTGAAGATGAGGCCCACGCCGGCGCTCACTTTGTGTACGTCGCAGATTGCTTTTAAGATAGCGCCCGAGTGGCCGCGTCGCCGCCGTGGTTGTCAAGATGCTGCCGTCTCGTCGTCTGGGGAAAATGACAACCCGCTAGACACACTGACTCCGGCGACTGCTTTGAAAGTAATGGATCCTTTTGACCTCATCTTAAATGTTATCAGAGCCCACGACAATGACATTGCGACGACTCTTTTAACGGACTGTGAGACTCGCGTAACACCTTTGCTTGCCGCGAAGCGTAAGAAATCTAGGCTGACCGACTTCCAGAAATAAAACTTCGGATAAGCGCAAGCTTGCCAAGTTTGCCGACTTTGTCATAAATATACAATGAAATTCTCATAATTCAAACCATTTCGTTGCGACGGTGCATGTGCCGCAATATGAGTGTTTCGCGATCGGCCGGGTACGCGCGTTGAGTTAGGAGTAGGCCGCGATGTACTAAAAGTGCTGTAACAGCGGCGCGAAATGCATTCTCTCGTGAAGTTGAAACTTATTGACCGCCTTCGGTACGTCTCAACCTTTGCCCCCACGCCATCGCGAAGGTTTCCCGAACGATGGTTTCGGTTTCGTTCGCGGCTTTGCCGTTCGGCGTACGTACACACATACTAATTTCGCGTTAACGAAGTTCCTCCACAACGAAAATTTTCGCCTGTCCCGTGAATTTCGTTGTAGCGGGACTCGACTTATTCGAGAGATCACCTTCTTTGATACTGAAATCGTCAAGCTGTACGCCGTTAGAAAATGAAAACGTGGAACCTTTTGAGGCTTATCTTTTCCCCAAACAATAATTGTCATCCCAGTACTTTCACGTCACGAACGGCATTCACGTATTAGCGTTCTTAACAGCAATGTAGCGAACGCACAGTGTTAAAGAAAGAAAACAAGCGCAAGAGAGGTAATTATAGTCTGGTGACGAGATAAGGGGTGCAATTTTTTTAGAGTGTAATGTGTGCTCTTATGTTTTTTTTTTTTTTCGGTACGCATTTTGGGGGAACCTGGACGCTTTTCTCATAGTTCTCGTCTGCCCTCTTCATTTCAGACGGCGCTGGACCCTGACGTCAGTGTAACGCCGCTGACAGGTGGCAACCAGTCTCCCGACCACAACGAACTCACAGTGTACTTCTAGGTCAAACAGCACTGAAGTGCATCCTCCTCCCTCAAGTCCCTCGCACGAAAGCGAGGTCGCCGCAGGTCCAAGGAACCGCGAAGTTCAGGTACGCACGTGCGAGGAGCAAAGTCGTCGTGATAAGTCTGCAACACGCCAAGCCGTCAGTGCCTTCCCGTTTCCCCATCTTGGCGACAGTCGCATGTCTTCCTCACAAGCACCGGACACCCGAGTGGCGTTGTGCGTCAACGTTTCGAGTGCGGCATCGGAGTGCGTGCAGTGCAAGCCATGGAACTGAAAGGGACACAAGACACGCAGCTTTTTTTTTTTTTAATCGTGAGACTGTTGTGAGTGTAGCCATCAAAGACGCTTGTATTGCATGATGCAGCAAGTGTCCTTTCAAGCATACAGTTGCGCAAAAGACCATCAGGAAAAAAAATGGGAGAAAGAAGTCAGTGTTTGTGAAGGACACGCGTACCATCGTTTGTGCAAGACTTCCGCACTGGAACCCAACGAGTTGTGAGAGTAGTTCGGTAATGTGTTCTGCAGCTTTTCCTTGCAGCTAAGGAACGTTCAACAATCGACCTGCTGTTGTGCTGCCGTGATGAAAGTTGGACTCAGTGATTTCTGCTCAGTGATTTCTGCTCGTTGTGCTTACTTGTCACAAGGAAATGATTGCATGAAATATCTGTCTCAAAGTCAAGACCAGAAGAAACACATAACTTACCAGTAAGCTCTGGAGAGCAAGTTTTCTTTTGCTTCTGCAATATCGAGATCATAATGCTGCTGTTGTGAACACGAAGCTCACAGAAAAATGACCTTCTACTACTAACAGATGCTAGAACTAACGCTTTAAAAATTTGAACACTGCGACCTGTGTAACAGCAAAAGAAACAGCAAAGACGAATTTTGCCTATGTTTCAGGAAACTAAGACATCTGAAAAGCTGAAGCAGGCATAAGAAATTACACTTTTAGCAATACTGTACACGCTATTCTTCGCTGTTCACCACGTTGCTGTCGACGCAAAGCTCGTCAAGTGCCAAGAACAAAGCGCTGCAATTCCTCCGCCTTTCAATGTGTGCATTTCGTGTAGTGGGCCAAGCCAAAAACAGAAAGAGTGCGCTCCTGAACTCTCCAACGGTTGTAAGTTTTGCCACGACCGGTCAGCAAAGCCACCAGTACTGCATTGATGCTCTTGCTTCGTAAACGCTTTGTAACGACCGGCATTGCAGCTTTTCTATGCACCAAAGAAATGATAGCTGAGATGCGGACTACGCAATTTTGTATATAGACTAAGACGGAAAAGAAATGTGAACTTTATATTTTGTACATATTGTTATAGTATTGTGTCGAGCCTATTGCAGGCTTTCTTCTTGCCAGGATGCCTTAAAGAGTGAAAACAAACGTGTCTTGCGTTGCACTCTCGACAACAGTATAATGCGTATTTTCCTAGCGTGTTTCCAATGCCAATCTTTTTGTAATGTATTTGTATAGTTCCTTTTTTATACGTTTCATTTTGATAAAAGAAGATGCGAAGCAGCGGCGACTGTACGACGAAACACCTGGAAATAAAATTGCATTTCCATGTACAGATGGTAATAAAATGCGCTCTATCGAAAATATCCGTGTTAACATGGAATATTCTGAAGAATGCAGGAATCGCTGCTTGCAGGATGTGTGGTTCAGCAGCACGTGCCTCAATCAGGCAGCAAAGAGCATGAATGGTCAAACGCGGTATTTTATATATTTATTTATTATGATGCTGCAAATCGGGCTGTAGGGGGGATGTTACAGAGGGGAGGGGGGGGGGGGCGCGAATAATGGTTGCAAGGGGAACACACCAAGAAACATAGCAAGAGCAAAGAAACCAAAAGCAAACACGCCAAGAACGTAGTTTCTGCAAGTGAGGATAAGCGCTACGCACTATCACAAATATGTCGTCTTAGGTAGGCATGTGGACGAGGAAGACAGGCTCCAGCGATAACCGTGCGAAATACTGTGGAAAGTTCGAAAGGAGATTAAGAAACGGGTTATCCTCACCTCTTCCGCGCGACGTCCTATCCACCACTGAGAGAGCGAGTGCCACTAGCGACATGACAGATGCACCACCGAAATCTTACTCATCCTGTTAATGCCTATGCAATCGTGGGTGTCCTTTGCACGCCAAGAGCGGATAATTTCCTTCGGTCTCTGTCTAGGACTATGCAAACAGTTCCATAATTTACTTTCTGTGCCGTCTTCGTCTTTCTTTCTTAAATTGCGAATGAATGACCGGCATTTGGTAGCAAATTGCGAGATATATTTAAGGATTCACTTCACTTATCATTATTCCCTCGTATAACACTAACGTTGTGCAGTCGCCGGCGACATACTGTATTTTCTGCCGACGTTTTCCAATACCACAATAATAATAATAACGTCTTCCAATACACCAGCCTTACACCAGGTGAGACTGTTGATTTCATGGCAGAGCTTGAGCAAGGCGAAGGCGGACCGTCAAATGTAAGGAAGAGGAAGAAAAATCAAACAAGGTAATTCAGTCAGTAAGTATATATATAGAGGGTTAGGACGGGAAGAAACAGCGCCTGGACGGGACGAAGTGAGTAGACAGACAAGGCGCTGAACTAACAACCACTTGTTTATTGCTGGGAAAGCAATATATACAATGCACAAGTTCAGCGCAGAAGGCCAGAAAAACACAGTTTCTATGCCGGGAAGTGGTTGTTAGTTCAGCGCCTTGTCTGTCTACTCACTTCGTCCCGTCCTTGCGCTGTTTGTTCCCATCCTAATGATGCAACAACCAGCCCAGACCAGCACACTCCTTCAGTTCATATACGGGGTTTTCATTTGTAATTTTTACGGAATTTTTAGAAATCGCCTGTGGCAGGTAGCATAATTCTTATCATTCAGCTGGGTTGTTCGATGAGGCGCACATTGGTAGCACGCGAAATCGAAACACATATTTGACTAATTAACAATACACTAATTAACTTCTTAGTTAATTACTTTACGACACATATATTGCAATTTACGAACTGTAGCCGGTGCGCTTGTCAGGCGTATCCACTTGGAATGCATTTCCAGAATGACACCAGTTCGGAGATATGCACCATCAAATTTGCCGAAAAAATGCACTGTTGTTACACTTACTTTTTTAGTAAAATGCTGGTTTATACAGTGAAGTGCAATAGTAACTGGATCGCCCATGTATTTCGTCCCACACTTTGGGAAATAATACCTCGAAACTGGTGTCATCCTGGAAATTAATTTCAAGTGTGAATGTTTAGCAAACTCACCGGCTACAATTCGTAAATTGCAATATAAGACGTAAAGTAGTTAACTAAGAAGTTAATTAGTGAATTTTATTAATTAGTTGAGAGAGAGAAAGCACTTTATTTGCACCCGTCAGAGAGTATGGGTGATCGGGGTGAGACGCAGCTCCCCCTTTCACCACCTACCTCCCCCCTAGACGTCGGCCGGAATCAGTTGGCTTCCGGCGGCGGCCTGGGCTTGACAGATGGCTTGTTTTTGGGCATGTTCTTCCTGGCTATGAAGGGAGGATTCCCATGACTCTTGGTTCCCATGTAGACCGTTTAGCGCTGGGCAAGCCCAGAGCATGTGATTTAGGGTCGCTATGCCTTCACAGTTTTTGCATTTCGGAGAGTGCACCTCAGGATGCCATTTATGTAGGATATACGGGTTTGGGAAGGTACCCGTCTGCAGTTTTCGCCAGATTACTTCTTCCTTCTTTGTGAGAGATTTAATTAGTTGAAAATGTGTTTTGATTTCTCCTGCTACTAATGTCTGCCTCTTCGACTAACCCAGCTCAACAATAGGAATTATGCTACCTGCCACAGGCGATTTTTTAAAATTCTGTAAATCTTAATTTTGAGCACCCGGTATATAATAATCATGACCATATGACAACAGTCAATGAAGACAAGGAAAGCATCGGGGAAATTATCTGTGGTTGAAATTGAAACTGAATCTTAGAAAATATATTTTTTTAATTTGGGTTTTTGCGTGCCAAAACCACGATCTGACTATGAGGCACGCCGTAGTGGGGGACTCTGGAATAATTTGGACCACCTGGGGTTCTTTAACGTGCGCCTAAACCTAAGTACACGGGTGTTTTCACATTTTGCGCCCATCGAAGTGCGGCCGCCGTGGCCGGGATTTGATCCCGCGACCTCGTAATTAGCAGCCCAACACTGTAGCCACTGAGCAACCACGGCGGGTAATAAATAAAAGGGAAATGAAAGTGGACGAAAAGATAACTCTGGACGGTTGCACGTTAACGTTGTAGGAAGGTAAGTGGTGAAGTTTCTCCAATGCTTTTTCCGGGAGCTCACGGATAACTATAACCGTCTAGAGGGTATTGTGTCGACGCCCAGGGAGCTCCAGAGGACTGCACATGCGACGCGGTGCAAATGTCTATGAGCTTCTCGGGTCTCTGCCACACTCCTGCACGTACACGCACGCTCGAAGCGGCACGTACACGCCGCTTCCCGAAGCGGCGTGCAAGACAGCAGTACGCAGTGGAAAAGTCGAAGGAAGATGGCAAAGAAACACGACAACAGCTGCGGGGCAAACTGAAAGTACAGTACGTTACGTTTGTGCTATGTCGCGGACAACTTACGCAGGGCGTGTAGACGCAAAGCCGCATTAAAGCACCGGAGTGTCTATAGGGGACACAGCGGAAGCAGTCGCACGTCAAGTCAACCCTTCTGCTTCAGCCGCAGTAGCGTTGCGGCTATGGCATTGCTCGAGGTCGTGGGTTCGATCCCGAACCACGGCAGCCGCATTTCGACGGGGGCGAAAGAAAAAAGCGCTAGTGCACTTAGAGACACGTGAACGAACACCCCGGTGTCAAAACTAATCCGGAGTTCGCCACTACGGTGCGCCTCAATCCGATTGTGGTTTTGACACGTACAGCCCCATAATTCAATTAACGTTTAACCATTCTGCCACGATGCGATGTGCCATGGGAGGCAATGACAATGCTCAACCCTTTCGGAGGTTATGATCAATGGCGTACAACAACGACTCAAGCAAACACGCCTCCCTATGTGTGATATGTGTACTACGCAGACAAACAGCAGTGGTGCACGCAACGTAACGTTTAACACCGACTCACCACTCTCGTAGTGGACTAAACGTTGAAGGAATTAAACATTCACCGACACATCACCATTAATTATTGTCAATCAAAGCAAAGAGCACAGAAATCTTCATTTAAATTGATTCCCACAGTGCGTGGGATCAGCATACTCCGATACTCCCAATACAGATTTCTGTTGCTCAATACGTGCTACATAAAAATGTTTTTCCGAGCGTGAAAGAAGCCCGTAAATACACGCAAAACTGCCTCGCAACCGGCCGCTTGAAGCACTTTGCGTGTATTCGCGGGCTTCTTTCACGCTCGGAAAAACACTTTTATGTACACGTATTGATCGAGCAACACAAAGCTGTATCGGGAGTTTTTCACGATTCCCTACAATTTTTTCATTGACACTTTTCATGTAATTATAATATTTGAGAAGTTGGTTAATTAAGACTAATTATGTAATTAGGCATAATGCAACAAATAATCTGAGTATCTCCAAGCGATGGCAAACATTACTGTAGTTCTGTCCAGCTACGTGGCTCTTGCATATTTTGAAATCTTGGTGCATGATAGTTGGGACACCCTGTATATATACAGTGCCTTTGCATTTTTATGGAAACTTTCATTGAACTGAACTTTTATGGAGTTTGTGCTGCATCAAACAGGAGTCATCTCACGAATGTGGGCGTTTAACTGATCTATGAGAGTTCGCATAAAAATAATTTGAGGTGTGCGGAATCGCGGCCAGTACAAGCCGAAAAACAAATCCGGTTCGGAGACAAAAACTGTTTGTTTACGTTTTATAGGGGTTTCACATAGCTTTAAAATGTTTGTGCAGCTAAGAATCGGAACCACGTAACCAGAGAAGGGATCCTAGCTTCCAGATGTAAAGCTTCCTTTGCTACAAATTTAGGCAGCCCTAAAAATTGTGGCAAGGCCTTACCTTTCCAGAAGAACAAGGGGGCGAAGTTTATATGCCGGAGCTCCAGAGTATAACACACACCCAAATTCCAATACCGGACGAAAATACATGGGGTATATTGATAACAGCGTTCTTCTTCGCATTCCGATCGACTATTGCTCGGCCTATGCAACAAGCCAACCGCACGAATACCTTTTGCTGCAATATAGTCAATGTGCGCCTTCCAAGACAGTGAACCGTCATATATAACGCCAAGATACTTAACAACGTCTCTACTTGTGGTATAATATTTAGATTATAAGAGAGAGAAATATATATGGGGTCTTTTAATGGAAACGCGAGCACTGAGCATTTGTAAACGTTGAGACAGAGATTCATGAAGCCATTCTCGGTGCCCTAGATGACTTGGGCATTGGCGGCCGGCCCTACCTGAGGATAGTGAGCTACTTCAGCGGCCGTTTCGTTTACATGTCCACGCCTGACGGAGAGACTAATCGTCATCATGTATGTCGTGGAGTTCCTCAGGGAGGAGTTCTCAGCCCAACATTATTTAATGTGGCACTGATTGGCCTGGTGAGTCAACTTCCAGCTCACATCCACATCAGTTGAATATGCAGATGACATCTGCATCTCGGCTTCTGGTACAACACGCCCACAACTATTGACCCTTTTCGCGGAACAGTTTGTTTTAGAGAAACGAGATGGTGCTTACGGCGGCGCGCCATACCTCTCCTCAGCGACCGCGCACGAATACGAAACCATTACCGCTTCTACCATGCTTCTGTGCGATCAGCTGTCGGAAATGCTACTGAGTTTTCGCTAACGCACTGTGCTGTATTCACTCTGGTTTCAATCCTGTGGATTGAAGACGTATGCAGTAGTTGGCTGCAAAATAGTGACTGGCATATTAAGGAATGTAATGAATATGTGGGGCCAAGTTCGCGGACCGCTGCTGCAATTGTCCGTACGTGTTTCCGGCACTTCGAGATGTACGGCTCTCCTCGAGGATACACAAATTTGCTCATCCGCCTGCGTTGTATTGCTAACCTTCAAAGAAAGGGCTTCAGCCCCGGTACGTCGGCAAGAGTGAGTACTGCTCTTTAAACAATGATAACGGGAGTAGCGCCGCCTCCTGTCATAGTAGGTTTCGCGCACAGTACTTACGCACATTTACCCCAACCAGCACGGAAACTTACATCCACTCTTTCGCCAAAGTGTCAAAAATAAGTGAATGGGCGCACACTTGAATATACGCGTACTATATACGCACAATAAGGGACGATACTACATCAATAGCGCACGAATGGTCGAAGCTGAATGTTTCGCGAAGGTCCACAAGAGTAAGCGAGTTACTCGTGATAATACGCATTTGCTACAAGGTATTGCAATCTGTAGAACAGCTACGTTTCAAGCCTTGTGCTCAGCAAGAACAAATCTATCGGAACTGAGCACACGCGCGAGCGATTAGGCAGAAAATAATCAGATAGTGGCCGCACCGAGGAACTTCACTGTGTCAGAAACTGACAAGCTGCTGCTTCAAAATATTTGCCAAATAAAGTACAAAGAGAAAAGCACACTAATCCTGATTCATTTCATGAGCGGAATGTTTGGATAGCTTGAAATACATATTTAGCCCCGCTTTTAGAACAAGCACAATATACGCTGCTTGCGCCACTTGAACATAGGTTAATCAGCTCCGAAAGCGCTTTTGCATGTCCTCTGAAACTGTGATCAAAGCTTCATGTCGATCACCCAGTCACCGTTTACGATATCTCCCAAAACAGAGGTTTTCTAAGCCGCGCCGGCGTCATACACTTCCATTGTAAACAAGGAGGCAACGGAGGCAGTTGAGGCAAGCAATGGACGCGTCACCACGTGATCAAACATGGCAGCGCCCACGGGATCGCCGCGAAAAGGGTCAATACGTGCGAGATTACGACGGGCTGTGTCATCTACTTCACGATACATACGGCGTCAGGGTTTTCTCTTAGCTGCTGAGAAATGTGCTGTGGTTGCATTCACGCGCAAATCCGTCTGCCGCTATCCGATCTCCATTAACTGTGTTATAATACCTTTTGTAACCCACCACAGATTCTTGGACATTATCATTGACCGCGGTTTGTCATGGTCGAGGCATGTAAATATGTTGAGGCAAAAACTTAATCTGTTTTGCCATGTTCTTCGCTTCGTAGCAGGCATGAAATGGGGCCCCACGGAAGGCTCCTTACTACGACTTTATAAATCTCTATTTGTAGGCTACATTCGATACAGCCTCCCAATACTCTCAAACTTGAGTATTTCCTGCTTACGGACATTAGAGAGCGTTCAAGCGCAGGCACACAAAATATGCCTTGGCTTGCCACGGCGTGCCTCCAACAAAGGCACAATTGAGGAAGCCCGCGTATGCCCGTTATCGGTATACCTGTCCCATGAACCACCTCGTGTATATCTACGCTTACTAACACGACACCATTGCCATCCATTGACGTCGGTTCTACATGAGCGGCCGGACAGCAGTTTCACAAGTGCACTCCGGTGCCATCTACCCCACATAACATCAGGCTATGCCCTTCCATATCACCCCGTCGAACCACTGTGGGTGATGGTTCAGCCTTCGGCATGCGTGCACATCCCCGGCATACTAAAGAAATCGTTGGTTCCCGTTAGCGGACTACAACAACTTGCTCTGGCATACATCTGGTCAGAATACCAGACCTATGTTCATGTTTACACAGACGGATCCGCGTCATCAAAGGCATCGACAGCAGCGGTGGTGATACCAGCCCAGCAGATGACTCGAGGTTTCATTCTAGATCATAATCCAACATCAACCGCTGCAGAGCTGGTGGCTTTTCGGGAAGCGATTCGTCACATCTGCGGGGAAAGGCATCAAAAGTGGTGCATTTTCACGGACTCAAAACCCGCGCTGCAAATTTTGAGATGCTTCCTGCGCCACACCGCATATCAGGTTCTGGCACTGCAGATCGCCGAGCTACTTTAATGCGCTCAAGAAAAACACCACCGCATAGTGTTCCAATGGATCCCAGGTCACGGTGGGCTCAATGGTAATGAGATGACTGATGCTGAAGCAAGGCGAGCCCTCAGCAATGGCCTGCGAACTGTAGTGCCGTTTTCTAGACCAGACATCACATGCCTCCTGCCGAAATTAATGAGGAGTGCGACGAAAACATACTGGGCCCTCCCAGACGCTCGTCACGTCCGCCTTAAAAGGCTGGATCCCGATATGCAATTTCCTGTTCTGCGGGGAATTCCACGCCCTCGTACATACCTGATACACAGACTGCGATTAGGCGTTGCTTTCACGCGCAAATACTTGCACATCATTGCACGGACAGACTCCCCGGACTGTTCAGTGTGTGGTGTTGTAGAGATTACAGACCGTGTGCTCGTGATGTGCCCTGAGTATGCGCACGAAAGACTGACACTGGCAGCTACCTTGAGGCATTTATACATTACACCGCTGTCGGAGGACCTCTTGCTATAGGCGCAGGGCCACGGAGTTGGCAGGCGATAGAGGCAATGCGTGTATTTTCACGTTTCTTAGGCGACACGGGCCTGGACTCACACTTGTGATAACATTTATGCAATGTGTCCTTTCATCTCGTTCCTCCCATTATCATCCCCCATTGTGACCCTCTTTCTTCCCCTCTTCCCCTTCCCTTACGTGGAGTAGCAGGCCAGATGCTCAGTTTTCCGGCCGACCTCTCTACATTTTCCAATCACTTAACTACTTCTTCTTTAAACAGAGATGCATCGCATCAAGCCATCTTTCTATAACAGACAAGTATGTCTGTAATATTTTATACAGCTTTTGGATGTCATTTGTCGACGAGAAAAATGCGATGTCATCAGAGAGAGACAGAGAAAAAGGTAAAGGAAAGACAGGGAGGTTAACCAGAGGTTATTTCATGTTGGCTACCCTGTACCAAGGGCGGGGTAAAGGGATGCGAAAGGAGAGAGAAAGAAAAAATAAGTAAAAATAAAGAATAAAAAAGGAAGGAAATAAAATAAAATCACACACACACAAAACAAGACTGTTTCTGTGGGCACTGTCACGCAGTCTGCGAAGGCGTTCTCGTGTTGCATAGTGTGAACGTTCCATCCATAAAAAACGTCATCAGCATACACGTAAGTATGTACGCCATCATGACATTGGATGGAACTGATTAGAATGTTAAATAAGAGTGGAGAAAGTACCGCCCCTTGTGGAACGTCTCTTGCAGGCTTCCACCGCGAAGCCGAAAACAAAGTTTGAATCACCCATTTTGTATCTGTATTGCTTCAAAAACATTTGTCGTTGCTTCGCTTCTGATAATTTGCGATTCTTTGTTTAGCGGACAGAGAACAGGCTTTATTAAAGAATTCCGAAATTTCCGAAAAGTACCGAAATTTTAGGTTGTTCGAAGTATTCGAAAATACCGAATAGTTACTTTTCGAATACGAATACGATTAGTTAGTGTGTAATATTCTATTCGTATTCGAAACTTGAAATATTCGCAACTACTAGTCATTTCGTTAATTTCAAGCTGAGCGTTACTATAAAAAAGACTTGCACACTAAATAACGACGCACAATACATAACCTTCCAACGGAACGACCTCAGAATATGTATAACCGGCCAAATCTCGCACGAGCACCGATTTGCTGTGCACCAGCACCTTACAATCGGAAAAACCTAACAAACGACGATACAATATTCACGAGCTTTGTGAGCATGAGTTAACCTTGACCGTTTCGCAAGTTCGTTCAATCGTAAAGCGCTGTAAAGCAGAAAAAAAAATCAGCATTTACATAAGCTAGCTAAAGATTTGGCCGGCTGTACATTTAGCATTGCCAATATGTGTCCAAATGCAATTGGCGGGGTATTCAAACGTGGATACGTCTACTAAATTTATGCATTTTGTTCACAAATAGATGCATATTGGGTGTCTCGGAGGATATTCAAAAACTCTCAAGTGGGTTTGGACTCCTAAGCATGAGGAATCTAACTTCTTAATTTCTTCATCGCTTTTGTTTCGTATGTAAGATGTACGGATCACACACGCAGTTACAATCGGTTTAAGCGATGCATTCATTCGCTGTTCTTGTTTAGCGACCATTCGCAAGTTTTGCCCCTTTTCACGGCAAACCTCCGGAGGCTAGAAGGGGGAGGTGAGAGAACGTTCTGGAAATGGCGGCAGTATGCTCGCAGCGCGCTCGCGCGCCTTGTACACGTCGCTGCGCGTGCATGCTCAGAGCTTCATTCCACATCGCTATGGGTCCAACTATGCTTTCGCCTTCACATTCTTAGAAAGTTCTCAGCATCCCCCGTAATTTTTTTTTTCATCCTCGAGGAAAGCCGTGCATCACGAAGGGTGATCGGCAACACAGGCAGTCAGTCCTTATGTAGCCGTGGTCCGTGGACTTGGTCACACAGATTCACTTCATTTTGTTTGATGATAGTCACTATATTTTTTTTTTTTTGCAGCCAACCACTGCACACGTCTTCCCTCTACCGCTGCACATGTTCAACGTGAATGGAGCCCAGTGCGTTAGCGAACACCCAGTTCCATTTCCGACAGCTGTTCGCGCAGTGGCAGGACAGAAGCGGTAATGGTTTCGTATTCGTGCACTTTCGCTGAGGCAACGTCAGGGGCGCCGCCGAAAGTGCCAGCTCGTTCCGCTGGAGTAAGCTGCTCCGTGAAAAGGGTCTATAGAAAACACTACCAAGTTGGACAGAATTTCACCGCAAAACGTCTCACTCAACAATAACTTGTGGCGCTAGAATATGCGGATATCCAATTAATGATGATGATGAAGGAATGACGATAATCGTATGACGACGACAACGTGGCATGACGACAATAGTCTGCGCAAAACGTAGTGACGACGGAATGAAGACGAATGTATGACCATGATATATGACAACAATGGGATGGCGAGCTGGAATGACGACATTGGGATGACGATGCTGTTATGACGGTGACGGAATGACGACAATGGAATGAAGGAATGAAGACGACGTTGTATGACGTTGTATGGTATAACAGCGATTGCATGACCATGATGATGATGAATGAATACAAAGGAATGGTGACGACGGCGCCGCGATAACTAAATGACAACTCAATGACGACGGCAAATAAAGATGGCATAACAATGACGATGACAATGAAGGAAAGATCACAATGGAGTAAAGGCGATCAACCGACGACAACGGAGTGTTTGTGTTGGAGTTCACGTACGCGCTTACGCACATCGCCTGTCATCCCCGGACGCTTCGGCTTTCCATTATATCTGGCGCCAGTTATCATGTCACGTGCCGGCCAGTCGCGCTAGACAACAGCCAGCATCCGCGAAGTGCGGGGGAAAAAAGCTGTTATTACAGCAGTGCTGTACGTTTGAGAATTGATAAAGTACACAATGAGTAGCATGACGTGTACCAAAATTACCAAGGGCACACCTTGGTACCATACGTTTTCGACTTGCAACGGCCTACCGTTTTGTAGGACATATACCGAGCCAGGTGTTGCACTAATAGTGTTTAGCCCCGACTAGCCCTTATTTCGTGCGAACAAGACACGATAACAAGGTATTTTCGTCATTAGATGAATTTAATGTCCTATCGACTCCCTGAGTGAAACGGAGCCTACTGGTGCTCTTCCGTGAACAACTCCTTGAACCTAATATCCAGCTGCTGCGCCAGCTTGTCCACGAATTCGAAGGTGTTGAGGTAGTCCCTCCTGTCGACCTTTCCGAATCCCTTGACGCACGACGCCAGGTCCTTGGTCATGAAGCCCGACTCGACTGTGTTGAGGCAGACCCGCTCCAGACACCTGGCGAACGCGATGAGCTTGGCGTTGCCGTCGAGCTTTCCCCTGTGCGCGAGCCCCTTGGTCCAGGTGTACACCGAGGACAGCGAGTTGGTGGAGGTCTCCAGTCCCGCGGTGTGGCGCCTGTAGTGCTTGGTGACCGTGCCGTGCGCCGCCTCGGTCATCGTCGTCTTGTTGTCGGGGCAGATGAGCACGCTCGTAATCAGCCCCAGCGAGCCGAAGCCCTGCGCGATGAAGTCCGACTGGATGTCGCCGTCGTAGTTCTTGCAGGCCCACACGAACCCGCCCTCCATGCGCAGCGAGCGAGCCACCATGTCGTCCATGAGCCGGTGCTGGAAGAAGATTCCCTTCTCCATGAAGCGGTTCTTGTACTTCTTCTGGTAAAGCATCTCGAATATGCTCTTGAAGCGGCCGTCGTACTTCTTCATGATGGTCTCCTTGGTGCTCAAGAACAGTGGGTAGCCCCGCTGTAGCGCGAACTGGAAGCAGCAGTACGCGAACTCGGTGATGGAACGGTCCGTGTTGCACATGGCGGCCGCCACTCCCAGCGTGTCGTCGAAGTCGTAAACCTGTTTGACAAGAACGAACAATAATTTAGAAATGCAATTTATTCAACTTATTTTGTAAAAGTAAAGCGACAAAATCCAGGCAGCCAAGACGCACATGAATTTCACGCGATTTACAGACATCGAGAATGCCGCAAAAACATCGTTTTCTTTCTGATGACAAGCCGCGATGTCTCTACGGTGTCCTCCTATACGCGCCAACAAGTGCATCAGCACAAACCGTAAATAATGTAATGCAAGAATGATATTTTAGAAAATTACCTTGCAGTTCTTTCGGTTTGTCACAACTGCACAAATGCAGCCAATTTTTGCAGTCTACACTTTTCAACGTTTTTTGACGGAGTATTCACATAGCATATTTGGCTCCAGTGCGTCAATAAAGCCAAAAGTCGCAAAAACAGCAATGATAATCTAATAGTTGTTTGTGAATACAGATAACCCACTGGTCAGCGAGGGCTCGGATATGCTTTGTCAAAGTTAAGATGCGCATTCGACATATACGCGAAGCCTACTTCAACTGAAAGGTTACCTGACTTCAACCGAAAGGTTATACACTAAGTGGTTAAGTGCCGTCTAGGGAGCGTTTTACCGCAAGAATGTTTCAAATTGGTCCATCATCAGAGGAGATAGGTGAAATTGAAATGTCGCGCGTCGTCATGCTGCAAGGCGGTGAGCTTCACTGCCAACGTTCATTTTCAGCCTTTTTCCTCGACTAGCAACCACCAGGCGACATTCCTCCCCTGCCTTCTTCAATACTGGGGCCGAGGAACCGCTCGCATTTAAGTCTTGTTCTTGCTCTTTAGTGAAATGGCGGAACCAACTCTGGGGGACCGGCAATGAATCGGGCGGTGAAATATACTTAGCCATCGCTAACGTCCTTTTTCTTTTCTCCTTGCCATTTTGCTGCGCTCTTCCAGGGGTGGTTTTTAGAGTTCTGCATTGGGTCATTTACAGAAGTCTCGGGCCATAATCAGTGACGTTTAGCGCAGTGAGACTGAAGCACAGGCGATTGTGCGTGTAACCTTGGTTCTCCGACAGGAAGTGGGAGCTCCCTCGAGAGCAAGTGCGCGCGCACGGACTCTCCTTTGAAATTTCAGCTGTTTTCGCGCAGTTGTGGGGCAGTGCAGCGGCAGTATACTTTGCAGACACAATAGTCCGCGCGTGATCTACGCGCTGGCCACGCTGGTTTGTTTGCAATTCCCAAACCCGTTTAGGGGCCCTCTAAGTTCCCGCACGCCTGCTACGTACTAAATTTGCCGGCGCTTACATCAAGGTGGTAGGGAGCTCCGATGGTGGGCGAGTACTTTATCTGGAGCGTGCCGGGTCCGGGGACCACGAAGTCCTTGCCGTTGTACTGGTCGCCGAACGCGTGGCGCGCGATGATAATGGGCTTGCGCCACTGCTTCACGAGCGGCGGGATGTTGCGGCATACGATGGGCTCCCGGAACACGGCGCCGCCGAGGGCGTTGCGAATGGCGGCGTTGGGCGACATCCACATGCGCTTCAGGTGATACTTCTCGAGAACGTCCTTCTCGGCAGTGATGGTGGCGCACTTGACTCCCACGTTGTGTATCTTGAGCGCCTGGGTGGCCTCCAGGGTGACTGTGTCGTTGGTCTGGTTGCGGTGCTCGATGGACAGGTCGAACACCCGCAAGTCGGCGTCCACATAGGGCTGGATGAGCTTCTCCCGGACCAGGTCCCAGACAACGCGCGCCATGTCGTCGCCCCGCATCTCGACCACGGGCCCGCACTTCAACTTCTCCATGGGCGCAGGGGACAGCAGGTCGGAATGGCGGGGCTAGATCTAAAGACTAGCTGGACAAAAGATCGGCAGCCTGGGAAAACAGCGCGTTCGTCTCGGGGCAGTCGTGCTCGCGACTACGAGCTGATTGAGCCTCACGCGGCACAAAGAAAGAGAAAAAAGAAAATTTTTATTCTTAACATTGCACGCATTCACGTGAACCACTTCATCATATACATCGGTCCATCGTAAGTTTGTTGGCTGAATCACTGAAAATTAAAGAAAACAATTCATTACCACCTTCAAAAATTCACGGTGCAGCATTTCACTGCTTGGAATACCCGCAGGTAACATGCCCCCATGCATTCTGTATGGATGGCGATAACGATTTCCTCAATATTGCACATACCCACCACTGGGGTTTGGCCAAGAAGCTGGCCGCACAATTCAAGTAATATAATATCATATATGAAGAAATAAAGGGCAATATAAGTGTTAAGAATAGAAATCGAAGAGTAATCGTGCAGGATTGACTAAAACTCATACTTTAGCATAAGAAATTTGCAAGAAATGAGAAGGATGGTAACATTAAATTGTCTTGCCAATGTTTTTGTGTTGAGAATAAAACTGTACATGGCAATTCAAACAACCCTGTATCTGTATAAAGCCTACAGAGCCGAGGCCCCGACAGAAAGGATAACTTGGCAGGTCAGTGGTAGTCCGAGTCTGTGAAACAGAGCCTCGAGAAGTCTTTTTCGTTGTAGTGAGAATCAACAACAGGACAGCAATTAAGTAATGATCAATTGGTCTCCGGTTCATTACAGAAGTGACAGAGAGGGGACTGCGTCAGACGAGCCCTGTGCAAATAAAAATTTAACTGTAGAATGCGGCATCGCAATCCCGTAAATGTAACATCGTATTGACGGGATGGCCACCGTTGAGAATTCCAGGGAACTGCAGATGCTGGAAGTCTGAATTCGATATTATTGTTTGTTTTGTAGCCGTTTGACTAAGAGAGAATTTTCTGTATCTTGACGTACGCCTTAACCGCCAAAACGCAAACAGCCGCGCCTTGTAAGGAAGCTTTGGCAAGAGAGTCTGATATTTCAATTAAACTTATTCCACAGTGACGAAATGAAGTAATATTTTCGAGTATGTTTTCCCAATAAGCGCTGAGCACACACGTAGCGAATCTGTTAAAGTGTAGGTCAGATGGAGTGTATACTCGGACGTCCTGTGCCCTTCTATACCTCTGTGTCTTCAGTTGTTTTCGCGCTGACCAATAAGTATGGATCCTTTCCAACTCATTAGTTATTTATTCATCAATTGCCCCTCAGCGCGCAAATGGGTTACAGAAGGGTGGTTACAACATAGAATAATACATCTTCGTTCACACAATGTACTTGCTTTTCAGTCAGCCTATTCCACTGCTTAACCCCACAAAGCCCGAATGCCATTCCACATAAAAAAAAATTAAAACAGCTTATTCACATTTATGTACGGTTATAGGGGGGTGTATTGGTACAAAGAAAATAATGAAACTATAATTGTGTACCCATTAATTAGCACGGTAATTAATTACTTAGTAATTGATTTGCAGAACTATCCACAACTATCCCTCCGGTATATCAAAAACACGTGTATGGGCCCTGCATACGGTTTCCAGTGCTTAAATCAGAGTTTTAGGTGCCAAAATCTGCGTATCAAAAATACATTGGGCTTTGTGGGGTAATTGTTAGAAAAAAAATTGTTGGCATACATGTTCGGCTTGGCACGGTACTCGAAAAATTTTGCAACTGTGGTCAGTGCGCTTTGAAATGTAGTGAGGTTTCCGTGGGTAAATTTCCCTATTAATTCCAGTTTTATTATAGTAAACCGAATATAAAAAATTTAATCTCAGTTTATTACGGCGGGCAGAAAGAGATTCCCATCCTAGCTCAGCCTTCATTGCGGTGCAGCTCTCCCTCCTTCCGTACCGCCCCAAGACGAACCTGGCAGCAAGGTTTTGTATTTGTTCTAGAGCTGCAATGAAGGTTACCTCGGCGGCGTCCTACACAATACAGTCATATTCTAAGATTGGTCGAACACAAGCGGTATATGCCATACGTTTTAAGTTCGCATGCGAACATCGCAGGTTTCTTTGAATGAAATTCAAAGCATTACCAGCTTTGGCTATGATCATGTCTACCTGAGGTTACCACGAGCATTCAGACGACAGTAGGGAGGAGTGCGTGTCAAATGTACGTATAGGCCACTCGGCCATCTTTCTATACCTTACTATACTCGGGTGCCATGTTTTTGCCACGACCTTCGAGATCAGGCAGCGCGCGAGTGTTAGAAAGTTACACGAGAGCTTTTTTTTTTTTTTTTTTTTTTCTCGCGTTTGCCCGATTCGAAAAGTCCCCAGAGAGAAATGTGGGAACTTTTTGCTGGGGAATCTTGCCTCTCTTGCGCCTCAAAATGTGCCCTCGTCTAGGTACTAAGTACGACGATTCGCTTGGCTAAACTTCCGTCCAAACGGGATCGTAGTGGCCGATACAGAGTCTGTTGTGGCGAAGCGTCAGTTTTAACGCGACAGCGTTAGCGGCCCCGTGTCGCAGAAAATCCGGTGTCGGCGCCGGCGTTGGCGTCCCGTGGGCGAAAATTCCCGTATCTAGGTATATGTATATATGTATATGCCTTGCTATATGACATGCGGCATATGCAGGTTATATTGCCACACCATTCTATCACTAAATTTGCTCATAGATAGATAGATAGATAGATAGATAGATAGATAGATAGATAGATAGATAGATAGATAGATAGATAGATAGATAGATAGATAGATAGATAGATAGATAGATAGATAGATAGATAGATAATTTTATTAGAAAAAATGTCGCAGTTTCGCCCGAAAGGCGAAACACCAATTGCGATAGCAAATTAGTAGAATGCTATTCAGAGTAGGGATAGTAGTTTTATCGGCTGCATAAACTTGGACACATTCGCTTACTAACTGAATTAACAAGCGTGGTGTCAGCGCGCACAAGCAAACATGAATAGATCACACTGAATGACCGCAGACGACTGTCAAAACGCTGGCAGCAAGCGCAGCCGCCGCAGTCAGCGAAGGTTCGCGCGGTCTATCGCTACAAAGGTCGCGCATACAAAGGTCAGAGCCGTGTGGAGATAAGAGACGGTGCGGGCGACCACCACCGCCGGGCAAAGTGCAGAGGAGTTGTGCATAGAAGTTGTTGGCAGAGGAGAAGCTGCCCCCCCCCCTCCCTCCCGCGCTGCCTTCCCGCTTTCTTGCTTTCGCGTGGGAGATTGAGTGGCCTGTTCCCCTTGCGCCCGGTTGCAAGATGAGCATTTGGTGAAGCAGCACAGCGTCGCCCCTCCCATACCCCCACGGCCTTTCGCGCGACGGTCGTGTTTGCTTTCCGCCGTGCGTTCGCTCTCCGTGATAGCGCGCGTCCCCCGCGCGCTTTTTATCACCCTTGGACGTTATATGGAACCTCACGGCGACGCCGACGGCAGAAATCCGGTTGAAGTGTCCATATAATTGCTATCGCAATAAAATAATCAGTTTTGTGTTGCCCCGAAGGGGCATCGCTAATGATCGGGGCCCCAAGTCCAAGGCTCCGCTGGTTCTTGCCATCTTTCCTCTCTGGATACGATGCCTTACATTCTTAATAAAGTTATTCATCGGTGTTTTGAGAACGACAGCCCACCAACAAATGTCATGAAACAAAACACCGACAGCGGATGTCTGTTAAATTTTCTCAGACTGAAATATTCAAAGTGCTAAACAATAACAGAAACCTTAATAGCACGGCTGTTGACTACCTCCGAGATCGGCCCACGCAAGAGGCGCAGCATTTTTACCAGGAAGCTCGCCTTCGTACATAGCCTTCGCCGCCAGCGTTTCCCGGTAAACGTTACGGTGACATTACCCGTAGTTTCCGGGAAGCGTGAGAAGCAGTCAGGTATCTTTGAATGCTATCGCGTTCCACTCTAAAGGCGAAGCTTAAGCGTTCTCCAAACTTGTTTTTTCAACTTTTTCTCGCCAGTGGTCGGTCCATGCGACTGGGGCGCACGTAACATGAATTTTACGCTTCGCAGTGCTTCTTCGGCGCTCAGCCAGTGGCATGGTCGTCGGCGTCGGGAGGAGTGCGTGTCAGATGGGAACACTCCGCGTATACACCACCCAGCCATCAACAAGAACTTCAGTATAGCGTTTAATTGAATATGTGGCACTAAACGAATTCGCAGTAACGGCGTGTCATTATTCATTGGTCTGCGGTCGCTAAAGTGGCATCTACCTAACCGGGTTCACTGGTCTTCTGTTGGTGCTTGGAAAGGCGTTTCCGCGGGTTCTTTTTGCATTCCCAGACCACGTGCTAAAGGGTGCTTGGTGTACTGCAGAATCGGCAGTCTCTTGGAAATGTTGAGGGGTGCATCGCGTGTAGTAGAGTGCCGTGGAGGTAGTTGTCGATCTGAAGTCGGCGTAGTATGACGGCTTCTTCTCTGTTAAGCTTGATGTGTTGTGGCGGATATTCCCGCCTGTTCTTCTTGTAATTTTTAGAACGTTGTAGTATTTTCTTTGTATCATTTTGCCTTGGTCTGACGGTAGACGATGTCCTGGTGGGGTTTGCCGGCGTACGTTCTCGGGCGGAGGCGTAAGCCACTTCGTTTCCCACCAAGGATTTGTATCCCGGGGTCCAGACAATGTACGTTTCAGGGATGTCTTGGTTCTTGATGATGTTGAGTGCGGTCTTGCTAATTGTTGCCAAAAACATAAAAAAGTAAAAACGAAACTTTACGATACACGCGATTCGAACAGAGGCTTTCTCTGTTGCGAGCCGAACTCTGGCGCGGCGCCAAGAAAGTCGAACGGAGGGTTAGTTCATTGCGGAGTATTTATCCGTTACCGCGTAGTGCGGCTCGGCTAGGAAAAAACGTAAAACCCCTAAGGGCTTTAGAGAAACGGAGCAAAGCGCGCCCTCCTCCGTGGAACTGTATATGAAAACGCAGATTTCGAGGAGCAAAAGTCCTCACATGTCTCTCGAGCAATTCACGCACGCGCACAACGGTCGGGCAAACGCGAAAAAGAAGGTATCGTCTTTCTCCTCCTCCTCATAATCTCGGAGGCCATGCTTGTGTATTCTTGAGCCGCGCGATGATGATGATGATTTATTGGCATACCCATTGAAACGGGGCGGTGACAAATGGTAACCTAGCCTGCTTGATTTATACAGGTATGCTATGCATGTTTCAGAGCGCAGCTCCTAGGCACCCGTTCCTGCGCTGAGCGTCGGCGTGCCTTGGCGTCCCTCGTAACCGAGCGAACGAGCACAGCGAAAGACCAAAGCGAACGCGGCGCGCAGCGGGCGATGAAAGAAAGCATGAGGTGGAAAGCGGAGGGGAGACGGACTGCGCATGCGCTGAGTTGCCGCCGCGTGGGCAATCTTTTATCTGCGCTTCCGAGGCGGGGTGGCAGGGTGGCATGAGGAGGGGAGGCTACGCTCGTCCGCGGACGCGGTACAAGCAGTACAAGCGTGCGTGACGGTGACGGTGACCACTGCTCATGCAAGGGACGATGGTGAGCGGATGCGAGTAAAAGGCTCGATGTGACGCTCCCTTGTGTGTTGCCGCTGACACTGGTGGCACGATTTCCCCGCCACGAAGGGCCGCTCTCGTCGTCGGTGGACAGACAGTGTTCGAAGAAAAGCGTAGTGCCGCGCAAGACGGGCTGTGCGGCGACGATGGCTACGATATGGCGCCAGGGTAGCGCGCGTCGTCTGTGTGGAAACAAAGCGCTGCATTAGCGGAGGTCTCTCTGCGGCAGCTGCTGTGAATCGCGCCCACGCGTCACCCACGCGCTGCCTCTCGCGATCTCCCGATTAGAGAGGCAGTCGTGCCACATTTCGCTCCATCGTTTGCTATGTGCGGCACTAGACAGATTGTCCGCGTCAGGCAGCTATGCTACTCACAGCGTTACCCTCCTAATATAAACCGTGTACCTATATAATCACAATACAAAAATATTGACACACGAAATCAAAACACGTATAGAGCTGCGCTCAAATTTCGCATTAGGAAGTAACATAATCGTCGCTGAATTTTTTTTTTCATTCTAGCATTTTTTTATACATCTCAATCGTTTTCTTCTTCCTCAAAACTTCTCTATCTACCTTGTACCGCTACCTATGCCTGTAACAGATCCGGTCGTATCAATCTCTTCCCTGCTTTTCTTTTTCTCTTTTTTTCCCCACCAATACTCTAAACTTCTCTTGCTTATCTCGACTTATGGCCGGTTGATGCTTCCGTCCGCTCTAAATCCAAGCGCTTCTCGAAGGTGTACGTTACCTACGGGTCTTACTGGATGAATCCTTTCGCATTCCGTTAGGATGTGCTGAGGTGTCTTGCATCCAACTCGCTTTCTCTGCTTCTCTCACTTTCTTTCCGATGACTCCTGGATGTCTATTTACAGTTTCAGGTTACCCTGTACTTGGCTGCCAGCTTTCTTGACCTCTCCCTGCATTCTGTGTCCACGCTTTTCAGGTACAGATACCTCTGCACTTTAGCCACCCATTTAGTTTCATCCATGTTTCTGAGTCTTTCATATCTGCTTGCCAGACCTACGGACGCAAGCAGATGGGGCCACAGCGGGAGAACGCAAAAGAAACGGCCGATTCGTCAGACTTTAATCGTCAGCCCTAACGTCAGACTTTAATGAAGTTACATTACCTGAATTAGCTCAAGTAATTCGAAACTTACCCTTGTCAGCTCGAGGTCTTGATGGAATTACAGTGCATATGATAAAAAATTTATTCGAAATATCTCCTTGTGACCTCCTAAGCATCATAAACTATTACTAAACAACGCCTGGATACCATACGATTGGAAACTAGCTAAAGTAATCTTGATACCTAAAAAACGAGGAGTAGGTTACACCATACAAAATGTCAGACCTATCTCTCTTACTTCTAATATGGTCAAACTCATAGAGAGGGTTCTACATTGCAGAATTACTGTCTGGATGTTGGATAATTTAATATTAAATCCCAAATCAAATAGGCTTCAGAGTTGACTGCTTTATATGGTGTGCCCATGCTGATTTAGAGAGCCGCATACAACTTGCTAGAAAAAGGAGACAATATGTTGCTTTAGTGACATTAGACATAACTAAAGCATATGACTCCGTGGAACATTCAGTTTTACTTAATGTCCTACAGAGTCATAATGTCCGAAAATATATTATTGCGTGGTCGGCAGAATCTTTGAGATAAAGACAATTTTATTGCTTTAAGAATGGATGCTCTTCGTCTAAATTCAAACAGACTCGCGGTGTCTCCCAAGGAGCAGTCCTATCTCCAATATTATTTAACATATTAATGCGCTCCATTCCAGCCGGTCATGACGTGCAAGTTTACGTTTATACAGATGATATTGCATACTTCGCGGCCGACAACGACATTTACTCTCTATACCAAAAATTGCAAAGATACTTGAGTATGCTTGAGGTATGGCTTCAGTCAATTTGCATGTCATTAAATGTAAGTAAAAGCGCAATCTTGGCTGTTCCCACTAAGGGATCCGGTTTCAATCTCTATATTTATAAACAAGAACCCATTCCCCAGGTTGAGTCTCTTAAATACTTAGGTATCATTTATGACGGAGAACTCAACTGGTACGTGTCCACACATAGAAACTAACATCTAAGGCACAGCGTGCTTTAGGTTTACTACGCAGACTGAGCAGCAGAAAATATGGGCTACGTAGGGACTCTCTCATAATGATATACAAAATGCACATGCGCCCAATATTGGAATTCGGCTGTGTATTGTTCCCGGGAAGCCCTGCTTCTAAAACTAAGCCTCTGGTTCTTTTGGAGCGTGAAGCCCTGCACATGTGTCTGGGACTGCCTAGGTTTGTAGCTAACAATGTTCTTTATCAGGAAGCGCGCTTGCCAACCTTGCCCTGCAGATTCCGCATCTTAACAATACAAACATTTCTAAAATTTTACAGCTTTCCAATTAGACGATCTGAATATGTCTCCATAAACGATCCCAACTCCTTCTTTCTTGCTCATTGGCCACGTTTTCACACCTCGTAGATTATTTTTGTACAAAATGTGAACATTCGAAACGTAATTCCATCATATGACTCAAATCAAAATCTGAAGATTCAATTCGATGAAATTTTCCCACAAAACCCGAAGTTTCAATCAGTCAGGTTCTGAAATAATCTGTTGCAAGATTACCTTGCACACGTGCACACAATTAACATAATAGCCACTGACGCTTCTGTGAATGACGATAAGGCGGGCATAGGCATTTTCTCGCCTTCGCTTGGCTGGTCATTGTCCTTGAGACTGCCAGATTTCACTCCCGTATTTGAAGCTGAGCTCTTAGCAATGATTCTAGCGCTGCGGAAACTCCCTTTGAATGAATCCAGTGCGATTATTATAACAGATTCCCTTTCTGTCTGTACTTCGCTTACAGCTTCAACCAATTCACCAGTACTAGAGACATTTCTAACATTAGTTCCCCAACAGCTGATTCTTGTAAAATTATTATGTGTATCAGGACACTACGGATTACATTTAAATGAAATGGCCGATTCATTAGCGCGAGCATCCCTGAATGGACCGATAAAATCGGTCCTTCCAGTGGTGGCACAAATAACAGCGATCAGACATCGGAAATTTTCAGTTCGTAGAGATATCATTGAAACAATAACATCATGGACTGAATTTCAGCACTTAAAATTTTTGTGGAAAATACATTTGTGTCCATAGAGACAGTCGGAAGTAATGATTACAAAATTACGCTGCCATGTCCCCCCATTAAACCTGTATTTACAGAGGGCTGGTCTGGCGATGTCGCCGCTGTGTCAATTCTGTCTAGAAATAGAAACCATAGAACACCATTTTTTTAATATGTCGCCGGTATAAATTACAAGGAAACAGACTTCTTGAAATTCCGCCTGATAAATTAGGGGTAAATTTAATATCAGAAACAGTACTAACTTTCGGTGCCTCAGTACTTGGCTTTAGCCACAGGAGTGTATTTGATGCCGTTTGTGGTTTCATTCAGTCAACAAAACGAATAAAATTTTAAATACCTACTTTTACAAATCTCTTAGTGACATTTCAGTGTTCAATCATAGCATTATTATTATAAATTGTGCGGTTTGGCAAAATTAATCTTACTGTTTTGATTGCACAGTAACTGTAGTTTCAGAAACCGTATCTAAAAGTTCGGGTGCCCAATTATTGGCCAATCCCCTAGAGTGGGTACGAGCCATGTTTTAAGGACACCGTCATCATCATCGTGTCATGGCGCGTGTCTCTGCCGGCACGAGCACGAGAAGAAGCAGCTGTTATCCTTCGGCAGCAGCAGCCATGCGTCGGCGTTCGAGCTGCTGCGCCCGACGCAAGCCGTCCTCGCCGCGATCGAGGCGGCTGAGCATGTGGAGCTCGAGCTCCTCGTCCTGCACCCACGGGACCAGCTCGGAAACCACGTCGGACGATGCTCCCCATTCCCACGAGACCACGGAGCGCACGGAGCCACGCAGCGAAATCGAGAAGTACTCGCGCGCTTTACTTATCGAGTTAATAGCACTTGTGCTATGACGAGCATAACTTCATATTCGTGAATCACACATCGTGGTGGTATTGTACAAACCTTTCACAGTACAGGCCTGCACAAACCTTTAGCAAATTACGCATCTTATATAGAGAATCGTTTTAGAGAGAAGCTTTTAAGGGCTCAGTCTCCGATGGTCGTGTCCGCGTGTGGAAAAAAAACTCTCATTGGCCGTATGCTGTATGTGCGAGTGAAAGCGCGCGAGGGACGCGTGCTTTCACGGGAAGCGAACGTACGGCGGAGAGCAAACGCGACTTCTTCCGCTGCGCGAAAGGCCGTGGGGGGACGGAGGGAGGGAGGGGAGGCGACGTTTAGCTGCGGCACCAAATGCGTATCTTTCGACCGGGCGCAAGGGGAACTTGTGACTCAATCACCCACGCGAAAGGAGGAAAGCGGGAAGGCAGCGCGGAAGGGAGGGAGTGCGGCTTTTGCTCTGCGAGCAATTAACTGCGTACTTGTACTTTGCGCGGCGACGGGCGGTCGCGCGCACCGTATCTTGAAAGCGACCTGCAACACGGCTCCTACCTTTGTATGCGCTGTGCTTTCGCCGCTCAGTTTCCGTTGAAGCGATAGACCGCATGAACCTTCGCTCGCTGCTGCTGGTGTGCTTGCTCACGCCAGCGTTTTGACAGCGGTTGTGTGCACCAACAACGCGCAGAACTGTTGTCGACGGCGGCGGCGTTTTGCCCGCGTTCGCACCGAACGCGCGCGGTGTTGGTGACGTGTTTATGAAGAACGTGCCAACCTTTGCCTTACACCCTATGGCGGTGTACCGTAGCGAACATAAGGCCATGGCCCCTGTGGTCACTGAGTAAATGAAAACCGCCGGATCATATATATTTCTCATTCTTTCATAGTTCAAGTAACCAATTACACCATCACATATTTAATGGTCATAATGGAAATACATAATTCCCACCATAGTACAGCTTCGCTGGTCTTCTATCTCCAACCCAGTGGAAAGGCTGACCGTTTTTTTCCACCCTCACGCTACTATCATCTTGGCTTAGCTTCTTCCCTGCAAATTATATTATTAATGTCCTTACTGAATCGGGTGCTATTCTGGACATTGTCATGTTCTGCCATATTGTGAAATTAGGTGATGGCGGCACTTAGAGTCAGCCAGAGAGGCGGTAGCAGCCCTCTGCGCCTGCTCTGGGCCAATCAGAGCTGACAAGATGGCGAATTCGACAATATGGCGGAATCTCTTAATGTCCAGAATAACACCCATAGCGGCGGCGAGCTGCGAATCGAGTGCCCTTCTGCAGAACCGCCTCACGTGTGATCCTGATATGGGTTCACATTCCGCGTAGCGAACGCGATTGCGACGCTTGTATGTGGCACACATTCTTTGCCGACTACTGCGGGAACTGGCGGAATGAACGACCGATATATCGCTCGATCAGCATGTCCCTATCGCATTTTTGCTACCGGGGTTCGTTCGCCATGGCGTTGTCGTCAGCTACCTCGTCATCAAACCCGCGGCTCGCACGCTCAGCGTGGCCAGCGCCAGCAAATGGTAATGACAGTCCCGTTTTCACGAATCATTTCCTGCCCTGGGGCAGTCTGATACTGTCCGCTCATAGCGATACATCTATGGAAGGACACTATGACCAGCACTATAGAGCAGTTTAGGCAGGTAATGACTGGTATAGTCCTTCTTTGCCGATAAACAAATAACTAATTTCGAGTAGACCGTGCTGAAGTTCATTGCGTCACGGCAAGTTCGTGCGGGAACTTATAAGGCCAGTGCCACTTTCACTTTTATGAAACACCAAGTCGCTTCGCGCGGCAACAGCCGTTTTGCTATTGTAGATGCCGTAATCTGCTAATACAGTTCAACCTAATATTCCTATTTAATTTACATTTTTAGAGATAATCTAGGCGCAAGGAGAATTGTCATGATCGTCCAGGCAGCTCCTCCAAGAATGCCAAGCTAGGATGCCGCAAACCTTATATGAACCGCCACAAAACGAAGGAGCATTCCAAGAAAGCCCGAGTGCTCGTTTGGAGGAACCAAGCTCCGTCAGTTCACAGCATTCGTCCCATGAAAAGAGCATTCTCTGTTCCGCACGTGCTTTCAGCGCCATTAATATGCATATTTCGTAATTTCTTCAGCAGCCAAGTTTTCCACCTTTTGGCAATAGCCCGCGCTTTGATACGGTCGCCACGCATATAGGAGCACAGAAGATGAAGAGTGACAACCACATTTCACGACAGGTTCTTGCGTGCCCCCTTCAACATCGAGCCCGAGATGGCTGGACCCATGCTGCAGTTCCCTCTGGACCTGTATCTGCACATGCGTCAGGAAGGGGGCAACGTGATGCTGTCACCCTGGTACCTGGCCTGCATGCTGGTCATGATGTACCACGGCGCGGGTGGAGACACACGACGCCAGATAGCGCGCGTGCTCCACACGGACGACGACGGCGAGATCGTGTCGCGCTTCGACTGCCACGCCAACCGCCTGTTCTGCCGGGACTTCCGCAAAGCCCGGCACACACACTCAGGTCTCGTCCCTAAGGCTCATCGTCAACGTATGTCCAGTGCAGGACGAAGGTCTCGTCCAGCGATCTTTAATTACCCCGGTCTTGCGTCGAGGACGGCAGTAAATTAGGTGGGGTGATGAAATTCGTAAATTTGCAGGTGGAAACTGGAATCAGCTAGCGCAAGACAGGGGTAATTGGAGATCGCAGGGAGAGCCCTTCGCCCTACAGTGGACATAAAAATAGGATGATAATGATGCGTCAGCTAACATCAAGACACCACTGTCGAATATACATATATGTGTATGTACGGGTATGTAAGTGTGTATGTGTGTAAACTTCTGTATGTAAAATGTGCTCCCTCCCTGTAATGACCCTCAAGAGAGGGTTAACAGTATTTCTAAATAAATATATGCCTGAAGATTATCCAATTTCATCAAACCACATAACTCTCTAACTAGTTGTCTACCGTCCTCTACTGCATTAGCCTTCCACTGGTACCCATTCTGGAACTCTGTATTAGACCTATGGTTATCTCTTCTACACTTTACACGGCTTTCCCAACATCATTTCTTCTCAATCTGAATTAACTGCAGAATGTAGGCTATCGCCCGTTTGCTCTCTAGCTGTCTCTCTTATGGCACATTCGACTGGTCGCATCGAGCGCTCGGAACATTTTCGCCTGGTTCAGTTTGAGATCCGCGCTTAATCCCGGAGCGTTCGGAGGTGCTCTCATCTTCGAATTGGGAGCGCGACCGAGATGCGACAGAATGCTGATCACGTGGCTCATTTGACTCCTCTGGGAGCAACTGAACAATCAGCTGGGATAGGCTTCCCCATGGCTTCAATCTTGAGAGGGTTCCGCAATGCTTCAAACAGAGTTGGTGCGCGGTATAGAAACCAGTCCAATGTGACCATTACTGTGATCCTGGCAGGAATCCTAAAGGAGCGTAAAGTCTGCCGAGACGCCGCGCTCCCTCTATTGCGACAGCTCCTCAATATAGTCAACATTCCTGCATGACCCCATATAATTTGCAAGTGTCCCAGCGTGCCGGGCTGTTTAGAGTTAATTCGCTTACATCGTTCTACGCGCGTCCCGTGGACAGGGCTCAGTGTGACCTCGTACGCCGGCCTGTACCACGACTCGCGCGTCAACGTGTCCCAAGAGTTCAAGACACCACTGTCGAGCATGGACATGCACGTGCACATCCAGGACTTCGCCGAGAGCCCCGAGCAAAGCCGGTTGGCACTGGACGGCTTCTTGAGGGCACTGACGGGCTTCTGCTTCAACCGGGACGTCTTCGCCGGCGACAGCGTCGACCTGGACACGTTCGTGGTGCTGGCCAGCGTGTTCTGCTTCGGCTCGCGCTGGTTCGTCGCGGGTGGCGCGACCTGCTCGACGGGCGTGTTCAAACCCGAGAAGGACAGCCGGAGGAAGAGCTGCTGCGAGCGCGTGCAGATGCTGTCCATGACGGGCAGCTTCCAGTACGCCCAGTTCGCCGAGGACGAGGGCGGCGCCTTCGAGGGAATCGTGCTGGACCTGCCGTACCAGGACCCGCGGCGGTCGCTCGCCATGTTCATCCCCGCGCAGACGTCCAGCCTCGCGGCGCTCGAGAAGCGGCTCACGGCCGCCATGATCCTCACCTGCCTGGCGCGCTTGGGACGGCGGGGTCTGGTCGAGGTCACCATGCCCAGGATGAAGGTCAAGTGCCTCACCGACCTGAAGCACTACCTGCCCTCGCTGGGAGTGGTGGACGCGTTCGGCGACTCCGCTGACTTCGTCAACATGGCGCGCATCGTGGGCCTCCGGGTGTCAGCGGCCAAGCACCTCGCCGTGTTCCGCGCCGGGCAAAAGGGTCCGAAGACGGCCGAGGCGCAAGCCGTCGCCAAGGAGACCGCTCACGCCGCGAGCGGCACCGGCATCTTCAAGATCACCGTCGATCGACCGTTCTTGTTTCTGGTGCTCGCTCGCGACCCGGACACCGTGCTCATGCTCGGTTCTTTTACGCACGCTATCTAGCGTAACCATTTTTTAGCGGAGCCGACACTATCAAAGTGTAGTTATTTAAACGTAGTGATGTATTAAATACGCTATTTTCTCTTGTACGAAACTGAATCATGCATGGCTGCAGATCAAATCCTGTATTCGCATACTAATTAGCTTTATCCATAGTTTCTTTAATTTCCCCTATGTATTACTTTCATTTCCGGTCATCCTTCTATATATGCGCCAATTAATTACGCGCCGATAATTAACTGTTGCAGAAGCCTACTTGGTGCTTCACGAGCTCATTAACGTCGCTGCGCACGAAACCGAGAAAAAAAAAGCACTTGCTGTAGCACAAGGTGGTAACCCAAGTAAATCGAAAATGAAAGCGTCTTATGCATCGGTGACCAGCGAGGTAAATCTGAGGTGCCCAAGGAAATTTCGCAGCTCCTTGGCGCCGAAGTCTGTATATACGACAGCAATGAATTGCTTCGCAGTCTCGTCTTTCGCTGCATGTGAAAGATTTTCTTAGAGGAACTAATTTGAGGCTCTTTTATAATAGACTTTTCGTTCCCTCGCTGCTCTGCTGCATCGATTTTGTATGGTTAGCACGCCGTCTGCGCGTCGATGAGCGTTTAGCTTTAAATATGGGGGTATAACACATCCAGAATCGACACCCGAATTACGAGGGACGCCGTAAGTAATGAGCTCCTAATTTTTGATCACCTCCATGCAAACAGACGTCATTACAATGCAGGTTTTTACAGCACTGTCCCATTACGAGCCGCCATCGCTAGAACCGCATGACTAGAAAGCTTTCACACGCTTGTACGTATATTGAGTGGTCCATGCAACTCATGCCAAAATTTTAAATATGCAAGTGCCACGTAGCTGAACAGAACCAAGGTAATGTTTGCCGTCGCTCGGAGCAAATCTGACTACTTGTATTTTGCCTAATTACATAATTCGTTATGATTATTAATTACCTGCTGAAATATCATATTCAGAGCAAAATTGTGAATGAGAAAATTGTAGACCATCTTCAAAATGCCGCAGTTTCGCCAGAAAGGCGAAGCATCAATCCGCCTTCTTCATTTTCCTGTGCTGCCCTCTGCCGCACGCCGCCTGAAACGTTTGGAAGGGCACGGGGCTTTCGCCGGTTGTTTTGTGAACCTGCGCCCTTGTTGAGTGCGCATTTCGTGGATCGCAAATAATTATTAATGGCTTCTGCGGGGCAGCATGTCGTTCCTGGAAGCGATGTAGCACTCACCAACTATATATATATTGTGAGCGCTATTTTGCACATATCGCCGTCGTCATCTGTACATACGACTCATCATCTTGTGTGAGCGCTATTTGTGCATATCGTCGTCGTCATCTGTACATACGACTCATCATCATCTTTTGTCTCGTGCGGTGCTTCGTCTCTGACTCGGGCGACTGCTCGGAAATAAAGGCATCGCATCGGTCAACGTCTCACAAGTGGTGGAGCGTGCTTCGATTCCCACGTCCTCTTACTTTCCCGATTCCCCTGGAGCTCCGGTCCGGTCGTCGTTTGCTCTCGCCTACCAGGGTGATGGCAGAAACCAACCCATCCACCAGTGCTGCTACCACCTCTGCTCAGCCAGCTGGGCCTACCTGGACGGTGAACACCACACACCGTGATCCTCCCGTCTTTGCCGGCCTCCGCGGCGACGACGTGGACGATTGGCTCGATCACTACAACAGAGCCAGCGACGCCAACTATTGGGACGACACGCACAAATTGCGGTATGTCTCCTTTTACCTAACCGAAGTTGCGAAGACGTGGTTTTTTAACCACGAAAGTGACTTTTCGGACTGGCCATCGTTCACCCAGCAATTTCGCCAGATATTCGGCATGTCGTCTGGACGATCCGAAATCGCGAAACAGAGGCTGGCCACGCGCGTACAAGACCAGGACGAGTCCTATACATCCTACATTGAGGACGTCCACGCTCTCTGCCGCCGCGCACAGAGTGACATGGCGGAAGCTGACCGCGTTCGCCACATACTGAAGGGCATCAACACGGTCGCCTTTAATGCTCTCGTCATGCAGAGCCCAACCTGCGTTGGTGATATTATCACAGCATGCCAACGTCTAGACACACTGCAGTCTATTCGCCTGCCACGTGCCTCTTGCGACCCTCGTCTCAACGGTGATGCTGAGTTGCGAGCCCTGATACGCACTCTCATCAGGGAGGAACTTCACGGACACCTTTCTGGACCTGCGACGCTTGCGACCGTTCGCCCCGCTCCTACTGGACTGCGTGACATCATTAAGGACGAACTGGCGTCGATGACAAACGCCCCAATGGAAAAGTCTACTGGACCATTTCGTCCGCCAAGCTATGCCGAAATTGCCTCCCGGCCTCCCTCGACCGTTCAGTCTCCACCTGCCGAAGCTTACCGCGACCCCCTAGCTTCGCTGGCAGCGAATACTCCTGCGCAGCCGTACTACTCTCCGTGGCGGTCGTCGCGCCCGGTTTGTTTCTACTGCGGTATTCGCGGCCACATTTCTCGCTACTGCCGTTGGCGTCAGCAGGATGAAAGGCGGGGCTATGCTACCTTTGAGCGAGACAGCGCACCTAGGTTTGATTACTACGTTCCCGGGCGTCACCCAGGTGAAAGGCGAGGCTACGCCAACTTTGAGCGAGAGAGGACACCAGGACCAGATTCCTACGTTCCCGGACCGTACACAACCTCCTCTGGTCGCTCTCCTTCACCTTCCCAGGACATGGCTCGAGCATCCCGCTCGCCCCGGCGTCGCTCTCCTTCACATTACCGCCGTTCCTCATCGCCCTTGCGCGCTGTTTCCCATGTTGTAGACACCCGCTCGGAAAACTAGAGGCTGCAGTTTTTGGAGGAGAAACTGCATCGTGTCGCACTGTCCAAATTCCTCCTGCTCGCCCCGCCAATTTGCTCTCGGTTTGTGTGGAAGGTGTTTCCGTCGACGCCCTTGTAGATACTGGAGCCGCTATTTCTGTTATACATCGTGAACTGTGCTTTCGTCTGCGAAAAGTGCAAACGCCGTATGTTGGTCCGGTCCTATGTGGTGCCAATGACGTTCCCATCTTTCCTACCGGACAGTGCACAGCTCGCGTTCTGATAGACGGTATTCGTCATCATGTGCAACTTGCGGTGCTTTCGACGTGCGCTCATCAGATTATATTAGGATGGGACTTCCTGTCCGCTGCTTCTGCACTAATTTCGTGCGGCGACCCAAGAATTCACATCAGCGACACCGAGACTTATCCAGTTTTCGATTCCCCGTGTCCCAACCTTATTGCAGCAGCGGATTTTCTTATCCCACCAGACGAAGAACGTATTCTTACCGTTGAGTCAACAGACATTGTCGACGGAGACGCAGTGGTTGTACCTTGTCAGCGTTGCATTTCTCGAGGACTCGCGATCGCTTCTTGCTTGGTCCGGTTCTCGAGTGGCTATGCCAGCCTCACAGCCTTTAATACGACTCCTGAGCCAATACTACTGCCGAAAGGGTCTACTGTCGCCAAGCTCGCCGACGCTGCGCCGGTATGTGTCGTCAGTGTTTCGCCTGCCACATCTTCCGCGCATTGTACGCCCGCAGAAGGCCACACTGGTGCTATTAAGGCCACCTTGAGTGCAGATCTCAATCCGGCCCAGACCAATGCACTCCTCACCATTTTAATGAAGCATGAAGCTTGTTTTGACGTTTCTTCGCGAGGCCTGGGTCAGACCACTGTAACTACTCATCGAATTGAAACAGACGGCTCTCGCATCATTCGCCGTCGCCCGTACCGTGTGTCACCTTCGGAGCGAAAAGTTATAGAAGAACAAGTGAACGACATGCTGACACGCAACATTATAAGGCCTTCAGCAAGTCCTTGGTCTTCTCCTGTTGTGCTTGTTAAAAAAAAGGATGGTTCTGTGCGCTTTTGCATCGATTATAGGGCGCTCAACAAAATTACCCGTAAGGATGTTTATCCAATGCCTCGTATTGACGATGCTTTGGATAGCTTACAAGGTGCCGAGTATTTCTCGAGCCTCGACTTGCGCTCCGGATATTGGCAAATTCCCATGCATGAGCCAGATAAAGAAAAGACTGCGTTTGCTACACCTGATGGCCTTTTCGAATTTAACGTGATGCCTTTTGGACTGTGCAATGCACCAGCTACGTTTGAACGTATGATAGATACAGTACTCCGTGGCTTAAAATGGAAGACCTGCCTTTGTTACTTGGACGACATTGTCATCTTTTCGTCGAGTTTCTCCCAGCACCTACAACGTCTAGACCAAGTTCTCGCGTGTCTAGCAAAAGCTGGTCTCCAACTCAATACTAAAAAGTGTCGCTTTGCAAGCCGAAGCATTAAAGTATTGGGCCACGTCGTCAGTAAGCATGGCATCCAGCCTGATCCCGATAAAATCGCTGCAGTATTGCAATTTCCGCCACCAACCGCACTTCAAGAACTCCGCAGCTTTCTAGGACTGGCGTCCTACTTCCGCCGCTTTGTCCGTGACTTCGCCACCATCGCCGCTCCTCTACACAGACTTCTGACTTCGAGCGCGTCCTTTGTGTGGTCGAACGACTGTGAAGCCGCCTTCCAGACCCTCAAACGAGTTCTCACGTCAGGGCCCGTGCTCCGTCATTTCGATGCAACGGCCCCGACTATTCTACACACTGATGCCAGTGGGCATGGAATTGGCGCTGTCCTGCTGCAGCGGAATCAGAAGTCCGAAGAGCAAGTCGTGGCTTATGCAAGTCGTGCTCTTTCTCCTGCTGAGCGCAACTACACGATTACAGAACAGGAATGCCTCGCCATCGTGTGATCAATACAAAAATTTCGTCCCTATCTCTACGGCCGCCATTTCACAGTTGTGACCGACCATCATGCTCTCTGTTGGTTGTCGTCCCTGAAAAACTTGTCTGGACGCCTCGGCCGTTGGGTACTGCGCTTACAGGAATATGACTTCACTGTCACGTATAAGTCCGACAAACAACATCAAGATGCCGACGCTTTGTCGCGCTGCCCGCTGGCCCCAAACGCCCATGCTTCACCTTCGGTATGCACGTCACCATCTAGCCACACGTCTCAGCGCACGCCCAGTAGCCCGGGACAGTCAGTTGCCTCAGTTGACTTTCTCCCGTCTACTGACCTCGTCTCACTCCAACGTACTGACCCATACTGCCGTACGCTGATCGACCGCCTTACTGGCTTGGCACGACCCCCCAACAGTCGCTTAAGACGACAACTTTCGCGTTTTAAGCTTCAAGGTGGAGCGTTATTTCGATCAATCTACCATCCTTCCGGTAACCGATGGGTACCAGTCATACCTCGCTCACTTCGCCTCCAAGTATTAGAAGCATTTCACGACGACGCGACGGCTGGCCACTTGGGCTTTCATAAGACTTACGACCGCATCAAAACGCGTTGTTTCTAGCCGGGCCTTTCCACCTCTGTCGCCAAATACGTTGGATCCTGCGCGTCATGCCAGCACAGAAAACGCTCGACATCCCTTCCAGCCGGTCCTCTGCAGCCTCTACCATGCCCGTCCACCCCCTTCGAAATTGTGGGCATAGACTTGTACGGGCCCCTCCCACTCACGCCCGCTGGTCACCGCTGGATCGTCACCGCAGTGGATCATCTAACGCGGTACGCTGAGACAGCAGCTCTTCGCTCTGGTACTGCCTCCGAAGTCGCCGAGTTTTTCGTGCACAGTATCGTTTTGCGCCACGGCGCACCTCGTGTCCTCCTGAGTGACCGTGGCAAGACGTTCCTATCGCATGTCCTACGTGAAGTCCTTCAGGCCTCGGACACCATCCATAAGACCACATCATCGTACCATCTGCAAACAAATGGTCTTACGGAGCGTTTTCATCGAACTTTGTCTGACATGATGTCAATGTATGTTCGACCCGATCACACCAACTGGAACACCATCCTACCTTTTGTGACGTTTGCGTATAATACTGCCGTCCAACGTACAACCAATTACAGTCCCTTCTTCCTGGTGTACGGTCGTGCGCCGTCTTTCGTCTTGGACACTACACTCCTTTCAGCACCTGCTGCTCCATCCGCGTCTCTTCCTGAGGAATTTGCCGCTCGCCTCTCCCGGTGCCGTGAACTTGCCCGCGCCAACACCGCTACCATTCAGGACAAAAGGAAAATTCGCTATGATGCGACGCGTCGCGTTGCTTCGTTCTGCCCAGGCGACGAAGTTCTTTTGTGGACACCTGTTCGCGCACCGGGGCTCTGTGAAAAATTTCTCCACAGATATCTCGGCCCCTACACCGTTATGCAACGAACTTCGGCCGTTAACTACCGCGTCACTCCTGTCACATCAGCTATACTGACCGCCGCCGCCGCACTACGGAAATCGTTCACGTATCTCGCCTGAAACCCTACATTCGCCGTATACGTATACCCTTTCTAGTTTGCGGTCTTGCTGACCGCTTTCCTGAAGGGGGGGAAGTTAGTGTGAGCGCTATTTGTGCATATCGTCGTCGTCATCTGTACATACGACTCATCATCATCTTTTGTCTCGTGCGGTGCTTCGTCTCTGACTCGGGCGACTGCTCGGAAATAAAGGCATCGCATCGGTCAACGTCTCACAATATATATATATATATATATATATATATATATATATATATATATATATATATATATATATATATATATATAGGGTGAGCAGGCGTGAGTGCGCTGTTTTGTTTATAGTGTGGCCTATAAAGGTACGCTGAATTCTCTCTGCCCACGCGGCTGCTTTGGAGTTTGTTGTCGCTGACTCCTGCACTTGCAGCTCGCTTTTTTTTTTTCAATTCTTCTTGCACATTCTTTAGACATTTTGCATAAATAAGTTTTCGAGCGCGCAGCCCTCCGCGTCGGATTTAGCAAAGCGGTGTACTTGTTTACATCGACATCTACTGCAGCCACAGATCGTTGTTAGCGACAAAAATTGGGGAAAAGGTGCATTGCTGATATGAAAAAAAAAAAAAAGTCACAACGTCGAATAAAACACACATACATGCTCATATGAGCCGCGTTATTCCACCGTGAGACGATCAGTATGAGTGCCTGAGCTGCTCAACAGCGACTGTGATCTTACAAATATCGGGCTGCACTGATTCTCGCTTTTCCTTAACTTCATCATACTTAGTTTTCGCGTGTCATAAAGCATTATTAGAGAAAATTGTGCTTACATAAGCGTTCATTTAAAGGCCGTGTTATCCCGCAAAAACGCGGATGCCATCGCTGACACTGTTAGTATATAACTGAGCGAGGCAGCTGTTTGTGCTGCTGTACCGAATGTACGGTCTCTTGTTTCGCGTTTGACGCAGAGGTAAACAGTACATCTCAGGAATTAAGAGATGTGTCAGTATACCAACACGTACAAACCCACGCATCTACGTTGAGAATACGAGCGGCAGCCTACGGGAACGTGGCACAGCCGCTGGGCACAGCGCTGTGTCGCCGCTTGCAGCTTATTCTGTACGCGCCGTGCGAAGCGAAGAGTAGTTTATTTCAAATCGCTAAGGCCAGAACTGACTATAAAAGCCAGTTTCCTTCGTCCTAACTTGCTTACTTTTCAGTACAGGTCCGTCGGTAGCGGGTGCACGAACTTGACGGCGCTAGGCCTAAGCTTCGCTGAACAGGATCAACATTGGCTGAAACTTCATGTGCACAGCTTGAGAGGGACGAAGCTTGCGCATTTCAGCCTTTCAACTTCGTAGGCATGTTTTGACTCACTTTGAGCGCGATTGTTTATATACACCAACGAAGGCGTTGCGGCTATCGCGTTATCGGTTCGACGGCCTATCGCACGGGGTTAGGTCGAACGATGGTAGGCACGGTGATTTTATCGGTGCCGTCGACAAGAAAGCCCGTCGCAGTACCAAAGTCAGTCTTACGCTATATACACGCTTTCAGTACCGCACCGACGTCTAGCTACCAGTGGAGTTTCAACGCGGTATACGGCACGAGTGGGCAGTAGCGCGCGTCCGAGCGCTTTTTTTTTTTTTCGGGGGACGTTTCCCCGGGATGGGGCCGCACGGCCGCTCGCGCGACCCTTCCAAAACGTTTCCGACTAATCCTCCAGGGCAGGGCGCATGCGCCGTGGGGCCGTGAAAAAGGCGGATTGCGATAGCAAATTAGTAGAGAGCTATTCGGAGTAGGGATAGCAGTTTTAACGGCTGCATAAACTTGGACACATTCGCTTACTAACTGTATTAACAAGCGTGATGTCAGCGCGCACAAGCAAACATGAATAGATCACACTCGATGACCGCAGACAACCACTGTCAAAACACTGGCAGCAAGCGAAGGTTCCTGAGGTCTATCGCTTCAACGGAAACTGAGCGGCGAATGCAAAGCGCATACAAAGGTCAGAGCCGTGTGGAGATCGCTTTCAAGATACGGTGCGCGCGACAGCCCGCACCGGCGCAAAGTACAAGCGAAGTTGTTGGCAGAGTAGAAGCTGCCCCCCCTCCCTCCCACGCTGCCTTGCCGCGTTCCTCCTTTCGCGTGGGAGATTGAGTGGCCAGTTCCCCTTGCGCCCGGTTTCAAGATATGCATTTGGTGCCGCAGCACAGCGTCGCCCCCCCCCCCTCCATCCTATACCCCCACGGCCTTTCGCGCGACGGAAGTCGCGTTTGCCCTCCGCCGTGCGTTCGCTCTCTGATAGCGCGCGTCCCCCGCGCGCTTTCACTCGCACATACGGCGCGCGGCGACGATTTCATCGCCCTTGGACTTTTACGGAACCTCACGTCGACGGCAGAAATCCGCTTGAAGTATTCATATAATCCCCTAACTAGGCGGCTGTCAAAAGCTAACTTGACCTACGTACCGTCGCCTACATAAGAAGAGCTCGAGGACAAAGCGAAGGCGCGGCTCACTCCGGCCAGTCGGTGAAGCAATAACGTCAAAACGACGCAAGAGCGCTCGTATATATAGCTAACAGAAAAGCAGATAAATGCGGCGTTCAAGCACCCCCTCCCTTTTCTCCCCTGCTATCGCAGCTATCGCAATAAAAGCTCCCGATGTAACTATCTGTTTCTACATGCTGCATAAAGTATGGCAACACACATAACCAAAATTACTAATGACGCTAACTGAACTTTAATTTACCTTATGCGGAATATAGCACAGGCCTCCCCTTCTGAAAAACTACTAGCTTACAAAACCTTAATCTGACCCAAATTAGTTATAGAATCGATACAAAACTGTGCCGTTAGGTTCATATATTCTGATTACTCTTACACTAACTCACGGAACTAACCAAAAAGAAAAACCATGTCTACCAAATCCTCATATAAGCCTCAAAATCACAAGGCTGTCACTGTATCAAAATTTTTTCATGCCTTACTCAAGCTGTTCTCCCATAAATCCAGCTCATCGCCTCTCGACGCATCAGCCATGTTAGAACTGTAAACACTACCCCGTGCCCGCACCGTCGCTCTCCTTCAATCGATCTTTTCAAGGCAGCCATCGTCTGGAACAATCTTCCCTCAAAAGCAGTTCTTCATGTCAACCTGGCTCACTTCTAAGCCGCCACTGAGTCACTTTTTAAGGCGAAAGCCTCAATGTTTCAAGCTTGTGTTGTCAGGTATACAGAAAAAATTTAGGGGCAGCTTCACACTAGTGGTGCGAAGACAGGGCAAACAGCGAAGCTGGCGACCCCACCTAGTTTTATCTCGGTTCAGGCAACTTTTTGCGAGGTTATGCTTCGAGACTCGGCCACGTTTTGCGCAAGATCACCCCGGAATCATCGACAGCCCAAGGAGCAACGAACACTCGGTCATTAAAGTATCTGGACGCTTAAACGCTTTTGCTCGGTTTCGTGGGCTCGTAACTCCAGATCTTCTGCGAATCGCCAACGTTTTACCGCTGCTTCGGCGGCGCGATACTAGGGATCGGACCGAAATCGTCTCACTCGCTCTCGAGTAGCGGCGCGGCGGCTTTCGCGCCGCTCTTCTCTTCCGGGAGTGACGCTCTTCTTCGGCCGCTCCATCTTTGAGGCGATGTGCTCGGCGCGGAGACGGCGGGACTTTTGTGTCGCCGCGGCGGCGACGCGGAGCTATATAACCCATGGGTCGGCGCAGTGACGTCACGGCTTAGCTCCGCCTCTGCGCAGGCGCGACAACCACTCCGCACGGCACGATGACGTTATGGCTCGGCAAAGCTAAGGCGAAGCGATGCGGCGCGTGCGATGACGTCACGGCTCAGCAGCTGTGGCGAGGCTCGGCGCGGTCGGCGCAGCTGAAGTGAAGCGTTGCTAGGCGACGCATGGTGACGTCATCGCCAGGCGGAGGTTTTGCGGCGTACGCTCGACGGACCATCCTCGAGCTTAAAGGGACACTAAAGAGAAACGGGAAGTTGAGCTTTAATTATCCTTTCTCGATCACAGTCATACCATTCTTACTGCGAACAGAGGTTGATGATGATGATGATGAAAAAACTTTATTGTACGAAGAGTGGTGTGGTTATTCTCGGGTGGAGCCCTCTTGTAGAGCCCTACTGGCCGCGGCGGCTCGCCGGGCCTGGTCGCTCAGGGCCGCCAGTTGGCTTCCCAGTGCCAGCTCGGAAAGCCTGCCTCCCAAGACCACGTTGTGGGTGTCTGTGATGAGCTCACCAGCCTGGATACTGCCTGGGCTGGGCGGATCCGTACACTGGTAAGTAATGTGTGTCAATGTGGCTGTGTGGTCGTTGCACCAGGGGCATACCCTGGTTGTGTATTGACCCTTTTCGCGGCGATCCCGTGGGCGCTGCCATGTTTGATCACGTGGTGACGCGTCCATTGCTTGCCTCAACTGTCTCCGTTGCCTCCTTGTTTACAATGGAAGTGTATGACGCCTGCGCGGCTTAGAAAATCTCTGTTTTCGGAGATATCGTAAACGGTGACTAGGTGGACGACACGAAGCTTTGATCACAGCTTCAGAGAACATGCAAAAGTGCTTTCGAAGCTAATTAAGCTATGTCCAAAAGGCGCAAGCAGCGTATATGGTGTTTGTTCTAAAAGCGGGGCTAAATATGTATTCGAAGCTATCCAAACATTCCGCTCATGAATTCAGTCAGGATTAGTGTGTTTTGCTCTTCGTTCTTTATTCGGCAAATATTTTGAAGCAGTGGCTTGTCAGTTTCTGACTCAGTGAAGTTCCTCGGTGCGGCCACTATCTGATTATTTTCTGCTAATCGCTCGCGGGTGTGCTCAGTTCCGATAGATTTGTTCTTGCTGCGCACAAGGATTGAAACGTAGCTGTTTTGTACATTGTAATACCTTGTAGCAAATATATATTACAGCTAGTAACTCGCTTACTCTTGTGGACCGTCACGAAACATTCAGCTTCGATTCGTGCGCCATCGGTGTAGTCCGTCATTTATTGTGCGTATACAGTGCGCATACATTCAAGTGTGCGCCCATTCACTTATTCTTGATACGTCGGCGATAGAGTGGGTGTAAGTTTTCCTGCCATTTGGGACAGATGTGTATAGATAACGTGCGCGAAACTTACGGCGCTACTCATTTTGCCATTGTTTAACGATCAAGTGGTACGTGCTCACTCTTGCCGACGTTCTGGGGATGAAGCCCTTTCTTTGAAGGTTAGCGATACAAGGCTGGCGGATGAGCAAAAAAAAAAAAAAAAAAAAAACACCGCATATCCACGGGTTGAATGATGATGAGTGGGCGAAGCTCCGGAGGGAATCATCGCTAAACCGTGAATCTTCCGTGTAATTCGCCCAGTCTCGCCGCACTAAATCGAACGATTGACTTCCACCAATGACACGCGCCATATGGGACGTCATTCCTATTTTATAACAGCGCCCTTCATTATAATTGCACCATCTCCCGCTTAAGGGGACGCTAGCACAAACGCGTTAGAAACGTGCAGTACTCTCTAGTAAGGGGGAGAGGCCACAACGTCTTACGCAGCCGTTTACACATGCCGGAACGTGCACCGCGTTTGCCGACGCCATCACATGACTGCTGAGAGAGTATAACCCCCGTATTCATAAACGCTCCTCGACTTGAACTTGACTTGCCACCGCCTTCAACGCGTTTCGAACGCGCTGCCCAAGGCGGTGGCAAGTCAAGTTCAAGTCGAGGAGCGTTTATGAATACGGGGGAAAGGCGGAGAGGCCACAGCGTCTTACACCAGCTTCTTACACGGGCCGTAACGCGCCAGCACAAACGCGTTAGAAACGCGGTCTTTCGTTAATGTTGGGTATTTATTGTCATCGTGGTGCGTGTGTCCATGTGCGCTTCGTGGCGTAGTGGTTAGCGCCGCGCGTTCGGAAGCGAGGGGTCCCTGATTCGATTCCGCGCTACGGATATAACTTTCGGAATTTTTTTTTCATAAAAGTAGACGTGGCTACCTACTACAACGACTACTACTACTACTACTACTACTACTACTACTACTACATACTACAGAGGAGGGACAGACCCACACCCTAAGGAGCTTCGCCCCTAAAATCGAGGAAAGTCGTACATCACGAACTGGCGGTAACACGTTCGGACAGTTGTAGCAGCGGTCCGCGAGCTTGGCCACACAGATTCATTCTATTCCTTAACATGCCAGTCACTATTTTTGCAGCCAACTACTGCACACTACTTCAATCCACACGATTCAATCTAGCATGATTGGAGCACAGTGTGTTTGCGAAAACTCAGTGGCATTTCCGACAGCTGATCGCACACAAGCAGTGTAGAAGCTGTAATGGTTTCGTATTCGTGCGCGGTCGCTGAGGAGAGGTATGGCGCGCCGCCGTGAGCGCCATCTCGTTTCTCTAAAACAAACTGCTCCGCGAAAAGGGTCTGGAAACATGGCTCTGGAAACATTGCGTGCAATCTCGATATGTGCGGTTAAGTGTAGGTTTGAAGGCGGCGCCAGTCCCTGGCTTGTTGGCTGCTTAACTTGGGATGTGGAGGAGCGCACTTCCGTCTGGTCAGGCGTCCGACGGGGCGGCCGGTGGCGACTCTCTGGTTTCACAGTGGGCCGGTTCTTCCTTAAATCCCCTTGGCGGCGGCTCCTCGTCGACAGGAGGAAGACGGGACGGTTGCTGACGTCGCCCGCGCCGTATTGTGTCGTCGCGTCCCCTTGGCGACTCGTCGGGAGGGCCCAGGCGGGGCGGCTGCTGACGCACCCCTGTCGTATTGTGTCGTCGCGTCCCCTTGGCGACTCGTCGACAGGACCAAGAGGGACGGGAGGCGATGATGGCAGGTGCTATGGCACAACACTGGGAAGTGTGCGTCTAAGATATAACCGACAGGCGGCCTGTGAATCCGTCAGGATATATGCGCAGCGACCTCTTCGTTCTGCTTCTTTGATTGCGAGGGCTATGGCTGCTGCCTCCGCGGTGACGCTTGATCTGGTGCGTATAGATGCGCAGGGCACCACTTTGTTTTGGTTAGTTACTGCCGTTGCGTATGCCGGTTTTCTGGGGCCTTTGTGGTGTTGTGGAGTAAAGGCTAGCGTCGGTGTAGTAAGTAGCAGGATGGTTCCTTCACTGGAGGAGTTTTCGTGCTCGCGCTTGCCGGCGCTTTTGGTTGTATAGCGGAGGCATTTTCTTAGGGACCGGTTCCGCGATGATGCGAGCCCGTAGGTGCATCGGTACGATGACCCTGTCGTCTCCGCAGTGTTGGGGCGTGAGCGGGTATCCCAGTCTTTGCAGTAGTTTTCTGCCCTGGTGTGTGGTGCTGAGTCGTTCTCTTTGTGCGATTAGCGTGGCGGCTTCCAGTTCTTCATATGTGTTATTTATGCCGATCGACATGAGTCTGTCTGTGCTCGTGCAGTTCGGAAGTTGGAGTGCAGCTTTGTATGCGATTCTTACGAGCTTGTCGATGTTTTCTATTTCGGTCATGCGTGTAGTTTTGAAGGGCAGGGCGAAGGTGATTCGGGTGAGGACGAAGGCCTGTACGAGGCGTAATGTCTCGACTTGTGTCATCCCATCCTTAATTACTTCTCGCTATTCTAGCTATGAGGGTTGTAACACTCTTGACGGTGTGTTTGAGTTTGTCTATTCCCGTCTTTACGCTGTGATTTTCTTGTACACACACGAGGCATTTTCTGGCCGTTTCCTGCGAAGTCAACGTTTTTCGAGCCACGCAACCAAACACTGCAACACTTTAGAGCGGAACAGGCGCGTGCGATGATGCATGGAGCAAAAACGAAACTATCACGACCGCATGCCGCGCCATGTCATTTTTTTTTTTCATTTAGTTATTTAATTTTGCGTTAAGCTTGTACTTCATCGCTTGAAACGGTTTAAAAAGTTAGCGAATGCTGTTTGTGAACGTTTTATTAACAGCGATAAATCGCTCTCGACCAATCGCGACCGGGCTGCGTTTGTCATCTCCGACGTCACAAACATGTAGTGCGGGAAATATGAAGGGGCGTCAGCAGCTATCCTTCAGTTTTTCGCTACTTTCTAGATTATTAAACAGAGGTTTAATAATAAGGGGCGTCAACAGCTATCCTTCAGTTTTTCGCTATTTACTCGCTTATTAAACAGAGGTTATGCGTCGCCTTCCGTCGGCACGGCCGGCGGCTTACCGCCATCGTACGCGGAAACACCCGCCGCGCGGGCACGGAGGATCGATCATTTCGCGCTCCGTTTCACTGAAGTCGCTGAAATGCAGTCCTGCTAGCCTTGCGAGCTCTTGGTGGCAAGGTTCAGCGTCAGCAACGGTATCCATCGCCGCCACGGAACACCATTGCAAAAGTCGCAGCGAACGCAAAGGCAGCAGCCATGCAGCCTATGATGCAGCCAGCGCCTCGGCCGTTTACGCAAGCGATGACGTATCATGGCGCCCTCTGATTCGCTGAGAGCAATGAAATCCGTGACGACACTACTTCAGCGCTCAATCTGGGGTGAGAGAAATTGAGGAAGAGATATTTCGTCTTTGTTTACGAATTTGCACCCACCAAAAACTGCATGCATTCCTGAAGGTCCCTCTTTTATTCCAGCTGAATTTCCTGTTCCTCTATAGTGTCCCTTTAAACAGCTTCGAATTCGCTGGTTCACAGAGGTATGTGCCATTGCGCTTAGACCCTTTCTGCACTACTTCCAGGATCGGCCCACATTTCGGCGTTACACCTGACGGCGAACGCCCAGTTTCAGAGAGAGAGAGAAATTGTGGCTGTGAAGAGGAAGAGGCGCTATTGGCTAGCCCAGGTCACACAGCTTCGCCGTTAAAAATCGAGCAGCCTCGAAGGAGGAAAACAGCAGCGCGGAAGGAGGGTTCTGAGAAAGAGCAACGGAGCGCCGTCCGAGAGTTGAAGGAAAAGAGAGAGAGATTATTGTTGGAAAGGGTGAAAGATTGGGTTAAAGTGCAGCGCGATAACTAAGGCAATGGCGACGCAGTACGAGAGTGGAGAGAAAGGGCAACTACGCCGCTGGGGAAGAGAAGGGAAATATCAGCGGCGGCGCCGAAGAGCGTTGAGGGAAAGGGCAACGGCGGCGCAAGGAAGGAGGAGGGAATTGTCAGCAGCAGCGCCCGTAGAACGTTCTGGAAACGGCAGCAGCCCGCTCGCAGCGCGCTCGCGCGCTTTGTATACGTCGCCGCGAGGGCTCAGAGCTTCATTCCACATCGCTATGTTACGACGCACCAGGCCCTAGTCGCGGGCGGGGAAGACCGAGAAAGTACGCCACGGCGGAAGAAGCTAGAGCAGCTCGAAATGCCACTCGTCCTAACCGCCGTCGGGAGGTAGCGGCTATGGATGAAGCTGCGGCAGCGGCCCGACCAGAGCAGCATGCGACCCTGATGCGACGCAGGCGTTCTGGGAATGGAGAATTGGTGGAGAGAGAGGCCGCTGCCGCACGTGCAAGACGAGCCCCCTTGGGAGGTGAAGGTACCGACGGGGGCAAACAGGAGGCTCTTGGCGATAGCGAGCGAGCGGAATGAGCTTTGGAGGGGGCTGTCCAACTAGGCCTCCGCCTTCACATTCTTAGAAAGTTCTAAGCATCCCCGTATCTTTTGCCGACATCAACTAACTTGTTTTTTCAGCCACCCCTCATGTAAAACCCTGCGTACAGGGTCCTTGCGAAATTGCGAATAAAATGTTTCCAAGCCTGAAAGGAAGCCCGCAAAACAAAAAGTGCCGCGCGACTAGTAGTGCCCCACATTTGCAATAAAATATGCAGATTCAATGCACTTGGAATATATGTAAAGCGGTTAATGAAATGCTTTTGCCCATTTCGTTCCTCGTCTTTGGTGTAAAGCAACCTGGCACGCGCATGTGTGCTCATGCACCAGTGCTACAAAATGTGACAAATTTTATACTGGCTTGTATTTCTTATTCTTATTAAAATAATGTAACGGTCGTTTCCTGGCAGATCGACTGATGTGGATATGTGCGTTAGCACAAAAATTAAAATCATCATCAACACGCGCCAACTCTCTGAAAGAGGAAGTTGGCAATGGCACAATATGTATCAACTGCTTCTTGTCCAATCTAATGTATGTGCCATAGTATGGAAATCATAATAATCGACACGCAGTGATCATAGTAAAAAGTGGCACGATGTGTGCCATCTGCTTCTTGGCCAGTCCCCCATTGTAGGATGTGCCATATAGAATGGTAATCATCATCATAATCATCACGTGGCGACGACCTGAAATAGCTAGTTTATGATGGCACGAGAGTAGCATATGTGCATTTGTGGCTTAATAAAAGCTGCAATTATTGGTATTTTTTCAACTTTTGAATCCATGAGATGTAATAACCTGTTTAGGCCAATACATCCAGGCGGGCTGGGATTAGTGCACCTCTATCTATGGCAAACAGTTTCTCGCTTCTTCTTTTGCAATAGTTAGCATCCCATAATTCGGTCAATCTTGCAGGTCACATTTCTTCATGCTTTACCAGATTTAGTTTTCTGTGCACCTGTGTTTTGGGGGCAGGTTAGTACGCATCTCTTCTTCAGCTCCAACTGTGGAAGCTGAGTGTGGCTGGCGTGTCCTATTTTGGAGCCAATCTGGGCTGGGTTCGAAGGCTAGCCGGCTGGATGTAGCTCATGGCTTCATGTGTGTGTTGTAGTGCACCTAGTTCGCGTTGAAGCGAGAGTCAGCACGAAGGAGAATTTACTCGCCACTGCTGCCACTATTCATCACGGGCAGCATTCTGACAGCAAGTGCCCACAGTTATCAACTAAGATGTGTTATGTTTGTGTGTGCACACGTGACAACGTGCTTGTTAATTTTGTTAGTAAGCGAATGTTTACAGCAGTTTATGCAGCTGATAAAACGACTAATTTTACTTCGTATAGCTGTTTTATAATTCGCTTTCGCAATCAATGCTTCGTCTGTCAGGCAAAACTGTGACTTTTTTTTTCTTTTTTTTTAAGAATGAGTTTGAATCTACTCGGCGAGAACACAACCACCGACCGATCGTCTCAAACGAAACCATGGGATGGTCTGCAATGAAAGCTTTGTTTTAAGAATAGCCTCACTTGCTCTAAGTGACGGCGAATAACATTACCTTGGGTTCTGTGCAGCTAGTCTGTGGCATTTCCACATTTTTAGATTCTGGCACCAGTTACCTGGGCCATATGGTAGAAGTAATCTATAGCGGACGGACAAGGGAAGCCTCTTGCTATAGAGCCAACATTTTGACAAGAGGACTAGCCTTCGTGAGGGCAACTGCGTTCCTAGCAGCTTAGCATAACTTACCAGTTATGATAAAGGTGGGTAGGGAGTGCACAGCAGGCTTCATGTATAGGGGGGAACGGCAGCGCCTCAAGATCTACTACAACTCACTCATTTTTGCAAACTCTTGGGTCGCCAGGACCCTTTTCATTCCTGGGATAAATTGTAACGAAGACAATGAATGCTGGCCGAGACAACGTTACTAGACTAGCTTCAGTTGTAAAACTCACCGCCCGTGCACTTACCGCCGCTGTCGCCACTCCTTGGGCAGCCGCCAAATGGCGGCGCCATTCCATCGCGCTCCCCTGCAGACGCCTCGCTGCAGCCTTGAGCTCGTGTGGACGGGCAGCTTGCGCATGTTTCACGCTCGCTGGCGTTCTCCCTATAGTCCGAATTAGTGATACCATGCGAAAGCAGTATCCACCTCCAGCAATAAGATATATCGGGCTAGTTGGTTCATACTGAAAGAAGGGTAAGCTGCATGATAGGAAGAAACGCAAACGACGAAGTGCAGAAGCTGCGTTTTTAAGTGTCGTGTGTTTCTTCCTGCCGCCTAAACCTTTCATGCAGTTTACTTTTCCCATACAGCAGCTTGGCACATTTTCTCGCTGCTTTTACTTGCAGTTGAGTCAGACGCCAGTTAGCGAGACTAAATTTGTTATCAACAAAAATAACAGCAAACTTTCTTGTAAACCAATGAATGCTTCATTAAAGGAAACGAAGTAAAAAAAACTGTATGCCCCTATATATAGCTAAGACTTAAACTGTCACAAGAGACATAATCTAGGCAAATGATTTGGGCCTACGTAGAAACCAACTCCACCTACAGAAGCTTTGCACGTTTCCTCGCTGCCTTTACTTCAAGACTGGATCCCCGCCGCTGCTCTAGGAACCTTGCCTAAGAATGCATTTTTATGCAAGGTTGCTGCAAGGTATGCATGTATGCATGCGCGTGACTAAATAAAAATTAGCGTAGCTTGCACAAGTGGCACAAGGCTAAAGAAACAGCGGAGCTGATCGGCACCTAGCTGGTTCTGGCCTTACGGGTTATGCTTTTCTGGAATTTATTGATCATTGATCGATTATCGATTACCTATTGATTGGCTATTGCAAGGTATTGGCCACGTATTTGGGCTAGGCTATCACTACCAAGTCATCCCCAGCATTTTCCGGAATTTCTTGATTATCATCAATTATCGATTAGCTATTGATAGGCTATCACAAGGTATTGGCCACGTATTTGGGCTAGGCTAAGCACTACCAAGTCATCCCCAGCATTTCCTGGAATTTATTGATTATTGATCGACTATCGATTAGCTATTGATTGGCTATCACAAGGTATTGGCGACGTATTTGGGCTAGACTAAGCACTACCAAGCCACCCCCAGCATTTTCCGTAATTTACTGTTTATTGATCGATTGTCGATTAGCTATTGATTGGCTATCGCAAGGTGATGCGAGGCACACCTGTGCGCAGTGACGTCATCGCTACGCGAGTGTTTGTTAACACTACGCGGGGAAGCAAAAAGCTTAAAAAATTTAACGATGCGTGCACTCGTTCCTGAAAGCGCAAGGGGCACCCAACACGACTCAGCGTATTCTCTGACAGCTCTTCTAAGATGGCCCAGAACAGGTCACCAAACAGCTCTCTTCGTTTGCTTTTTTTTTTTTTCCCCCGGTTGGTTCGACAGATACGAGGGAAGGTTCGGGAACACTTTCGGCACCGCACCCTCGGCAAGTGTCCACTTGTCTCGTGTCACCTCAACCGTCTGTCCATTGATAATATGCACAAACAGTTTAAGATGTCCTGCTCATGAAAGTGTAAATCACACACCATAGATTTTGCAGAGAGTTCCCGGTCGGCACGAGGAATCACTCCGTTCAACGCCGAGCGAAGTGTCGCATTGTTGGGAGCACACAAGTGGCATGCCGAACTGTCGACATCATTCAATAGCCGCTTGCTGCAGTCAGAAACGCAGCACGTCGGCATCATCTGCTAATATCCTTAAAGGGATACGGACACAAAATCTGAAAATTTTACGAAAATGCTGAAAATGAATCCTCAGTGTGTGATTCCACCAAAAAGAAGTAGTCACTTTGCTCATTTATGAGCCGATGGCTTCATTTTTGGCGTTCTTGTGAGCGCGCACCTCGCGGCCCAACCCACGGGAGTTGGAAGGCCTGACGTCACGACACCCTCGTCGGATAGCCAGCTGGCCGGCCTCGGTCATTCGAAGCGCGCCGCCGCCGCCATCGCGAGCATGGATTCGAGTTCTGGTGCCTCTACCAGCGATGAGTACACGTCTGAAGACGAGGACCATTTCGATTTGGCAAGAAATATTACCGCTTACGGTTACAAGCATTCCGCGTCAAGCTACGAAGAAGAGCAGGCAGCAGTGGTAGTGGCGGTCAGGTTTTCGCGAACCGTAGCAGCGAAGATTCTGCTCTGCACCCGACACTTGTGCAAGAAATATTTCATATTTCCTCTGTAAGCTTGCCTTTTCAAGAGCGCACACAGGCGAGGCAGGTGTGGGGTACTTCAGCACTGCGTGGATGACTGTTTATGCTGTCGGCGTGAGCAACTGCTGTGAGGTATCAGTGCCTCCGAGACTCTCACGCCCACTTCGCCAGCTGCCCGACAGATGGCAGCACCTGTCTGGCATTCTCCACAGTCTCTCCACTTTTATGCTGTGGAGAAGCAGAGCTGTGTGTGTGTCTGCCCCGCTGCCATGTAGGACTGATCTCGTGAGTCGCGCTCGCGCGCGCTAGCCTTGCATTGTTTTATTATGCTTTGCCAACATTTTTAAAGACATCACTGCCTTCGTGCCCAGCCTCGCCCTCACACTACTCAAGAAGGCTGCAAGTAAACGAAAACAGTACCGACATCTTTTCGCCTTCTCTTTTCAAACGTGCCGCTGATCATTTCTGCCTTGCGTTTTCGTGCGACGACCGATGGCACAGTGTCAGGCTTTAGGCGTTGCCTTTTGAGCAGCATGCCAAGGCTTTTCAGCACAGCCGGACTGGTCACATAATCATCGTCGACGAAGTGGTCCGTGCAAATGAAGTGATTTTTTAGAGGTCTTCAGGCTGGGCGTGACGGCTGATAGGCAGGTATCCAAAGTTTACGCACCTTCTCATCTCTGGGAAACGTGTGCAACGGCGTGTCACGACCGACGATGCTGTTATAACAGCATGTCTGGTCATTTCCTTCCGCCGCGACGAACGCGTCAACAAAAAGTGACGACCGCAGGAAGGCGCATGTAAGACGAGCGCCGACGAGGATAATGTTTCAGGCAGACCACGTGCAAAGATCACCGAAAGGGGTTAAACAAACACTGCAAGGGACCGACACCCCCAGAAACACTGTGACGGCTATGACCGACGTTGGCCGAGCGCCTGCGCGCGCGCAGGTGGGTGGGTGTTATGACGTCAAATTTCAGCTTCTGCCGGCGGCCACTTAGAGGCAAGGTGCAACAGAAAATCGAAAAAAAAAAGATGTTTCTCGTTCTTGTTTTGAAAGCAGCTTGTTGTATTCGTCATTTTCAATAGTTTCATTTTGGTTCCGACGCAAAAACCCACCCGCAAACTTTTGTGTCCGTATCCCTTTAACAAATGCGGCAAAGGCTACAGTTTTGTAGATGACATGCTTCCTGAAATCTGCCGTCAACAACCAACTACAGAATACACCAACGCTGCACCGCGTGTTTTGGCCGGCCAGTTTGCGTAGCCGGCTAGTGGAGAAGTGAAGCTGGGTGCGACGGCAGCGCCATGAAGGCTGCGGGCAGGTGGTGGTTCCGCACAACGCCACCGAGTTTTAGAACTGAAGCTAGTCTCGTAACGTTGGGCCGAGGATCATCGGCAACGCTATAGGTACAAAATCTTTGCTCGAGCTTGGATGCGGTGAGCTGTTCCTGACCGACGCATTAAGGCTGCTACCGTATAGACTCGTGTAAGGGCTGCACCCCCAACTTGGCAGCTCAAAATTTTGAGAAAAAAAATTTCCAAATGAGAAGCAATCACATTCGGTTCGAATTAAACAAGATGCAGAAAGTACACCAAAATACACTGCTGATTTATTTGGCAGTATTTCCCAATTCTAATAGGCCCCCAAATCAAACCTGAGGCCACTTTCGATGTGTCCAAAGTAGCAAACTAAATAAAAAATGACATTAAAGCTCCTAAACAAAGTAAAAATCTAACACACACCCAAGGCTGTAGCAAGAAAAATGGCCAAGGGTTTAATATGTGATGTACAATGGTGGCCAGTTTCCTGAAGTCAGCTTCACAGCACGGGTTTTTAAAACCAACTTCACCTTAATACCTTCCCGTTATGTGGTAAAGCACAATAATTCCGTGAAGGCAGTTTTGGTATACAACGCACAGGCCATTTTCAGCTCAATTGTCCTTAAAGAAGAAAAAAAAAAGGCATGTGTTGGCATCGCGTGAATACCGTAATCAGCCATTGTGAACTACAATTATTGCTTGAAAATCTTCCAACGGCAGGCCAAAAATGGGTGTTTTCAACAAGGGTTGACGTTAGCTCAACGCATTCACTATCCCATAAGCTCCACCGTGACGGACCCTGCCACTAAAGGGATTGCTAGTAGGGTCACCACAGGGGTCAGGCACATGCGTGCAGATTGGTCAAGCTTGAATTAGCTGGCAAACGCCACTTTTAGGATGGAAATAAAAATTTGGGCCCATAGAAATGCATGGGAGCAGGCCGGGATCGAATTAACCAAAAAATCCAATTAACCGGAGCCGAATTAACAGACGTCTGAAGTATATACAGTCGAATCTCATTAATTCGAACACACTTAATTCAAACTTCCGGTTTATTCGAACTGACGCTGTGGTCCCGTCAAAGTTACGTGTATTCCTATGGGCGAAAACGCCCGGTAATTCAAACGTGAAAGCATTTGCGATGGTTAATTCGAACATACGGCGCACCGACAATGCCCTCAGCAGCGCGTCAAATCACGCAGTGGCGCCTCCGACCGGTATTGCTCCAACACCACGATAGAGCCAAAGCTTAGGAGAGACCCCTCAATGCCACGCGGAGCAAAAGAAAATGAAAAAAAAAAAAATGCGGCGAAAATTTCACTCTCAAATGGCAAGGTCGCCATTTCACCGCGCCGGAACACGCGTGTACAAATCGTCTCAGCCAACGCTGTGGCGCAGAGGGAAGCAACGGCAGAGGCCCAGCTTGGCAAACTTCCTGATAACGGCAGAAAACAAAACTTCAGGGAGCTGGCGCCGGCAAGGTGGCGGGCGCGCAGGGAGACAGTCGAAGGTGGGGGAGCTACGAGGGAGTTGAGAGGGAGGGCGAGGGGAGTCACTGCCACGGAAGCGACAGCGTTGCCAAGGCCGAATCCGCTTCTCTGCCACTCTCCTCCCTCACCTTCGACGATCGCCGCGCGCTCCCGTCGCCGTGCCGGCGCCGCGCGCTCCCTGAAGTTTCGTTTTCTGCCATTATCGGGAAGCGAGCGTTGGCCGGCGTGGGCAGTTTCGTGGCCCTCGCTCGCTATATGCTTGCGCGCCGCATTCCACGACTCGCACCGTTCGTACATCGTGCACGAATACTTCAAAAATAAGTCCTTCCTTTAATTCGAACAAATTTTCAGGCCCCTTCGAGTTCAAATTATCGAGATTCGACTATAGAAGCTGTGACAGATAGCGCAGTAGGGTGCTACAAATCAATTTTGGTCACCTGGGGCTCTTTAGCATGCGCATAATGCACAATATACAAACTTTTTTGTATATGCGGTACTTATCAAAATGCAGCCACTGTGGCTAAGAATTGAACTGATAATGTGCTCTGCTGCAGAATGCCATAGCCACTGGTCCACTACAGTTGGTAATGCAATAACAGATTAGTATGGTTTGGTAGAATGCAGCATTACAAAATATCACTGCCAGTGCTCCTTGTCCATGGCTATGTACCGGCATTATTGCCAATGTATAGGTTCAGGCTAAAACTCACCATCGCACTTAATGGGAACCGAGAAAGTGGTGATGAATGATGACAAAAAAAAATTATTGTGTCTCAAAATTTGCTTTGTGCTGGCAGTTGTACCAGGCCCTATAAATTGAAAGTTGTCGAATGTGATTATCCACACTGGTCAATAACTTCTTAGAGCAGTCACAAAACCGGGGCTGCAGAGTCTGTGCTGTTTTTCGTTATCTTTTTCGTTCCCAATGGTTGAAAGAGGGGAAGCGAATTATATGCAGGGACAGCTTATACATGCAAACACAGGGTACAACTTACGCCACACCTCAATAGTAGCGAAGAAACCCAGGACAAACTATGGCATGCAAACTATCGAATATGAAACCATGCGTTTATGTAATACGTACCCTAACATTGTTGATGTCGCTAGAGATTGTAGAACTATTCGCCAATTTAAACACTTCATAGTGAACATGTTTCTCTCTTCTGATCTAGATATGCTGTACAAATGTTAATGCAACAGTGAATTCCTCAGTGTTAAAGGTGCTTGGTTGTTGCATTAGTGATGTAATAATTAAATTCTTTAAATGTTACTTTTATGTTAGTCATGTATTAACTCGTTTGTATGTTATTTTACAAGCAAATGGTGTTCTGCAGAGTGCTTCAAAGATTGTTTTGTATGTAGTTATGAAATGTCTGTTTTACAAACTGCTTTTGTAACTTGCAAATTCCGCTATCTCTGCTGCCCCAGCGAGGTAAGACCTAGTCAGGAGATTTAAGCCCTCCTTTTGCCTTACCTCGCGGGCAAACCTTGTACCTGTTTTGCCCGAATAAAAAAAAAAGTACAGTACAGACACTAAAGAAATAGATCAGAGAATACAGGTGTGAACACATATAATTTATGCTTTACTGTACATGCTGCACTGAAATCACAGATGAAAATGTTGAGTGACTCCTAGCTCTAAGCACAGCACAGATGTTAAACTCGAGCTACTGTAATGCCACCTTCTGCTACAATCTGGACAAAGGCAAAGTGGCTTCACGTGAGGCCTGCGTCAATGTCTGCGATGAGGACAGCTGCTAGGGTTTCTGGTGTCACTTCTTTGGAGAGGAAATCTGAAAAAGATGAAGTACATAGAGTTAAAGTGTTGGCCTTGTCATTAAGCTCAATATGTTCCCGACTGCCTGTTCGCCAGAACTGGACGGAGACACAAGCAGATGGATGAGCAGAACGAGAAAGTTACATGAAATCAGTGAATTTTTTAAAAGACAGAGATCAATGCTGTCTCGACAAAAGCACAGAATAAATATATCCATGCCCATGCCTACTAGAAGGCCTGCAAATTAATGGGTTTGTCTCAAACACAAGAACATTAAAATTTAGTTTCCAAAGGGTGAATGCTGTGAATTAAATAGAAAGATGCTGGTTTCTAGGACTGTGCTTATTCCCAACTTTTACCTGACGTACAGAAAAACAAACATCAATTCTTTCCTGCTTCTATCACCACAACAATATTTGCCATATCTACACAAATAATGCAAGATTATTTTTACAGAATTGCTGGCCGCAGAGTGGCACTCGCATTACACCAGAAACCGTGCTTCCGGAATAAAGCCATTTTTGCAATCCCGTGCAGAACCTGCGTCCTTCTACCCGCTGAGACACCATGACAAATGTGGCCAACAGTGGCAGGTTAGCAGAGGGCTCCAGGTTAACTCTGATTCAATAGAGTCCTTGATGCATAGTGTAATCTACCCTTAAAGCAAATACAAAAATTTATACTACAATTGCTGACTAGATTTCACACAAAAACATGCCAACAAATGTTTTTCGAAAAGATGTCTGCATCGTGTCAGCCACATTTTCTTTTTTTTTTAAGTAAAAAAGAAATGTTGAAATTGTAGTGATCAGGCATTCACGACATGTTGACTTCAAAAATGGCTGGCACAAAACCAGTGAATTCTCAATACGAGTGTGTCTTTACATTCAGCCACCACCGAAATGTGGCCACCACAGCAGATAGCTGAAATCACCATCACGTGCTGTCAACAACAAAAAACCATTGCTGCATAGCCACTCTCTCGAAGGAAGAAATGATGAAAGACACAAGTGGGATTGATGTGCTCACTGCTGACTAGCTGGTGTGCGGGCTTTGCGCCGCCGTGTGAGAGCAGCTCGCGGCGATAGCGGTCGCCCGCAGCCCGCCGGAAGGGGTCCTCACGAAAGAGCTCCTGCCAGGTCCAGGCAGCAACAGCACGAGACATGAGGTAAGCGTAGTACTTGGCCCCGTAGCCCACCAGGTGGCCAAACCGCAGTTGCCAGGCCTGCCAAATAAGGGACATGCAAGTGACTGTTTTAGAAAAAGCCCACCTATGCTTCGTAGTCTATTAGTCTGTGTTGAAGCTTTTGAGAAAGACACAGAGGATGGGAAAAGACGCAAGGCATGTAATACGCCATCTAGCACCAAGCCAACCACCGACCGAGTCGGGCACTTCTCAGTTTTAGTGAATGTTTGCTTCTTACCCTAGGTGTCAAGTCTCTTCAGTGTATACCTTACGCAATCGGTAGAAGCATGACGATAGTGTTGGATCCCCAAAATGTAAATTTGGGCAGCTGATCATCCATGATGTGCAAAAATGTGTAAAACAATAAAAATAATGAAAATTGACACGAAGCACTGACTCGCAATCAGCTTATTTTGCCAAAGGCAGACACTTACAGACAAGAAAGTCTAAATTTCTTCCTTTTTCTTTTTTTTCACTATCATTCCGTTTACACTATATGGTGAAAGACCTTATCTTTGCCAATAAAAGCTAAAGGTGTCCTGACACACTGCTTGACAAGCCTGTCTATAAAATATGCTCTGGTTATGGTTATTTCTATTTCAATTTGTTTGCTGGTCCCCTCAACAGAGCACTTGCCAAAAAAGGGAATGCATCCAAGATGCTCAGTGCCGAAAAGGAGTCATGTGTTGAAAGGAGTGTCAAAAAGAGTCATTGTTATGTGCATTTTTTTTACACACTGCTTTAAGCTTGCAGAGCCAAACGAAAAGGAGGCAGTCAGAAACTAGCAGTATTGCTATACGGACATCTGATATCAACCCATACTAACAGTGATCACCCAACAGCACTATCAATGATGCACTGATGATGAAAAGATGAAGCACCGAGTACACAGTCTTTTCTTCTCATACGGGTGCACCACCTCAAAGTTTGCACTTTGTCGCCCAACCAGGAACTATTTCCCTGCCAAGATAGCAAAGAAGTACCAGAAACCCAGGCTCTGTGCCCACTGGCTACAACAAAATCACAGAAAGGACTCGTGAAAACAGTCTGCCATTCCTTGTAATGTATATTTTAACAGAAGGTTCTAAAGGGAACAATCTAACACAGGTGCAATTCATGCAGTCACTTACTGCCAAAAGGAAATAAAGTTAAAGGTGACATGAAGTTTTACACAAGATGGTATTTCACAGTGTTTATGCCATTTTTGGATTGAGTGTTTGCAATGAGCAATGAGCAGGTACTCAAAAGCAAGTACTCGAAGAGCAAGTACTCAAATAGCTGAAAATAGATTTGCATTGAATCGGCACTAAATTGTAACTTTGGTCGCTGACACCCGCTGAAGCAGCGCTGGCTAGGCCTAAAGCCAAGGCAGGTGTGGCAATGGGAGGCAAACTGCTGCGGAGCGTATGCCGCTCATCGGTGATCGGGCCCGAGATCATGCACACGAGTTAGAGTGAGAGCTGCAGAAGCAGTGAGTGCGTCTACAAATTGTGCATTTGCTGGAGGGAATGGATTAAGCTTGTGTGCTTAGGGAAACCACAACCTAATCTGCTGGTATTTCGCAGTCAAGGTCGCATTTTGCAACGATGCACAACGGGCAAATGCAAAACGTTCCTGCGGCCTTGCCCATCATGAAATTACAAGTAGACTGAAGCACAATAGTGAGCAAAAGCCTGCAAATGAATTTTGTGTGCTGTAGGTATATTATAAATATTTTGTACTTTCACTTTTCAAGAAAATATCTGAGTAACAGCACTTTGAAAATAAACAGATTCCAGAGTTTAATCTGTTTCCTTCCTTGCAAGTAAAGAACCTTTTCCTTTTTTTCAGATTCGTCAACGTCCGGCACGTGTGTCAAGGCTTTAGGCAAATTGCATAACTATTGAAACTCTTCAGTTCAAAATTATTTGACACTAATAACTATTCACATCGACTTCACTTCGAACCAAAAGATTGATGTTCGCACAAGCCTACTCAAAAGTTCGGTACTTAGTCAGGCAGAATCTGATAAATAAATGTTTGGAGAAGTCGTCAAAAGTAACACTGCTTTGCACAACACTGCCCCTGAACACAAAGCTTCTATTTCACAGCACAAACTGGCAGATATTAAATGTGACACATGACAACATTCACATGTAAAAGCTAAATTAGCACCTGGAGACTACCATCTTATTTTTCAACTCTGTAAACACATTTTGATGCATAATAAATGCACCCCCCAACTTTGCATTGGATTTCTGGGGAAAAAAAGTGCGTTCATTACGCAAGTATATACGGTAATTCACATTAGCAGTGTAGGTGAGGGCAGGGGCACGATCGGAGATCCTTGTTCGGAGCGCACGTTCAGTTTCGCCACGCACGGTTGACCTAGGCCACGCCCGACGAAATTGAATGCGCGCTCCGAACAACGAGCTCGATTGCGCCCCAGCAGTGCACTGCACGTAACTTTTTCCGCCAAACACGTGGAAAGTACACATGCATTTCTTCGCGAGAGGTTCCCTTTTGGTTTTGTTTCTGACGATATGTCGCAACGTTCCGGTGGTAGTCGAAACATGCAGCGACTGTTTGACAATCTCTTGGTGTTTCGGCGGTGTAAAGCGAAAATCGGCACCGTTTCATTACCGCGGTGCCTGTTGCCGCGTGGAACCGAACCCTTGCTAGTTTTGTGCATTGCACAGCCTACAAAGCTCACGCCGTCAGTGCTGGGTCGCTTGCTGTACCGTACAAGCGAGTTTCCCGTGGAGTATTCGTACCCGCTCCGCTCGTGACCGCGTGCACAGATATGGCGAGGATCTTGTTTAGTCAACGTGGCAATGGTGAACTGCTTTCGTTACTGCAAGCAACGCGCACTCTGCGAGATTTTACTGCATATACAACACGCCGCACTGCAACCAGCAGCGAAAATATTCTTCGGCGCCCACCACCAAACACGCCAACGTCTCGTCTGGGCACTCCAGTTTGAATCTTGTCTGCGCTACTGGTACTGTAATGGCATGTCAAGCTGCAACGCGGCTTTATTTTGCGCTAAAACTAGCGTAACCGAGAAATTTTGCAGCTGGTCAGGAGTTTTGGCGCAGCGTGGCACAATTTCAACGTATATCGCGGTTTTGGAGCAGCTCAGCGCAAAAATATGAAATTGTATCAAAATGGCGCAATTGGCGCAGCTGTTCAACGACAAGGGACATTGTTTATGATAAATCAAAACAAAACGAACCTCCTAAATCGCGGGATAAAATCTCCGCTAGCGCTCCAGTCATGCCGAAATGATGTCACGTGACCCCACTTTCGATGCACAAATGAAAGCAGCACTGGCACTCTCAATGGTGGCCCTCGCACTCAATATTAGCTGCAATCGATGACTAAGTTTAAACTGGGTGTTCCCTTTAAGTGTGGACTGCACTGTACATTTAGAGAAGAGCTGCTGCAGCTCCTTTCAGCACCTGCAGTAAGCACTCACCGTGTTGGGCACGTAAGGAACTCCGTAGTGCAGCCCCTGCAGCTCAGCCAGGACCTCTGTAGTGCTCTTGCCCAGAGGGTGATGCGCATGGTATCGCTGATCAAGCAACGCGTAGAACACCTGCAGCTGCGTCTCACTGGCTGCAAAGTGGTAGCGCATCTGCCGCAGAGACAATGCCATGTTGTAGGGCATGGGTTCGCCCGTCTGATAGTGGCGGGCAAACGTTGACACCACCTGCATCAGCCCGCAGCAGAGAACACCAGGGCAACCCGTGCTTCAATGTGGCATCATCAAGCAGAAATGCTGCAAGCTGATTCGACAGCATGACTTCCTGGATCTTTCTTGATCAAAGCTGAATGCACAAAATGAAAGCATTCTGCATCCACTCCCTCTGGCAGAAGTGTTTTGCACCATGCACCCAGAATTTAGCCTGTTGTTTCAAGAGCAAAAGTGACAATGCTGAGACAAGTCTGCCTAACAGAACAAACTGGCAGAGTTTGGCTAGACCAGCCAGTTGGTTTAGTCGTAGTGCATGTTGGGCGAGTTGGTCGTACATTGTTAAGCAAGGTGCTGAACGATACAAACATGGACGAGAAGAGCACAAGGAAAGGCACAGACGCGTCCTTGTGCACTTCTCGTCCATGTTTGTATTGCACAGCACCTTGCTTAACGGTTTAGTTGTAATTCATTCTATGCAGTGTAGTGCAAACAGAGCACACGGAACAGACAGAAGAGAAGACACAATGATGTGTCTGTTGCTCATACATCTCACATGTTTTCTATCTTTATGCTACACTGTGCTATACCCATGGAATGAAATGCGACAGGGCAACTTTGAAGTAGAACACCCCATAAATGCAATTACTGTATTTACTTGCGTAATAAATCCACTCGTATAATGAACACACCCCCAACTTTAGTCGTCAGAATTTTGATCTGTGTGACTGTTTTGACCGTGTATCTCCTACTGTTATTGCAATAGCAATCATATGGACACTCTAGGCGCATTTTTACCGTCGGCACCGTCGATCGCGGGTCTATCTCTCGCGTTCGAGGAAGAAAAGCGGGGAGGAAAACGCGCCGTATTCTGTCGCGTGCATGGCACCGGGGGGAGGGAAGGGAGAGGGGCAGCACAGCAACTGTGCATTGCGCAGCCGTGCGCGCCCTATCTTGAAAGCGATCTGCATCGGGGGCCGAGTCTAGGTGCAACGGCGGCTTATACCTTTGTGCATGCTCCGTTCTCGCCTCTCAGTTTGTGCTGAAGCGATACACAGCATGAAGGTCACTTCGCTCGCTATTGCTTCTGCGCTTGTTCACACCAACATTTAGACAGCGAGTGTCCGCGGTCATCGAGTGTGATATGTTCATGCTTGCCTGTGCAAGACACCATGTGTGTTAATCTACATAGTTATCGAATGTTTGCAAGTTTATACGGCCAATAACACTACTATCCTCACTTTGTATAGCTGCTTATGCATTTGCTATTGCAATCGATGGTTGGTCTTTCGAGCAAGGAGGAGGAAACAACTTTATTTTGTTAATTTGGCTTAGTGAGGGTTGGCTACCAGGTGATGCCTTGCAGCCACCTCCTCGGCTCTTTTGATGGCCCGAAGTTGAACCTCCAGGTTCGGGTTCATAAGTATCGCTTCCCACGCTTCAGGCGAGGGAGCGGCCAGGAGATCTGGTGGGGGGGCATCTCCTCTGCAGTCCCAGAGAATATGATTTAAGGACGCTATGGACCCACATAATGAGCAGTGTGGGTCTGTCAAGTCAGGGTAAAAGTGTGCATATATTTGTGGGCAGGGAAAGGAGTGCGTTTGGAGTCGGCACCAGGCGACTTCTTGTCTCTTGGTGAGCTTGGGATGAGGTGGGGGTTTTGTCCGTCTTGCGAGGCGGTAGTATTAGGCAATATCATGAGCAAAAATGCAACTGTTTTAGAAATGGCTGCGGAAAAACAATTGCTCAAAATTTTACCCTGCATAATGAACGCACCCCGCAACTTATCGCATATTTTTCGGGAAAAAAAGTGCGTTCACTATGTTAGTAAATACGGTACTCGAGAGGGCAATGTCATGCCGCTATGAATCTCGTTACTAAAGATGACGTGGACTCCTATCTAAGTGCACGAGCCAAAATTATGCCGACATCACCCAAACTCGAGATGGTGGAAACAAAAGTAAGGGAATTAATTAGCCCTCAATTGACACATTTCATTCCGTGAGTATAGTACACGCAGACACGACTGCTAATTGTGCCTATGGACTGAGTGGAACCTAGTTTAATTGCACCAAATCATGTCATGAGCAGCTAGTATTCAGTGCTGCTACATTCATAATTAGATGCTGCTAAGCCAAGTCCTACTCAGACCTACAGGGCACCACCCCCTCGACACCTCATACACTCAGGTTACTATGTAGGTAAGTTGGTACATGCACATGGCTTAAGTGTGAGTATATACCGTAAAATAATGTAGAAGTGCCCAGTTTTGCACCCAGCACCCAGTATTAACATTTCCAAAACTTTGTAATTCTGAAAATTATATGTTAAGCACCCATCCATCCACTCCAAGTATGATGCCCTGCAGCCTGCAGACGTCTACTGCAATAAGTTGTTTAAGGACTCTCTCCGCATGTCATGGGCTGAGTTCAGGAGGAAGGGAGAGAAGACTCCTAAAGGGAACCTATGGAAGCCTTCACACCAAGACGTGCTTAACTTTGTGTCGACGGCTTGGGCTGCTTTGTCTGAGGAGATGGTCGCGCGGTCTTTTAAGGGGTGTGGGATCAGTGTTGCGTTGGACGCCAGCAAGAACGGGCACTTGCATAACCAACTTGCTGGCACCGGAGAGCCCGCGGTCTGTTCTAGTTGCGTGAGTGTCATTGACGAATGCCTTGACCTCCTATTATGCACCGACTCGGAAGAGTCGTTTGCTGGGTTCAATGACGACGAGTAGGCTTTAGTGTAGCCTATCATCTACCATTTGAAAATAAACATGCTTTCTTCAATTCCGTAGCTACCGTAGCGCTGCCTCAAAGTTTTTCGTTGGCCGCCATCTTGGTTTTTACTGCTTCGACTGGACAAGTGCCCATATCTAGACTAGCACAATTTGCAGTGAAAGTGGGGTGGATGCTTCCGCGGTATTTTACAATAAGTACAAGGTCTGCACGCCTACGTGGCTGTGCGGTCGGCGGTCCAGCTCTACTAGGTGTATGTTCTCTTTTCTTTCACAAGCGTTACACTTGTGCTGCTGGGTATGTGAAGCTAAGTATGTGCCACACTTCAATTAACCCTGTGGCATGTCTTTCTTCTTCTGGCACGGCCCTGGTCAGCCACGTAAGCTGGTGCGAAGATAGGCTAGAAGGAAGAGGAATAGACGGCGGGTGGATCGGCCGTTGGGTCTCTCGCAGCCAGTGAAATAAAGTCGCAAAGTTTTGAACTTTGCTTAGCAGTACACAACCTCTTAGATGTCAATTTGTGGCATGTGCCACAAATGTATGTGCTGCACTTCAATCAATGTCTTTTACGCCGACTTCGGTTGCCACCTAAGGGTAGCTGGATATGTGCAGCTTTTCAACGAACCTCTTTGAAGCAAACTTCGGTCACTGGGTATGTGCCGCTCATCAATGACAAAAATAAACATTTAAATATCTCTGATACTGGGCGGAGTCGACCTGCATCATATATACAGTAGAACCTAATTCATACGGTATTTTGTCAAAAAAAAGAAAAAAAATGTACCAACTGGGAAAACATACGACCCAAAGTCACAGAAAAATTTTACAGACCCAATTGTAGTTGACATCTATGTAATATGAAGCGTTGCACAATTCGTTGCAGCACGAGTCGCTAACATGTGCCCAGGCGGCCCGAAACACACGTTGTCATTTTTCCCGTCGTCATTTTTGTGGCTTTGGCAGCTTACGTTTGCACTCCTCCAATTTGGCCTGGGTCTGCAGCTTCTTCGAGCAAGGCGTTCTGACAGCAAGTTTTGACATGCCCACTTGGCGCAAATCGTTGCAGCATGAGATTCCAACGCGTGTCGAGCTGGTGTGGCCCAAGTGACCCGAGATTGCGGCAAACAGTTTTGTTTTAACTAGGTACACGCATCGGCCGCGTGCCTAAAAAACTGCGTAGTCACCATCCATGATCGCATCGATAGCAACTGCGGCTACGTCCGCAGTTGTTACAGCGAACAGTAGTTTTGTTCTGACTTTGTTTGTTGGCCACGTGCCTTCAGCACCGCAATGTCGCCGTTCATAATCGCATCAATAGCGGTCGCGGTTTTCACCACAGCGGTTGCCGCAAACAGTTGTTTTGCTTTGACTCGGTACAAAGCTATCGAGGATGAAGAGCACCGGCTGCATCGCGATGGATAGACTATCTGCTGGCAAAAACATAATCGGGATGTGCGCGCGGTAGTGCGAAGCGTGTCGCAAATGACGGCACGCGCTGCGGCTGTGCTGCAAAGGAAGGCGCGAGGCCTCGATCGCCTCTGCGAAAGCCAATGAGTCACGAGATGAAGAGAATTTCAACTTGCACTCTGCTTTTGTGCAAAATAGCAAGATTATTTGCTCATTCATTCACTAAATAAAAGCATGTTTACGTAGTAAGCATTCGGCTTATTGTTTTATGGATACCCTCAATAATTTGACATTCGGTTAATTCAGACATTTCTTTCGGTCCCGTGAAATCCGAATTAACGAGGTTTTACTGTACCGGAATAGGAAACTGAGTGTGCCCCAGCGCTTTCATGTGAGACAAGGGGGGGGGGGGGGGGGAGTAATGCGAGGAAGCTGCTGCAGTGGGCAGTTACTGTTCTCACTTGTGCGCACTTCGCACCTTTTCTTCTTTACATGAGATCTAGCGGCTGGAAAAAGTATCATATGATCGCAGTTTGCCGATGTACTGAACGTTGGTGCCGAAAGAGTGTATGAGCCAGGAACATATGTCACCGTAAAAAAGAAGTGTAATTGTATTGGGTCATTTTTTTGTGTTCTCGATCGCAAACATTGGCGCTGGGAAATTGTACGTAAAGGGATCATATCAACAAAGCTGCTGCCATGTAACGGTCATCTGGGCCCTGTAAAGCCGTTTTCATGGCTTTTAGCCCAGCGGGCCTTCCAGCTTATTGTCTGGTAAATAAAGTTGAATTTGAATTTGAAAAGTTCTACTGCAGGGGTTCTCAAGCATGTTCGTTCCGGGGAACCCTGCTAAGCCCCATGAAGCGCCAAGGAAACCCCCCCGAAATGTCCTAATTAAACTAATGTCGAATTATCCAGAGTATCAAGAAAATAAATGAATGCTTACTACTTCAACACGCTTTTATTTACTGAATGCATCAACAAACCTTGTTTCTATTTTGCACAAAAGCAGTGAGGAAGCTGAAATTCTTGTCATCTCATGACTGATTAAGGGCTAGCAGCGACGAAGACCTTGCAACATCCTTCACAGCGCGGCCACGGCGCGCGTCTTATCAGCAGACACGCTTTTCACTATCGCGCGCACATCTGGTTATTTTTTCACTAGGGAGCTGGTCACCAACAAATTGTCCGTCCATCGCGATGTAGCCAGTGCTCTTAATCTTTGACTTTTTTGCACTGAGTCAAAGCGCAACTACTGCTTGCCGCAACCGCTGCTGACGAAACCGCGGCCGTTATCGATGCGATCATGGACGGCGACCTTGCGGTTCAGAAGGCAGGCGGCCGACGCACGCACCAAGTCAAAACGAAACTACCATTTGCTGCAAGAAGTTTGGACGAATCCGCAGTCACTATCGACACGATCATGGATGGCGAATACGCAGTTATGAAGGCATGCAGCCGACGCGTGCACCAAGTCAAAACGAAACTACTGTTTGCCGCAACCACTGCGAACGAAACTGGTGGCTGTCGACGCGATCACAGATGGCGATTACGCACTTATGGAAGCACGCGGCTAGCCGCCAATGCGGTGTTACGCGCGGCGATTAACGCAGCAATAAGGGCTTTAAGGGCACAAATAAGCACAAAGCATTCCGGCGTATCTGTCAGTCACATAGTATCGCGTACGATTGCCGCCGAGGACCATGGCGATGTGGACTGCGCCGCTTCGTTTTTGGACGCTAGCGCCGTTTTTGCTCTTTCGCGGCATTTATTTTTTTATTCCTCCATCAGTGCGCACACTATCGGCACCTACCCTATCGACAAACGGGAGAAATGCGCATGTTGGTAAGTTACGGCCTCCGAGATTCAAGTGCGCAAGCTTAGGCGCGGTGCCCGTTTTCGAAGGTTGGGTGGCACAAGTTGCTTGCGGATTTATTGCGCAGTTCACGCACTGCCGTTACGTGCTGTGATGTGCTTTTTGACGCTCGGGCATGGGTAATGGAAGTTCTGTGGATCGAGCATACCTCTTGTTTGCCGTTTTAGCCACTTAATTGGCGAGTGCGGGACCACGGAAAATTTATCAGTGGCTCACGGAACCCCGAGCAGGGGCCTGCAGAACCCCAGGGTTCCGCGAAACCCACTTTGAGAACCCATGCTCTACTGTATTCAGGCAATCTGGTTTTAATATATGTTCGCACACTATGTGAATATATATTCACGCGGCGACGCTGGTTTGCACAGCATGTCTGGAGGGGAACATGAGAGAGCCCAGTTGCATGCACTCCTCATACAGGACGCGTTTCACCGGTTACAATATGATGTGTCAATAAGATGTTTCAATGTTAATTGCAACAATGTTGATATTCATTGCAAGATGGGTTCTGCCAGATTTTCCTTTTGGCTGGCACATGCATTGCTGCAATCGCGGCTTCACAGAGGCAATCCCAATTGTTTGACACATCACCTGCATTTCTTTTCGGTTGTACTTGTAGGCACAAGTTTGCTTTCTCGAGCGAGCGAAGCAAGTGTAGCAGCACCAGCAATGCGCAGAACTGTTGTCGACGCCGTCCGCGTTTTCCCTGCGTTCGCACCGAACGCGCACGGCGTCCGTGACTGTATTCAAGCAGATGAGAACAGGACACTGAAGGCATCTTTGAGGGCACAACCCGACACGGTCAGCTGGACAGTTTCCCTGCATCTTGTTTTTCTTAGCCTTAGGACAACGTTAAAGCAGGACATCAAGAGTACACCTGCTGATCTAGTCTATGGTTCGTCACTCCGCCTTCCCGGAGAACTCTTCGACCCCACATCACCTTCGCCTTGTCCTGATCCGTCCGAGTACGTGGTGCAGTTGGACTCCACTCTGAGCAATTTTTGTGTCCCGCATCCTCGCCCACAACACCGTGATTCGCCCTACATCCCTCCTGGCTTGGAGACGGCAACACATGTGTTGGTCTGTCACGGCGCAGCCCGCAAGCCTTTGCAGCGCCCTTATGATGGCCCTTATCGCATCATCGAGCGCAATGACAAGTTCTATACGCTTGATTTGCACAGGCGCCTCAACACCGTCTCTATTGACCGCCTAAAAGCAGCCATCGTTGAAGACCCACTGCCCCATACAATTTCAGACCTAACCTCCCCTCTCATCTCCGTCGCCGCTACTTTCGTTGCATCCACTGACCCCTTCCACGGCTACAACCAGCAAGCGTTGTTCCGTATCGTTAGACTTCCGACTTTCACTGGGCCTCTTCACTAGCCGGGCGCCCATGTAGCAGCACCAGCAACACACAGAACTGTTTTCGACGCCGTCCGCATTTTGCCCGCGTTCGCACCGAATGCGCGCGGCATTCGTGACTGTTGTGGCGGCGGCTCGGAGGTTTTCGACCAGATCAGAACTGGACACTCGTCGAGCAGCGTCGGAAGTCTTTGCAACCTTCTTGCCTTGCAACATTTCTATATAAATAAGTTTATGTTTGTAGATGTGTGCTTACTCGTGCTTAAGCAACTTCTTCACGTGCAACACATGCATGCTACATCTACACAAGCAAACAGCATGCAAAGGCAAGGCAGGGCAAGGCAGGAGAATGACCACTTGGAAGTGTGGGCGTTTATTACGCACATCTTCCTCATCTGTATGTTATCATCATCATCCTCGCACTTTTACCTATCCTCCTCTTCGCCTATATATGTGTTCATCATCATCGCCTGTGTGCTGCGCTGGTTCGCTGACGAGCTCCCGGGCCTAATAAACGTCGTTCCAACCGAGACGTCACAAGTGGTGGAGTGTGCTCTTCGGTCCTACGTCCTCTGGCGTCCGGTCTGCCTCCTGGAGCTTCGTTCAGGTCGCCGCTTGCGCCCACCGTCAGCTAGCATGCCGCAGGACGTGCAGCCTGGCGCCCCTATTGCCACCATTACGACATCGCAAGTGCCTCCTTCCTTTATCATCAACAGCGCCCAGCGTGACCCCCATCTCTTCGCTGGTCTTCGCGGAGAGGATGTCGAAGACTGGCTGGACGATTATGAGCGAGTCAGTTCCGCCAATCACTGGGATGATGTTAATAAACTACGACATGTCTCCTTCTATCTGTCTGGCGTGGCGAAGACGTGGTTCTTTAACCACGAGCCCGAATTGACCGACTGGACTCTCTTCAAGCACCAGCTTCGTGAAGTGTTCGGCACACCGGCTGTTCGGTCCACTTTCGCCAAGAAAAGCCTCGATGCTCGCAAACAACACCTGGGCGAGTCGTACACCTCCTACATCGAGGACGTCCTTGCACTCTGCCGACGTGTGAATTCTTCAATGTCGGAGTCGGACAGGGTACGCCACATTCTCAAAGGCATTGGAACTCTTGCCTTCAATGCACTCGCCACTAAGAATCCGGCTACCGTCGCTGACGTCGTAATCACTTGTCAGCGCCTCGATGAGCTCGAGTCTGTCTGCCTACAGCCCGACATTGACGATGCCCATTCTACGGGGGACCATGACCTACGTACACTGATACGCACGCTCATACGCGAAGAGTTACAATCGATGGGGTTAATCTCACCTTCGACGTATCCCAGCCAACCTTTTGGTGCGTCATTGCGTGACGTTATCAGGGAAGAACTGGCGTCCTTGACCTGCGCTGTGCCAGCACAAGCTCCTGTCCCTCATGCATTACCAACTACCGCACGACCGACATACGCGCAAGTTGCTGCCAAGCCTGTCTGCCACGTCACTTCTCCGTTGCCGCTACCAACTTACACGTCGGTTGCTACTGCGCCCACGGTTCACTTCCCGTCATCACCGCCAGAGCCTTCATCGGCCCATCTGACCTCCCTGTCACACGGTACACCGAACACCCCCTACTACCCCCCTTGGCATCCGTCTCGTCCTACGTGCTATTATTGTGGCTATCGCGGCCACATATCACGCGTTTGCCGCAAGCGCCAGCAAGACGAGCGTCGGGGCTACGATATGTGTGAGCGCGATTTTTACAGTGGGGCCTCTTACCAAGGGCGGCGTTACTCTTCACCTTCGCAGCGCTCTCCATCTCCGCCTGCATCACCTGATGCACGAGGCGCTTACAGTTTGGCCAGACGCCGTTCTCCATCACCCTACCGCCGCTCATCGTCACCACTTAGGCCTGCCTCCCTTACCTCTACCGTTCGCGCGGAAAACTAAGCGATGCAGTTTCCGGAGGAAAAACTGCATACACACACAAGACTGAATTCCTCCAGCACGCCCATCCAATATGATTCGTGTGTACGTTGAAGGGGTGCCCGTGGATGCTTTAGTGCATGGGTTCTCAAAGTGGGTTCCGCGGAACCTACGCGGAACCCCTGCTCGGGGTTCCGCGAGCCACTGATAAATTTTCCGTGGTCCCGCTCCCGACAAGTGTCTAAAACGGCGAACACGAGGTGCGCTTGATCCCAAGAACCTCCATTACCCATGCCCGAGTATCAAAAAGCACATCACAGTGCGTAACAGCAACGCGCGAACTGCGCAATAAATACGCAAGCAGCTTGTAGCCACCCAACCTCTGAGAACGGGCAGCGCGCCTAAGCTTTCGCATTTGAATCTCGGAGGCCGTAACTTACCACCATGCGCCTTTCTCCTATTTGTAGATAGGGTAGGTGCTGATAGCGTGCGCACTGACCTATACGTTGAAGGAAAAAAAAAAAAAAATGCGGAGCACCGCAAATGCGCGCCGCAGAAGAGCAAGAACGGCGTAGCGTCCAACCGAAACGAAGCGACGCAGTCCGCATCGCCGTGGTCCTCAGCGGCAACCGTACGCGGCACGTGACTGACAGCAACGCCGAAGCGCTTCGTGCCTAATTGTGCCTTTAAAGCCTTTATTCTTGGGTGTATCGCCGCGCGTAACACCGCGTTGGCGGCTAGCTGCGTGCCTCCGTAAGTGCGTAGTCGCTATCTCTGATCGCGTCGATAACCACTGCAGTTTCGTCCGCAGCGGTTGCGGCAAATAGTAGTTTCGTTTTCACTCGATGCGCGCGTCGGCTGCGTGTCTTCACAACTGCGTAGTCGCCTCCCATGGCAGCGTCGATAGCGACCGCAGTTTCGTCCGCACTTGCAGCGAAAGGTAGTTTCGTTTTGACTTGGTGCGTGCGTCAGCCGCCGTGCCTTCTGAACCGCAAGATCGCCGTCCATGATCGCGTCGATAGCGGCCGCGGTTTCGTCGATAGCGGTTGCGGCAAGCAGTAGTTTCGCTTTTACTCAGTGCAAAGCTGTCAAAGATAAAAAGCACCGCCTACATCGCGATGGACGGACAATTTGTTGGCGAGCAGCTGAGTGGCGAAAAAATAATCGGGATGTGCGCCCGTTGGTGCAAAGCGCGTCTCAGATGAAAACGCGCGCCGCGAAGAATGTCGCGAAGCCTTCGCCGCTGCTAGCGCTAATCAGTCATGAGATGAAGAGAATTTCAGCTTCCGCACTGGTCTTGTGCTAAATAGAAACAAGATTTGACGATTCATTGAGTAAATAAAAGCGTGTTGACGTAGTGCAGCATTTGTTTGTTTTCTTGATACCCTCGATAATTCGGTTAAATCGGAGGGGGGGGGGGGTGTTTCTTGGCACTTTATGGAGCTTAGCAGGGTTCCCTGGGATGAACGTACCTGAGAACCCCTGCTTTAGTGGATACTGGTGCGGCTTTGTCGGTTATGAATGTTCATTTGTGTTCCCGTCTGAAGAAAGTTATGACGCCTTACGATGGTCCCACGCTGGTTGCAGCCGAAGGGGAACACTATTCGACCTGCTGCCTTCTGTACTGCGCGTGTACTTATCGATGACATTCTCCATCACATACAGTTTGCTGTGCTATACCCGTGCTCTCACCAGCTGATTTTGGGATGGGATTTTCTATCTTCTGCCTCTGCTGCCATTTGTTGTGGGCAGCGTGTGATACACCTTACCGACACCGAACACTTGCTTGGCGAAGAAACCCACACGCCACTTCACCTGACCGCTGCGGAAGATACGGAACTATTCCCAGGACAAATCCAACTAGTTACTCTCCTATCCGACGACATTGACCATGGTGACGTCTTGGTGTTCCCTTCTTCACGTTGCCTTACTAAAGGCATAACATTTACAGCAGGAGTTGTTCGATTCCACAATGAATCTGCACTGGTCACTGCCACGAACGCAACTCCAGAAAAAATCCTCCTTCCGCAAGGCACAACCGTTGCATCCGTCGCCGATCTGGAGCCTGTCTGCGTCTTGCCACTTACACCAGTCTCTTCTGGGGACCCATCTTCTGGTGATTCTTCTTCGGCCGCCGCCCTTACAGCAGTCATCAGCACTGACTTGAAACTCGCGCAGACACAACAGCTGCTGGCTTTGTTGAAAAAGCACACCAATTCTTTCGACGTGTATTCGTCAACGTTGGGCCAAACAACCGTTGCAGAGCAGCGCATTCTGACAGACAAAACATCTATCGTACGGCGCCGCCCATACCGTGTGTCTCTAGCCGAGCGGAAAATCATCGAAGACAACGTCGCCGACATGCTGGAACGCAAGGTAATTCGCCCCTCGGCTAGTTCTTGGTCGTCTCCTGTTGTCTTGGTCCGCAAAAAAGATGGCTCCGTGCGCTTTTGCGTCGATTACCGGGCGCTCAACAAGATAACTCGAAAAGACGTCTACCCTATGCCGCGCATTGATGACGCCCTTGATTCCCTCCAAGGTGCGGAATACTTTTCCAGCCTGGATCTGCGTTCCGGCTATTGGCAAATCCCCATGCACGAAGACGATAAAGAAAAAACGGCGTTCGCAACCCCCGATGGACTGTACGAGTTCAACGTAATGCCTTTTGGGCTCTGCAACGCGCCTGCGACTTTTGAGCGCATGATTGACACCGTGTTGCGTGGCCTGAAGTGGAAGACCTGCCTGTGTTATCTGGACGACATTGTCATTTTTTCATCAACATTTAATCAGCACCTACAACACATGGATGAAGTTTTGACGTGCCTCGCCCGCGCTGGTCTTCAGCTGAACACCAAGAAATGCCGTTTCGCCAGCAAAGCCATTAAGATCCTGGGTCATGTCGTGAGCAGGGATGGCATTCAGCCGGACCCTGACAAGACTGCTGCAGTTCTTCGCTTTCCTCATCCTGACAGACCCAAAGACTTGCGCAGTTTCCTTGGCCTCGCCTCTTATTTCCGTCGCTTTATCCAGAACTTTGCCTCCATCGCAGCTCCATTACACAAGCTACTAGCTTCCGGTGTACCCTTTCTGTGGTCCCAGGAATGCGAATTGGCGTTTGCACGCTTGAAGGACGCCCTCACCTCTGCACCTGTGCTATGCCATTTTGATGAGGCCGCACCGACTCTCCTACACACAGACGCTAGCGGCCGCGGTATAGGTGCTGTTCTTCTGCAACGCGACAACTCTTCGAGAGAGAGTCATTGCATACGCCAGCCGTGTACTCAGCGCTTCCGAAAAGAACTATACGATCACTGAGCAAGAGTGCCTGGCTATTGTTTGGTCGATACAGAAGTTTCGCCCTTATCTCCACGGCCGCCATTTTAACATCGTTACGGACCACCACGCTTTATGCTGGCTTTCCACGCTCAAGAACTTGTCTGGAACGCCTGGGTCGCTGGATTTTACGCCTCCAAGAGTATGATTTCGAAATCATATACAAGTCCGGGAAGATACACCAAGACGCCAACGCTCTTTCTCGCTGCCCGCTTCCTACGGCCCTGCTCGACGCCTCTGCAATCGCTTCGCACATCACCAGTTCGACCGACACTGCTACGGTTTCCTCCCTGGCCTCTATGTACCAACTGCCTTTCGACGATGATCAGCCACTCGCCTCTCGTCAGCTGGCTGACCCGTACTGTCAACGCTTCATTGATCACCTCTCTGGGGCTTCTCGTCCACCTAACGCGCGCCTCCGTCGCCAGCTCGCGCACTTTAAGCTGGACGATGGCGTGCTGTATCGCCGTATTTACCATCCTGACGGGCAACGCTGGGTGCCAGTTCTACCACGCTCTCTCCGACTTCGTGTCCTCAACGCCTTTCATGATGATTTGACAGCTGGCCACCTTGGGTTCCATAAAACCTATGACCGCATTCGAAGTCGTTTCTATTGGCCTGGCCTTTCTGCTAGCGTCGCCAGATACGTCGGTTCCTGCTCTCCCTGCCAGCGTCGCAAGCTCCCAACATCTGCTCCTGTCGGCCAATTACAGCCGCTTCCGTGCCCTGCAGCTCCGTTCGAGGTTGTTGGGATCGACCTTTACGGGCCCCTTCCAGTCACTACTGCTGGCAATCGATGGATAGTGACTGCCGTCGACCATCTGACGCGCTACGCTGAGACAGCTTCTGTGCTTACTGGCTGTGCTTCGGAAGTTGCTCACTTCGTTCTTGAAGCCATTATTCTACGCCATGGTGCTCCTCGTGTACTGCTCAGTGACCGTGGAAAGGCGTTCCTTTCCCAACTGCTAAACGAAGTTCTTCGAGCCTCCGGCACAGCCCACAAGACAGCTTCTAGCTATCACCCCCAGACTAACGGCCTGACCGAGCGGTTTCATCGCACCCTTGCCGACATGATCGCCGCTTATATTAAACCAGACCACAAAAACTGGGATGTTCTTTTACCATTCGTCACTTTCGCCTATAACACGGCCGTGCAGCGCACAACTGGCTACTCGCCATTTTACCTCGTTTATGGACGCTCCCCTACTTTCTTTCTGGACGTTTCATTCTTCAACTCCAAGGCTAATACATCTCTATCATCGTGCGAAGAGTACATTTCCCGACTCGACCACTGTCGCCAGCTTGCTCGCCTGAACACAGAGGCCAGACAACAAGACCGGAAAAATATTTACGACGAATGCCATCGCGTTGTATCTTTTCGACCTGGTGATGAGGTCCTGCTCCCGACTCCTGTTCGCACCCCTGGTTTATGCGAAAAATTCCAGCCACGGTTTATCGGGCCGTACATAGTCCTTGGACAGACTTCGCCTGTCAACTATCGCGTTACTCCTCTTGACGCCCCCACAGACCGCCGTTGCCGCAATACCGAGGTTGTCCACGTCTCCCGCATGAAGCCCTTCACGCGGCGTGCCTCGACACCTTGACGGTCGGCCAGGATGGCCGCTTTCACGTCGGGGGGAAATTAGTGTGGGCGTTTATTACGCAAATCTTCCTCATCTGTATGTTATCATCATCATCCTCGCACTTTTACCTATCCTCCTCTTCGCCTATATATGTGTTCATCATCATCGCCTGTGTGCTGCGCTGGTTCGCTGACGAGCTCCCGGGCCTAATAAACGTCGTTCCAACCGAGACGTCACAGAAGTAACTGTTTATTGAGTGAACTTGTGCTTTCGACCAACGCACGACTCAGGAGCAGCGAAACCAACACGATCAGCTGGTGGTTGTTGAATTTGTTCATGTGACTATTATTCTGTCCCTTATTCATTGGTGCTTTGTTGTACATTCTAGGTTACCTTGAAATAACAAAGGTAAGAGCCGTGTGGAGATCGCTTTCAAGATACGGTGCGCGCGACAGCCCGTAGCTACGCAAAGTACAAGTACGCGGTTTGTGGCAGAGTAGAAGCTGCACCCCCTCCCTCCCACGCTGCCTTCCAGCTTTCATTCTTTTGCGTGGGAGTTCCCCTTGCGCTCAATCAAAAGATATGCATTTGGTGCCGCAGCTAAACGTTGCCTCCCCTCCCTCCCTCCAATCCTCCCATGGCCTTTCGCATGACGAAAGACGCCGCGTTTGCTCTCCGCCATGTGTTCGCTCTCCGTGAAAGCGCGCATCCGTCGCATGCTTTCACTCGCACATTTCAGTTTCACAAGCACATTTCACTCGTTGATTAGAATTGGGTGCATCATTGCACTTTTTAGACAACTTGAATTTCGGTATTTGTAACGCGAGGATTAACTTCAGGTAGCAAAAATCTGGAAAGAAACTCGCGTTACAATCGAGTAAATAGGGCAAGTTCAAAAACATACTACAAAAGCCCATGCACTTCATGCGATGGGCCTCTTTTTTCTACGTGGTACAACATTCAAAAAGCATAAACACTGACATCGCAAGCACATCTTCAGCAACAAAATAAGTTTGATAGTGCAGATCACATTTAATGTGATAAAACGAACGTGTCAAAATGGTATTTGTGCAAACAGGTTGCCTGTTCATGACAGTCAAATGGAACTAAGCTGCCCGCTCAGCGAAGTTTCAGTAGGTCCACAGCGTCTTACCCTTGGGTCAGAGGAGAAGTACTCCATGAGGATGGAGGGCACTTCGGCCAGGTCAGTGGCACAGCGAGTACCCGTGACATGCTGATAGCGGGTGCGTGCCAGCATCGAGTGCATGGCATGGCCCATCTCGTGGAACAGGTTGTCCAGGGATGATGGGCTAAGCAGAGGGGGCGACCCCCACGGTGCACTGGCGAGGTTCAGCATCAGCACCACCACTGGAAGCTGGGAGGCAGCGAACAAAAATGACACAAATGGGACAGTGTAAAAGTGGCTTGGTGTAGGATGTACATTGGAGCACAATGACAGGCGATAACCATAAGGCAGTGTTTGTGACTGCAAGATAGTTAAAGAGACTCTAAAGAGAAATACTAAGTCAGCTTAGACTGATGAAGTATTCTTTCAAAACTCAATTGCCACCCATATGGTGCAAGATATTTTATTACAAGTGAAGAAAATAAGGTCGAGCTTTTCTAAGCAGCAATAAGTCAACGTGACGTCATGAATTTTAAACTTGTTCTCTGATATTTTGGATGTTAAGGCGTAGGCAAGGCTTTTGAAACTTGCTGTACTTCATGTTAGGTTCCTTTAGAATGCAACGTAGTCATTCTGAGCAATTAATTAAACCCGAGTTAATGTTGCCAAAGCCCACGACATCACGGTCAGCTTGTGGGAGAATTTCATGATGGCATGCCACCTGTTTTTCGTTTATTGTGTGTTTGCTAGCTAAGCAAGCCTCCTCTGAATTTTCCTACGCTTTCCTTTGGAAAAGATGGCGGTGAGCCTCATGAGTGCCATGCAGTTGTGTGCACTTGGCCGTGCTGCTGGCATTTATTTTTTTTGTAGATTTAGGCGGCTCTGAAATTAGCATTGCTCTGAGTTTTGAGTCCCTGTCAGCTTATCCATTTGCCATATTTAATATTTCGATGTTGTTTGAGCTGGGGAACGGGGGGGAGGTCTAAAGTTAGGATACTACCATCAAGACTCATCGCTGGTGTCGACCGACTGGACCTACAGACAAGAATCAGGGAGGGCTACCAATCAGCTGACCACCATGAAAAGACTAAAATCGAAGAGGTTCACATGACAGGCACAGAACATCATGATTATTCACGTGGCACGTGCACTACTAGATAACAGCACAGTGACATAGCATCAGCTTGACTCAATCTACGAGCGGCTTGAGGATTAAACACAAGCTCGAGAGACACATCACCAAAAGAGCGTTCGAGGTGGAGTACACAAATGTGATAGAGCATGAGGACAATGCGACCCATACCTAGGCCGAAATACCAAGCATGTGAAACCAGATTGTTTCATTGTCTATGGGTGTCTGGGACACACTGGCTGTCAGAGAACATTTATAAAGGCCCAGAGCAAAGTTGCAATAAGAGTTATCATTTCACTATATCAGAAGCAAAATTTACAGATGTAGTTTAACTTGCTATTCCAGTGCCCCTATCGGAGCCGATTCGGAGATGCTGCTATAAAGGATTAGTGCAAAATGCACACCAGAACATAAAAATGTGCCTTGGCTGCTCATTATATGTTGTGGGGATTCAACACGCTATTAGAACGTACAGCCCTAGCGACATCACGGCACATAGACAAAATTGAAGAACACATAGCCAGAATTGGGGTCTGCTGGCCATCACTTCAGAGCCGCAACTTCTCTACAAGGTGCAAAGGAACTTAAACACCCTCGCTTACTTTTTTAGCCTAAATAGCGAAGCTGTTTAAACAGCGAAGACGGCATCCCGGCACGTCTGTGCTCGCCGCCCGTACACTGTGCATAGCTTTCACCCCCACTTCCCCTACGACTTTGCCACCAGCTGCGCACTACTGCGCATGCGCTGCGAGTCAGACGTGACGTCACGGCCAACTGTGCATGCCCTCCTTCATTCCGTATGAAAGCCGGTGTGCAGTGGCGGCGCACCAGACGTAGACATGGGGCGCCCAAGGAAGGTTTGCACTGCTGAGGAAGAAGGCGCTTACCAAGAATCACAGTGCGCTGCTAAGCGAGACTGCCAGCATTGACATCGATTGGACCCAGCACGGTTAGCCGAAGAAGCCGTTGCAAAACGACGATGGCGAGCCGGAGACCCCGAGTACGTCCAGCGAAAGAATGTGAGGTAACGGGAGCGAAAGTGTCGGCTCCGAGAAGATCCCGACGTGACAGAAGCCGAGAACAAACGATACCGATAAGCTCCGCTGTGTCGGACCTTGCGCCACTAGTGCAAGCTACCCCGAATTTTTTACTTTGGGGCCTTTGTATTTTCACCAATAAGATTAAACCTCGATATAACGAAGTCAGTAAAATAGGCCACTTGCTTCATTATATTGAAATTCAACTTTTACGCAAATAAGTGTAGTCGCTGATGGATTTTTCCTACACGGAAGGGGCAGCAAAATTTTCCTAGTTATCAGGCATTCGGAAAAACCAAACTTGAATGAGAAAAAAAATTGTTTTGTTGAATTTGAGAGCCGACGACAAAAGCTACGATTTCATGTCGTGTCAACGATATCTTCGCATCGGCAGTATGAACCGAAGCCAGCTACGCTTTCGCGTCCACTCTGCCCCTATGGCTGACAGTGTCACCCGCAGCGGAACGAAGCCATCATGAAAAGCGCCGGCACCGGGGAGCGAATGCTTCGCCTGCCCTCTTGCTTCAACGCGTCTCCGAAACTCGATATTACACAACCTCCAGTACTAAATGCAATGAAGACAGTGCATGTGATGCCATGCCATCTCGGCACGTCCACTCTTTGTACACGTGGTAGATTATGTCTAAAGCAGGGCTGCGCCAACAACCATGCAAAGCCACGGCCTGCGCTAGAAAAAGAGACGCGCGACAAACTGCCCCCCTTCTCTCCCCCATCATGCTCGCTTGGTCGTGTTACTGCAAGCTGTTTCCCCTCCACCCTTTCCCCTTGCTCGAGTGCCCATCAAGCTGCCATCCTCATCGGCTAACTCTTGCCCGCTTTCACTCACACCCAAAGCATACAGCACATGGGGCTCCATAGGATCTTATTGCACCTGGATTTTACACTGATGATGACTCTGCTCCGCTTTGACAGTTGCTCTTGGTCACGCGGCACGCGATTTGAGAGGTGCGTTCGCATGCACCAGCTTGCAATTTCTCATTTAACCATCTGCGTCCACGGAAGTTTCCATTTATTGTCTCGGTATTCCTGCCCAGCAGCAGTGAAATTTCATTATATTGAAATCGTGCATAAACACCGTTATATTGAGGTTGTGTTCTAACACATAGTGTTCTATGGACAAGAAGTTATAAAAAGTTAAATACTTCATTATAGTGAGACTTTCGTTATACTGAAGTTTGTTTTATTGAGGTTTAACTGTACATTCGTGCCAAGAGGCACACAAACGCATCCATCAAAACATAAGCCACCAATGGTAAAGATTCTTGACTGGGAGGAATAAAAATTTTTCGATGGTGTGTCTGTGAAAACAAAAACTGAAGAAAAGAAGGTGCAGCACCCTGCGCATGCCTGGTTTGGCCTTGTAATAAGGGCAGTGCACTTTCTACACTGGGCCCAACCCAGTGCACTTGCAATGATGAGAGAAGGCAAAAGCTTGGAGGACGCTTAAGCTTCGCCTTTAAGAGTAGAACGCGATAGCGTTATCGGGAGCCATTCGCATCGCAGTCGTTCGCATACAGCAAGTAGGCTTCATTCACTGCAACACTGAACGTGGGAAGGCTAGCTTACAAAGACCAAGCTTACACCAATCCCCTTAAAGTCGGCTTCACTTTTAAACTGAAATGCATTGCTGGAAAGACGTTGTTCCAGGGGCAATATAAGTGGTCTTATATTAAAATGTGAAGGCCCTAGCACCTTTTTTAATATTTTATGAATTGTTTGCTATTGCCCCGATGCGCACAGGTCTGGTAGAAATGATGAGTTTCCTCGTAGCAGAATTAGGTTTTCTCGTACATTCAAATTACAATCCGACGCCAATTGGTAAAGTCGTACTTTACCATTTTTCTGACGGATTTCACTGCGAGAAATTCAATTTTTGTTCTCCAAAACATTGCACCACGTGGAGGGCCTGCTGCGGTCGATGTGGTTGGATGATTTTCTCCGCCCCCCACGATCACACGCTGGTTGCCGACGCCGGACTTTCTGCGACACGGGGCCCTAAACGCTATCACACTAAAAGTGTCAGACACAAAGAAACAGCTGCATCCAGAGAGTTACTAATCATTAGGTTTTCGTCACTTAATGTTCCTGTGCTTCAAGTTGTGTATTAATTAGCCCTTACTCTGCAAAGTGTGAGGGCCTCATGGTTAGCTCAGTTGATAGCGCAACTGCCTCAGAATGGCTATAGTACTCTGTTACGTTCACAGACCGGGACTTTAACCACGGAACTTTCTTTCCAAAAAGACCTGTGTAGGTTTCCCTTGCAGATTCATGCTACAAAAAACGGGATAGCATGTTTTCCTTTCACAAACATACAGCTGCTTTAATTAAAAGCGTTGCAAGGTATTTTTCACGTATGTACAATCCTACAGAAATAAAATGTGATGTCTGCAGCACAAGTTTACTCACAGAAGTATGTGGTACCACATGGCCATAAAATGAGACAATCTTTAATATAGCCAGGTCAAACACTACGGTTTACTGATTGATTGTGATGGGCAAACTGAATGGTTGTGGTTGATTGACGGACTGATATCCAGAGGCAATCTTGGACTATGGGATGTCACAATGGAGGGCTATAGTCGAATTTTGACCACTTGTGGTTCTTAATGTGCATCTCAGTCTACGTACATGAATGTTTTTTTTTTTTTGCATTCCGACCTAATCAAAATGCAGCAGCAGTGACTGGGAATTGAACCAGTGATCGTGTGGTCAGCAGCAGAATGACACAACGACGAAACCACAACAAAGGGTAGAAATGCCTTCAAGAGGTTCACGGACCATCATTTGGGGGCCACACTACACCTTACCTGATACGAGCCATCCGGCAGCATGCGTCCACCCTGAATGGTGAAGTGACAGTCCTGGTTGGGCTTTTCTTGGCGCTCAAAGAAGTCGCAGTAGATGTGGCCCAGGAGAGTTCCACCCTCCTCCTCTTTCACTGCCTGGGCACAGCAGCATCGCAAAAGTGAGCGAGAAGATGCACATACTGCATATCCAGATGAGTGCTACGCATAACAGCAGCTTAGGTAAGCTAATGAACTTAACTAAGCCTGTCTGTTGCAGTTACATAGTGAGCTAACAGACTTCAACCCTTGTCAGGGCACCTTCATGCACAGGCAATGTTGTTGCAACAGCAGTTAAAATCTTGAAAATGGGTTTGCTGTGTCCGTCCATCTGCTTGTGTGAGAGAGAGAAAGAAGTTTAATGATGCGAAATGCAGAGAGGTCAGCCTGAGGTAAATTCCTCTAGCCAGCTACTCGGCGTTGCGGGAAGGGGAAGAGGGAAAGAAAGAGGGAAGAAAGAGGCACATGATGGGTGACGATGACGAGAGAAGGAGGATGTAAAACATATGGCAAGCAATTTGGCATGCTCAAAGCCTACAGTCCAGGCACTTTTTAAAAAGTTCAGTAACGCCTGGATGGTCCTTTCTGTTATGCTAAAGATGACAGACAACGGCTGTTGTCATCATTGTTGTGCCGCCATAAGCAACAGGGGTTCGAAATACTGCCCCTGTGGCAACGTACAGTTGGGAGTTGGACCTGCCGAACCACTATGCTATCACATGGATTTGGCTCTTGGTAATTAGGATGGGTTTTGTGTTCCAGACAGACTCCAACAGCCCATAAGGTTTCCTGTACATTCTTCTACAGTGAAGCGCCAACAGTTACAGCTTCACTGTTTCCCTTCTGTCCTTTTTTCACGTTCCAAGCCACATGACAAAGCAAGAATGTACAGCAAGCCGAACATGAACTTGCTGAAGTAGAAATTCTTCTGGAAGCCCATGTGGCTTTATCAGAAAGAAAGCTTTGCTGTTGAAGACAACTTCGTCCTGGTCCGGTGATCAAACTCAAGACCAACGACTTTCCGAGGCCGCCACTCTACCATCATCACTCCACCATGGTTAGCTCAGATGGTAGAGTGACCATGCCAGAAAGGCGTTGTTGGTCCCATGTTCGAATCTCAGACCAGGACAAATATTTTTTCAACTGCAAAGCTATGTTTCAGAGAAACCCATATGGGATTGTGTTATAGCTTCGTGCTACAATCGGGTGGATGACGATTTTCTCTTTCATTAACTTTCTCCACGTTGTGAGCTTCCAGAGAACTGATTTGCCATAACTGAGTTCAGAACTAAAGAGATTGCTGAAACCCACATATATATTTTTTTCGTTTTGTTGTAAAATGTTGGCAGGCAAATAAGAGCACAAAAAGTGTTCCTCTTCATAATAGCACGTTTTAACAGGATAAATATGTGTTTTAGCGATACAATTTCAGCTAGCAGCATGTGAATGCCAGGTAGCAGCTCTTGAATTGATTGCCAAATCAAATTAGGAAAGAGAAAACTGAAATATCTGGTATCAAAAAATGTAACAGAACCGCAAATGTTCACAAATTTCGTGGAAGAGACAAATACAGCTACTGAACATGCCAGACAGTCAGTCTATGCTCACTGGGTTGCGAGAATGTCGACAGCAGTTGAGAACTTACGTTAATCTCCCAGCCATTTTTTTCATGGGCAAGGAAATTTTCTGTCTCACTTTACCTCCAGAAAGGGCCATCACCTTTGTGATAGAACGTTTGTCGACCTCAGTTTTGTTAAGATTTGCTGTAACAAAAGAGTGCGTAATCAAGGCGTGCGCCGCGCGTCACGCAAGTTAGCGAAAGAAACACGCCGGCACCGCGGCAGCTTCAACAGAATGGGGAGAGCGCATATGCTTCAAACAGCCGACACGACCAACGGAGTCTAGACGTATAGAAGCATCGACGAGGCAACGGTAACCAGAGAGGGAGAGAGGATAAGTCATCACCCCCCCCTCGATGACGCTCCGACGGCGGCAGTCGAAGATGTGAGAATTAACTAGAAGATTCCCAGGCTTTGGCCATGCTACGGGATCACGACTCCGACAGGAAGGTTCAAGAACGCCTGTGAAAGCTATAAAAATGGCGTGCGGGAATCAGAAGGGGATCAGACCGCGGCAGTGAGGAGATGTAACGTGAAGACTGACTGTCTGCGGAAGAAGGGGATTCCCCGGCAAGCTAGTTGACGAGTTCATCGAGCGTCTGCATTTCCAGAAGTTCCTTCTTCGAGATTTGCCTCGAGCTACGCTGAGATAGTCCGACTCAAGACCAGCACGGGTGAATACGATTTGACCCTTAGTGTTCCTATTCATTTTGTACTTTACGTGTTGGACTCTTAGTGCCTGTCGTTAATTATTTTCCTGTGTTTTGTAAATACCCATCTGAATTGCATTGTCATGTGTCTAGCCTAAGTGTGCATGTGTGTGTGTAACTACCTTGTGTGAAGAATACATTTTGTTGTGTTTTGAGAACTCTGGGCTTGGACTTGGTCTTTGGATCACAGCCTGCATTCGCTGGCGCACCAGGGGCCCATTACTAATTGTCCTTGCTTTCGTGGGATCATTTTAGGAAGCTGATAAGTTGGCTTTGGAATTTGGTCCGGCGTTGGCACCTCGTTCACGGGGTCTGTGACATTTATGCAACTCGAAAAAGAATAAAATGCTAGATTGCTATAAATGGAAAAGAGAAAGTAGGCCGCTCAAGGTTGCAGTAGCCAAGCAATGAACACAACCTCAATAGGCAGCTGCTATAGCTAGGCATACTGTGTGAGAACAGAAGACAGACAAGAAAGCAGATAGACACATTGTTGTCAGCCCTCCCGTCTGTCATGCATTCTCAAGCTACACACCTAATTATGCGTCACCAAAAAGCCTAACTACCCGCTCTCTTAAGACACGTACCAGCTTGACGACATCTGCATGCCAAACCTCTCCTGGCTTGACGTCCTCTGTCTCCAGGTAGACACCATACAGAGCACGAAAGATCTCGTTTAGCCCGTCCATGCAGCAGCCAAGGGAGAGGTACGGGGCATAGTCAGAAGCCTTCAGCTGGAACCTGCACACATGTGCACCAGTAAAACGCTAGTCAACCCTTTCCGTACAAAAGATAGGCTGAGCTCATCAAATATGCACTTGTAAAAAAGACAAACAACGAGCTCAACTCCTCCAGTGTCGTTTTATTTTTCATGTAGTAGCCCTCAAGGTGCTTCAAACTTGTTTGTTGATCTGTGCTTGTTGCAAACAACAACAAATGGCACAAGGAGCCCATTGAACAGTGAAGTTGTGAACATGCGATCAAACGTGCAGCCAAGCGCACTCTTGTTAAAAGGTAAAAATTTTTTTTCGAATAAACGTCACCGTTCTGAAGTAAATTTCTGCATAGTCTTGTTTCATATGATCAACAGAATTAATCAACAGAAAAAATTTTCATTTTTTCTGCAAGTTCTCATTTTTTTTACTGCCCTTAAAAGGTTAACCTTCTCTGGTGTAATGATTGCACAGGAATCGTGCTGCATCACAAGATAAGTCTGACAGAGAGAAAGACAGAAGTAAAATCTAAGCTTTCAAGTTTACTTGTTATTTTTAAGTTTCTTAATCCTTCAAGTTTTCCTTCTTTCTTTCCAAGCACCACTGAACAGTGGAATCCTTTACCGGGCGTCATCTGCGGATTGCAACTAAATGGGTTTTTAATTAAGACTGGCTGAACAATTAATCTATCAACAAGAAAGTTGTCCCTAGAAACTATTTTACTGCACTTGATGTTTGCTTTATGTCACTCTGTCAATCTTATTGTGCCTGTCTTTCTTGCTTTCTGAATTTTCTATGGTTACAACAATATAACTTCTGCAGCAGCCCACGTGGAGCTGTCGGCAGGTATGCAAACATAAACCAGACTTCCATTAAAACAAGCTCGAAAGGACCATGAAAATTTGTACGTCTTAATGGAAGTCCATCCTTCACAGAATCAATCCACAAAACCACAAATCTACTATTCCTGGGTGTACCCAAAGATCCATGACACAAAAGAATAAATGCAATTGCAATAAATCTGACATTATGGTGTTTTACATGCCAAAACCACGATAAATTGCAATCAAATGAAAAGGCAGATGTAAAAAGACATATTTTCTGCATTTGCATGATACAAAGCTGCACTCTCATTTAAGCTATTGAGTAATCATTGCTTGCCAGCGCAAATCTGAAAACCTGTGCACTGTCAGGAATGTTGACGTTTCAGCTAGCTTCCTCAAAAATTCGTCAGTGTCTTAATGTTGTTGCAAAAAAAAAAAAAAAATGCACCAAGCTTATTCAAGACATTACCAGCTACATCAAGTAAGAACACAGCTGGCGTTTGTGGCTCCTGGGCAGCGCTTGCACCACCATTATCAAACCAGGGAAGCACTTCAAAGACTTCCTCAATTACTGCTTCTATGGCATCATTTCTGCAGAATTACAGATCATTATTTACAACTGGCACAGCTGTTTACGTCCACAAAAGCACCATTTGCTTCTCATGCATGATCATCAGCCTATTTACATCCACTGTAGGATTAAGGCCTCTCCAAGTCCTGTCCTGTCCTGCAAAAGTTGACTCCATCTTATGCCTGCAAATTTCCCAATCCCATCGTACCGCCTAATCATCTGCCCATTTCTTTTCCCGCATTTCCCTTCCCTAGGCACCCATCCTGCAATTCTAACAGACCACCGGTTACCTGACTAACTCTATCAGACCACCGGCCTGCACAGCTCCATTTATTCCTCTCGATGTCCACCAGATTATTAGCTACCGCCATTTGCTTTCTAATTCACACTGCTTTCTTCCTGTTTCTTGATGTTATGCCTAACATTTTCTCTTCCATCACTCGTTAACTTCCTCTCAGGCTTCTTTGTTAAGCTCTAAGTTTCTGCCCGATATGTTAGTACTAGCTTCTCGTGTAGCTATAGCAGAGTTGCCTCTTTGAAGTCTACCAATGTGAGCCTGCCGCCGAGCAGAATGGCATGAGTCAGCGGTAGACGTGGAAGTTCGGTCTAACCAAAGCAGAGGTTCGCATTAGTTTATTTATGATCGTTATCTTTTTTTTGCATTAGGTCTGTTGGAAACTAACCAAATGTTCACACATTGTTCCTCATATCCTCCTAAGACCCCTTGTACAATACATTGCACATTGCCTTTAACATTTTTTTTGAAGTTCACTCGGAAGTGATTACGCAAGGTATTCATTCTGGGTATGAAGTACGGTGCATGTGTAACTGTAAAGAAGTGGCTTACCCATATTCTTGTTATCCGCTTTCGAGAAATTTGACACTCAATTGATTTAGACCTCTGTGTCGTCCCAGGCGGCCGAAAGCAACCTTGAGGTGTGTTTCGTAATCACTGAGATCTCGTGACAATACGGGACACGGCAGCAACATGACAATGCACTACGCATATTCCATCTTCATCTCCGCGTTTAAACAATGAAATGCGGTTCTTACCATAGCAAACATGAGGAGATAAGAGAGACTGTTATTTTTTTCACGTACATGTACATGGCGATGCAGTTTCTGGCAATTTAACCGTGGTATTTAAGATTTAAAAATTGTTTTTCAAGTTCATAACATAACAGTAGACAATAAAAACCACCTTGAAGTCCGATTATATCCCATAGTTGTGTTTCGGTTTCAGGAGGATACCTAAGACTTCGACGTAACTTGGTTTGTCATAACAAAAGTTTACTGTAAAATAAAATATAATCTTATAAATCACCGTCACAGCAACTGTGATTACATAACATATCTAGACTTGACACTGCAGACCACTGGATCTCCCTGAAGTTTCAGAAAAGCTCACATGTTGCGGCACACTGCGATTAGGGCTCTGTGCCACACCTCTGCCTTAACCCTTTGCGGTCCAAAACTTTTACCCACTTTCCAGCTGTCCTGGTCCGAAACTATTTTGCCAGTTTGTGGCACTGCGAAGAAAACCACAAACTGTGGAAGAAAAACTCGCAGGATATTTATTTTTTATCTTGCATTCTGCAGGCAACTCCTCTAACGATATTTGAGCAGCGTGTGATACTGCTTGAAGCATTCTCCTGGGTGCAGGCCAGGGTTGTTACTTCAGGTTTTGCAGAAAAACACAGTTTCCCTCCTGCCTCAGTTCGTTTTTTGATTGCTACAATCAGCACAGTCCTTGCTGCTACGACCTGGGAGCTTGTAGATGAATTGGCTCCTCCCATCTAGCCTTTCCTCGCACTCCTTCCGCGCAGACGGGCCCCGCTTTTTGGCTCTAGCCCTCGCGTCACTCACCAGCTGTTGGATGAGGTTGCGGCAGTACTGCAGATGTTGCTGTTCTTTATCACCATGATTCTGTAGCTGTGTGCACCTCAAAATAAAGTTATTGACAATGGAAACCTCTAGAAGCTTTCACTACATGCACCACCGTAAAACGCATGCGGTGAGAAAGTGGTCATGCTTCTCAGCGAACTGCGCGAACGTGCGGTTCCGCGCGCAAGTAAGAACGCTCTGGTATCCAGAAGCCGTGCTGAACATTGTGCTGCACCCTAATGCAAAAAGAAGTAAACTTCAACAAACAAAGTTTATTTATTCCTCACAAGATTGCAGATCATGTATACAAAGAATGCGCATCGCAGTCAGAAAACCGTGAAATTTAACCCTCGAACACCCTTGTCGGGATTGCCCGACAGCGGACCGCTACAGCCGTATTGCGTTGTCGGGCCCTGCCTGACAACGGACCGCAAAGGGTTAATGCCAGCTGGGTGACTTTGGGTGCATGCAAACAGCCTTAAAATAATTTGTGGCAATTTTTCACATACATTTAAAATTGTGAATTTAGGGATCTGAAGAAGAAAGCATTTATTTGTGGCGATGCTTTGTCAGCATCGTCATTAGGGATCCGAGGTGTCACAAGCTGTCTACTAAAGTGATACTAATACGCAGAGTTGGTGACAGAGGGCTTACATGTACTACGAAAAGCTAAAGTGGTATTTCTTTTTTAGTTTTTTTTTTCACTGAGGTGCACAAAATATAAATTTATGATGCCAAAAACAAAATTCGGACCAAAATGGTTATAGGCCAACTGCAATGATACTTCACTTAGGCTTTATAATTGAGTAGCCTGTACCATTGAAACGACCTTGGCAAAGATGGCGCTAGTAATTGTCAATTACTTTTAATTAACAGCCTTCTGTAAATAGCTCAGATCAATAGATGATGCACGTAATTGGAGGTCGATGAATATAACGCAGATCCCAGACCATGGCCTCTGAGATGTTTAGCGTGCCACAAGCACTGCCTGACCTCAGAGATGTCTAGGCCAGACACTACACTGCGCTGGTTCTCAATGTTCTCAATTACGGTGAATTATGACAGCAGCATTTTCCCTGAGTGTTGGTATCAAAAACGTCCATTTTTCCCAGCCTTTTGTGTTGCATCCACTTGGAACTTTTAAAGTAAAATTTTGCAAAGCGGCTGCTCAAAGTATCTACACTACATGAAACTAGGTTTTTGTATAAGGTCAAATATTTGCTGCAGTGGGCCTTTAAAATGACTAAAGTTGCAGGCAGAATCGGGGGCCTTCTTCATTGCGCCATTTTCATTCCTAGAAATGTCATGATTGAAACTAATGAAGGTTGTGTGCCTTAAGAGGAAGCTTTAGCTCTACCATTTATACTAATCTACCGTTTATACTAAAGATGATTGCTCCTTACCTAATTTTGACGAAGTTCCCAATCAACCCCCTATGAATGACATTGAAATAAATGAACAGGGTGTATTAAATCTCATATTGAACATCGATAGCAAAAAGAGTCCAGGACCCGATAACATTCCTAATGAGTTTTTGTATAGATATGCAGAGTGGACCGCTAAATACCTCACAGTTATCTATCAGTCTTCAATTTCTACTGGCTGCTTCCCATCTGCTTGGAAGTGTGCGAAAATTGTTCCGATTCACAAAAGTGGTAATAAGTTGGATGTTAAAAACTATAGACCTATTTCATTAATTAGTACTTGTGGCAAATTACTAGAGCATATTGTCTCCAAACAATTATCCATATACCTCGCTGATTTCAATATCCTGGATCGCTGCCAACATGGTTTCCGTAAGCAGCACTCGACAATAATTCAGTTGGTTGAATTAACACATGATCTCGCAAGTGCCTTGAACGAACGCAAACAACTAGACATAATATTTCTTGACTTCGCCAAAGCCTTCGATAAAGTTTCCCACCCTAAATTGCTCCTAAAGATTAATAAAATTTTCAAAAATCCGATGATCACTAAATGGTTTTCATCCTACCTCTCCAACAGAGAACAGTATGTTGTGCTTGAAAACTGTCGCTCTGATCCCTCAAGGGTACTATCCGGTGTACCCCAGGGTAGCGTTTTGGGTCCGCTCCTTTTTTAAATTTTCATTAATGATATGCCAAATAACATCACAGTACCCATTCGCCTGTTCGCAGACGATTGTGTCTTATATAACAAGGTAGAACATCCCGATGACCAGACTCTTCTCGAGATAAACTTGCAAAAGATAAAAAGCTGGTGTGACACATGGCAAATGGTATTAAACACCACAAAAACTGTTGTCATGATGGTCACGAGAAAAAAGAAACCTCTGTTTCATACATACTCTGTTGATAAAACTTCCTTAACAAGGGTTTCCGCTCGTAAATAACTTGGTATTACTATTGCGTCCGACTTAAAATGGAATGCTCATATCGATGACGTGTGTACCAAATCACGCAATGCACTATGGTCCTTAAGAAGACGCATTCACAGTGCAACTCCTGAAATAAAAATTATGGCATACAAAACGTTAATTAGACCAATCTTGGAGTACGCCAAAATAATATGGGACCCTTACACGGTAACGAATAAATCTAAACTTGATAAAATTCAACGCCTCGCTTTAAGGTATTTTTATAATAAGTACCGGCGCCATGACTCCCCTCAGAACTTAACAAAATTGCCAATCTACCCTCTCTAGAATCTAGAACTTCCCTCGAAAGACTGAAATTTCTCTTTCTTGTCATTCACGATTTCGTTAGCATAAATAAAAACGAATACTTTTTTTATCCAACCAGACACCTATTTTAGACACAGACACAGTATGTACATTCCCCCTCCCTCTGTCTGTATTGATTCTTTTAAATTTAGTTTTTTCCCCAGGGCTATCAATGAATGGAACGGGCTACCAGACACTATAGTCAAACTATCATCAATAGGTGAATTTCAGGAAAAAGTTAAGTCTATATATTTTACATAATTTGTCCCCTGTGACCTTAATTTGTTCATGAGCATACATACCTCTATAGTGGTTTTCTAGAAAGTGTTCATCTGTCAGAATATTTGCTGAACTATGAAGACAGTAATACAAGCGTAATGTTGTGATCCATACCGCATGTTACTTTTGCCAAGTAACATGATGATGTTCCCCTACCTGCCAAGGAATGTACCACTTTGTACAGTAGAACCCCGCTGTTACGTTCCCGGGTGCTGCGTTTTCCCGGCTGTTACGTCGTTTTCGGCCGGTCCCGGCACAGCTCCCATAGAACCCAATGCATTGGTAAACCCGCTGTTACGTCGCAACTGTGGGACCGTTCCCGCATCATACGTTGCGAACTGCCACACCGCGCCGGCCCGAGCGGCCATTTTGACTTTTCATGTCGCTTGGCTTGGTTGCTTGACGATGGCATTGGCCGCCCAAAGTGCTGGGGGCGACATTTATTACGTATTTTCGGTTTCCGCCAGCAAAAGTATGGCCTTTGATATCCGCTTTTGCTATCTAAAGATGATGTCTATCACGCGTTGCGGCCCTAAAATTGCTTTTGGCTCATAGATGTTCCGTATAAAGTGCAAGGGCAATAACGCCGTCGCCGCGCGCCGTATGCTTTCTTTCGCGCGCGAGACGCAGTCGTCGGCTCCCGTCGCACGCATTCACTCACACATACAGCATACGTCGCCGCGCGCCGTTTGCTGTATGTGCGAGTGAAAGCGTGCGAGGGAAGCCGCGCGTCCGTATGCTGAATGTGCGAGTGAAAGCGTGCGAGGGGAGCTGACAACTGCGTCTCGCGCGCGAAAGAAAAGCAGGGAGGAAGCGCGCCTCCTTCCGTTGCGCTCGAGGCACCAGCGAGGGGGGGGGGGGGGATAGCGGGCAGCGTTGTGCTCTGGCATCATACTGCGCGGCGGCGCGCGGTCCCGCTGGCCGTATCTTGAAAGCGATCTGCGTGGGGGCAGATTCTACGCAGTGTAGGTGCATCTGCGGCTCGTGGCCTTGTGCGTGCTGCGTGTTCTCGGCGCTCAGTTTGGGTTGAAGCGATAGACAACAGCACGAAGTTCACTTCGCTCGCTTCTGCAGCGGCGCTTAACTGCGCGTGTCCGCGCTCATCAAGTGTGATGTGTTCATGTTTGCCTGTGGGCGCTGACACCATGTTTGTTAATTATTTAATAACTGAATGTTTACAAGTTTATACGGACTATAAAACTACTATTCTTACTTTGTATAGCTCATCGCAATCGATACTTTGGCTGTCGGGCGAAACTACTTTTTGTCGCACATAAGAATTAAAATAATATTGTGTGCAGTTCAACACTACTCCCATTTCTCAATTTTTCCTGTTTCCTGGCTCTTGCGTTTCCCGGCTCTTACGTTTTTTTTTACGGTCCCGTGAAAGACGTAACAGCGGGGTTCTACTGTATGTTCTTTCTGTACTTTCCACTCCTGTAATGACCCATTGTAGGGTTGACAGTATTAATAAATAAATAAATAAATAAGCTCGGGCCTAACTCCGATGCCGCCTATTCAAATGCATGGAAAATGCAGAAACACTTTTCTGAAATAACCACCGGGCCAATCCTAATGAATTGTTGCATTTGAGAGAGAAAGTTAATTTCTAATGACTCTTGCAAGCAGAATTTCGATTTAGTGCCTGTATGTGTTAGAAGAAATTTTCAAATAATGTTAGGTTTGAAAAAAATAGAAGCACAAAGTTAAAAAATCCGTAGCTCTGCATGAAGAACAGATGTAGGAGGTCTGTAAACTGCACCCGTTAGGGCATCCAAAGTGGAAAATTTTGATATGTCAATTTATATCTTACGTGAATTTGTGACATCGTTTACAAGGGTTGTGCAAAAGCTCTACTCACATATTAGTGGTTTAGTTGAGAGCCATGTATATCAATTTTGTCCGCTTTAGATGTACAATTTACAGAGGTGCAATTTACAGAATTGTGATATCTTTTCAACGCCAAGTTAGAGTTGTAAACTTCATAGTTTTGTTTTTTTAAAATTTGAGATTTTCACCACTGTTTATTAAGAAATTGATGACCTAAATCAAAAATTCGCAATTAACAGTCACTAGATTCTATCTCTTGCTTTTAAATGCAGCAAACCTCATCAATAGGAGCCCCAAAGCTAAAACTTCCTCTTAAGCCTGTGAAGAGTTACTTGCAATTCACAGAACTGCAGACAATGTCAGGTTCTCCGGTGCCCAACTCGGATTGCCCTGTTCAAACACACACAAAAGGCAGAGATGCTCTAATTACAAAATATTTGCATGGAATTGAATGAAAGTTGTTGCATTAAAAAAAAAGAAAAGAACATACCCAATTGACTGTCAGCATCAAAAGCGTTGTGGCCATCTTTCTTTCTCATTCAATTAGTGTGTGTGCTGTTTAAGTCCTAAATAATACGTACCAACTAGATGACCAGTAAAGTCACTCATTATTTTTAAATTTCGGGGACATTACAACTTCTGTCTCGGCCTAAAATTAAAAAATAAGATTCTGGGGTTTTACATGCCAAAACCACAATTTAATTATGAGGCATGCTGTAGTGGGGGACTCTGGATTAATTTTGACCACCTCGGGTTCTTTAATGTACACCCAATGCACGGTACACAGGCGTTTTTGCATTTCGCCGCCATCAAAATGCGGCCACTGCTGCCGGAATTTGATCCCGTGAGCTCGTGCTTAGCAACACAACACAAAAGCCACATAGTAACACAGCGGGTCTGTCTCAGCCCATATTCAAGTGAACACGGTGTGCTACGACCACGTGATAACAGGGACATTGTCATGGTACTCACTTCGCTTGTCGTGCACAGGATGTGTAATAAGGGACGTCCCAAGCTTGAAGCACCTGAAGAAAAAGAAAGACGAAAAGCATACGATGAATTAGGAAGATATAAAAAATATGTGGATCCGACACACAGTGAGAATCGGTTTAAGCTAAGCTTCTTTCTAGTGTTTAGGAGGAATGCTTTTCTAGTTTAATGACCATTTGCAAGTACTGATAACAAGATAAAATTGGACACATCACAAGAAAACACCCCCTCACTCAACATATACTTGTGGTGCTCAAACACTGCAGACATGTCCGACAAAAACCAGAGTCTAAAACACACAGTGAACCAAACTCATCCTCCACAAAGTGTTCCTTCAAGTACTTATTTGCACCAATAAAAGACACACACCTGCGCTGCCAGTGTCTCATATCACTGCGTATAAATAATGCATGGCTTCGCATTTGCAAGCAACTGTGCCTTCGCGTTCCAAGCCATTTGTCACTGCATACCGATGCTGTTTCACTTCGCACTTTTGGACAAAATGTTCACCATGCTCCTCAGCACTCGATGATGCTCCACTTTGCGCTTATTAGCCAGCATTCTTAAGGAGAAGCTTTAGCTATGGGGCTCCCATCTAAACAAAACTTTTTTTAAAACCTCTTTGGCAAAAACTAACCGCACAATGAAAAGATGGTACTGGCGACTTGCGTTCTACCATGGAGGAGCCCTCGATTGCGACCACGCTCCGGATGTCAGAGGTAAAAGTGCAGTTCTCGCCATCTAGCAGCAGAGTGCAGCATCAGCGCATCGAATGTGATTGCTTTTCTTCATATTTCGGGCTGCCAAGTTGGGGCTGTGGCCCCTACACGGGCGCTGCCCGTACTCGAGATTATACGGTAATGTGTTTAGTGCTTCTACTCGCACTAACAACTTCACTGTAAAATGTACTAATGTTCTTGAAACAGTGTTGAGGAAATGCTTAGGTATACCATGTGATCATCGATGAAATGTTTAGGAGTTGCAACAAAGTGTTGCTGTCTAGAGGGCGGGCATGGTGACTGAATAACCCAGTGTGTTAATCTCCAAGCAAGTTTCGCTTGCAAGTAAACCACTAACAATGGCACTGACATAAGCATGCTTACCAAGACAGTGACCACACGATGGGCACTAGTGATCAGTGCTGTAGATGAGTTGTAGGTGTTAAGCCTTTGAGGGTCAATGACATAAATATAGGGCACCACAAACAAGTCCCAAATGGTCAATGCCGCATATTTACGGAGCCGTCTGTATGTTTGAAAAACGCACCAATTTTTCAACTCTGTTGCCCAGTAAGTGCTGTTACCCTGTGTGGATACAAGGAATTTTTTTTTTTTGCTCCATAGTCTCTTGGTTTGCATTCCACAGCTTCTGGACTGAAGCTGGTGTTTCAGCAACCTTTGCGTATCTGCACGGCGGTTAGTTTTTATTTTGTCTCTCAGGCTGCTTCGATTTGTTGCAATCGTAAAACTTATCTCTTATCTGGTTTCTAATTTCTCGAAGGGTCACTGCTAGATGCTCGCTTGTCTGTTGCTCACAGGAGTGTGATTACATCTGTTCACAGGCGGGCACTGGTACACACAAACGATGATGGTGTATACAAATGATGTTGCCATGCCTGCGTTTCTTTTCTCGAGACTTGGCTCGCAAAAACTGATTGCCCCTCGTAGGCAATGGAAAGAAGGATTACTGCAAGTTTCTGACTTGCTTGGTTTTTCTGACGGGCCCACAACGATCAAGTTTTCTTGCGTACGCTCACATAGACGGTTTGATTACGCTATAGGCGTGCACGCTGGTTGTGCACGCCCATGAGGAGTCGCAAAATAAATTGACCTTCAAAGCGTTAACAAATGACAAGTCACCTAGTCCACACCGATACTCGATCTATGCCAAAAATGTTTTTTTTTCTCTGCTACTCAGCTCCACTCGGTAAGTACAGACACAAGGAAGAGAGCTGCGCTGACGTCAGATGGCAAAGTAGCCAATCAAAAAGGTAGTGGGAAAACGCTGGCTGCTCCCTGTACTTCAGCTCGGGCTGTAATGGGTCTGCGAACCGAAGCAACTTAGTAGGCAGCCTGGTAGACCAAGTACAAACTCTGCCGTCACAGTGCAGAGGCCAAGTCTACAGCGCTGGGTGACGTAAGCACTACGAGGACTATGATCGTCACAGGCGTCTGCATAACATATTAACCCGAGACATTGTTGGAGGCAAACTTCGCAAAGTTTGTACAGCCATGACTGCTTGCAGTACGTCGCATAACCTTGTACCCCTTATACTATCAGCACCTGATAACATCCATATGGAAAGCTATGCCAGGTACTAATTCTGCCACCATGGTGCAGTTGGTACGCCTACAGCACACAGTGATGCGTGCACTGTGACAACCTAGAGTGCTACAGTCGTTACCGCCATATGCATAGCCCGTGGCTCGGGACAATGCAGGAAAATGTCGGCAAGTTAGTGTTGCAGTGTTTACATGTGGTATGCCATGTGATTTACATTATTGATAGTGCATCATCAATAGTACTATTGTATTATCAATGTTACTTTCAACAGTTTATGTACTATCGTCAGTTTGATAGTGCCTGAACTATTGATAGTACTGATTGTATCATCTATAGTTTTACTGCTACAAGCTGGCCACAATCTTGGTGACCAGTGAGCGTCCTCTGGTATATGCAGTCTAAAAAGTCCCTGTTATGTACACGTAACAACATAATTTCACTGCAAAAGCATTTAAAAGCTGAAAACTGGGTTTGCTGCACCACCCATCCACCCTTTCTGTTACACTGTCCTCGCGATGCTGTCGTAATCATTGAGTTGTCGTTATTGTGACGTTGTCAGCCCACCTCCTCAGCCTCGCCATCACAGTACAGCGAAGAAAAACAAAACTTTGTTCGTCACTGTCACGGGGGCACCAAACTCTTGCCCTTGCTGCAATGTGCAAATGGGATTTGAATGCTAAGATAACCACAGCAGTATCGCGCAGCTCGACTGCTTAGTAATTTCCGTGCAGAGCAGCAGGCTAGAGCACGCTAGCTCAGGCCGAACTCTCTGCCTTCCTTCAAATAAATTCCCTCTTTCTCTTGTGCCACACACAGACTGATGGAGGCATCTGTGCACTTATTTCTGTATTTTTATTTTATGCATTCGTTTCAACATTTATCCACTCGTTCAAGTGCCTCCCTGCTTTCTTAGGCCAGAGGGTACGTAAAAAATGTATGTTCTAGTGAAAAAAAAGGAAGTATTTCATTATCTTCTAATGCTATTCCACGCTACTTAGATGAAATCTGATTTATCATAAAGTTTCCCTATTAATGTGCCCCTAGTGAAAAGGGCACATAAACATAAAAACGGATGTTTGTCCCATTTTTCCCAATACCATTGGCATACCACTTGGCTGACTTACACTTTTGTTGCCGCTACCAGATGTCTTCATGTCCAGCATCTCCTTGTAATCATTGTCTGCCCTAGTGACAGAAACAGCATACATGTTTTAGCTTTCATGGGAACATGAAGACAAAGCACGAATAATGCAATGAAACTGCCATAGAGGAAAGAAAGGAGGGAGCATCACGTGACAATCCACAAGCCGAGTAATAAAAAATAGAAAGATAGAATCATGGAAAATACCACCCAAGCATGTGACAGCGAGCAGTCATTTCTAATCGCTAGGCACGGCTGCATTTCGTAGTCGTCTGCTTGTCTGCCGCACCGCTCAGAAGTTTTAACATGTTGCTAATCGTGCAGACACTCCAAAGCAAACATTGGCAATGGCGACAATGTTTCCACGTACCAAGGCCAATAACTACAAATCATGAAATGCAGCGAGCAGAAAGTGAGCACCACGGGATGAAAAAAGTAGCGGTAGGTCTGGCCGCCTGTGGCACTCAAACCTACCAATAACCAAATCAGCATGCTGTTCCTAAGATGCAACGCACGATGTACACATTTCCTATGATTCCCCATTGAAAGCAGCTAGAGAATGGCAGCAGATTAGGTTGCCTTGTGAAGGCTGAATGCCTGACGTCATGCTTAAGTCGGTCCATATGCCTTGTGACAAACACTGCCAAAAAAAGCTTTCTTTTTCTTTTCTTCATGGAAACTTCCTTGTTCAATAAATTCTCATGGCTCAGTGATTGTGACTTGCTGCTACTGAACAGGAGGCAGCACGTTGAATTCTAGGTAACACAATCCCACCTATTCAGGTTGCTGGCACCTCAAGGTAGCTAACTGCTTGCAAGACAAATTGCAATGCAAGAAGAGCTAAGTGTGAGTGCCACCCTTCAATCTCATCTTCCTTCTCGGTAGATATCATTTCCTTTTGGGCCGCCTTCTTTGTTGTTTCTGGCTTGTAAAGTTCCAGAATGGACGACTATCTCAAGCATGCAACAATGCTTTACAAATTATCTAATTACAGTATAGACCACTTATAACGTAACCACTTATAGTGCAGGACCGGATATAGTGCGGTCTTTTCAGACTCCCGTTAATTTTCCCATAGCACTCCATGTATACATGTATCGCTTATAGTGCAGTTGCGGGAAACTAAATACCGGTTACAGTGCAGCTGCCTGGGAGCACAGAAGTCAGCGGAGACGGCGAACGCTCCCCTCAAACGGGCGCCCCAAGGAGTGCTCGAGGAAGAAAGAGAGACGAAGTGGAGGAGAAGGGCACGTGGTGCGAACGAACAGCCAGTGAGGCTGAAACCAGAATCTTGAGTGCGAGTTGTGAAATATCACCGCTCGCATAGCGAGCAAGGGCTACAAAACTGCCAACACCGACCAACGCTCGCTTCACGATAACGGCAGTAAACGAAACTTCAGGGGAGCGGGCGGCGCCGGCACGGCACGGCGAAGGGCGCACGCGGAGACCGTGGAATGTGAGGGAGGAGGGCGGCAGGGAAGCGGATTTCGCCTCGGCAACTCCGCCGCTTCAGTGGCTCCCCTCGCCCTCCCTTGTAGCTCCCTCACTTTCGACTGTCACGGTGCACGCCCGCCACCGTGCAGGCGCCGCCGCTCCAGCCGGCCCTGCGCCAGCTCCCCGAAGTTTCGTTTTCTGCTGTTATCGAGAATTGGGCGTTTTCCAGCGTGGGCAGTTTCATTGGCCGGCCTGGGACAGCGCCGCTGCTTCCCTCTGCGCTGTAGCCGCAGCGTGCAAGGTCAACACGTGACTAGGAGGAGGCGTTCGTGACTAGAAAGTAGAAGAATAAAGGAGAAAGAAGGGTTCACTGCCATTTTCTATGCGTGGCTACGGTAGCGTGGCTGAGACGTCGGCACGTACAGGCATGTTCTGGCACAACGCAGAATCGGCGACCTTGCCATTTGAAAGAGGGTGAGATTTCCGCCACGTTTTCTTTTTCTTTTTTTTTTGTTCGCGAGCGACATTGAGGGGTCTCTCCCAAGCTTTTACTCTATGGCGGTGCCGGAGCAATGCCGGTCGGAGGCGCCGCCGCGTGATTTGGTTCGAATTAACGAGATTCGACTGTAAATTGAATGAAAACATTCTAGCCGCATTCCTCGACTGTCGCATATGCGTGGCGGCTCGGTGCACATGTTTTGCATATGTGCGGGGCTTGAAAATTGTTGCTTTGGTTATGGTGCGGCACCGCTTATAGTGCGGATATTCGCGACTCTGTCGACTTACGTTATAAGCGGTCTACACTGTAGTTAACTTTAGTGTGAAGATTGCATTTGCAGTATTGAAGTGAGTCAGTGCTTGAGGCACTTCCATTTCAGTAAGAATCGTCAATGAAACACCCATTTTCAAGATATCCACATTTGGAATGTCCTACAAAACCCGCTGTAATATAATAAGTGGAATATCAATGCGGTGCATCACATCTTTAGGAAGTAGGTAATACTTCAAAACTGCTGCCAGTCACTGCTGTCTTGAAGCTACTGCCAATTCTTTTTGTGATTTACATGTTATACATTTTCTGGGATAATTTTTTTCTTGTACCATTCAGATTGTCTTAAAGGGATAGTGAATAAAAACATTGCGGCCAAGATTTTTAACTCCAAATGACAGCTGGGGCACTGAAGGTGGTAAATGCAGTGCTCTTTTCAAAAAGAAATCAATAGACAGTATTTCATTTACTGATTTTCTTATAAGCTATTGCACCAAGCAGCCATAGTGGGAAACACAGGATGTGATGTCAACCCTACTGGAAGTATTGCTGGGTACTCCAAGATGGTTTGTGCGATCTATGGGATACGAACAATTGTGTCTTCTGAGTGCAATTGTGATGCATTCCTAATTTTTTCATACTTCTGTTCAGTATCCCTTTAAAGAACTGCTACCCATTTACTGAAATGCATTTTTAATAATCTGGCTTTAAATATATAAACAGCAGCATGGGCCCCCTAAGGTAAATGCAATTGGTAATTTTAAGATAATTATTGGAACACTTAATTTGCTAATCATTTACTGTCATTCATGGTGCAAGTAGTGCTCTCCTGTTCAAGTAATCCTGCTGAAGTGGTAGAACTGTGCTACTAGCCACAGGCACACTTTTTTAAACCTGTGCAAAAAAATAGAAAATAAGGCAGTGTGTAACCATGACAGTACTAAACAAATGCTAAAGGCAAACATAGATCAAAGTGCAACTTTTACGTCACCCTTCCGGAAACCTCTCAATGTTTGTTACATGCTAAATGGTTCCCTTATGTAGGAAGTGTAGAACGTGCCAGCAATCTCAGAGGTGATGCTCTGTCATGTGCTAATGCACGCTTCAAGTCAGAGGTCTGCACAGAGAGGGCGCCACACTACCATAAAAAAGCATAGACAGAGCTTGGTCAAGATAACAAATACCAGGAAGAGTTTTGTAGAAAAACCCAATAAATTGGGTAAAATGTTGTTTCTTTCCCACTGTTGTCTTTTCCCCAGAATGCAGAGTAGTGCTATGCATTTTGTACTACTATGTCTACACCATTTTCTCACTTATTTGAAGCTATGTTATCAGTAACAGTGATGCTCTAGTCCTCCTGGATGAGCATTCTACAACTTTTGTTCGACTTGACATTTGACTTTAGTGCACCTTGAACCAGTATCACTTTCGAAAGAGACAAGTTGCCATTTTTTTCTTTTTATTAAATTTTCTCCACCATGTGGATTTCTGCAGAACTGGCTTGCCTATATCACTCCTGATGAGTGGTTGGGGTTATTGCGTGCTGGTACTGGAGGCAGTGTGATACAGAGCACCTTTTCAAGTTACAGGTGCCATCTTGAACATGGCCAAAAGTAAGAAGGCAACTAACCTGCTCATACAAAGAATCTTTAAATGTGTAAAAAAAAGAGAGGGCACCAAAACAGGTGCACACAAAGGACGCATACACTGGCTCCCCACTTCTTGACTGTTTCTTTGGATAGTCATGAGTAGAAAAGCTTTTGAATACTCATCATCCCAAAATATCCACATTGCTGTTCAACAAAAGTCATGCTAGCACAGTCTGTAACGACTGTGCAAATTATTCCTGTGAGCCCAGGCCCACACTTCCCTCAATAGAGATGGTAATCTCTTTGGCATACACCAAAATTATTGACAGCATGATCAGATCGTAAGGACACTGCACTCTGCAGCTTTTCTGCAATCCAGAGACATAGTTACACTAGTGCAAATAGTGATAATGAAAACCAAATAGAATGTTTATGACATAAACTAAAAAATGCAGTGTCATTCAAACAGGCCGCTATCGATCATAGATCAGCAGTTTTTGTATTTTTATGGTTATTTGTATTGTCGTTTATATTCTTTACGTAAACTTAGCTTGTACCTTCCATTACAATTATTTCATTCTTCTGTACTATTTATTTTAACCTATGTACCTACTACTCCTTTCTCTAATGCCCATGGGCCTTGAGCGTATTGAAATAAATAAAAAAAATTGAATGACAATGAAACTGACTCTAATATAGACTGAACAGGCACAGAGTGAATAGTTTCTAAGCAGGATGCAGGCATCTCAGGTGCCTTCAAAATTATGCTGCCTAGCTCTGGTTCAGCAATGCACCATTTTACAGGAGGGTAACACCTATTAGTCCCAAATCCGCTAATCAATCATTACTTTGCGACAAGAGTGGGAGATTGTTCAATGACTGAGGCTGCATGTTAGCTTGCAGTGTGTCAATGAGGATCTGCCTTTCACCTTGAAATTGAAGACAGAGCCAAATATGCTCAGCCACATGGGCCGTTTCGCAAATAGAAAAAATACCCTAATCGAGTAATTTATTAAAGAAAATGTGCTGCTTAGCTGATAAAAAAATTGGTGAGGGTAACAGGTTTTCAGGCAGACTTGCCGGGAGTGGTTATCCAATTTTCACCTGGGCTTCAGTTGTGACGAGAGGATGCCCAAGAACTGTTCGACGACGTCGGGGCTGCCTGCTATGCTGCCACGCAAAACGCGGTGTGCAAAGCTGGGAAACCCGCAGAGTTGCGCAAGACGGTGCCGCGCCCCCAAGAGCTCATCCAACAGCTCGCTCTGGTGCTTATCCGGATAAAGGTAGGCACGGTACGCAGCCTCTCGCACCTGGAATCGCATGTGCGACAGTTTGGGGAGAACCTCTGTTTTGTAGAAAGGACACTAAACAAGCATATTATGCTAGTCTCAATTGGCAAACTCAACTTCTGGAACACTTGAAATATTACTCTTACCGTGTGCATAGTCTCGGTAAGCCAGAAACGACAAAAAAAACAAGATGAGCTTGACAATCCCAAGGTAGTTCCTTGCGCCATAACGAGATTTGTAGAGCATCTGTTCTACAAAGCTCAAACAACAATTTCGCTAGAATCTCATGGAACCTAAGACTCAGACTAGCGAGTTTTGATAACTTTCTTTCAACAAGAACAGCCCAACCATGCAATAACACTTTGAAATCTATGACGGCATACTAATATAGCAGCACCGCAGCTCAGGCACAAGTATCAAAAAGAAAGACTCAGCCTTTCATTTTCTTCACTATAACCCAAGCAGAATTAGCTGACGACCAATAATTGACAATAAATTGGGATACAGAAGGCTGCTGATTTTCTTGGCCAGTCTTATGTCAGCACTAGTCAGGCCACAACTGGTGGCCAATTATGCTGGTACAGAATTAGTCAGGGACCTTGGTCCAAGGCAGAACACCACTTCCCAATGCCCCAGCAGACTGGCAGTGTTGGAATAATGCTTTGTCGCTAAATACGGCCAATGCACTGAATTCATTGCAGTACACAATCATGGGACAGAATTGCAGCAAGGGAAGTACGCATGTTTTCTGAACTACTTATAACCATATGATAGCAGCTACACAGCTTAGGCGTGGAGCACAAACTTTGATTCATCCAATCACACCACCAGGGAATTGCAGTGGTTTGTGAGAAATACTTGCTACACTTCCCAAGCAGCATACATGCATATATGCATGCCATACGAGTTTTTCCCACGGCATTAGCAGGTTCTAGCACGGAACTCGTATCGAGATTTTGTGGTGGCAGAAGATTATGCACAATAAAAGTACTTTGCGGAAAATAATAAAATGATAAAACTATGAGGCAGTATGCATGGCTAAGCTAGGACTGAGTGCCTGTCAAAACAAAATGTGCAAGTTTAACGGAAAGTCCTTTCCTTTGATCTCGGACATATTGGAGCCATCTAAAAATTTATGTTGGGCCATGTAAGGCATAACAATGGCCAGCAGTTGACACAGCGTAGGAAGACTGGTAGTTAGCCAATGTGGGGCTTGTATATATAGCCATGCTTGTCCCAGGTTAGACTGCCAACATCGAACCAAGCTAACCTTAATTGGCTACCACACACCGAGTCAAGGCTGGGCCAGAAGAGTTATCCTATTGGTACGCAAACATTTCCTGTGAAATAATTGCAAATTATTATTCTTGTCTTGAAGAAGTACTGCCCCAGAATACAGTAACCCAGTGTCACTCTTCGGTGTCCCTTTTAGTATTTTTTTGTAATGTGCGCTGATAATTTGTCCCAGAGCAGCACATTTGAGAAGCACCAAGGCACACAAATAAGGACAGTCACAAAATGGTTAACTGCAAACGACTGATTTACCCTTGAAAGGCACGATTTAAAAGGAAGATTTACATCAGGAACTCATATTTAAGTACCGGGTATTTCTTTTTACATGGAGCACTTCTTTAACTGTCTCTAGGCTCCTGTCATATATCCAGATAGGCTATGTGGCTATGCAAACATTAACAGCAAGAAAAAGACCGACAATAATTTCGCTAATTACCAAAAAATATTAATTAACTTTTTAAGTACACCCTTTGAAACCATAGAGTAGTGAAGTAATGTATGCTTAGCAGACATCCATCAAAGGGACAGTATGGGAGGGAGGGGGGGGGGGGGGGGTGAATTCACAGTAACATGAGCAAGCATCACAATGCATCACAAAGGCTCACGCTTTCATTTGACACAATAATGCATCAGCCCGGTGCACCAGAGGCCACCAGCGGCATAAGAAGTGGCAGCAGGCACACAATCCGAGCATTTCAGTTCACTCCCCAAGCACTGCACAGTCACAACAATCAAACCCGAGAATTGAACCTAAGACCTCGTGCTTGGTTTGTGCGGTATCTTGTGCTCGAGCCACCACAGCAAACATTTTGAAATGTAAGCGGACAAAAAGCATAACTCACCAGCTCATTGTCAGCATCTGTGTAGAGACCAGGGACAATAACATGCTCCCCATCACTGGCAAAGCTAAGAGCAAAAAAAATTGTTTGATTTAAAATATGCGCAAATAAAGCATGGAAACATAGTGATTGTCATGGCTGGGCAAGATACCTTGAAATGCGACCTAAATATAGCAGCAGCAAGATACCCATATGTAAACTTTATTTCAGACACTGAGAAAAATATTGCAGATCCAATGCACATTTTGGAAGCTATGTAAAGCAAAGCGTCCGTAAAACGGTTACTTAAATGCTATAAACCCATCGTTCAAGCAGCGCTTTGCAGCACAGCCATTACCTCCCTTTCCAGGAAACCAGCGACACGCACAAGTCCATGCAACACAACCGGCGTGATCCATGCAACTGCAGATTAGAGTTGTCTTCATAATTGGTGCACTTTACTTATAATAACACCATCTCCAGTGTCAGCCCACTTTACTCTTGCATTATCTCCAGACACTGTACAAGAAACCAACTGAGCAAATGTGCAAAACCCCGGGAAAGAAGGCACAGAAAGCTTTGCTTTAATAAAGGAATTATAAGCTTGTTGGCGTGTATTTGTTGCAGTGAGGACATTTAGGGATCGTTTGTTGTTTCACTGCATAATCAGTAGAGAATAGATCCAGTAACTTGCCCATCTGTGGCGTAGAACAGATGGGGCTACATATAGGCCAATTCAAGTGCCGTCCTGCGTGCGTGCAATTCAGCAAGACTGCAGCAGCCATAGTCGGGAAAGTGTGGAAGTGTTCGCAAGAAAGCTTCACTTTAATACAAGACACACATGCATAAATTTTATGCAATACAAACTCCCTCAATGGGATCAGGTGATGCAGCAAACTGGTAACTACTAATGCTGATTTTTATGCTGATAATTTGGGTGGTGGTGATCTGTGTGAAAATATAACCACACTATCCAAATTAGTCAGAGATTCGAAGCCCACGGCAAGACAAATTACACGAGTTCTCCTGTTTCCAGGGCGATGACAGGGCCAGGTTTAACTAAAGAAAAATTAAAATTTGAAACTGAGTCAGTGAACCTAATGAATTTTAATGGAGGTATTAAGGACCCAATTGTTGGCTTCTAATACAACAGAATCTGCACTAAGAATTCATAATTTATTCCACAAAGAATCATTTTGTAGCGCACAATATTAACTACCAAACTTCTACATGCACAAGAGCGCTTGTAGTCAATGCCATCTCAAGAGAGTCACTGCTGCACCATCTTCCCCTTTGTTCACACAAAGGAGACAGTGCGCCTGCTGTTACATACCAAACTTTTACCTTAGAATATACCCTGAAAAGAGTACTAAGGCTAGCAAGATCTGGCACATTTTTACATAATAACTACGGTGCAGTGAATGACTGCTATAAGAGCAAAGTTAAATTTACTGACTTGCAATCACACGGAGGCAAACACCATCAAAATACACATAAAATATTGCATATATTGCTATGAAAGATTGTTCAGTATTTCAGGCTGTTAAATTACGGTTGGATTACGCTTGCATGATAACGTTTTTATGACATGATGGTGTTTTTTTGTTCAGTTTTTTTAACCAGAGAAATGTGTTTGTTAGTCATATTACAGAGCGTTGGTCACATTTCTTGAATTTCATGACCCCTTTGGGGGTCATTACAGTATGTCAAAATTTCACCGCAGAATGTCACTTTATCCAGTTTATGTCACCTTTTACCTTATGCCATTTAATTATAAGAATTCCTCATTCAAACAATAAAATTGCATTAGATTACAGCAATACAATGCAAGACCTTTGATTTTCCTCCACAATTTCATAACGCATTTTAGTCAGTGACTAACAAACACACTCATGCCGCAACCTTTGTATCTGTCGTTCATTCTAAATGTTTTTTGCTAAGTGTCAATCTATGTCCACTCAAACCAATTCAGACAGTCCCTGGTTATCCAAGGAGGCTGCCATGTCCATAACCAACCAACATGCAACACAAGACATCAAATCGCAGCACATCACGTACCAGCCACGGACGCTTTCTGGGAGATTCGCCTTCTTCACAGTACGGGGCTGCAATGCATTGTTGGCAAAGTGACTCCCCACGTGAAGGGCGAAGTCGTTGAGAGCAACAACTTCCTTGCGCTGGAAATGAACAGAAATAAGCAACACACATACAATTAATCAACGTCCTTAAATGAGCTTTTGAACCTTTTTTAACTGGGGATCAGCATTTTCAACAAGGAAACAGATGCAATAAATTACAGTATAGACCACTTATAACGTAACCGCTTTTAGTGCAGGACCGGATATAGTGCGGTCTTTTCAGACTCCCGTTAATTTTCCCATAGCACTCCATGTATACACGTATCGCTTATAGTGCAGTTGCGGGAAACGAAATACCGGTTACAGTGCAGCTGCCTGGGAGCACGGAAGTCATCAGAGACAGCGAACGCTCCCCTCAAACGGGCGCCCCAAGGAGTGCTTGAGGAAGAGAGAGAGACGAAGTGGAGGAGAAGGGCACGTGGTGCTGAACGAACAGCCAGTGAGGCTGAAACCAGAATCTTGAGTGCGAGTCGTGAAATATCATGGCGCGCATAGCGAGCGAGGGCCACAAAACTGCCAACACCAGCCAACGCTCGCTTCATGATAACGGCAGTAAACGAAACTTCAGGGGAGCGGGCGGCGCCGGCACGGCACGGCGAAGGGCGCACGCGGAGACCGTGGAATGTGAGGGAGGAGGGCGGCAGGGAAGCGGATTTTGCCTCGGCAACTACGCCGCTTCAGTGGCTCCCCTCGCCCTCCCTCGTAGCTCCCTCACTTTCGACTGTCACCGTGCGCGCTCCCCGCCGTGCAGGCGCCGCCGCTCCAGCCGGCCCAGCGCCAGCCCGGCACCAGCTCCCCGAAGTTTCATTTTCTGCCGTTATCGGGAAGCGGGCGTTTGCTGCTGTGGGAAGTTTCGTTGGCCAGCTTGGGACAGTGCCTCTGCTTTCCTCTGCACCGTAGCCGCAGCGTGCAAGGCCAACACGTGACTAGAAAGTAGAGGAAGCATAAAGGAGAAAGAAGGGTTCACTGCCATTTTCTACGTGTGGCTACGGTAGCATGGCTGAGACGTCGACACGTACACGCATGTTCCGGCGCAACGCAGAATCGGCGACCTTGCCATTTGAGAGAGGGTGAAATTTCCGCCGCATTTCTTTTTTCTTTTTGTTTTGTTCGCGCGCGACTTGAGGGGTCTCTCCTAAGCTTTTACTCTATGGCTGGTGCCGGAGCAATGCCGGTCGGAGGCGCCGCCACGTGATTTGGTTCGAATTAACGAGATTCGACTGTAAATTGAATGCAAACATTCTAGCCGCATTCCTCGACTGTTGCATATGCGTGGCGGCTTGGTGTACATGTTTTGCATATGTGCAGGCCTTGAAAATTGTTGCTTTGGTTATAGTGCGGATATTCGCGACTCCGGCGACTTACGTTATAAGCGGTCTACACTGTATATGCTTGAGTACACTTGCTCACTCTACATAATCATCTACAGAACACGCAAAACAGTATGTGGTATATAACTTTACTTGAACAAAGCATCAGTCTGGTTTTGACTGATAGCAAGATGGAGAAGGGAGCACGAGGGCCTAGTGTCAACTCTTGGCAGCATTCGAACAAGATGCCTCTTGGCCTTGAAGAGGCATTACACAAAAAAATTGTCCGACTATTTGATGAATTGGTGTTCGAAAATAGCAAGTACGCTGCTGTTACTGAGAAGAAAGCCTCCGCAAGTGAGAAAGCAAAGTTGCATCATCACTTTGTAAATGGGGAATCAACTTCCACTGGGACATAAATTAATCCTGTAACAACTTGTAAGCTGTAGTCAACTGATAACAAAAGCACATTACAAAGCACTTGAATATGAAACAAAAAGCAGCATCTTTGTACAGAAGAATCCACTGGCACTAACACTTTGCAAAGCTAGGCTTGCTCAAATTGTGGGACCCTTGGGACACACTCTGCACCAAACTATGAAGAAACTGATCTCTAACATTGTTGGCATGGTGCAAGGTTCCTGCCTTGCTCCAAGCACCTCTAACGCCATCACTGATGTATAGAAACCCCGTGTGCTTCTCTATTTACTGGCAGTTAAAATCCAGAAGACACGTTGATTTCAACTACAATGTTCTCAACAAGTAAGTCATCTCCCGATACTAAATAATTCTGAGAGGCCTTTTGGAGCAAAACCTATTTCTTTAGCATAACTTAACCATTGCCTTCAATGCTGCATTAGTTCTTTCACTATTGTTGCATTAAATTAGAGTGATTAACATAAATGTAATTCAGTTAAATGCATTAACTTGGATTTCTTTTGTATGCAATTTCTTTAGCTGAAGGTATATCAATTGCAACATATACACTGCAATACATCAAATTGTGGTTTCATTGCTGTAATCTTAAAAGTGAGCTAAGCTTCCCGTTGAGAGCGAGCTCACCTGACCTTTCAGCTTTCTCGAATTAACAACTCTCAAAATGCACAGAAAGCTAATAGGGACGATAAAAATTTCATGATTTGCTTCAAATTAGCTGAAATTTTGTACTACATGAGCTTAAATAATTGAAATTTGACTGCAGTTCCTTTAGAGCATCTTTAAACACTGTTAATTTGATCGTCCAACAGATATATTAGAAACATCAGAGTGCTGCTTCACCTAACTTCCAAGCCTGCTTTAACCATCCAAGACAAACAGCAGCAGCACTTTGATTTGGGCTCTTTGTTTCTAAAAGACTCAAATAAAGAAGACACACACCGAACAGGACAAGCTTGCTTGTGCTATACTAGGCATTTCCGCAAAAATATCAATTCATTATAAAATTCAGAGTAATAGAGATTAAGAGACAACCTTCTTTATTTGCAACATTCTTGGCAGTGGACATTATGATAATGTGTTAATCACCAATCATTTATTCCACTAAAATACATTGATTACAATCTTTTTACAAGCAAACTTAGGAGGCACATTGTGATTTCAAAATTGACGCTAGCCAGACCATAACGCCTACCCATTTCTTATGTGCCTTGTCCCTAAGCCCAGTTTCAAGAAATACATCCTCAAAATTTCCAGCAAAATTCACTGCTGTTTTAATTAACATTTGTCAGCCCTGCACCTCTTCATAGGGCTGAAAACTGTGTCTTAGCAAAGAAATTACAGCTGAAGGTCAGCGGTGATCCTGTTCTACATTTGTCTCCTTTTTAAGCCTAATTTTATTTAGTCATTCAAAAGTGAGAAGGGTTTGCACTCACTGTGGCCTCGTCCAGGTGGATGCCGCTCTGCTCAAAGTCAAATAGAAATAGCTTGGACACATGGTCATCCTCTTCTGTCGTCGGAACAACATCCCCTTTTCGAACCACTTCATTAAGGGCATCGTACAACCTCCTGTCTGTGTTTAGCCTGCGTGCAAAAAATTTAAGGACTAAATAACGACATCCCATGCAGCCTGACTGCCACCAGAGCACACACAGCTTCACATGGGAACATATAGGGGCCTGTAGCACAAAAGGAAACCCCTCAGCAATGTTGAAGAAATGACTACTGTACAAGCGCAAGTTGGAACATTACTGGCTGGTACACATGGAGTAAATATCACTCTTTTGTCCCGCCTGGCTTTCCTTCTCGTGTCCTCGTTTTTTGTGCTGTCAGTCAAGTATGAATTCTTACAAACTCGCCCAAATTTCCGTTCTTGTAGATATCACACTTGAGAAAGTGAAATGTGGCATTCCAATGGAAAAAATATTGTCCAGAATCTACCAAAGATAAAAGTCAAAGTAAACAAAGCTTCTCGTTGGGCTGTCTCTGCTGTTTCTCGCCACCACTGGGTTTGCCTTTTTGTTCAAGCAGCCTCACACGCTACATCACTCTTTTACTTATTGACAGGTGGCTTCATTTGGAACCACTTCTGTAGCGTTGCACAACACGCCAACACAGAACGCCGGTGTAATATCTGCCACTGCAGCACGTCCCTTCCGCCGCAAGCGAGTGCAGGTGCGCATCTACCGCGACAAGAATATGTCATCGCTGATGCAACCAATCGAGTGGAACAGCCTCCTCTTCAGTCTTCCCCTTCTCCACATATGCTGTTCTTCAGAGTCCAACGCCCACAGCATCAAAACCCGTATGGATCCACAAAGGAAGTTACCCTTTAAAGGGACCCTGAAACGATTTTGACGATTTTGTACAAACGTACTGAGTCGTTAGAGTAGGTCCTTCGGATCATTAATTTACGTATCTAAGCGCTCCACATAAAGCGTGTAATTTATTATAAGGCTTGAAAAAGGTACATAGCTACCGATCGCAACACGCCAATCGGCTGAGTTTTGTGCCCAAGTGACGCGATTTGCCCAATATACGTCACTGGGCCAGCTATCAGATTGGCTGCCCAGGGCACGTCATCAATAATTTTTTCAACATTATGGTGAACAAATGTTGTTCGTAATAATTTAGATGTTAGTTAATTTGTTTATATAAAAAGAAAGTAACAGAAACAGAATGCACAAGGACATGTACCACTACACTAAAAGCACTTCCAGCCCACAGCAAGTGTCGTCTGCTTGTGTTAAAACGTGCTCCGTGTTGACGAGAGCTGCGCGGTCAGTGTTGGTCTTCTTCTTTCTTTTCGCAAGCACCATGGTTCGCCCTTGTGTTGTGAGCTGCAAACGTAGCGATCAGCGACATGTCAAGCTGCGACATCGTGCTCCGCTGCAAGGCAGCAGACGAGCAGAGTGGCTGCAGTGCATCGGACTGACAGTATCCAAACGGCGCCAGCATCTACGCATTTGCGGCCGTCACTTCACGTCGAAGGATTGCCACAACAGAATTTAGCTTGTCCAGTATTCAGGTAAACGCAAGCACAAGTGTACTGGCCATTTTACCACGTTTTACGTGATGAACGGAGGGGCAAACGTGAACTGCTTGCACGGTGCAGCCACCTGGTGGCACAAAGCTCAGCCAAATACAAAGCTAATATAGCAGTAACGAAGTTTTTTCTGCTGCTGGCTTAAATTTTTGGCCGGAGCGTAATCTTGAACACATCTTTTTATATGTTTAAAATGTTTTACACTTGGTTACAGGAATATTAGCTCTGTATTTGGCTGGTTAAGCTCTGCGCCACCAGATGGCTGGACCGTGCATGCCGATCAGGCCACTCACGTATGTCTACGAAGCTCCTTCATCGCAGCGGTATGGAGGGGCTTTAGTTTACGCCTCTGGCTATCCGTCAAAACACCCAGCTCGCCTGTGGTTACCGGAACACTGGACATGCTCCGCGCTGCGACAGAACGCTCGCAACGCACGCTGCTTGATCGCTCTTGCTAGGGATCGACGGCTGGGCGGCTAGCGGAGAGGTTGAAGAGCTATCGCGCGCTGGCTCCAAGACAACCGGAAGTAGACGACAACGTACGTCACAACATGACGTAGAGCCAGCGAAGGCGGTGCTTAGCCCCAATCACTCGGCGAACGAGTTGAGGAGGAAATGCATGGCTAGGGAGGAGGGCAACTTGTAATCGTCCGTAGCTCTCTTAATATGAGACGCTTCTCTTAAATTGTAATGCGAATGTTTTACTGTAGCTGCACCCTAAGCGTCTACAAAATTTGTCCGAACCGTTTCAGGGACCCTTTAAAAGGAGATTTAGCAATATGGGACATGAATCAGGCTGTTCATTTCATACTGGTATGCCACGTACAGACTCTGACACTTCAGTATAGACTGCTCTAAGTGCTGCGTGGAAGAGATGGCGTGATTGGCTGATGTTGTGGGTGTTAAAGAACACTTGCTCAAGCACAGCTGACCTCTGCATCCATGAGAGTGCTCCGATTGCTAAGCACTCTCATACTAGGCAGCTGCACTAACACTCTTGGACATCAGTCACTCAAGCACTCAATCCACACATACAAGCAGCTCTCGGTACAGCTTAGCAAATGCAAATTAATTACCTGCAATACTAGCTTTTTTTTCCTGCTTATTTTATTTATTTACATACACTGTGGGCAGAAATTCTGTCCTCACAGGAGAAAGGAGTAAATGTTGGTAGACAACGTTCGAAAAGCATTAAACAGAACCACAATCTGCAAATGCAAGTGAATACTATTACCCCCACAACATTAGAGAGATTTCCAGATTCCAAAAGTTTATTTCTTCTTTTGCTCCTTTAACAATAACATTTAAAACATGCAAAAGCAAGCCGTTTGCAGACAAATCTGTTTGCAAAGGATTACAATTACCAATGAACTGCAAAAAAAGAAAAGCATCTGATATCTTTCAGCATGTGTAAATTGCGGCACGCAAGTTCCATGTGATCAGTTGATTAACAAGAATACTACTATCGGCATCATTCAACAAGAACAATGCAGCGCTTTTTGTACAAGCTTCTTCTGGCGAGACATTTCGGCTGCCTAAAAAGGCTTGCCTATATTTGGCATCCTCACCCATGAAGGACATGTGATAATCTGGCATTATTACATGGCCTTAAACAAATACCAAGGACAAGCATTCAATCAAGCTAGATTGTTAAGAAAGCCTTCTAGAAACCTCCCAACATTTACGACACGATACAAGATTTGTGCCTGTGCGGCACAGGTACACGAAGTGACATTATTATTGCCACCTAATGCCACTTGTGGCACAGTGCTTTCCCACAACTCATTCAGCAAATGAATGCATAATCTCACAGATAAGAAAGCTACACATGGAAACATAATTCTTAAGTAAACTAAGGTTATTCTACATAAAATATGACTATTTTATGTTTTAGTGGCATTTCTTGCACTTTTACCTGCTAAATATTTCTGTTTGAGTGAGAATTAACATGTTTTCTTGGCCTGTAAGTCTATAACCGCTCATCCGTGATTGTCGGTTAATTAGTACAGTAAAAGCTCGATGATACGAATCTCACGGGGTCACGAAAAATATTCGTATTAGCCGAAATTCGTATCATCGAAACACAATTAAAACTACTGTCGAATCTCGATAATTCGAACTCGAAGGGGCCCGAAAATTTGTTCGAATTAAAAGGACGTATTTTTGAAGTATTCGTGCACCATAGCACGATGCACGAACGGTGCGAGTCGTGAAATATCGCGGCGCGCAAGCGCATAGCAAGCGCGGACCACGAAACTGCCCACGCCGGCTAACGGTCGCTTCCCGATAACGACAGAAAACGAAGCTTCAGGGAGCGAGCGGGCGGCGGCGCCGGCACACGGGTACGCGCGGAGACCGTCGAAGGTGAGGGAGGAGGGCGGCATGGAAGCGGATTTGGCCGCGTTAACTCCGCCGCTTCGGTGGCTCCCCTCGCCCTCCCTCTCAACTCCCTCGTAGCTCTCTCACCTTCGACTCCGTGTGCACATCTCCGTGCGCGCCCGCCGCCGTGCTGGCGCCATCTTATTTTAGCCGCCCCCTGAAGTTTCGTTTTCTGCCGTTATCGGGAAGCGAGCGTTTGCGGGCGTGGCAGTTTCGTTGGCCCGACTGTGCCTCCGCCGCTGCTTTCCTCTGCGCTGCTGCCGCAGCGTGCAAGGTCAACATGTGACTAGAAAATAGAAGAGAAGGGTTCACTGCCATTTTATCCGTGTGGCTGAGACGTCGGCACTAGTGTGTGCTAGAATACGGTTGTCTAGAACACTCTAGTCGGCACGTGCACGCTTGTTCCGGCGCGATGCAGAAACGGCGACCTTGCAATTTGAGAGAGGGTGAAATTTCCGCTGCGGGGTCTTTTTTATTTTTTTTTCTCCGTTCCTTCGCGCGCGGCATTGAGGGGTCTCTCCTGAGTTTTTGCTCTATGGCGGTGTCGGAGCAATGCCGGTCGGAGGCGCCGCCGCGTGATTTGGCGCGCTGCTAAGAGCATTGTCGGTGCGCGGTATGTTCGAAATAAGCGTGTTCGAATTGACGTTGAACGAAAGCACGTTTTTCATGATAGTCTCGCTGTGCAACAATTGTGCTCAGTGTCAATTGACGTTGCGAGGCCTAGCTCCTTAGCCAACTCCGTCCGCATCCTCTTGGGATCCTCATCGACCTTTCGAAGAATGTCTAATTTCTCTTTAAAGGAGAGTGCTTTCCGCTTGGGAGACATAGCTCGCTGCGACTAAGCAAAATGGCGCAAACACGAAGAACGCGGCCCGAAGCGCAGCAGCCACTCCATCTGACGGCTCGCAGAAAAGTAGGAAAAGTACAAAAACACCAAAAGCGCCACCGCTTCAAACTCTTCGCGCCCAGTCGCGGAGTCCGCGCTGTCCGGCGCCGCGCCTCCGCACCAAAAGAGGACGCGAGAAAGCGCGTGACTGCGCGCTGTTCTCTTTCGCGGCCGTCGGTGGGGCGGCGTTTATTCGTATCAACCGACGTAGGCTGAAAATCGATTCGTAAGAACCGTTCTCTAGCACGTTGCAAAGTAATGGGGCTCGGCCGGGACCACAGAAAAATTCGTATCATCCGGAAATTCGTATTAGCCGTGATCGTATCATCGAGCTTTTACTGTACATCACTTAGTGCGTACCTGATTCATGTTCCCCGCCAACTATGTATTAACGAGGTTTTATTGTAGTGGCACTGCAAATGTAAAGGAAAAAAATGACAGATTCTCAGTCAAATCTTGCAGCTGGCACGGTGTCATTTTGCTCGTGGCAAAATTATAATTGAAGGATCACACTGAATATTACAATTCTTAAAATACTTACTTAAAATTAATACGTTATTCTATGACCACACCCATACATTACCTCAACCAAGAACCCTGAAACTGCTCGCTTCCTGCCCTTTCCCCCATAGTGGGTGAGCAGAATTGTGTAAAATGCAGGCAAGTGAAAATAACATGGTGGTCTTCACTGTGGAAGAATGCTGCTGCTGCACTAAACGAGTTCACGGCTGAAAAAAATTGTTGAAGTCTGCTTCTTTTCTTTTATGATACTATGATTGCAAACAAATTTGCTGCATCACTGCTGCTATAAATGCGTAGTACCATCTTGTAGCAGTAACTTTACATATATTGGAATTAAGAGGCACTTAACGGTATTAACTTTGCCCCTGTCGCATGGGTATTTGTTAAAGGGAAAACGGTGGCAGAAAAGACCCTGCAATTCTCACAATGCAAAGCACCTGCACGAAACAGGATCTTCTGTATGGCTGCACCAGCGATCTCTGAGGACATGTTCTGTTAGGAGTTACCATCTGATTTGAATCTAAGGAACACAGAGTGTCCTACATTCCCACAGTCCTGACAGAGCAGTGTGAAAAGGCAGCATCTGTGCATTTTTTTTCTGAAAGAAGATCTATTACCAGCCATGGACTACAGCTTACCAATCATAAGCAGGGAATTTCATGTCATGGGAGTTAGTACTGTATTTTCACAGTGATGGCACTAATTCTGTTCTACATTCACATCATTTTTTGCACACAAAATCTATGTTCTGGGTGAAAGGGGCAATCCAGACACTCCACATCATTTTAGCCTGTCAATCATGGTGATTAGTCTAACAATGAGGCTAATCATCTCTTCAAGGTGGCCACTCCGGCGGCACGCGCTCGGCATTTTAGTCATTGTTTGCGGACGCACTGTGCTTCCCGCGCTCATTGGACAAATGTGAACTTTATTGCATTAGAAAGCTTAATTTCTGCGCTTACCAATGACAGCTAGTATTATTTCCTAGCCTGAAGTGTTACCTAACGGCAGTCAAAACAGTGGGAGCAAAAAATTGCGTTTTTGCTGTACTAGCCTCCGCTGTACTGCCATTCTGACTAAACTGTTCAACAAAACAAAATGAAATTTGCTGTGTCTTTAAATGAAATGTTATACAAGGTTTCTATGAAGAGAAATTGCATGTAAAGCAATTAGAAATTTATATAGGCGCCAATAAAAATGGGCAAAACTACAAAAGTGTATGAATGAATATCTTTTTTCCTTATAAACTCAGGACAATATTTAGTGGTTTTCTAGGCTACAGTGTACTTATCATCCATGCAAAGTCGTTTTGTGTTCTAATGAACAGTTTGTGAGGTATTATTACTTACAATTGACAATTTATGAGTATACTTGGTCACGCATTACCGGCGACGGGACAAAACTATTCTAGCTGAAACTTTGATATTTTCAGTAATCAAGCAGCAAGCCCTTATCTTAAATTTTATGAAGAGAAAATTGGCTTATGTTAATTAGGGAATCTACAGGAGAGTAGTGAATTCAGCTAATTTATCTGCTTAGCAGGTCCGTGCAAATTGACATTCTTTTTCATGTACACGATAATTCACAACAATTGTTGCACATTACTATAACCATACAGTGTCATGTAATTACTAGCACTCACGAGTTTTACTAAGCAGTGCTTGAAACAGAAGATTTCAAATAAATAATAAATCTCACAGGTAATTTTCAGTGGTGGCGCCATCTGTGCAAGAAGATATCAAGCTGTTTCATGTCAGTTCCAACGTTTGTCAAATTTGGCGCCACTAAACATTACAAAGCGGGCAAAACGCGGAGAGAATTCTTTCTCCAGGTTTGAGTGTTTGGCTCAGTCTATTCACGGCGCCTCCCCCACTTCCTTCAAGGACACGTGTCTGCAACCACGCCAGTTCACTAACTTGTGGCTGCGGGGAGAAAAATAAATAAAGAAAGAAAGCGCCATGCACGGTACATCATGAGTGCATGCCAGCTAGCCAGCAGGTTAGGCCATTGTGCCAAAAAGAATTGCAAATTGCTCTTGCCCCCTCTATTTTGCAGGCTCGTACGACGATATCAGGAAACTTTCTTTCCCCATGCAATGAGGTGCGACGTGTGTGGCAGGGTACTGTGTTTGACTATTGTACGTGACGCCGGTGGAACGATAGGATTAGCAGCAAACAATGAGCGAGCCTTGCAGACTGCAGCGAAAAGTGCTGATGGGTGCGTGACCTGCTGCATTCCAAGACGCGTGCTACTAAGCAAATGTCACGTGTTCCAACGCCCAGTGAAGTTTTGAAACACATGATTTCCAGTAGGTGCTTTTCTCGTTGAAAGATACAGGGTGTTTCAGCGAACACTTTCAAAAATTCTTAAAGGTTGCCTGTGGCAGATAGCACAATTCTAGTTCATGAGCTGGTCTACTCGAAGAGGCGGACATTACTTGCACAAGAAATTGAAATGCATAATTGAATAATTAAGATAAATTCACTAATTAAGTTTTTAACTAATTACTTGATTGCCCATATTACAATTTACAAATTGTAGCCGTGGAGTTCGCAAGGCGGATCCACTTGGAACGAATTCTCGGGATGACACCAGTTTCGAGATATTATTTCTCGAACTTTGCGGAGAAATGCATTGGCGTTCCAGTTAGGTTCTTAACAAAACGCCGCTTTATGCATTGAAGCACAAAATTAACTGTATCGCCACTGCATTTCTCCGCAAAGTTCGGGAATTAATATCTCGAAACTGATGTCATACTGCGAATTAATTCTAAGTGAATCCGCCTTGTGAACTACAATTTGTAAATTGCAATATGGGCCATCAGGTAATTAGTTAGAAACCTTATTAGTGTATTTTTGTTAATTAGTCGATTATGCATTTGAATTGTTTGTGCAGGTAATGTCCGCCTCTTCGAGTAGACCAGCTCATTAACTAGAATTGGGCTATGTGCCACAGACAACCTTAAATAAATTATGAAAGTGTGAGCTGAAACACCCTGTATATCGTATTTATCCGCGTAATCATCGCACTTGCATAGTGGTCCCACCGCCACTTACTTTTTGAGTGATCACTGTACCCTTGAAAATCACTGTAGTGACTGCAGTTTGCTTGTGGTGCATGGCAACCGACGGAGCAGAGTTTTCTGCCATTTCTTTTCCGCCATTGCATGCACAACAGTGTGCACAACAAAATACAGTCTCCACATGCGCTATAAAGTCTCCGAATTCAGCAGACAAAAGTTGAGAGAGAGAAAGATAAATGAAAGCATGGACAGCGTGAAAAAGGCAGACAACATGTGCACAATTTACACTATATAGATTGATGACTATTAGAAAAAGTACTTCTCGCAAATAATTTGTTTATGCAGTCCCTGCTTCTGTAGATCATGTGATCTTATGCCATAGGCTAATGTGACGCCTGTGTCACGAAAACGGCTGTCGGCGAAACATGCACAATTTCTGAGGGCTGCGCGCAAGGCTGTGCGCGAGTGCTTGCGATGGCCATCGTAATCATAACGCTTGCGCGATGAGCACTAGCAGCGGTGAGCGCGTGTGAATTTCCTAAAGCAAATGTTCTGTGCAACCGCTTCATTTACCATTTCACTGTACCACGGCTCTGGAACTCGAATGACGTGATCTCCAAAACTATTCGCGCGGGCTCTTTAGTGGGTGCACCATCGAACCCATGACCACGTGATTATGTGCGCAATTTCTACCCCAATAAAGCAGCCTAACCACGTGTACTATGCTGTCTATTTTGATAGGGGCCCGAGAATAATAACTTTTGTCACCGAATCGAATACGAATCGAATACAAATCGAATACAGGCAAAGAAAAATCAAATGGAATAATGACTATGCGATTAAAAAAAGCAAATTGAACAGTACGTTATATGATTCGTTCAAAGTAATGAATATTTCCACACCCCTACTAGTATTTCATTGCCGGAAAACTTATCTCCACAGTACACCTGCAACTTACAAATTTATAGATGCTGTCCCATGACAGTTCTACGACTACCAGGCCCGTAGCCAGGGGGGAAGGGGGGAGCCCTAGCCCCCCCCCCCCCCACTTTCCCTAAAGAAATTCCTGGCTACAAGCCTGATGACTACAGTATATTTGGGGAAACAACCAAACAAGAGGACATCAGCAACTGGCAGATGGCAAGCGTTGCACCAAACCCATATAATAAAAAACCTTTTATGTACGCAGATACGCATATTCATCGTGCAGTGGTGAACCACTAATTGCCACCATCATCAGCACTGACGATTTTACAAGGTTTGACCGAGCTATTGTTGAAAGTATCAGTGGGGAGAAAGCCACCACGCACAGCAACAAAACAACATTGGTGCGAGGCACAAATCGTGAAAAGAAGGGGGGAGGGGGACTTTTCCTCAACTTGGCGGATCACCTGTCGCCGCGTCGCAAGAGGGCCATCCCGGGGCATGCAGCGGCGGCGAAGAGCAGATTTTTTTTTTTTTCGCCTTTTCCAAACATGACTGAGTGGCGTCGCCTGGTGGGAGAATCTGAGCTACACGCAAGATGGCGACAGTGATACCTTCACCTTAACTTGAATTGACAATTGCTAATAGTGTCTACCTAAGGATGCCTATGCTAGTGTATGCACAAGTTTTTGAAAACCTAGAATTTCATGATGTGGTTGTCAAGGCCCTTGAAAGCCCTACGTATTGTCACGTTGTAGTGATGGTGATGAACACAATAGCAAAACTGTGAATCAAAAACTAACTTTCTATTAGGCGAACCTGTGCCCACAAAAGCAAGTGACATTCGAAGCACAATGATAGCGGCAAGCACAGTTGGCGATAGTCTAAATCTGATCAGCAGGTCAAGCGTTGGCTTTTACACATGACTCGTCGAAGGTTCCAGAGTGATCGCTGATACCCACTTGCTTCCCAAAAAGTGCTACTACACAATTTGCATAGCGCATGCAATCAGATTACACTAAGTTTGGTGACTATAGGCAATTGATAGAACCATCGATAACATTCCAGAAACTTCTGATACATGCAGGTGCAAGCGATAAAATTTAACATTTGTTAGCCAGTGAAAAGCCGTGACCGAAGAAAGATAAACAAGTACACGTGTCAGTATTTTGTTTCTGTAGTCCTTCAGCTTTAATTTACTTTCGAGCGGGAACAGCGCTGAGAACATGGACGAAGGTAAGGGCACATAGAAAACAACAAATTGCACATTCTTTTTTAAGTATAATACTGTATAGTGAATATGAACAACCAACATGCCAATGCTTTCACATTAATTGATTTACTTGTTTTGTGTCTATTTTCACACATTCACACAATTACAGTATCGCTCCCACCAGAATTTTTTATTTTTTTGTCTACCTTTGAAAAAAATTTAACAAGTACTGCTGTTTGCTGCATTATGAATAACACACCATGGGCATCCATTAGCCCATATATCTATTGGCCCAGCAGTATTTCTGGAAACGTCATTGGGTGATATTTTGATAAATTAAAATTTGGTGTGATACGATTTGGCAAGCTGGGCTCTGTGTCTTTTCTATGTTTGTATTTTTTTCTGCTAAATTCCAGTATTTCCATCCAAATGCACCAGCCGAGCCCAACACCCATTCTCCCAGTGACTTTGCATTTTAACGACGCTAGAGATTCAAGAAATGTGCCAAAGCTAACCTTTCAACAGAAGAAACTAACTTCTTCAAACTATTTGTCATAATTTCGTGGCATACCAGTTCTGGTGTTCTAAATTCTAATAGGACACTTAAGTGAGAGAAAGCAGAGTTATGACACCTTGTCTAGCTGTCAAACAACATGTCGTCGTGTAACCATCTCCCACTGAAAAACTCTCCACACCGTGTTTACAACAAAGCTGAACATTCCATGAAATTCGCATGGCTACATCTATTCAGCTACACCGTAAACAATCGTCCGATCTGCAACGACGACTGTTTTACATGTGTGACTATTCACCTTCCAATTCAAAAAGATGCGCAGTGAGAAAATGAGCGTAAATAAAGGCATTCTTTCACACTAGACATTGATTTCAGTTTTCCATAGGAAGCACAGAAATTTCGCACTGAGTTAACAAACAGCATGAGGCTAATTTAGGTGTTCTGGCCTCCCATATAAGTATCTTTAAAGACCATTTAAATGTATTTTCTTTTTCTTATAGCAACAAAAGGTTCAATAGCGCTTGAAGATGGGCAGGACAGAAATAATTCATTATGACAGATGAATCACGTCAAACTGAATGGCCAGTGCACAAACATAATGTGTTTTCAGAAATAAAAGCAGGCATGCTGAAGCAGGCAAACATACTTTTCAACAAGGTTGTTGATGGAAACGGATGCATCCATAGCTGCCGAGGAAAATCTTCCTTCTGGATGACCGATTCGGACAAATTCAGCCTGACAGAAATACAAGAAATGAGTAAATGATACTAGCAAATAAGTGATGAAACAACGGCTTAAGAACAGCGGCAGACTTCTATTATTTGCTTATGAGCAGTTTGTCCGCTAAATGCAAATCTCTTAAGATTTTTATGAATAAGACAATGCACCTGCACACCTTGAGTAAACCTTTCAAAAAAAGTTTGACACTGTGATCTCACACTCGCTTTTGCCTACAGATATCTTGATAAGATCAAAAATATGCATCTCAAGTGTCACAAATGTGCACCCATATAAATTCAATTTGAGGAGTAATAATGTATACTTTATGACAACAAACAACTCATTAAATGCTTCCTATTAAAGAATAGAAGTGCCATTCGCAGCCAGAAGCACAGAAAGCTAACCATCATCCAGAACATCCTTTCATGGTTAGCCCAGATACTTTTTGACGTTAAGGATTTGCTGTTATGCGATACAAAATGTAAACAAAGGTACTGCAACAAGGAGAGACAACGAACCATGTCTGCCACACGGCAGAGAGCATCTGACAAGTCGTCGAAGACTTGGACCATCTTGCGCCTTCGATTGGGGTCCGTGGCTTCTCTGACGTACTGCTCGGCATCGCTAACAGCCTGCTCTTTCAAGAGGTAGAAACCCGACGGCTCCTGCAGCACTGAATGACCGAACAATCCCTGGGAATAATAAAAAGACGGAAGAATGGTTGACGCAGGCTGAAGTTGGTTAAGCCTTTCACAAAGGGGGGAAAAAAAATACTAGGTACGATTGGGTTGGTGCATGCAAGCCTGGGTCCTCAAAAGCATGAGCGTTTTCGCACGAATGCATGATTGCTAGAGGAAAGCTGACATGTTACAAAACCTTTCTACACGTTACTAATGCAGTTATTCACCCTCTTTTTTCGCTGTGGTTTCGTCACAAACCGGCCCCTTTACGTTTCAAGCGTTTTCTGTTGTTTCATTTACAGCGGTAACAGACACTACCAAGGTTAGTTAACGGGGAAATGTGAAGTATCCTCATGTTTCTTGCAGGGCAAACTATGAAGCCATAAGAAAAGTCTTCAATTTGGTGTGAAAATAGGGCGTAAGTAGCAGCTCGAAGGGTGCAAAACACGCCGCAAGGAACAAGCAAGTGCTTCTCCGAAGGTTTTCAAGGACAACACGTAGTACAGTAACAGGCGACGGCCAGCACACTCACCGAACGTTCGCCAAGCCCGAATTGAAAGTTCGGTCTTCTTTTACCAATGCTATTGAAACGCGAAGCCAAACGTGACCAAGTAGTCAAAGATCGCGTGATTCTCGACGAGAAACCAGCGCGAGCGAAGGCTGGTTTCACTGCGGGCAACAGCATGACTCCACTAAACATTGTTCAGCTAGTGGCAGCCAATTACAAGTTTACATGTGATAATGTTAGGTCGCCATCGTCGACTTTGCAATGGTGTACATTCAAAGTTGCGTTGCTTTTTCTGGCAAACGCAAAATAATTTTAACATCGGCACTTCAACATGAGAGAGTCGCAGGGCGCCGCCATGTTGTTTGTTCGTGTGGACAAATGACACAAGTTCAGTCGTAGTGCTTTGATGCGAACCAGTTTTTAAATGATCTGCAACATAACAATATAGACTTTCTCAAAAACTAAAACGCACTATACAAGCTAGTAATTAAAATAAAATTGTGTTTATTTATATGTTTTGCTTTCAAGTTGTAGCTGCCCTGGGTCTTCGGTGTATACATACGTCTATGCATCTGTGACCGGTAAGTCCTTTTAAAAATGGCGGCTCGCATCTTCGCGTTGATTCACAATCGTTGCCTGAGTGTTTTGCGAAACGATGCCGTGTTGCATCGCAGCGCTCTGTTGTCGCACACCTGGAACCGTCGAGGTATCAGGACATCATGGGTGTCGCGCATGTTCATCCAGACCCAAGACACTCCCAACCCGAACTGCCTCAAGTTCCTGCCCAATGTGAAGGTACTCGAGCAGGGCACCCGCGATTTTCCCAACATCGCGAGCGCGAAGGACTCTCCGCTGGCGCGTCATTTGCTTCGTGTGGAAGGCGTCAAAGCTGTTTTTCTGGGGCCGGACTTCATCACGGTGACGAAAGGGGACGATGAAACCGAGTGGAAAGTGATCAAGCCGCACATCTTTGCGGCCATCATGGACTTCTTCGCTACCGGACTGCCCGTGTTGGACGACGGTAGTGCGGCGACCCAGGTGTCCGAAGACACGCAGCCGAAAGAAGGCGATAGCGAGACGGTGCTGACCATCAAGGAGTTAATCGAGACGCGGATCAGGCCAACGGTACAGGAGGACGGCGGCGACATCCTCTACATGGGCTTCGAAGACGGCGTCGTCAAGCTGAAGCTGCAAGGTTCCTGCACGGGCTGCCCGAGTTCCTCGGTTACACTCAAGGCGGGAATTCAAAATATGCTGCAGTTCTATGTTCCCGAGGTGAAGAGCGTCGAGCAAGTCGTGGATGAGGCGGAGAAAGTCTCGAACAAGGAATTTGAAAAGCTAGAAGACACGATACGGCGGAAGGGAGTAGATCCGTAATGCTCCATTTGTTTATGAGCGACTTTAGCTGGGACGCACAATTTACGAAGTTGAATTGTTTTGTGAAGAGTGTAGTGGGTTTCATTGCGTGGAGAATTGTTTCTTTGGTATAAAGTTAGTTAAACTGGCATGGAATGCGGAATGGCATTTTCATGTTCCTCTCCAGCATCTGTGCCGAGCAAGCACCTGCTTATGTGCTGTTTACTCGTGTGCTTGGATCTGTGTGGATGTGCTGTGCATAGTAATATTGCAGATGTATTTATGCATATTATAAAATGAGATGGAACTGAAAGCATGGAAAACTGAACAATTTTACTGTTTACAAAGTGTGCACAAGGGTCGGCTGACAAGTAGAGAGGTTATATATAAAAGAATTAGGCTTTCACAGTATAAGTAGAAGCCTTCAAGCGTCATTGTAATTTACACAAATTATGGCATGAAAATAACCTTTCCCTTTCAAGCACAGAGGAATATGTACTGAGCACGAGGTCACGGGATCGAATCCCGGCCACTGGCAGCCACATTTCGATGGGGGCGAAATGCGAAAGCACTAGTGTACTTAGATTTATGTGCACGTGAAAGAACCCCAGGTGGTCGAAATTATTCTGGAGTCCCCCACTATGGCGTGGCTCATAATCATATCGTGGTTTTGGCATGTAAAACCCCATAATTTAATTATTTTTTTTAGGAATATGTGAGTCAATATGACAACACAATGGAGAACTAACAGGCCATCATTTGGTACCTGTACTGAAAAGAGTTATCTCGGAAACATATTTGGGACAAGATGTTGCAAAAACTTAGGGAGGAAGCATTGTCATATGTGCAACATTAAAGTGATAAGGCACTGACATCAAACATGAAAGCGCAAGCATTGACGATTAACCACATCTAATACAACCAGCTGCATTAACTAGGGATGGTGATTGCGTTAACCAAAAAGGGTGCTTATTTACCATATTGGTGCATTATGGCTTGAGAAGCAATGGGAAGGCTATGTTACACTGTAGAAGTCTATGTTAAAAAAATGTTTTTGCCATTGCTGTGTAATCTCTTTCTTGTGGCGGGCTCATTACTTGTCAGCTGGCCCCTCAAAATGCGGCATGCACCTTTGTAGCCAAAGTACACAGTCACCTTATGCTGGTCGCATATTGATTGTCGACAAACAAATCATTGCCATATAGATTAGCACAATTCATACATGCAAACTACATACAAACTACAGGGGACATGAAACACATATGAGGAACTCAATGCAGCGTATAGGTCCTGTGCTAGCGTCCTGAAGACCTTCAAAGATGCGAAACACGCACGAACCGCTTCCTTCTGAACAGCTCACGTAAGGCGCGTATGTCTGCGTACGCAACGCACAGTATGCTATCCATTGTCAGATAATGGTTTCGTCTTCTTTTTTTTATTCAACGCTACATCCCACTGGGACCAATAAGGAAACAGTTGCTGCATATCAAAAGCCACTTCTTTTTCCTATATGTGTTACTGGTGTACATTGTGTTTCTATGACGGCTGCCTCAAATTAACAAAAATTGATTTTTGAGACAAGACAATATCAGAGTGTGTGTAATAATTTCCAATATAATTAACATTTCACTAATTAACTTATATTGCCTTTAAGGGACATGCTGTATAATTACAGAATTGAAGTCTGCCAGTACCTGTAGCATAACCTTTTGCCAAAAATTTTGGGCCTTGCACCAATCTTGAGAAACGTGCTCACAGCCTTGCAGTGAAAGGCACTGCTGTTCCTGGTGATAAGTTTCCACGCTGTAGAAAGATACAGTGCAGAAAACTTTTAATTTAACCACCAATGCATTTAAGAGTACAGCTTCAATGGAAAAAGATTAGGAGAAGTGACCAATGACTGGAGCAGGGAAATTGTGGCGTTTGTGTTCCTGAGCACGCTGGTAATGAGTGTCAGCACGATACATGTTTCAAAGCAGGAATGCCCGACACTCTCGTCATCGGCGTGCTCGGGAACAAGAGCACTGCATGCCGCGATTTCTCCGCTTGGGTCATCGGTCACTTGTACTAATCTTTTTCCATTGCAGCTGCACATGTTGAGGATGCATTTCTCAAAACTGGTGGCAGATATGAAGTTTCTAGCGAAAGGTTACGCTTGGAGTAGAACTAGCCTTACTTTATTTCCGCAAATGCAACCTGCCTCTTTGAGCCATTAAAAAAGTTATTAGGAAATTATATAAATAATAATTGCATTTCCAATTACCATGCAAATTGTTATGTACACTACTGCTATGCAGTTTGGACAGCAAATACTCAATTTATCTCAAATCTTTTATATTTAATTAAATATGGGACAAGGGAGTATTAGCAGTGTGTGCTTTGTCATTAAGCTTAATATATATGAAATATCCCTAAGAAATAACTGCTGGTGAACTAGTTCTGAGTGCTAACAGTAGGCCCGTTTAATAGCATGCAAAGGTGACTTTGTAGCACATACACAGCGACCACGGAAGGAATTCTCACAGCACAATATATGCTGTGTTCTTTTCCTAAGCTTACTACATATACAAATGGCGAGATTTTATCTTTAAGTGCACCTGAAGGTGGCACAAGATATAACTTGGAATAAGTCCTGAAGGAGGTGGAACATGGAATTCGAATAATGAAGAAAGAAAGAAACACAATGCAGTAGTTCTGTTGAATTGCTACGCAATGACTGTCATGTGTCAGCAGGAAGCTCATCACCTTGAATAAGGTCACATCTTCAAGCACATACAAATTAAATGTGAGGTGGATGTAGTTAAGCTTATGTAACATTCAGATTTTACAGAAACAACTGATATGCTTTATGGCCACTTTCTTCGTGCGGCACCATTAGTGCTTATGCAGAGTGAACTGCAAGGTACTCACCCTGAGAGCAGCTGAGATTGCTCTTTTTTTTTTATGAACACAACACAAGGAAGGAGCAGGCGCGGATCCAGGGGGGGTGTCCGGATGTCCTGACCCCCCCCCCCCCCCCCCCCTCAGATTTCTGCATCGCCCCTCGCTGACAGCTAGGGTGATGGCCCTCTCGCAAAAATATGGCCTCCTGCATTCTTCAAAAGCATGTTTTCACGAGCATCAGTGGTAGCAGCGATGTAGAAGTAAAGCTAGCTCGCTCACAAGCTTAGTTGTTTTCCGTAGGTGTGTATTGTCGCGAAGTTGTCGTAGTTATGTTTTCTCATGAACATTTGGACCTTCTGGCGCCGGCCGTGCTTTACTCATTCCGTCGGCGGCATCTTGTAAACGAGGGGACGTCCCTTTGTCAAGCACGCCGATGTCCGCGCGAGTGCGTTCGCGTCTGGTTAACTGAGTTCCCCCTCAGGGTGTCATCGGTTGCCTCTTACTGTCACCTGGAAAAGCCAGGGGCGCGGCGTAGCGCGTTCACGCCGGAGAAAAGAGCTAACAAAGCGGAGAGGTGTCGACAGCAGCAATGTGAATGCAGACAACGCGAACACACAGCGAAAGCAGTACCGTGCAAAAGCGGAGAATGCGTCGAAGGACCACGAGTCCGAGGACGAACGTCACCGTCTGCAGTCGCTCACGCAAGAGAAACTTCAGGCGGAGCGACTTGCCGCGCCTCCTCCCGGCGGCAACATGCTGCCTAAGATGGCGTCGCGTGGTAAACGAAACTTAAAAGAAAAAAAATCTGTCAGCCCTTCCACTGGGGTGGAGATGGTATACCAGCGAAGCTGTACTATGGTGGGAATTATGCATTTCCAATTATGACTATTAAGATGTGATGGTGTAATTGGTTAATTGAACTATTGAAGAATGAGAAATATATATGATCCGGTGGTCTTCATTTATTTAGTCACCACAGGGACCATGGCCTTATGGTTGCTACGGCAGACCGCCATAGGGCGTATGGCAAAGGTTGGCACGTTCTTCATAAACACGTCACCAACGCCGCGCGCTTTGGGTGCGAACGCGGGCAAAACGCCGCCGCCGTCGACAACAGTTCTACGCGTTGCTGGTGGGGCTACATGTCCAAGTTTATACAGCTCCTCAGAATTTTGAGAATGACAGCCCATAAACAAATGTCATGAAACAAAACACCGGCAGCGCATGCCTTTTACGTTAAATGTTCTGAGACTGTGATTGAGTCGCCAGTTCCCCTTGCGCCAGGGTGCAATTTAAGATACGCATTTCGTGCCTCAGCTAAACATCGCCTTCCCTCCTTCCCTCCCGTCCCCCCACGGCCTTTCGCGCGACGGAATAAGTCGCGTTTGCTCTCCGCCGTGCGTTCCCTCCCCCTGAAAGCGCGCGTCCCTCGCGCGCTTTCACTCGCACATACAACATACGGCCAATGAAAGCTTTCTTCTACACGCGGACAAGACCATCGGGGACTGAGACCTTAACAGCTTCCCTGTACAGGAGCAGATGCGCGCCTTGTGTAAAAGGGACGTCCCGTGGGAAACAAAACATGAAGGAAAAAAACGCTGGGTCACGCTCTCGGCTACTGCGCCACATCGTTCTTGTCGTGAATCTTCATATGCGGTCATTCGCATACCGTAAACAACCAGCGTAGTGGTTGGCGCGTTGAAAAGGAAGCGTCAGTCTTCCAAAGCAAACAAAGGTGTCTCAGCCGAACACAAAGAAGCTTCTTAAGGAAATCAAGGTGTCTTAACATAATTCCAAAGATGGACCCGTGCTTAGGGTAAGGCGGGGCAAAAGGAGACACGTGCCAAAACGCAACAATTTCCTTTTGCTGCCATGTGTACCCAAGTAAAAAAAAAAGTTTTTTCGTGTTTCTTTATTTCATCAACAGGTGGGGGTAGTTGTAAATTCTTTTTGATAAACAAAATTACACCATCTTCCCGTAGGGGAACCCTGAGTAGTATGCGAAGCAGCCATGGGGTAAAAAAAATGTGGTTGATCCCTCTTATATAGGAATCGGTATAGAACACGAAAGTGAAACGTGTCTTCACAGAAGTAGTGTAATGTTTATTGCACATTGATATATAATGTCTATTGGTGTTTTGTGGCTAAAGCGCCCTTAGGCGTTGATGCACCCACGCTGACGCCTGGTGGCACGTCTCCTCCATCACGACTACCAACGTCGATGACCATGAGCAACCGTCGTGCATATGGAAGCTGCACTACGCTGCACACGCTAGCACAACGCGAAAGACGAAGCACGTAACTGACACACTAATACAACGCGCAAGACAAAGCACGTAACTGAATCGTCACCGAGTCAAATCAGCGCGTACAGCGCGTCGTAATTGCAGCCTCCGCGATCAACTTCAGAAACATTTTCAGAGCTAATTGCGGAGGCCACGCTCCGCTGTGCTGAGTACGGTGAACGCCACCTAGGTGGCGTTGGTAGTGCTTCTTGATGCCAGCGTCCCTTCGAATGCTGGCATCGAGGCGTCGTAGTGCTGAGACCACCGAAGCGTTCACTGTCGGTGCGCGTTAAGGCCGGAATACATGGAGCGAATAACCGGCGTCCGAGCGAAGAACTTCGTCGGGCGGCGAACGTCCGACGGCCGGCGTCAAGAAATTTGCCGTCCGCAGCCGATCTGCCTGTCCAAACATTTTCGTCGGGCGAACGCCGCCGCCGGAAGCGTCTAGCGCGCAGCGGTGGACGACAGCCAATCAGGAGGCACTAGTTCCGGTCGCAATGCATGCTGGTGTTTCGCGCGCGCGCGCCTTTTCGCGTCGTCTGCAATCGCGTTGGTGTTGCCGTGTCTGCATGTCTCTGCACCGATTGAGTAGTTCCTAGTATGATCTCTCAGGAATCGCGTTGTATTTGTACATCCCATATCCGCTGATCTGCGAGGAAACAGACAAGCAGTGCAAGCTCTCTACAACAACCTTCAACAGAAATCTTCTGATCTCAGAGGCCACATGCTGTCGTCATGCCTATCTCCCGACTTCCCCGATAGATGACGTTGGCATCGGATATTTCTTTCGCTAGGCTTAGACGCGTTCGAAACGAGAAGCGATCTCGAAAACTACTCAAGGTTATCCATAATACTCTGTCGTCGAAGCGGCCTGAGACTAAGCGAAAGCCGTTTACGCAGTCATTTGCTTCCAACTAAGTGAATTCTACAAGGACAACGCCAAATTCAGTTCGAAGCGGGCGGCCGGGACCGCCGCCAACACGGCGGCCAACGCGCGGCGGCGTTCGCCGCATGTATTACTTGACGCGTGAAGTTCGTCGAGAAAGTTCGCTCCATGTATCCCGGGCTTTAGTGTCATAATGCAGTACTTCTCTTTTCTGCTCGTAGGCGGCGGCACCGCCCCGAGCAAGAGCGCGGGTACACGGAGGAGTGTTAGATATATAAGGCGCGTCTGTGTAGCTCTCTGCGAATGCGTTTGTGGCGCAATGGGTTAAACGCTCGGCGATCTATCGTCGCGGACCGAGAGGTCGTGTGTTCGATTCCCAAATTTTGCATGTTTGTGGAACTTTTTCTTCTGGTTTCTTTCTTTGTATTATGTTCTATGACGTATTTCCGTGACGGAAATACGTGAAGTCTTGGTGGGCCCCGGAAGTGAAGTCTTGGTGGACCCCGGAATAAAACACTTTCGTGTTAAAAAAATTAAATTATGGGGTTTTACGTGCCAAAACCAGTTCTGATTATGAGGCACGCCGTAGTGGGGGACTCCGGAAATTTGGACCACCTGGGGTTCTCTAACGTGCACCTAAATCTAAGTACATGGGTGTTTTCGCATTTCGCCCCCATCGAAATGCGGCCGCCCTGGCCGGGATTCGATCCCGCAATCTCGTGCTCAGCAGCCCAACACCCAGCCATGGGGTCGACTTAAGGTAGTTTTATCAGCTAGCTGTTTAAACTTGGACATGCAGCTGCACCAGCAACGCGCAAAACTGTTGTCGACGCCGTCGGCGTTGTGCCCGCGTTCGCACCGAACGCGCGCGGCGTTGGTGACTGTTGCCGGTGCCTCTGGGCAACACCACCTAGACTAGGAGACTAGGTGGTGTTGCTCTGGGGCGCCTACCGTCGCGCCTCTAACCTAAGCTGCTTCGCATTATCGCGCGCGGAGCCGCAGGTCAACGTTGCCATTCGTTGAGCAATCCGGAGAAGAGAGGAGCGTCAGAGAGGAGAAATGCCGAGAGGAGAGGATATGAGACAAGAAGAGGAGAGGAGGGGGAGGATGATGCGCATGCGCAGTAGGGGTGTGGACAACGCACGGCGGAGGGAGGGAGGGACATAGCCCCGACCATAAGATGCCTAGCATCTAAAAGGTTCGCGATTGTTTGAAGAGCTCGTGCGGGAAAAATGCACGGTTGTTGTCGGTGAGCTGGTGACCCGCCAAAAAGGGGTGAAATTCTGCTTACTGAAATTTGCGGTGTCGTGCATGAAGGGACTCCCGCGTCAGTTCAGCAACGTACTTAAATTGTTGCTTTGCACCACTAGCTACATGCTGCCAAATGTTTAGTTCTGTAAATGTCGTGGGTTAAAGGCGAATATTTTTTAATTCGGGCATTTCAAAGAGGCAAAACGCAACAAAAAGGCGTTGAATCGGCATAAGTAATTTCTTACTAAGCGAATAATTTATTTACGCAGATTATATATTATATTTTCTTGTTTAGGATGGTGCGGACGTAATATCATCTGGATTTCGAAAGTGTGGTGTGTGGCCATTTTCCCAGACTGTTCTAGAAGACCCCGAGTTCGACGACCTGCCGTCCACCAGTGTAACAGGAGAGAATGTGGAAAACGATGAAGACACTAACGCTGACATAGCCTCGTCGAGTAACACTCTGAACAATAAGAAAATTATTCCAAGAGGCGTTACATTGCATGAAATTTCTCCAGTGACGAAATTAAGAAAAACCAAGGCAAGAAACTGTGAAGCTAGCACTGTTCTAACTTCATCGCTTCACCAAGCCAAGTTGAGCATGATGACAGCCGTGAAACGCCTGCGCAGCTCTGCATCTAGAGGGCAAGAAGAGGCGAAGAAGACTGCCGAGGACAGATCTAGCTTACATTCGTTGAATGAGCAGTAAAACGCAAACGTCCAAGAAAGTGCAATAGCACAAAGAAAGACTGGCGGAGCTTTATCTGCAAACACCAGGTTCTGCTTGGATTCAGAGTGTGTAGTGTGAACAGTGGGTTCGTGAGGACTCGTGGGTGCTCACGGAGTTAATTCCAATTGCTTCTCCTGCAAGAACTGAACTAACTAAATTTTTTTGAGACGGCCTCGTTTTGATCCACGCAGCATCTCGTGTCCCAACCTGTGGAGAAAAAACCCCACAGGTTGGGACAAAATGAGATTTCTGACATTTATTATTTCTTTTTTTTCTTAAACTTTTGAAAAGTGGGAATATAGGTATGTTCATGTAATGCATACCTTGTACCGAAAAGAATGTTTCTGTCTTGTTTTATGGTGCTGAATGAAATTTTTTTTGATATTCACTATTTGCAAATTTCTTTCGCATTTTGCCCTGCCTTACCTTACTCACCTATATCGATTCTGCAACAGATCATCCCGAAATTTATTATCAGAAACAACACGGACTTAGATGTATTATCATGCAGGCACAGCCGCCAAGCACATGGCTGTGTTGGGCAACATCCTATTCCTGTAAGTTCGGAAAAACCGATACCTGGCTTTGGCACAGGTGTTGCACTAGCCGTGTAGAGGCGGGTTTATCGTGAACAGAAACGGTGAATTTCGGTAAATAAAAAAGGACTATTATCATCATCAACATCATTGACAGAAGCTGACACCCCCCCCCCCCCCCCCCCTTCAGAAAAAACCTGGATCCGCCCCTGGGCAGACGCCAGGCCTCGGTGCTGAGAATGCTGCAGACGGGCTCCTTCCCATCTCGATCCAGGCTGAGCCACTACGCTCCGGGTGTGGATCCCCGCTGCCCCGACTGCGACGAGGAACGGTCCACCTTGAATCACATGCTGTGGCAATGTTCTGCGTTGCACCACTCGCCTTTCAACAGGCAAGAAGACTGGGAAGAAGCTGTCAAGAGCGACGACCTTCAAGTCCAGCTTCGGGCTGCCCAACGGGCCTGCGACAGGGCTGAAGATCACGGTCTTCCGCCCTCGGTGCAGGTGCGGCCCGTGACTACGACAAAGTAGTCCCTTGTAGTACAAAAAAAAAAAAAAATCAGGCAAGTTTGCACTCTGTCGCGCAAAGCTTAGGCACAGCGAAGCTTACTGGCTGCTACTGTTAGGTATGAACTTGGTTGCTGCTAGGCCTTAACTTGGTTTGACTTAACTACGCATGTAGGAAGGTATTCTCGAGCTATCATTTTCGGAGGTACCTTCCCTTTCGCGACATTTCGCGTGACTATATTCGCGGACAACTTTCTGTGGCAATGAAGAGAAAGCTACGGCGCCAAAGCGCGCACAAATGAGAGCGCTTCTGAAAAGAGTCCCGCGTTTTAATCTACGTTGGTTTGGGCTGGGGAAGAGAAAACAAACAGCTTATTAGCAACAGTTAAATAATACAGAACGCACCACTGAGTATGAAAGTTTACTTATTTTGCGGCTTTTTCCTTCCGCGTCTGGGCAAACGCGAAACCGTCGCACGTGGAAGCTGCGTCTATTCAGCGTCTGTTCCGAGCAACCAAAAGCCCTGTCAAACGCTGCCGGACTACTTGGCGCGGTAACACATGTGCAGCACCCACGCGCCCGTAGCTTTCCCTTCATTGCCACAGAAAGTTGTCCGCGAGTATTTATAGCGCTGGACGCGTCGGCGCCTATAGGAGCGACAGCGTTCCTGGCATGCCACAAACGCAGGCAAGCTCACCAAGGTTGGCACAGTGCCAAGAACGCTGCTGCTTGCCGACGCAGACTCTCTTGGTGTTCCTTTGAAGGACACGTTTAACCTGAACTTAGCCAGTGTTCCATATGTACAGACGACCCAATGGGGAGCCACCATTGATCTTGTGTATCACAGACAGACAATCATTCAAAATATTGCGTTGGGGCCAAAGAGACGGCAGCGTGTTACTACACTGATCACCGAGCCGTCTTTGTGGCAATAGAGAAGCAACCGGACGTTGAGCAAAAAATAATAAATAAATAAATAGACATGTGTTACATAAAGTGTATACCGTGCGTGTGTCATTGAAGCAGCAGTAAGCATGACAATCAAGCTAATCCTAGACAAGCAGGCAAACTAAGAATAACCAGCTGAACCTTCGCTCACGCTACGTATATCCTGACATAGCCGAGGTACTGCTACCTTTTTTTCTCCTGGCTCAGCGCGCTATGGAGAGATAGGCAGGGGTTGGGAAGGCAGGAATTAGCTGGCGAGGAGACCGTCCTCCTCTTCCTCCGCGTTGCCATGGCTACCACGGCTACGCACCACAAATTACGGTTGGCTTAAACAGCTTCGCTTTTAATAGAGTTTCTTATCTGCCTGTCTGTCTGTCCGCCCGTCCGTTACGTAAGACAATGAATGGCTCATACCCTCTTAACAATGGCTCATACCTCCGTAAACGCGCAGCCTTCCCATTACGACGACACAAGAGAAGTGAAATTCAACGCTGGAATGATGAGCGGCAACGCAGCCAGCTGTGGAAGACGACGAATGCGGGAGCAGTGGCGCGTGCCGAGCACGAGCACGAGCGCAACCCGAGGGGCGCCAATGAGCCAGCTGCGGAAGACGACGACGACGCTCGAGCCAATGTTGATGATGACAGTTTTCTGTACACAGGCGATTTCGCCTAGCCATATACGATTTCGCCTAGAGATATAAAGCTTTGCTTTAAAAGGGTAAGCTTGAATGTGCAAGCAAAGCAAGTCGAGGGCTCTAGTGGCGGCGATCCCCTTTTCCCTGCGCAGAATATTGCGATGATGGTGTTGATGATTTAACGGTATATCCCCTGTGAAACAGGGCAATGAGGAATAGTCACCTAGCCTGCTTGATTTAATCAGGTGTGGTGTGCATGTTTTGTAGCGTGAGCTACACTGGCCGAGGTTGAGCAGTTTCGCGTGGCTCCTGGAGAGCTCTGCTGCGCGTGCGCGAGGAGCAGTGATGTCACACGGCGCACAGCTGGCGCGCCGGGCGTTTGCGCTGGGCGTTTGATCGTTCGCGCTGGGCGTTTGCCAGTGTGGTATAGCCATAGAGAAGGCGAGCGAAATTGCTGCTCAGAGGCGCAGAAGAGCGGAGAAGCTTATCATCAGATCCCGAAGAAGGTGCCTGGCAATTAGCGGTTGCGCGTAGGAAGAACGAACAGAAGAAGGCTAAACGTGCTGCGGAGACACCGGAGCAAAGGGAGGAACGTCTAGCAAAGCGGCGTCGCCAGGAGGCTGTTGTGTCTGGCGGTCCTTCGGCACAAAGGAGGCCGGTGCCGACTCAGACGCGCCCACCTGGCGCCCCTTTCTCGCGGCCGAGAATTGTCACCTGGGACTGAGGGATTAGCAGTTGGTCTCCAGGCTACCTCAGGCGTTGCTAAACGGCAGCGTCGCCCCTTTGGTGCCGCTCCGTGAATTACCAGCGCCGCCCGAACCACGAAGAGGCTCGGCGCCGACTGCGACGTGCCAACTGGCGCCCTTTCGAGACAGCCACCGCCCTCCCTGGTTCCGCGAACTGACCGCTATGAAGAGGCGAATCTTGAAAGGGGCCAGTGTCTGGCAATCCCGGGGGAACGACATCAACGTTCGGTTCCCAAGGTGTCAACCGCTGCCTGTGTTCGGGGGCGACCTAGCAAGATTGGAGGCGGAGCCCGGCGGGAAACGACGACACATCACGTGCGGGATATGTCCACCTGATCAAAGACTGTCATTGGCTGAAAGAACTAAAGTGTATTCCCTCGTCGAGTGAAAGAGGGAAACCGAAGGGATAAAAAGGAGAGCTAGAGTGTTGTGAGCTGTCGGACATGTTTTCTCCCTCAAGGGCTGCAGAAGATAGCGCCAACCCCTTTCCTTTCCAAATGAACCACTTAGTAGTAGTAGGACATGAAAACCAGATCATGTAAATTTGTATATTAAACCCTTTTCCCATCTCTTCGACGTCGCTCTGGGCCTCTCCTTCTCCCAGTACCTGGCACGGCACCACCCATGGACGCTTCGTAGCCGCTCGGACCTTCGGACTTCGCAACAAGGCTGAGCGACGTGCCCGACCATCTCAGCAGCAGCAACAACAAGACGGGAGAACGCCCCCAGCGCTCGCTCTGATCGGACGTATTTTTCCATAGCTGCGGATTTTTGCCCCGTTTGTTGGTGTTTTCCCTGCCACTGGAACGCTGTTCTTGTGGACCGCTTTGGCGGTCATAATCTCTACTGGCGCCTATTTACAAAGTCCGTCGGCATCTACACCCTCCTGCTGCAGCGTCCAGCCCGAGTTCTAGTGCGGCCTTGCGCGTGCGAGTGCCTCCGCGGCACTCGCCGCCTCGGCACAGAGCATCGGAGTTGTCGTCCGCTGTGTCAAAGGTCCGGAACGTTACCGATCCAACTGCCATTCTCGCCAGGAGCGTCTCCATCTTGGGGACGAGTGCAAAGTGCGAAGAAAGTAGCCTGAGGATGGATACCACCAGCACGGAGCACAGCATCCCTGCAGTCACGGCGCACACCTCGGCCAAAAGAATGACGGAACCTAGTAGCCTTCCAGCGGATGGAAATGCAGCTCCAGCGGCGCCAAAAAGTTTTCGCTCATCGCCAGGCCTACCCCCTCCACCGACACATACGCCTCCGGTGTCACCAACGACATCGTGGTACGAAGTGGTTATCAAGCCTCGTGCTAGATACGACATGTCCACTCTGCCAAACCGCACCATTCAAGCGGCTCTGGATGCCTGCCTCGAGAAGTCCAGATTTCAAGGTTTCGCCCTACACAAACCTACCAATACCGTCTCAGTATGGGCGCCTGCTATGGCACTAGTTTATAAGCTCCAAGAACTGCAACAGATCCAAGTCTCAGAAGAATGTGTCCTTCCAGTCCAGGCGTACCTCGCCAGTGGTACTGATTTAATGCGCTATGTGGTTAATGGTGTTGACCATGACGAAGAACCTGAAACGCTCCTGCAGGAACTATAATGTCCTACGCACAAGGTCGTCGCTGCTCGCTACCTAGGTAGCGGTCGTACGTGCCTAATCACGCTTCAGGGTCCTAATTCCCCACCTTAACGTATCCTGTACTACGGCTGCGTATTGCGCCCGCGCCCATTCAAACCCTCCGTTGTGTACTGCTACTCCTGCTTTAAACAGGGATACATGAAGTCATCGTGCCCCTTTCCACCTAAGGACGACAACATGGAGCCTGACCCATCAGCATCCTTTCAATGCGGCCTATGCCAAACAAATGATCATGACATCACTTCCCCGAGATGCCCTACTAAGTTGAAAGCTACTAAGAAAGCTCGACAACGCCGCTCTCGGAAGCAACCAATGACCTCTCAAGGTCCATCGATGAAACAAGTCCCTGTGTACAACCGTTACGCCGTTCTAGCATCGCTGGAAGAAGACGCTAGCCAGGTGACAACAGCAAGTACAGCGACAAGTGATGCGGCCAAACCTACATATAGCGCAGCCGTTAGGGCGTCCATTTCGCGACCACAACGGCAACGGACATCACAATCGATAGAAGACACGCCGCCTCCCTTGGCAAATGAAGAATTCTGGATCGACGCTCGCCTCGCCACTCTCGAAAAGGAAATCCTACGTCTCAAGGAACGCCGTACACTGCTCCAGCGTCGTCATGACGGAGCGCGGGCATCACAATCGACGTCGACGTCCATTCCTGCTCACGTGGTTAACCCAGCATCTATGTCACAGTCTCTTTTACCCCAAGAACTCTTGCGCTTCGTTGCGCAACAGCTCCAGCATCTCACCTCGGTTTTAGTGGCCAACCTCAACCTGTGATCGCTGCTACGTCTTCAAGTGCGCCAGAAGGCATTTTACAGTGGAAATGCCGTGGCATCGCCGGGAAGGTCGGAGAGCTGCGCCAGCGTCTCAGATATGGGAAACTGCGTGTTTGGGCTCTACTGATTCAAGAAACTAACGCCCTGCCACCCATTTCAGGATTTGTGGCATACTCATCACCTTCAATGCTGGACCGTAGGAGTGCTACGCCGGATGTCCCTCCACGAAAGGCTGCCGTTTATGTACGATCCACCCTTTATCAGACATATATTGAGCGACTGCCCCGAGCGCAAACCTAGGGCGGAACTCGAACTTAATAACACTTCAGACTGGGAGGTAGCGGTGTCCACCTCGGATCCCGCGGTCCAGCTCGGGACCGTCAACTGGGCTTTGGAGGTCGCCGAAAGTCAAGGGCTTACGGCCACCTCACACCGCCTAGCAGAAGAAACCCAGTAATTTAAATAACTCTGCATCTGACGAAAATAAAGTTTTACCTCCTCCTTATCAGACCCGTGTTGATCTTTCACGGTGGTACACTTTATGGCAAGAAGTCGTGGCCGTATTGGTTCGTCTCCAACGCACAGACGTTATCATCGTTTCGTACTATGCACGCCCCTACGGTGGTCGTGCGGCTCGGTTGTGTCTCGGCTGGTTGGCGCACCTACGACAGAAACATCCTGGTTGCCCCATTATGGTAGCAGGGGATTTTAACGCGCCCCACACCACAGGGGATTACGCCATTTCCAGTGCGCGTGGTACGTTTGTGCTGGACACATTTATGGACGCCCAATTCACGCTGCTTAATAATGTGTCAGTGCCTACTCGTCGGCGGGACCACCCTCGCGCGCCGCCACACTCACCGGACCTGTCTTGGTGGCTAGGAAGGACGACCGTCTCGTGGTCATGTGAACCCGACTGCTGGAGAAGTGACCACCATCCGATTCACATTGGCTTACCTTCGGGCGGAACAGGCCACCTTCGCCGGCTGTGCCGAGTGGTGGACTGGGATCGATATAGGGCGGTATCGGAAAGCACTGTATCCAGCTTCATGCGGGACCCGTCCCATTGTCTTTGTGCGGCACTAGTTGAAGCAACCCGTACTTCATGGGTGGATGAATCGCGAACCGCTCCAGATTTGCAACTTCTGCGTCTCTGGGCGTCACGCCGCCAAGCAGAACTTGCATCAGAACGTGACCCTTCATCAAATTCCCTCCGGTTGGAGGCCCAACGCCTTACTCCAGTTGCTCGGCGCCATGAACACCGCTTAGAACGTGGCCACTGGATAGACTGGTGCTCTTCCCTCGGCCCTTCGTCGTCCAATGCCTCTATTTGGCGCAGCTTCCATGTAATGGAACGCGGTCGGCGGCCTCCAGAACATGCAGCCTGCGCGCTGTTAGCATCTTGCCAGACACCAGCAGTATTCGCCGAAACGGTCGCCCACACCTCTTTTCCTGCTTATGACACAGCGCCGCCTCCTTTCGTTGTTCAAAACAGCCTTCCCACGGACGCAGGCACGCCGCCTACGCTCGCCGACATCGAGGGTATACAAGCTGCCTTCACTATGGCGGAATATTTTAGCGGCAATAGACCTGTCGAAGCCAGGCAAGGCACCAGGACCGGATGGCATACCGTATGAACTGTATAAAAACACGGAAGGCAAGGTTCTCGATGTGTTGTTAGGCGCCATAAACGAAGCTTGGGCTACAGGAGCCATTCCTGTTACTTGGCGTCATGCAGAAATGGTCCCTATTCCCAAACCCGGAAAGCCCCCGGACAATATCGCTTATATGCGCCCAATAGCGCTAACCTTAACGTTAGACAAGCTGATGCAGCGTATGCTCGCGACACGTATTAATTACATGGTGGCTCGAGCGATACTCCTGGTATCATCCTGGCCAAATTGGGTTCCGTCCTCATCTGGGCACCGAGGATGGCCTTGAGTACCTTTATTCTATGGTTCTCATCGGATGCCGCTCCCGAAGAATTCGCTCTATTCCGGCAATGGACATCCGCAAAGCGTACGACCATCTGAGTCACGAAGCAATTGTTCGAATTCTCCATTGGCTTCATTTCCCTAGCCGTGTCTGCTCATTCGTCCAAGCCTTCCTGCACGCTCGCACCTTCTCCATTCGCCTGTATGACCACGCAGCAGGTCAGTTTGTCACACATCGGGGTGTCCCACAGGGATCTGTGCTCGCACCAGTCCTTTTCAACATCTCCCTCCTTCCTCTAGCTTGGAAGCTAGCGACGATACGTAACGCACAATACGTAATGTATGCAGATGACATCACCCTTTGGTCAGTTCATCCTGAAATCTGCCGCCAAGAATAAGCACTTCAAGAGGTCCGGAACGTAATACACAACTGCTGTGCTCAGATAGGGCTTGAAATTTCCAAGGACAAGACAACGTACATGTCAGTAGCGAACAAGTACGGGCGCCGTCTACTGGTACTCCGGCCTCTTCTGTTAAATCTGGATCAGCAGCCACTACACGAGGCTTCAACTCTCCGTGTACTCGGCCTTGAAATGGATGCCTCCGGATCTGCGGGACCATGGGTCAAGAAGGCAAAGCAACAACCCGCAGAAACGATACAGCTGGATACGTCGGATTGCGAAAAAATCTGGCGGAGCGCGCACCGACATGGCTCGCCTTCTTGTCCGTTACGTACTACAACCACGACTCGTCTACGGAGCCCAGTTTCAACACTTCACGAAAACAGAATGGGCTCACCTTGAGGCCATTAATCATGAAGCAATGCGTGCCATAACGGGACTGCCACGTCTAACTCCGCTGCCAACCTTACAGGCCGAGTCCCAACTCAACACTCTTGACGAACTGGTGCACCAGCGTCGATGCACGCGCGCCCTTAAGCCATCGAAGCTATGCTCGCTGCACTGGCCCGGTACATGGGACTTGGAATAGACAACCCAGCTTCAACGACAGCCGATGTAGCTCCCTGGAAGTTTCCCGACTTCGTCGCACCGATGATAATCAAGACGATTCGACTCTCGTAGCATACGCTGACGCGAGTGTTAATGGTACCACGATTCACACAGCTCTCGTGTGCCCATTGATACCAGAGGCAGGCCAGACGTGCTCGTATGTTGCCGATCCTGCACCGCTGGCTTATCTGGCCGAGCTTGCCGCCATACGGGACGGCTTGGCCGCGTTGCTCCCTTTTGTTCAAGCTGCTCGATATTCTCAGCTGATCATTCGCACGGACTCGACTCAAGCCATCCACAACATACGTAGGGTATCTCGGTCCTCTCATCTCTCGGATAGCATTCACCGTATTGCTGCCACTACGAATTTAGTGATACGCGTTCAGTGGGTGCCTCGAGCAGCCCTGCCGGGTCTACTTGAAGCAGATTTGGCAACCCACCCTGAGAACATAACGTACCCACTTCCGCATTTTCTTGAAGACGCCTGCGGGAAACTGCTCCGGGAAAAAGAAAACCTCCGACGTACCACACGAGCTCTTATACCTCCGTGTGGGTCAGACCTCCCTGGTGGGTTAACCCGCCGAGAGGAGGTTACGTTACGGAGGCTGCGTGTCGGAGTCGCACTCACCCCGTCTGTGACCGCTCTCTGGGCACAACAGTACCACGGTCACTATGATACATCGTGCCCATTTTGTGACACTACGATTCAAAATTTGGCAGTGACACACCTATTATGGACGTCCCCAGGACTTCACCTAAGCCGTCTCCACCACCTACGGGCAACAGGCCTTCGGCCTGGCCGCCCACCCGACCTTGAACGTTGGATTCATGGGCCTTCTAGATTTTTTGCATGAGCCAAGTCTGTTCGCGTATTTTTTGTATACTTTGTATTATGTCTGAGGGCAAGCTTTCGAAAAAAAAAAGAAAAAACAAGACGCCTTCGATGACCTGAAGGCTCGCCGATTGACTGACTATACGGTGCGACTCGGACCTTCGATACGGACTTCGTAAACAATCCGTTTGAATATGTGGGCGACGTGTGTGAAAGACTGTGGCACATGAAAGACTTGACGCCGGTAAGTAGTGCCATGCGTGAAACGTTGAGTTTAGTGTGGGCTGAAACCGGGGCGCGGTTTTGTACAACGTGCAAGAACTTTTCTCGTTAATCATAAGATTCCACTCTTTAGCGTTACCAATGAATATCGTTACCCAACCATGCCACCAGGTTTACCGGTTCTGAAGGATGTGACCGATTAGCTCAAGCTAGTATATCCTAGCATAGCCGAGCTAATTAGCCACTGCTAATTTTACGTATTACTCTCTTCGAGGCTTACACGTACTTAATTCGCTGCATTATTATCTAGCATTTTTGCATACATCTCATTACATTTTTCCCCTCAATATCTACCGTGTACCGCTACCTATGAGTAAGAGATCAGGTCGTATCAGTCTCTTCCCTGCTTTTACACCAATACTCTAAAAGTATCTTGCTTATCCCGACTGCATGGTTGATGCTTCCGTCCACTTTAAGCCCAAGCTCTTCTGGAAGGTGTAGGTTACCTACGGTTCTCACTAGGTGAATCCCTTGGAACTCGATTAAGATGTGCTGAGTGGTCTCCGGATATTTGCTGCAGCATACCCATGACTCATCTAGTTCCGAATACTTGCTCCGGTGTGTTTTGGTCCTTAGGCAACCGGCTCGAGCCTTAAATAGCAATACACTCGCCCTTTGCGTTATCGTACAGATTTCCCCTTCTAATTTCATTCTTCTCATTCTTGTAAATTTCCATGGTCCTTTTTGTTTCCATTCTTTGCATCTATATATAATTCACTGCCTCTATTTCTCTCAATCAAGAAACTATCATCATCAGCAATGAAGAAATAAGTAAAAGTAAACTTTCTTGCAGAGGCCGGGATTCGAACCCGCGTAACCAGGGTCCCACGGCGAGCGTCGTTACCACTAGTCTATACAGCCACTTTTTTTTCTTACATGGTATTTATTGCATCATGTATATGCGAGAGAAATACTATCTGCGGAAAACGTGCAAGCACCAGCCAACACATCTCATATTCATGGCCTAGAAATGGCCTAAAATCTCGTTAAGCACACCCTGCACGAACAGAACTACAAGTAGCTTTGTTCTTAACCAGGGGGCAAGTAACTTTGATCCTAAAAAGGTGGCAACGACAAGCAACATAACAAGAGATGGTGCCAGTCCGGTTGGAACTCTGTCAAGTCACACATGTCCTTCAAATGACCAATCATTTGAGCTTAGTGAAATTTCGCCGAAACAACAGGTTCAGCGTTTCTGTCTAACATGCGCGTCTTCCATTAGCTGTGTAGTCCAATTAAGAAAAACATATCAAAAGGCACGTCTTCTCCGTGGTGTGCAATCAAGTATCGGATGGTATGGTGATTCAAAATGAAGTCTTTCTTGAGAGTTGTTTGGAGCACATCCCAAAAAATATTGCGTCTTTACAACTTATGAAGCAATGCTCTATAGTCTCAGGTACATCACAAAGGCGACAGTTCACAGTGGATACAAAAATTCCTTGTTTGTGCAACCAAGTTTTGACAGGTAATGTTTCACTGTGTAATTTAAAGAAAAACGTTTTTGTACATGGGGATAAACGCATCTTGCGGACTTATTTAAGTACGTCTTTCCCTGGCAAACTGGAGAATGTAGAACGGTAAAGTGGAGGTGGGAAAATCATTGATATCAAATCTTTGTATAGTTGTTTTCTGGACACTGTGTAGAGATACTCAGTAAAAAAATCGAAGCACGAGGAACTGCACAGCGAAATATACTTCATACATAAAACCCCACAAACAAGGTCTTTCAGAATATTGAGATGAAACTACGAGATTGGGTAATGTATTGAATAAGTTCACTTGTATGAATGATTGTAGTATCGGGTGTGAAGTATCTCGAAAAAAGAAGAAACGCCAAACAAACTGTCGCACATATAGATGCACTAGGCCAAGTCCGCCAGCACATACGGGTCTAAAGATATTATCTCGTCTCATAGGCTCAAAGGTGGAGGACCACACAAAAGTAGCAAATATTCTATGAAATCGTTGAATATAAGTCCGGGCACAATGAAGTATTTGCAGTACATAAAATATTTTTGTAGCCAGGAACAAGTTACAAGCCGCCGCCCTACCAAATATAGAAAGGCGGTGTGGCGTAAAGGTATCCGCATGGCGTTGAAGTGCCGGTACACGTTCCCACCAGAAATGTGCACTAAGCTTATATGCATCAAAAGGTACACCAAGGTATTTAGGTGGCACGGTTGTCCATTCTATACCTGCATATTGGGTCGGCGTACATACCCATAAACCAAACCAAAGACCTGAGCTTTTTGACCAATTTATCTGGGCACTAGAAGCCATACCAAATTTTTCAGTCAATGATAGCACCTTGTCAATGCTCGGTTTGTCTGAGCAGAAAAAGGCAAGATCATCTGCGTAAGCCAATACATTGAGTTCATTGCCCAAAATGTTAAAGCCATGAATGTCACTGCATTTTAGAATGCTTATACACAATGGCTCTAAATAAAGGGCAAATAGAAGTGGTGATAACGGACAACCCTGTTTTACAGAGGAAAGAATAGACACCGGCTCGGACAGATTTCCATTAACAATTATATTGGTAGAACAGTTAGTGTAGCACATGCGAACAGCGTTGTAAACAACGGATCCAACATTGGCGTGTTCTAAAAGTTTGAAAAGGAACGTGTGGTTTACTCCGTCAAATGCTTTTGCTAAATCGATCTGAAGCAATGCAAAATGATCACAGTGGGACGATCAGTACTGAACAGCTGTTCTGACTAGATGCAAGTTTGTTTGTATGGAACGGCCTTTTAATCCGCAAGTCTGGTGAGGTCCAATAAGTAAAGCCATTGCATACTGGAGTCGATTAGATAAGACTTTTGCATAAATTTTGTAGTCTACATTCGTCAGTGTAATGGGTCTATAGCATTCTACAAACCGCAATTATTCTTTCACACTACTTTGCATATATATATATATATATATATATACTATGCATAAAAGCTCACTACAGCCACTCTTGCAGAACATGCATTTATGCGAACCATATGATTGCGTTCGAGCGTCGTCGTCTTCGTCCACAGTTCGCGCGTTCGCACGCTATTCGTGCATTCGTGCCAATGCTCTGCGAGGTGAAGAAGCAGTTTTGCGCGCTATGCTCGGGAGAGAGATAAATAAAATGAGAGAGAGAGAGAGAGAGAGACGCATTCGCGGAGCAGGTCTGCTGGCACGCGTTGTCGGCATTGCAACGCGGTAGAACGCGTTGTTGGCATTGGAACGCGGTGTCCGTGTTGCAAGCTGCGCGCTATGCAACGCGCAGTGACGGCCGTAAGTCCGAGAGAGCGAGAGAACTACACACATTCACGGAGCGGGTCTGCTGGTTCTGGCGCTGAGCCGTGCTCCCTCAAGGGCTGCAGAAGATAGCGCCAACCTTTCCCTTTCCCTCAAGAACCACTTATCATCATCTGCTGGTTCCGTGCTCCCTCAAGGGCTGCAGAAGATAGCGCCAACCTTTCCCTTTCCCTCAAGAACCACTTATCATCTGCTGGTACGCGTTGTCGGCATTGAATTGGAATGCGGTGTCGGTGTTGCAAGCTGCGCTAAGCAACGCGCAGGGACGGCCGTAAGTCCGAGACGCCCGAAAAGACATTATCATCATCATGAGTAATAGGATGAAAAGTACGCTTGCACTTTCGTAAAATACTGGGCTGCTATTGCCCCGCTTCGCTGTTTCAAGCCTTGCGCGGCCGAGTGCAAGGTTAAGCGTTTTAACACGAAAGTGTTTTATGCCGGGGTCCACCAAGACTTCACTGACTTATTTCCGTCACGGAAATACGTCAGCTTACAATGTACACGAACATAATACAAAGAAAGAAACCAGAAGAAAAAGTTCCACAAACATGCAAAATCTGGAAATCGAACCCACGACCTCTCGGTCCGCGACGATAGATCGCCGACCGTTTAACCCATTGCGCCACAAACGCATTTGCAGAGAGCTACACAGACGCGCCTTATATATCTAACACTCCTCCGTGTACCCGCGCTCTTGCTCGGGGCGGTGCCGCCGCCTACGAGCAGAAAAGAGAAGTACTGCATTATGACACTAACGCGCACCGACAGTGAACGCTTCGGTGGTCTCAGCACTACGACGCCTCGATGCCAGCATTCGAAGGGACGCTGGCATCAAGAAGCACTACCAACGCCAGGTGGCGTTCACCGTACTCAGCACAGCGGAGCGTGGCCTCCGCAATTAGCTCTGAAAATGTTTCTGAAGTTGATCGCGGAGGCTGCAATTACGACGCGCTGCACGCGCTGATTTGACTCGGTGACGATTCAGTTACGTGCTTTGTCTTGCGCGTTGTATTAGTGTGTCAGTTACGTGCTTCGTCTTTCGCGTTGTGCTAGCGTGTGCAGCGTAGTGCAGCTTCCATATGCACGACGGTTGCTCATGGTCATCGACGTTGGTAGTCGTGATGGAGGAGACGTGCCACCAGGCGTCAGCGTGGGTGCATCAACGCCTAAGGGCGCTTTAGCCACAAAACACCAATAGACATTATATATCAATGTGCAATAAACATTACACTACTTCTGTGAAGACACGTTTCACTTTCGTGTTCTATACCGATTCCTATACAAGAGGGATCAACCACATTTTTTTTATCCACATTCCTGCTCATTTCTCTAAAAACCAGGTCAGGGAAACGATTTTTACCCTGCACGGCCGATCGGCCCCGGGGCCGGACGGAATTTCGAACAGGCTTCTTCGCAATCTGGACGAAAAGGCCATCTTCACGTTAACGGACGATATCAATCGTGTGTGGGACTCGGGTGACGTCCCGGACGATTGGAAGCTCGCGTCGGTAGTTTTCATTCCAAAACCTGGTCGGACTCCCGGACTAAACAACCTGCGACCAATCTCGCTCACTTCGTGCGTGGGAAAGGTCGCAGAATACGTAATTCACAACCAGATATCTAGGTATACATTGAAGAACGCGAACTTTTCCCCTACAACGTGGTGGGCTTTCGTCCGTCCCTATCATCTCCGGACGTCATGAAACTCATTAAACAGCAGATCATCGATAGGGACACCAGAGACGTCAGGGGTATCTTAGCGCTGGATCTTGATAAGGCCTTCGATAAAATTTCCCATAGGCACATCTTCGATTCCATTACGGACATGGACCTTGGATCCAAGTTTCACGGGTTCGTCAGTTCGTTCCATCGGGGCAGGCGCGCCACTCTCAAGGTGCGCGAGGTAAAGCCTGTTCCCTTCGAGTAGGGGGCAAGGGGCCCGCCTCAGGGGTTGGTCATCTCGCCACTTCTCTTCAACGTCGCCATGCGCGGTCTCTCCACCCGTCTGTCCGAGGTGGACGGCGTTAATCACGCTCTTTACGCCGACGACATCACGGTGTGGTGCAATGGCGGCAGTGAAGGCAGAGTCGAGGAATCCCTACAGGCGGCCCTGAGCTGCACGGAGGATTTCTCGGCGGGCACAGGGTTCCGGCTCTCCCCGTCCAAGTCCGAACTCCTTTTGTATCGACGGACCAGAAGGGGGCGCATCCCCAAAGGTCGGGTGCCTCTCGAAAAGGTCGACATCTCCATTCGCACGGCCATCGGGCAGGTCATTCCCAAGGTGGAGGTCATCCGCGTACTCGGTATGCTCATCGAGGCAAATGGTTGTAATGGACAGACGATCGCTCGCTTCACCACCAAAACGGACGAAATGGTCAGGCTCATCACTAGGGTATCCAACAGTCGCGGAGGGCTGGCGGAGGACAACCTACTCAGGTTGTACAACGCCTTCCTAATGAGCCGCAGCACGTACGTGCAGCCGCGCATCGCTGGCACGGATACGAGAGGGCAAAGCTCGAAGCGCTGATGCGCAAGAGCATCAAAAAGGTGCTCGGCATCCCCGTGGCCGCCAGCACGGAGAAGCTCATGCAGCTGGGAGTCCACAACACTCTCGACGATGTTGTCGAGGCACAGCAGACGGCCCAGGTCGTCAGGCTCTCTTCCTCGCCTGCGGGGAGGCGGATCATGGAGGCGCTGGGCTGCAATCCCACTGCCGTCAGGGAGAGGCGGAGCGCGCTCGACGCGGAGACGCGGGAGACCGTCACGGTCTCGCCGTTCCCGCGCAAAGTGTACCCGCAACACATTGTAGGCAGACGCAGGGCCCGGGCGGCCGCACTTATCAGATCCGTCGCTGGCGATCTGCGATCGGTAGCGTTCGTCGACGCCGCCCAATACGGTTCATCTGACCGATTTGTGACGGCCGTGGTAGATCACAGGGGCAACCTTCTTAACGCCGCGTTGGTGCGGCGCTCGTCTCCGGCACTGGCGGAGCAGGTCGCGGTGGTCCTCGCCCTCCGGGATGGGAGCAGGCCGCAGATCTACACGGATTCCCTGGCTGCGGTCAGGGCCTTCGCCACGGGTTCGGTCTTGATGGAAGCGGCCTCCCTGATTTGCGGCAGGAGCGTCTCCCCCCACGTCATCACTTGGTTCCCGGCACACATGGGGCCTCAGGTCTCCCGCGTCGTTCCCAACGCCAACGAGCTGGCCCACGCCCGCGCGCGCGAACTCACCCACCGCGCCGGGGAAACGCCGCTCGAGGGCGCGGACGCGGGGCTCCACAAGGACTCGCTCCACACGTTTAACGAGATTTCAAAGCACTATCAGCTTGGCAGGAGAGTCTATCCCCCGCCCCACGCCAAGCTCTCCAGGCCTCAGTCTTCCACCCTTCCCATGCTGCAGACCGGGTCCTATCCCAGCCTAGCCAGGGTCAGCAGGTACGCGGACTCGTTCGAGCCCGATTGTCCGGATTGCGGCGATCCCTTCTGCACTTTAGAACATATGCTCTGGCGGTGTCCCTCGTTACGGGACCACGATAATCTCCCCACGGAAGAGTGGGTGGAGGCGTTCAAGAGCTCCAACCTCGCCCCTCAGCTGTGGGCTGTCCAGAGGGCCGCGATGCGGCGGTCAGGCACGGCCTGCCCGTCCCGAGGTGGGAGCGGCCCGCGGTGGCTCCCCCCCCCCCCCCCCCCCCCCTCGTAAGGGATTCACGGAGTCGCTCCTCAGGACCTAAAATTCTCTCGCTGAATTTTGGCATCGGCTGTGTGATCACGTGGCGAGCTTTCAGAATGACAGAATCATTATAGCTGGGGACTTTAACCTTCCAAATGTCGATTGGAATCGGCCATTCTCGAATAGTGACAAATGTGAACATGTTGATTACGTGTCTGACATTATGCTCAGTGCTAACATTCACCAGATTGTTAGTCAACCAACTCGCATTCAAAATAATTCTGCTTCAATACTCGATCTTATCTTTATCAGCCGTTCGATTGAAAATTACAGTATAAATGTAGAGGAAGGCATCTCTGATCACCGTATGGTGTCTCTTACGTGCTCCCTCGAGGTACAAAAAACAATTGTCACTCCAGTTCTGATTAAAGACTTCTCTCATGCTAAGGACGAAAGTATTCTGGACTATCTGCTTCATAACCTCGACAACTTTCACGGACACGACATCGAATCACTGTGGAATACATTTAAGGGCCTGTGTGCGTACTGTCTTGATAATTTCGTGCCGAACAAAATTAAAAAAAACACGCAAAAACAATCCTTGGATAACAAGGAATATATTGCACCTCAAACGAAGAATTAAAAGACTAAAACGAGCAAAATCAAATAATAACACAGTGCAAATGGCACTGACAGGGTTGAAAGAGGCAATCTATAAAGCTAAGCACCATTACTTCAACTACACGTTTCCTAATTTCATTAGAAATTCTCCTGAGAAGTTTTGGCGGTACCTTTCCACAAAAAAGAAGTCAGTTGATCGCATTGTGTGCGATGGTGTGACTATCGATGACAAACGTAGTATAGCTGAGAAGTTCAATGACTACTTTCACAGTGTTTTTTCTAGCCAAACTGAACCGTTACAGCGGAGCCTTAAAAACGGCTACGAAATATCTACCCTTATATCAGAACCCGGTGTTGTTTCTATGTTACTTAATTTAAAGACAAAATCTTCACCTGGACCTGACAATATACCGAACCCCTTTCTTCGCCGGTATGCCGAGATACTTGCTAAATTTCTTGTCGTTATTTTTCGTGCGTCCCTGTCCACAGCTAACATTCCTACTGATTGGAAAACTGCTAGAATCGTTCCTGTCTTCAAAAAAGGAGACACCATGCTATTAACAAACTATCGACCAATCTCATTGACGTCATCATGTTGTAAAATTCTGGAGCATCTCATCGTGAAGTACATAAACAAGTTTTTAGACGATAATAACATAATAACCCCGTTTCAACATGGTTTTAGAAAGGGGCTCTCCACAGTCACCCAGTTGATAACAGTTGTTCATAGTTTCGCCTCGGTTCTGGATAAGTCGGGTCAGGTTGACGTTATATTTTTAGATTTTAAGAAGGCATTTGATCTTGTATGCCATGCAAAACTAATCTTAAAGCTTCAGTCTCTAGGCTTCACCCGAATTCATAGTTTCTTGGATTGAAGCGTATTTAAGCGACAGAATGCAGTTTGTAAGTATTGATGGCCATTACTCACAGCAACTACCATTGAGATCAGGTGTACCACAAGGAAGTGTCCTTGGGCCCTCAATATACATAAAATATATTGTTGATGTAATTAGTGAGCCAGTTTGTATCCGACTTTTTGCTGATGATTGTGTGTTATTTAATGAAGTGAAATGTTCTGAGGATCAAGCATTGCTTAATTATATTTTACAGAAAATTCATAAGTGGTGTGAACAATGGGACATGGTTCTTAATGTCCAGAAAACTGTTTTCATGAAAATAAGTAGAAAATTCCATTGTTGCTCCTTTCCGTACTCGCCTGCATCACAGCCACTTGTTGAGGTCACAAACTTCAAATACCTAGGTGTAACCATAACAAACACATTGAAATGGAATTCACACATATCAAACGTTTGCGCGTCCTCCTTTCGCAAACTCTGTTTCCTCAGACATAAATTAAAACAAGCACCGGTCGAGGCAAAAAAGTTAGCATATACGTCGCTTATTCGACCGAAGCTTGAATATGCAGCTACTGTTTGGGATCCGCACACGAAGCTTAACATCGATGCACTCGAGAGGATCCAGCGGAAAGCTATCCGGTTTATTTATTCAAAGTATCGACAGACAGACTCCCCGACCACCTTAATGCGTCAACATGGCATTCAAACATTGCATCTTCGGCGCAAAATTCAGAGATTAAAGTTTCTTTTTCAGCTGAAGCACAGGAAACTAGCTTTAAATCCAGATGATTACATATCGCCCCTCCTCACCCGAGAAACAAGGCATCGCCACGCTGAGTCCTCTTACCCCTTTCAGTGCCAGAACTAATGCGTTCAAATTTTCTTTTTTCCACGCACGGTAAATGAGTGGAACATTCTTCCATCGGCGTGGTTACACAGCACCGAGATAATCGAGCAAATGGTTACATAGCACGTAGTTTTTTTTTTCTTTCTTCTTCTTCTTTCTCTTTCTGCTTTGTTGGTATCTTGTTTCCTTATGCGCTCATTTGTTATTGGGATGTTGTTGCCTTGTTTTTGGTACAGTATTTGGTACCTTTTCGCTACCCTGATTGTATAACCTAACCTAACAATTGGGTCCTTTATTGTAGAGCTTATAGGTGTGTAAAGGCATCCTCGCTTAATTTAGGTTTGTTGCCAATCTTTCTGCCTTATTTGGTTTTTGTTGTTGTTCTAGTACTTGGTGCAATTCTATTGATCCCTCTGTATTGTATGTACGCGTATACTTGTATTACTTTAATATACCCACTCCTGCTAGGGCCTCTTGATGGCCTGCAGTATTCTCTAAATAAAAACAAAATAAACTTCATTGCCTGCCTGCCTCGCCTGAGTCTTTCTTCAAAACTAAGTTTGACCTGTGCTTCTCTGACTACAAAAGAGGCCCAACCCATGTCACCCTGCGGTCCCACTGATACGGCGCCACTCATGGTGCGTCTCTACCTTATTCCGCATCGTGTTCACCATAACTATACTGAGGGGGGATCAGCGCTAAAAATTCCACACACAGATAAATATGAGACGAGCGCGTGCAGAAGACCTGGGGAATTGTTGCTCCCCACCAGGCCTTCGTGTCGTCGAAGAGCTTCTCACTTCTGATACTCGACCGAATCGTCGACCACGCTGCGCGGAAGAAGAGCATTCTGAAATTATTGCGAGTTGCTTGTCTAGGCACCCCCTCCCCCTCTTTTTTTTCATTTTCTTTCTCTTGTCTCTGACTTTCATTATGTTTGTAATCTTGAGAAGAGGTTGCTGTTAATAAAGAAAACAGGGCAAGAAGCGGGACAAGGAAGACCTACAGAACGCTGATATGCGCACGGCAAAATATATCAAGGACGGGGGTGCTGGGCCTGCGAAGGTGTATTGGCGGCGCCGCAAGGTTTTCGGAGCCTTTAAACATCGGAGCAGTCAGAGAAACTTTATAATTGTCACTGTAAACACCTGGCTGAACACTTCTACTTGAAACCATGCCCACGTATGCGGTCCCTTTGAAGAATCAATCGTTGAAAGTGTTTTCCTAAGTTCACAGCTGTTAAAGAGACAACGCAGAGAAACATTAAATTAGTTTAGACTTTTAAGGTATTTTCTTTAACTTATATGTTCGCTAATTTTGCGATAACACATTGATTATTGGAAGAGAAGGTCAATGCTCCAATTTTTTTTCGCGCTAGAACCCCAGCGGCAGTACACCAATGTAATGTCAGGAATTTCAATGTACTCTTTCGTATTTGGGTCGTTGTAACTCACTAAAAATTCTCGAAACTTGTGAAGTGCTTGGCTGTCTTGGAATACAATACATCACACTTTTACCGATAGCAAATGGGCTAGGCCAACACCACCTAGACAGCTCAAGGCCTACGCACTTCGATCTATGACGTCATGCTACCTGGCCCGACTGCCACAGAATCTAATGGGGATGCTCCCGTGTAAGCAACAGTGATTTTGACGTCACCGCTTTCGTCACGCCAGCCTTGGCAATGGAAATTTCGGGTCAGGTAACATGACGTCATAGATCGGAATGCGTAGGCCTTAATTGTGCTACCTAGGTGGTGTTGGCTAGGCCGGAGCAGCCGCTATCAAGATCCATGACGTCACAGCGAGCGGGTGCGGGAACATTCCCCCTGCCTCCCGTTCTTAATTGAGTGTTTACTGCGTATGGTCTATGACGCCTCGGCTTGCGGTAAGAGATTTTTTTTTGGGTATTTGAAAAGGGTAATTTACGAATACAGGTAGACTGTATTCGGCGCTTAATTTGCGCGCCGAAGTTGTATGCGGTCGCGTGTTGAACGCCGCCAGCGCTGCAGGTGTGGCTCGGAGATCGGTATGGGAGGGCTGCGAACAAATGAGGAAACATGGAGTGCACCGGAAGTCGCGGTCAGTTTGTTTTGAACTCTGCGTCACCATGGATTATCAACTGCGCTATACCGCACAGGCGCTCAAGACGGCCGTTTCCTTTTTTTTTTTTTTTTTTGGGGGGGGGGGGGGGGGGGCTAACTGTTGTACCTACGCCAAACTGCCTTTTGTATGACCTTGTCGAGTCCCCTTCCCCTCCTTCCCCGGCTTTTATATAATGCTGCAACCGAGCCCATGACGCTATAATAAATAAATAAATAAATAAATAATAATAAATAAATAAATAAATAAATAAATAATAATATGGTGCGCCATGAAATATGGCAATGGCCCATATAGTTCAGTCTCGGAAAAACGTTCTTGAGCGCACTTCATTGCTCAAGCCTGGAGTCACCTTCCAAGCAACCTCAGTACGTCTCTCCCTCCCTATCTTAGGCCCTGCCGGCGCGAAACGAAACACGCTTCTTGACCATGTGCAAAGCAATGACTTGAAAGGGACATGCCTCGCTGAAGTAGTGCAAGAAGCATAATATAAGTTATATAACCCTTTTAAACACACCTCGGATTGCTTCAAAAAGAAAGCTTTTTTGTGCGCTTTTTCAAAAGCCAATCGGGCGAATTTACCAAGCTCTTGACGATGCCCCGTAAGCTAATAAAGAGCCCCAGGCTGAATGAAACGTGCGCGCCTCAACAATAACACTTCGTCGGAAATTGGAACAGCAAACACACACTGGCGCGCTGCGTACCACCCCGCCTCACCTCCCCCCATTTCGTTCCTTTTATTCGTCGGCATTTCGTCGCGCGTAAAGACGCAGCGGCGTGTGTGCAAACGTACGGAGCAAAAGTGAACTTTACGTGCGTTCACAGACATGTGGCGCGCAATCATCTCGCGACGGTATATAAACTTGATTTTGCGATAGGACGGCTGCGCACGGCGCGGAGCGTCGTCGGGTAGCTTGACATCCCGAGGGTATGCGACGCGCACTTTCTGAAACAAAAAATCAAGTTGAACGATGCTTCCGTCTTTTTTAGTTTTATTTCTTTCTGTTTTTATATATAGTCAAAAAAGTATAATCGAATAGAACGCATGTTCAGTCAGAAATTTGGGTAACAGGGACGTAGCCTGTGAACTTGAAGCAAAGATAAAAGAACGGGAACAAGGGTAAGGCGCAGTAAATTGCCGGATGGGAAAATTGAATAAATGGCCAGACTGATTCCGCTTTCTCGAGTGTAGACTTCGCGAACTCGAAGACCTGAATTTGGTTTAGGTATTTGTTTGTGCGATACAAAGACAACATACGCAAGGGCATATGCTTCTTGAAATGCGCGTTGTTTGTTGAGCATCGCGGAGACACGACAGCTCGGGAAAAGTTGTCAGGGCATAAAACTAACTACCGATCGGCATCTCAAGCCTTTCGAGTTATCATAATTACATCATCCACACAGAACATAATCATTGCACTGACGTTGCACGATATTGCACGACACAATAGTATAGTAGAAGAGGGGACAGGAACCGGCCCCGTCTTCTATTACTGTGTTTTGCAGTTCAGTGCCATTTCTGCGAAGTTGGCCTAGTTTACCATGATGATTATTTTAGTTCGCTGTAATGAGACCGCTGCACCTGCTTTTGGATGATCAGTGGCCATCATGAGTATTCAAGATATATGGAGCGCATATCGCACACTACATCGAGAGGCATTAGTGCTTTCTAGTTTCACGCAGGCATCCGAAGGCCAGTGTTACCAATTGGTTCTCATGCAATTGCTATTGACCTCTGGAAGAACTTCTGCGCAGTTCTTAAAGGGCCCCTCAACAGGCCCCATTGTAAATTTTGGTTATGCTCTGGAAGGTGTAAAGCGCCGTCTAAGAAGCGTTTTACCGAAATAAGTTTTCATAACGGTCCATTATTGCGGGATAGAGAAGAAATTAACTATCCTATAGTTATCATGCCGCCGTAAGGCGAGCGTCACTGCCAACGGAGACATTCTCTTCCGTCATAATTTGCAGCCGCGATCATCACTGCGTCATGTATACATGCTATGATTGTTTGTTAAAAATTGGTAAAAGTTGTTGAGGCGCCCTTAAAGAGCTATCTGCGTCCGTTCCTACTTGAATGCAACAGAACGAAAACTGCAGAAGTGGTATAGAGGACTGCAGACCAGGCTCTCGGCTGTCTATATTGACAAAAGTTAATAAAATGAGAATATTGTTGGGATTTTGTTGAGTGAAACAATTTTAGGAGCTTCGTAAGCACTGTTGAAAGAGTGCGAGCTTTCACATCTCTGATATGTGGCTGGCTATAAGCGACAAGGATGTAACTGTGCAACCGCTATGACATCCATTACGTCGCTACACATAAACTCACTACATACAGGTACACAACTTTTACTGTATATTTTCCGAAACCTGTGACGTTACTTCTTATTTTTCTTCTTATTTTTTAGTGTTACTAAGAGAGCAGCCGTCACCATTCATCATCATCATCATCATCAGATATATTTATGTCCACTTCAGGACGAAGGCCTCGGCCTGCGATCTCCAATTACCCCTGTCTATCTCGCACGGGCCGTCACCATTATAGGTGACTAAATCTTTTTCTTTTATTTTCACTTCAATAAAAAAAAACACCTGCAAACAAAACGCTGATGACGCAATTGTTAAGCAATAGTAGACTGAGCACATTCTTATATTCAGTTACCCCAGGAGCCGTAAAATTCTGTATGTCTCGCAGAAAATACGGTAGGTCGATTTTGGTTAGGCGCGTAGATTTACAAAACGGTTGAAGGATAATTACATACGTGGGCTTCTCCCCAGAAATACTTTTACTGGGGGGAAGACAGCTTTAGGTGCATGCAAGCGCATTTGAAATCACGCTGAAGCTCACCCATACAGGCTGTAAGAGGAGCGCACACAAAGCGGGGAAACTGCGAGACTTTTTTTTATTGCGATAGCAATTATATGGACACTCCAAGCGCATTTTTGCTGTCGCCGTCGTCGTGATGTTCCGTATAAAGTCCAACGGCGATAAAATCGTCGCCGTGCGTTGAGTGGGCGAGTGAAAGCGTGCGAGGGTGAGCCGGCAACCGCGCGGCTTAATCTAGCGCACGCGAGATAGGAAGGCGGCCGGAAGCGCACGAGACACGGGGAAAAAGCGACGGAAAAGGGAGGGAGGTGGGCGGGGAGGGTGCGTTTTGCTTACGCGGCTGCTGCTCATGGAGCTATCTTGAAAGCAGCGATCTGCGACGCGGCCGAAGTGAGCGCCCGCGGGAGCCTCATTTTCAAGGCGATCTGCGATGGACCAAAGTGCATTAGCCGAGTGCCGGTAGCTTCGTATGCGCTGCGCTTTCGACGTTTAGTTCGCGCTGAAGCGAGAGCCAGCGCGAAGGTCAATTTGCTCGCTGCCGCTGGCGTGCTTTCTCACTCCTGCGTTTTGACGAGCTCCCGCGGTCAACGAGCGAGATGTGTTCATGTTTACCTGTGCGCGCGTGACCCCACACTTGTTAATTTAGTTAGTAAGCAAATGTTTACAAGTTCATACGCGCCAATAACTACTATCCTCGCTTCGTATATAGCTGTCTACTAATTTGCTATCGCAATCGATGCTTCGCCTTTCGAGCGAAACCGCGACTTTAATTTTTTTCTTAGCCCTCTCTTGCTCTCTTGTTTCGACATCGCTGTCGCCCGTTCCTCGCCGCCTTTCTTGAAGCACGGCCGCTGGATAAAAAAAAAAGTGCTGCCTGCCGCGTCGGGCGCGCTACTATGGGAGCGAACGTGACGGCAGCAGTTGCATTGTCGGCCGCTTGGCTGGGCCGAACGGCGCTAGCAGATGGCCTGTACACGGTCGAGCCGCCCATGGCCGCAAGCCGCACCGCCCTCGCGCGGTCCGCTTAAAATGGCCGCTCTAACGTCACGAGAGGTGGTCGTAAACTTTTTCCAATATACAGCATGTATGCGGCGACCGCACAAACATGGCGCTGGTTCGAAGCGAAGCGAAGCGCGAGGCCTAGGCGCCTAGGCTGCTGTGGCAGTTTGTTTTTTGTGCGTTTTTTTATCATTGCAAGAGTTATCGAGCACTCGCAGAGATAGTCGTCGAACGCAGCAATCCGCTGTACTCTGCCTGACCTCTTCAGTGCGTGCGATCGTCAACGGCAACAGACGGAAATGTGTTGTGTTTACGCGAAGTTCGGAAGCAATGAAACCGGCGATTTCGTGTGTGTTGGGCCGTATTTAGCGTGTGCAGTACCCGCAGTACAAACGCGAAGGCCATCACATACACGCGCATACTAAGCATGACACATGCATTCAGTACGCGCCAGGATGAAAACGAGTGCGATCGCCCACCTCAGCGTATGGTGTGCCTAGGTGTTGTGTGCGCGCGCTTAATCGCTGCGAAGCGCGTACGTGTATGTGCATTGCGCAGGGCTGTGTTTTTAAGAAGTGACGATACGACCTGTAGCGATGAGCTTTATTGTCGCGTCATCGCAGCCATTCGTATGTGCTGTTTGTGCCTGGCTTCATGTGAGCTGTTTTGGGGGCTGCGATGCGCCTTGGTGATCGTGAACACGTACAGAACGTTTAAGTGCTGGGGTTCTTAGTTTACGAAGTGAAGGGTATACTGTTACGTATACGTGCAATGTGTCGTAGTGGTGCTAGACGTATAAGTGTTCGTTTTGTGCGATGCGCATATGCTCTGAAGTGAACCGTGCATACAGAACGGTTTGTACAGAACATTAGACCCAAAATTCAAGGATGCGAAAATTCAAGGAGGCGGGAACAAACCGTACTTGTACACATACATTGAAAAATAATGAAACCTCTTTCTCCTTAGCCGAACTTTCTTGTAGCTAAGCAGCTGTTGAGTCGGACACACACTACAAGCTATTTAGGGTGCTTTTTATGCATGTGCTCTGAAGTAAACACTGCAGAAGCACTGCTGGTCGTTCGTGCTCTTTGCATCTCAGTATACGTATTGTATCAAACCAGATTTCCTTGCTTTGTACCCGTGTCATTTGTTTGCAGTGTTGTCTCTGCACATTTTACTCTTTACGAAGAGGGGAGGCTAGGGAACAGCTTAAAATTTATATAACTGCTCCATGTATTGCAATTATTAATTTTGTGCTAGGTGTCATGTGCTGTAATGTAAACAATGCAAATGTGCCGCATGCTATTTTTTGCGGATGTGACGACACAGCAACGCACCTGCTCTGCCACTGCCAAACCTTTCATGCTGAGCAATGTGCTTTGCAAGTTATACTGCATCTCAGTAGGTCCTTGCACCACTGAGGCAGCTACAGGGCTTCTTAGCCAATAGGAAGGCTGAATGCCCCTCGAGATGTGTTCATCCGCGCTGCGTCAGCTGCTCAGCGTCTGCTTGCCATCCTTTCGATTCATCCACCACTGTTGGTGCAGTGATGCAACAAATATTCCTATGTTGTAACTATATAAGCTGCGTTTCCATGAATGCTACTGTGGGGCTTCGCTTCATCGACACGCTATCTGAGCAGTTCAATGCAGCCTCCTTAGCCAGTTTTAGTAAAAGCGAACCCCCTGATGAATGTTCATATGCACCGTGCCATCTGCTCAGCGCATATGTGGCGTTTGCTCACCACTGTCATCACGTACCATACTAGAGCAGAGTAGGAAATTAATGATGCAGTGAACAATGAAACCTTCGTAGCGTTCTGCATCGTCAATGCATCACCATCACTACTGCTGTGGTGCCACCTGCTAAATAGAAATCGAACCACTTTTACTGCCTGTGTAGTCCTAGCAGTGTCAAAACAAACAGCTGATCTCAATAAGAACAACAAAAAATGCCTAATGCTTTGTCCTCAGTGTGAGATGAGACTAGGCAGTGATGGATTTTACCATTTATTTCTTGCTGTCAGGGCGTACAGCTAGTAAAAGTGCAAATTGGGATTGGATTGAAGTGGGTGGTCTGGACTGCATGGGTGGTGCCATGTTGCTGCGTAATCACCGTTAGGGTGGCTACTGATGTTACCAGTGCTAAGCGCTACAGTAATTCATTGTACAAGATGGGCATGCGAGAAGGGCCTAACATCTGTGAATCTTTTGTGAACGTCACCATGTAGCGTCGCCAAAGGACAACAGAAAGCTAGGCAACATGAGAAACGTAAGGCGTGGAATTGACGAGGGAACAATATTTAGCTTCATGCTCCTTCGCAACGATCCATCTCCTTACATTAATTATCTGCCATCATGTCAACAAACTCATTGAAGTTCGACTTGTCAATATAACATGGATGTATTATGCCATTGTCATGATCTAAATAAAAAAATTGAAGATAGGTGCATCAGGTGTTTTGCAAAAAAAATAATACAGTAGGAGGTGAACCCTGGTTTCTTATATGGGAGTAGGCAAGAGAGAACGGTCCTTTGCGTTGCTGGTCGGGCAAAGAAAGAATGCCTCTGTACACGAAGAGCAGGTCACCTTCTTGTAGTACAGATTCTTTGCTTCTATTTCGGCTGCTACTATACCGTTTTAAAGAATTCTTGTGGTAGAATACTCCTTGGAAGACACTTTACAACTTTTATAGTATAACTAAAATTTTCCGCAGGGCCCTGGCGAACGGTCCTCTTAAATTGCTGAGGGGCCCATCAAGGGGTTGTACAGATTAGATGAGTCGTTTCTACGTAAACCTCACATTGACAAGCTTTGCAAAAATCTCAGCAAGGCTTGTTATATTCTGCTCAAGTGCCGAAATTGTTTTGATACAGAAACCCTTCGAGAAATTTATTTAAGCTTGTTCCATAGCCATCTGTGGTACTGTGTTACATCTCGGTGCCATTCATACATTGAGCCAATTATAAAACTTCAAAAGAGGGCTGTCCGCTTTATGACTTCCTCACATTACAATGCTAACACAACACCGCTCTTTCAACACGTACACATTTTACCATTTACTTCATTAGTAAATTTTAAACTCTTGTAATGGTTAATAGTAGCATCGTTACTGACTACCCACTCTCTGCTACCAACTTTACCGAATCAGGACGCTGTACATGCAGTGCACTAAAACAAAATATTCTGGTTCCAAAGGCATGTAAGTGTGTGGTAAACGGAGAACTTGAAGTGTTGGAGTAGTCGAGAGGAACGTTCAGCCCCCAGAAGTTAGAAATGAAGCTAATTTTCAGAGATAATTAAAACTGCATTTTTGTGATCTTCTTTCGTATGTTTATTAATGCATTCACCGCTTCCTTTTAATTTTTTCTGGTGCATTTTCCTTTACTTGTAGATGTTCAATGATACCACTCGCATTTCGAAGATTCTTTGTATTGTATTCTCTAATTCTTCTAATGTAAAGGGCATATTATTGCTGAGTTTAAGTACATGTGTCTGTGCTAAATTAATTGATTTGCTTCCTCTACATAGTTTTCTTATGGATCGCAACTAGCCTCGAGCTAGGGATCCCAATGTATTTGTTCACACTATGTTTTATTCTGTACTGTACGTAAGAAATAAAGTTTAATTCAAGGAAACATTTTTCTCACAGGGCCCCCTGGCCTGGAGCTGCAGCCCCCTTAGCCCATAGGTTAATATGGCCCCAGTAGTAACTAGTATCACAAATGCAAGTTATGGCTCGCCATCCCTTTTATCAGGTTAACATTGATTTGCACAGCAGAAATCCTAAAATTCATTGCATGCAGAAAACAGCCTTAGATCAAAGGACGCAAGTAACTTGTGCCCTCAAGAACCTAAGCCTTGGTTGGGGTTTTCTGGAATGAAAGCAGTTTAGGTACCTTAGTCTGAAACTCTATTTTGCTTGACTGCAGCACTTATCATGGACGCGAAGTGGGTGTTGTGACAGAAAGCCGGTGTGCACATACAAGAAAAAGTACTGCAATGCCGCTCAAAAGTTTTCTAGGTGTATTGTGCAAAACCACAATTAATGTACGGGAATGACATGACAGTGGTCATAACTTAAAGCAACGGTTCATTACAGATGGGGTACACATGTATGGTCACATAAACATAATGGTGCAAGCTTGACATATAAGTGATAGTCCTTTTTAAGATACAAGTGACATGGTGACAGCATACTGGGAATCAATGCTTGTTAATTCTTTATTCCCAAAATTATCAGTTGTACAATACTTGTGCCCCGATACAATGACGTATCTCTGAATCAGATGTCACATCCTATCTGCCCTGTGAAATACTTTGCCACATGAAATACTTGCCACATGAAATGGAAATCTCATACACAAAATCAGTTATGGATTTTGCATTAGTTTTATGCTGTTTCTTGCAGTCTTGTCTTTCATGAGTACTTGCATAATGTGGGAAAGGGTACCTTGACATTCTAAATGTTATCTATATATGACCACACAACTCTTATTTTTTCCTGATCAGAGGAGGCTCTCGTGTCATTATATTAATTGAACTTCTTTAACAATGAATACGTGGCAGGTACTTGCATGTGAACAAGTGTATGTAGCCTCCCAAAGGCAAGCACGTTGACGAAAGTATCTTTCAGTCATATTGGCAACAAAACTTTCCCATAAGCGTTTTTTTTTTTGCACGAAAGGTGACCACACATCTCTTGATCTAGCAGACTGATCTTTTATGCTACAAGTCTGTGCTGTTTTCTTTGCAACAAATAGTTTTACATATGTCTACGACACGTAGGTCCTTCATCAGCTTTTTTTTTTTCTGCAACTTCGATGTTTTCTTGGGAACAATATATTGCACGTTTTTGAAAGCTAGCCATTCAGCAGCCATTCTTTCTTGGAAAGCTTCTTTGCAGCGAGGCTCTAAAGTTGTTGATAGACTATTTATGTCAATTTTTTTCACGTACCAATTAGTAGTCCTGCATTTAAAACTTATCATTTGTCCCCAATATTTAGCTCTCTTCTTGCACGAGTTAAGGTGTGGTACCTAATTTAATTATATGGAAATAAATATTGCTACTACAGGTACATGTGTCGTCGTATGACTATTGAATATTTGTTACATAATATTTTATTCAATTCGTATTGGAAAACATTCACATTCGCCTACCTTTACTCCTTGTACAATGCACAAAGAGGCACCCAAGCCATAGTGGTGCTTAATGAAGTCTCATTTTCGTGATACTATTTCCCAAAGTGTGGGACGAAATACATTGGCGTTCCAGTTACTTTCGTGCTTTAATGTATAAAACAGCATTTTGGTAAAAAAATAAGTGGAACAACAATGCATTTTTACGCGGAGTTTCATGGCGCATATCTCCAAACTGGCGTCATTCTGGAAATTCGTCCTAAGTGGATACGCCTTAGAAGCTCACCGGCTCCAATTCGTAAATTGCAATATTTGTCATAAAGTAATTAACTAAGACGTTCATTAGTCAATTTTTGTTAATTAGCTCAATCTGGGTTTCTATTTCTCGTGTTACTAATGTCCGCCTCATCAAATAACCCAGCTCAATGATAAGAATTATGCTACCTGCCACAGACGATTTCTAAAAAATCTCTAAAACTTAAAAATGAACACCCTGTATGACGCTGCGGCGCTTCAGCGTACGTGCTACGCTGTTGCTGCGACAAATCCCTAGTTCATTGGCTAAAAGCGAGTGTGTTCACGTGCACGCGCGGTCTTGCAAGCTTCCGCTAGCACATCTACAAAAAATGCGCCATCGCGCCGCACACAACCGAGTACATAGCGATGTATGTTGTTACAACATTATGCGGTAGCAATGAATTAAAAAAAAAAGAAAACGAAAAAAAAAGCGCAGGTAAGATCACTGCACAGTGTTCGAAAGGTGGGTCACCGCGCCAACGCAACACATGCAGTCGCAGAACAGAATGTGACAGTGCAAGAGTCGCGTTTTCGCCGTGACACGGAAGCTTGAACCCACGTCGACAAAAATATGCCAGTGTCGTCTGCTGTTGACGATAGTTGCCGACTTGGAACATCTATGCCCCGCCTCTCGGTTGCCAGCTCTCAACAGACGTCGCGTCCCCAAATCGGAGTGAGGATGCGGCACATGCGAACCGCTCGAGCTAACTAATCAGAAAATTAACTAATAAGAAAACAAACGTAATAACAAAATCCTGGCTAGGGCCAAACTTTTGCTGGTCGCCAGCACACAAACGCTGTGACCGCGCTGTTGCATGTTGCCAGTCGCTGGTTATCTGTTTTGCCAGCCAGAGGGCGCATGCGTACGGCACCGCTCGAGCGGTCCCAGCGTGAATCGAATTTTGTGCCTGGTTGCTCCAACCGCCCGCCGCCACTGGCCACCCGCGTGCGGTGCGGCTTGCGGCGCTGGGCGGCTCGACCGTCAGGCCATGAGAGGGATGGAACGCATCGGCTTGCGTTCCAAGCGCGTTCCTGACGAATTTGCTATGCCGATGCCAGACAACAGCCCCCGGCCTGTGGCGCCGCGGCGGATCACACCGTTTTCGATGCACGCGGCAGGTCGCACCTTTTTTTTTTTTATCCAGCGGCCGTGCTTGTAGCATGCGTTATATCAGTGCTTAAAATCGGAAAGCTTTCGGAAAATGAATCGTAACGTGTGACACAATGTAACGCAACAATAAAAATAAAATCACCATTTTGTAAACCACATTAGAAATTCAAAAGTGAAAAAATAATTTGTAAATTGGAATTTTGCAAAAGTTACGGATACGAGGTAACAATTTTGCATTAGCTATATGAACTAAAGCATCATATAATGCGGGCTTTCGACAATCTTACGGATACAGTTTACAGAACTGTGATATCTGCTCTAGAGGGAAATTTACGGAGTTGTAGAACTGTCAGGATCGCCCGTCAGCCTCTAGAATCTGTAAAGGAATATGTTTATCTAGGTCAATTACTCACAGGGGACCCTGATCATGAGAAAAAATTTACAGAAGAATAAAATTGGGTTGGAGTGCATACGGCAGGCATTGCCAAATCCTGACTGGGAGCTTACCACTGTCGTTGAAAAGAAAAGTGTACAATCATTGCATTCTACTGGTGCTAACATACGGGGCAGAAACTTGGAGGTTAACAAAGAAGCTCGAGAACAAGTTAAGGACCGCACAAAGAGCAATGGAACGAAAAATCTTAGGAGTAACGTTAAGAGACAGGAAGAGAGCGGTGTGGATCAGAGAACAAACGGGGGTAGACGATATTCTAGTTGACATTAAGCGGAAGAAATGGAGCTGGGCAGGCCATGTAATACGTAGGATGGATAACCGGTGGACCATTAGGGTTATAGAATGGATACCAAGAGAAGGGAAGCGCAGTCGAGGACGGCAGAAAGTCAGGTGGGATGATGAGGTTAGGAAATTCGCAGGCGCAAGTTGGAATACGCTAGCGCAAGACAGGGGTAATTGGAGATCGCAGGGAGAGGCCTTCGTCCTGAAGTGGACATAAATATAGGCTGATGATGATGAGAAATGTCTAGTTTAATGATTTTACACAACATATTTTAGGAAATCTTTCTAAAAATGTATTGACCAAATAAAGAGATATCTGATCACAATTTATACACATTTTCTTCTCAATAGAACAAGCTTAAATATTGTATCAACGATTGTCTAATGAGTGAACTTATTAAACGCGTAAGCATTTCCATGCTTACCCAACGAGGAAAACCACCAGTCCGTCCGTCCGTCCCGTAAGACGTTCGCTTTCAAGATAGGGCTCGCAGCAGCGAGCGAATTTACCTTCGTGTTGCCTCTCTCTTCAACGCGAACTAAGCGACGAGAACACAGCGCGCGAAGCTATCAGCAGCCGGCGCTCTCTGTCCCCATTGCAGATCACTTTCAAGATACGGCCCACGCGGCTGTGCCATACGCCTCCGCCGCCGGAATACTGTTGATCACGGTTCATAATGGTTCGATGCGGATGGATAAGACACTATAAAGGGCGATAACGGCTTATAGCGATCGGAACGTCATCAGCGCACCTGGCGCCACCACCATGCGTGCAGTACTTTGCTTGCGTCATCAATTCACCTTGCACCGCCGTCCGCAGCAGTTCGTGTCGCCGCAGCGCTTTCGTTTGTACTGGCCGGATGAAATTTCATAGCATTGATAATGACACCGGGCTGCGTGGAGATTAGCAAGTGGCAAAATGCTTACGCATACTTAGACAGCTCCTAGAGGAGTTTCTGCGTGAATTTTTCTCCAATTATTTGAGTAGGAAAATTGAATTTGACCCAGAGCTTCACGAAATATTTGCTGCGCTAGTTAGTGAAACATTCCCCATAGCGCCCGCCTTTCTTTTTTGTATGCGCGCCTTTTCGTACCTAACGTCCCCGCCCGTAATAACCATGTTTCCTGCGTGTGTACGTTGTCTTCCCAAGCGCGCAAAATCCGTTAGAGATGAACAACAATGCGCAAACTTATATTATTGCGATAGCAATTATATGGACACTCAAAGCGGATTTCTGCCGTCGGCGTCGCCGTGAGGTTCCGTATGATGTCAACGGCGATGAAATCGTCGCCGCGCGCCGGACGCTGTATGTGCGAGTCAAAGGGCGCGAGGGACGCGCGCTTTCACGGGGACCGAATGCACGGCAGAGAATAAACGCGCGTTCTGCGCCGTGCGCCCTGAAGGGCTGCAGAATTAAGCGTCTCTTTCCTCCTTTACAATCACCATATATAGAGAGAAAACGCGACTTCTTCTGTAGCGCGAAAGGCCGTGTGGGGACGGGAGGGAGGGAGGGAAGGCGACGTTTAGCTGCGGCACCAAATGCGTATTATTGTGATAGCAATTATATGGACACTCCAAAGTAGATTTCTGCCTTCGCCGTTGCCGTCGCCGTGAGGTTCCGCATGACGTCAATGGAGATGAAATCGTCGCCGCGCGCCGCCGAACGCTGTATGTGCGAGTGAATGGGCGCGAGGGACGCCCGCTTTCACGGGGAGAGAACCCACGGCGGAGAACAAACGCGCGTTCTGCGCCGTGCTCCCTTAAGGGCTGCAGAAGTAGGCGTCTCTTTCCTCCTTTAAAATCACCATATATGTAGAGCAAACGCGCCTTCTTCCGACGCGCGAAAGGCCGTGGGGGGGGGGGAGGGGGAGGGAAGGGAGGCGACGTTTAGCTGCGGCACCAAATGCCTATTTATATCAGAGGCTCGGGCAACAGTCACCAACGCCGCACGCATTTTGTGCGAACGCGGGCAAAACGCCGACGGCGTCGACAACAGTTCTGCGTGTTGCCGGTGCTGCTGCATGTCCAAGTTTATACAGCTGATAAAGCTACTATCATTACTCCCTATAGCTCTCTACAAATTTGCTATCGCAATTGATGCTTCGCCTTTCAGGTGAAACTGCGACAATTTTATTGAGATAGCATTTATAGTGGCAATGGAGGCGCGTTTTCGCAGTCGCCGTGCTGTCACGGCGTGTGCACGACCCCCTCGCTGAGGGTTAGCAGGTCTTGAGGGACGTGAACGACACACATAATGTTTGGCTGCAAAAGCGACAAAGCCAAGCGGACACGCCGTCACGCACTGCTGAATCGGCGCTGCATGGGACACACAGAAGCGTTTGGCCTTCCGCTGCTGGCATGGGCGTTGTGCGCACAGATGCTAAAACGGCGTTGCATGTAGGCTCCCTAACAGATGCCACCCGCTAGTTTTCCTGATGATCTATTGCGTGTGCATGCCACACCTAAAGTCCCTAGATTTTCTGCTATTTTTTAGGTAGCGTCATCTACCTCCGTCGGCCGCCATGTTCTTCCTAACCTCCTGAAGCAAGGTATCTGCGTAGATAGCATCCGACCGTAAACGTGCTGCACCGCACAAGTACAGTGTTCTAATACACTGTAACAGAAGTGAAATATACGCTTCAGGCATGGGGCCAGACAACCAAATACGAACCCAAAAGCGGCTTAGTACTGCGCTATTGAGGCCGAACGCGAAATTTGTCTTTACGGTGACGCCTGCCGCGTTGTATTGCGGTCGCGTCGACCGCAGAAAATCCTACACACAAGCAAAAGACAAAACGATAAACACACACAGAAACATAATGCGTCTTTAGCCTGCCATCAAGTTTGCTTGCAGGAGCATGCGATTGACTGCGGGGAACAACGTTAGGAAGAACATGGCCGCCGAAATGAGCGCCGACCAATGAGATTTGTGGGCGGTGCTTCAAAGCTTGTCGCTACTTAAAGAAAGCGAAAAAATATCTAGGGACCTTAACCACACCAGCGGTGAATATACATGGCCCGAGTGGAACGGACCGGCAAACTTGAAGTTAGAACGCTCTAATATAATTGGCGCTCACCAGTGGCGCCCCGACGGGGGAGGGGGGGGTTCTCACCCTCACCCCTTGAGGCCGAGTTAACCCCCCCTCCCCTCGCCTTTTGTCTAACCACTTTTCTTTCCCTGCGCCTTTGCGTACTGCAACTAAGATGTAAGACGCGCAATCGTCTGCACACTCGCAAACTTGCGCAAGAAGCGCGTTTTTGACAATTTCCCGTGAATAAATTGAAATTAGCGCAGTTTAGGTGGTATTGACGAACTAAGGCCAACTGCCAACCCCCCCCCCCCCCCCCCCCCCCCTGGCAGAGATCCTGGGTGCGCTACTGGCGCTGACATACGCCAGTGGTTTTCCATCGTTCTCATCTCGTCGCCATCGAGAGGGTACGCATGCAACGCCGCTGATGGCGCTTCTCATCACGCTAGCGTTGTGAGTAGATTGTACTAGAATACGGTCGAGTGGGACGAGGCGGCTGGGGCGGCGCATGCTTTGCCGTGAGGCGCCCGACGTGGAAAAATACTCTAGAGGCGCTGCGATCGAAGTGGATTTGGCCGCATCGAGGTCGCGCCGTTGGAAACTGCTGGCGATACTGCTCCGCAGGGTCATTCGTACTACTTCGCGCGCTGGTATTTGCGTACAGACCGCTCAAATGGTGTTCATAATTGCATATGACATGGATTTATGCCTTAAGAATAAATTCCTTTCTTGCTATTCTTTACTTTATTTGATTTTTTTATGCCGCTCGGTGATTGCGCGTGGATTGCGGCCGCAGTGTCGGCTTTCATTCTACTATAGGTTATTGTACGGTTCCCTTTCGAGAACAAATATTTTTTCTCGTTCTTCACGCAGCATGTATCTCTCGTGTGTATTACTGCGCATATATTTTTCCATCAGTAGGTCTTGTGAATCGCCGACGAAGAAACATATGTAACCTTCCTGCTTGCCGCGCTTCAAACAAGTAAAGCATATCTGCCCCATCCGGCGCCTTGTAATCAGATTTACTGGAAGCATTGTTATAGATAAAAATGCCAGGCGTGCGCGGCACACACAGCACGATCACAGCGTAAGCTAGACGAGCGTTTCGACAGTACTACCTAGTAATTAGAGTGAATGCGTCAGGAACGCGCTAAAACTAACACTGGGAGTGTTAGTCAGCGTTAGTTCTAGTTGTAAAACATAAATACCCCAGAAAGCGGATGGAAAACGGCTCCGCGGTAGCTCAATGGTGAGAGCATCGCACGCGTAATGCGAAGACGTGGGTTTGTTCCCCACCTGCGGACAGTTGTTTTTTAAGTGCGAATGCACTTCTTAAGCGATGATAAGTGGTTCTTGAGGAAAAGGGAAAGGTTGGCGCTATCTTCTGCAGCCCTTGAGGGAGCACGGCTCAGCGCCCCCGAAAACTCCGCCGGCATCCGCGCTCCTCCTCCTCTCCCCTAGCAACGGCGCGAGGAGCGGAGAGGAGCGTCTGTAGCAACGGCGCAGCGACGTCACGCCCCACGTGACTGCGCGCGCTCCGCCCTCCGCTCCGTGGCTGCGCGCGCCCCGCGCCGGTTCCGCACCGCTCTCCGCGCCGTGACGTCACGGCGCGTTGTGCAGCTGGCGCCTCCGCGCCGTGGCTGCGCGCGCCGCGCCGGCTCCTCGCACCCTCTCCGCGCCGTGACGTCACGGCGCCATGCAGCTGGTGTGCCTCTCCCCCCGTTAGGTTTGCACTCACCCTCGGCCGCCGCCTCTCCCCTCGCGCTGACAGCTCCCTCCTCGCCCGGTAACAGCCCCTCGTGTGCGTACTCTCCCCACCGCTCACCCCCTCTCCAACCGCCTGGCGTGTTTCGCTCCGCCGTCACGTGTTGTGTGTGTGGCGCCGGCGCGTCAGTCGTGCTCTCTCGCTGCCGTCTCCTTCGCTCGGCTCTGCAGTTTAGTCGCGCGCGCCCCCTCATAGCATCACCCCGTGCTTCGCACTTCCTCATACTTTCCTTCGGGGAAATGCGGGTTTTTTTTTTTCCTCCGTGTTCATTTCCATTAATGTATCATTTCTTTAATTCAATCAGTAAGTACACGTAATTTCCCCTATGTTGTTCTTGGTGTCAATGTTTGTTGACTTCTTATGATATATATATATATATATATATATATATATATATATATATATATATATAGTTAGAAGAATAGAAGCACGTAGGAAAAGTATAACAGGACTTTACTAACGTTTCAAGAGTGCGATTGCAAGCACACAGAACTCAATTTATGCATTTGCGCCGCAAGAGTGAAAAAAAAGACAATAAAAACATACTAAGTAAAAAAAAGAAATACGACAAACACGTCAATGGAAATTGGCATGCATTATTAAAAAATTAAAAAAATGTCACAGTTTCGCCCTAAGGGCGAAGCAATGAATGCGATAGCAACACAGCAATGCCATACGAAGTAAGGTGAGCGGATTTGGTAGCAATATGAATTGTAGTAAACATGAGCTGATTGAGTAAGCAGGTGTGCTGCGGCGTAAGTAGACCGACATGAAGAGAGACTCGATGACCACGAGGAGGCGCGTGTGAAACGGTGGTGTTGATGAGAAGCGCTTCCCGTGGGCAGCGCGTGCGAAGGGACACATCTGTAGCGCTGCACTGCCGACCCGGGCAGCATTGCATGTGTAGCGTGCGTTGGAAAATGTGGCCTGACTATTACTAACTGATTGAACAAGCGTGGTGTGAGCGCGCACAAACAAACATGAATAGATCGCACTGAATGACTGCAGACAACGACTGTCAAAACACCGGCAGCAAGCGCATATGCCGCAGCGGGCGAAGGTACGTGCGGTCTATCGCTTCAACGGAAACTGAGCGGCGAATGCACAGCGCATAAAGGTCAGAGCCGTGTGGAGATAAGAGACGGTGCGGGCGAGCCCCGCTCCCTTCGGCGCTGGCTTCCCGCTGCCTTGCTTGCGCGTGGGAGATTGAGTGCGTTCGCTTTCCGTGATAGCGCGCGTCCTCGCACGCTTCCGCTCGGGCATACGGCGCGCGGCGAAGATTTTATCTATACGGACCATCACGGCGACGGTGACGCAGACGGCAGAAATCCGGTTGAAGTGTCCATATAATTGCTATCGCAATAAAAAAATTCCGACACCGCACCTGCGCGTGCCGCCACCAGTATCTATCAGCCCATTTATCTCGATATGCGGTCCATTCTGGGTGACGAGGCCGGCGCGAAATGCAGCATGCCGCATCTCGACGCCGGCTGCAGCCGGGGCACGCCGACGAACGCGGATACGACGGCCACGCCTCGCGCCGGACTATTGACCCTTTTCGCGGAGCAGTTTGTTCTAGAAAAACGAGATGGCGCTTACGGCGGCGCGCCATACGTCTCCTCAGCCACCGCGCACGAATACGAAACCATTACCAATTCCACCTTGCTTCTTTGCGATGAGCTGTCGGAAATGCAACTGAGTTTTCGCTAACGCACTTTGCTCCAATCATGCTGGATTGAATCGTGTGAATTGAAGGCATGTGCAGTAGTTGGTTGCAAAAATAGTGACTGGCATGTTAAGGAATGTAATGAATATGTGGGGCCAAGTTCGCGGACCGCTGCTGCAACTGTCCGTACATGCATTCCGGCAGTTCGAGATGTACGGCTTTCCTCGATGATACGCAAATTTGCTCATCCGCCAGCGTTGTATTGCAAATCTTCAAAGGAAAGGCTTCAGCCCCGGTACCTCGCCAAGATTGAGTACCGCTCGTTAAACAATGTTAACGGGAGTGGCGCCGCTTCCTGTCATAGTAGGTTTCGCGCACAGTATCTACACACATCTACTGCCAACCGGCACAGAAACTTACGTCAACTCTTTCGCCAACGTGTCAAGAATAAGTGAATGGGCGCACACTTGAATATATGCGCACTATATACACACAATAAGTAACGGTACTGCACCGATAGCGTACGAATGGTCGAAGGTGAATTTTTCGTGACAGTCCACAAGAGTAAGCGAGTTACTAGCGATAATACGCATTTGCTGCAAGGTATTACAATGTGCAGAACAGCTACGTAATAAATAAATAAATAAATAAATAAATAAATAAATAAATAAATAAATAAATAAATAAATAAATAAACACTATCAACATCTCTAACGTTTCCACACGTCGCCATGTTCTTAAATATATTAACTAAGTGAACCCTTAAAACATGACTTTTCGAACGGCCCCTCAATATTCATATTCACGCCTTCAAGACCACCCAAAAGTTTGCGTGCCGATCTGCACTGTACTACAAGCCTATCGTCCCAAAGGCCGCCGTGGACAGGGATCACCTGGCGGCTTCCGTCATTATGAGGGACCCATACGCCTTTAGACTTTGCATTAGGAAATCTACATTTATAAATTGCTCTTACGTGTGCTTTATTTCTTTTTCATTTTCCACTCCTCCTGGGCACAAATGAAAAAAAAAATGTTTTGCATGCTTCAGCACACCCTCCTGGAAGTAAAGCATGCCGTAGTTTGTCTCAGAAGGGTTTCTAGTTTGTATACGCTGCAGACGAACCATGCTGTCTGAATCTTCGATTGAGCGCAAAAACCAACGTTAGGCAAAACAGACACGCGGTAAACAGGAATATTTTATAGACACAGACAAACAAAGGGGAGAGGGGGTGGCGGCGTGCTCTCTCCCGTCCTTTCTCTCACGCTGACTTTCGTAGTGAAACAAGATTTAAACTAACCTGGTTACCTACGAAAAAACGGCATCCAGGCTCACGGTGTGGCTGTTGATACATCGCGCAACTCCTGCCTCGCGCTCAACTGAACGAGTTCCATGACGTGACCCTGTGTACTCCTCCCCCTCCCCCCTTACCCCCCCCCCAAAAAAAAAGAAACAAGAAGAAAAAAAAAACAACGCGCGTTCGTCCCACGGAGGTTTAAAAACAATTTTTTTTAAAAGCCTCCTTGGTTCGTCCCCATCGCCACGCCTACGAACATATCTAACAAGAAAGAAAGAAAGAAAGATAAACTGGGTCGCCCGGCATTCACGCTCTCGTAGCGGCATTGACCGGACAAGAGCAAGAGGTGGGGGAAGGGGAGGGGGGGGGGGCATGTGGCGGAGGGGCGAGGTTGCCTCGAGCGCGCGTCATTTAAATTACAAATCCGGGCGGGCGTAATTGAATCAGCCTGATGAGGCACCGCCACTGGCCGGCGCTCGGGCGCGCTGACCAAAGTGATTGGGCAAACGGAGAGCGCCGCGCTATTTGTTGACAAACACGGGCCCAATTACCGGTAAAGCAATTAGTGTAAACGCCCTTTCCCTCCCCCTTGTCCTTCCTTTCCCTCCCCGCTCTTTACTGCGCGGATCATGCCGTCGGCTGTTCGACACGGAGAGCAACGCTCCGCGAAGCGCAATCGGCTACAGCGGATTGCGTGGACGATTGCGCCATCGTGATCTGCCCGTCGTCTAAGAACTTTACACTCTTTCTCTTTTAAAGACGATAGTCTCAGAAGTTTACTCTTTCTCTTTTTGTTCTGTTTTTTTCAGTCAGGTGGTCTCATTTAGAGTCTTCTTTCTACACACACACACACACACACACACACATATATATATATATATATATATATATATATATATATATATATATATATATAGACCTCGGACCTCGGAGGTATCCTGATACAGAGGATATGTCCATGAAGGTGTTACTGAAGATGCACTCATGTACACTCTTACCACATATCTCGCACATAAAAATGATTAATTAGTCTGAAGCTTTACCGGCCAAAACGACGTTCTGATTATGAGGCACGCTGCATAGTGTTTTTTTTTTTTTTTTTGCATTTCTCCTCCATCGAAACGCGGCCGCCGCGGACGGGATTTGATCCCGTGAGTTGGTGCTCTGCAGTATCATAGCCTCTCACGTACACTCTCACACATACAAGTTTTGATTGCCTTTGTATAGTCATTAATACACGTATATATTGCACCAGACTGGTGCAAAATTATGTATATCGTAGTTTAATATTGTGCAGAAGTAGATACTGGCGATTCATCGACTATAAAAAAATGTATAGAGTCGCATTCAGCATGTGAGATGAAACGCGGTTACCATGGCCAAATCGGTCCCAATTACTGCACGGCGGCGTCGACATACAAAAAATTGAAGAACTAACACCGTTGCAACTGTTCGTACGTATCAAACAATTTATTTTGAATTTCCATGCCAACACGTGCAGTCCTGGTGCCCCTTCGAAGTTCGACCACGGTTATAACTGGGTTGCAGCACATAATGAGCGCGACTGTACATTGCATACTTGCTATATGTAGCTCCAACCTTTGATTACGCTGTGTGTTACTCTCTCAGCGAGCTTTCTGGTGTGATGCAGAACACGCATACATGCGCTATGTCTACACCAAAAATGTGGCTTTGCCATGCCGAGTGTTTAAACTGTATTGGGTTGAAGAGTGCATAAACGAATTATACTGTTTTGCTTCATACTCTTTTGATGCGATAGCCTCATATTGTGTGCAACGTGTGCGGTGACGTGAATCATGTTTTACGCTGCGGCACGCGCTAGCATAGAGAGAGAGAGAGAGAGAAATAACTTGAAGAGAGAGAGAGAGCAAGGAGAGGAAAGGCAGGGAGGTCAACCAGAAGAGCATCCGGTTTGCTACCCTGCACTAGGGGTAAGGGAAAGGGGAGATAGAAAGAGAAAAATAGGGAGAGAATGAGCACTGAGTACACGTGGGACGATGTACAGGGACACTATAGGCGGTCTCTTAAACCGGTGCACTTCAAATACAGTAGTAATGCACGCAACGCTTTTTGTGCCAGTGACGGGTGCAGCCACGGTCCGAGTATATTTGACTCAGAGGACTGGTCTCGAGTCCAGTCGGTTTAAAGTTGTCCTGAGAGAGAGGCGTTGTACGTCGTAGCGAGGACAGGTACACAATAGGTGCTCGATGGTTTCCTCGCACATACAGGAGTCGCACATCGGGCTCTCGGCCATTCCCATACGATGTGAGTAAGCGTTCGTGAACGCCACTCCCAGCCACAAGCGGCACAGCAAGGTTGCTTCGCCGCGGGAAAGGCTAGATGGCAGTTGTAGCCGTAGCAAGGGGTCCAACTTATATAATCGGCAATTGAAGGCACTTGAACTCCATAAAGCTTGTGACGTTTTGCGTGCAAGCAGACGAAGTTCCCTGGCAGTGTCCGTCCTCGTCAAAGGTATTGTACGCGTCTGGGTGTCTTCGTGGGCAGATCGGGCAGCCCTGTTAGCAATGTCGTTGCCGATGATGCCACAGTGAGCAGGAATCCACTGGAAGACTATAATGTGCCCTGTTTCCAGAGCATGGGGATGTACTTCCCTGATGTCGGATATCATCTGCTCGTAAGTTCTGTGATGTAAGGCTGACTAGATACTGTGAAGGGCTGCCTTAGAGTCACAGAATATGACCCATTTCTGTGCCGGCTCTTCGGTGACGTAGGGCACAGCTGCATGGAGGGCTGCAAGTTCTGCCGACGTAGATGTAGTCATATGTGATAATTTGAATTTAACTGCAACTTGCTTGGCTGGAACGACGAATGCGGCAGTTGAGCTGGTAGGTGAGGCCGAGCCGTCGGTATATGTATCTATGTAGTCATGATATGTCTGGTGGATTAATAGGAGCGTCAGTTGCTTCAGAGTCAGCGATGGATGATTGGCCTTCTTGGTGATTCCGGGAATAGAAAAATTCACTTGAGGCTGTCGCAGGCACCACAGGGGAGATGAAGGCTTCGACGCCGGTGTAAACGATGACGGTATACACTCTTGATGGGCGCTAATCACTTTTGAAAAGTTCGCTTGAGGTCTCTCCGCTGGCAGGGAAGCTAATTGATGGTCGGGGATCCTTGACAGATGACGAATGTGCGCCCTGAGGGAGTCGGCAGCTACGTGTGTCTGAATCGTATGGTCTCTCGCGATGGCTATTGTTGCTGTTGTTGAGGTGCACCGAGGCAGCCCTAAACACCTGCCTAGGGCTTTACCTTGTATGCTTTCAAGAGCGCGAATGTTCGTCTTGCATGTATTTGACAAAACTGGCAGACTGTAACGAAGGAGTCCCAGGAGCAGTACCCTGTACAGCTGCAGCATAGAATGGACTGGTGCACCCCAGTTTTTCCCGCAGAGAAATTTAAATACCTGTGCAATAGCAAATAACTTCTTGTTCAGGTAGACGCAGTGAGGGGTCCACGAGAGGTTATGGTCGATGATGACACCCAGAAAGCAATGCGTCTTAACATAGGACACAGCTTGAGCATTGATTGAAACTGGATACAGTGACATTTGTTTGCGCGTAAAGCCAACCAATGCGCATTTTTCTGTAGACACACTGAGGCCTTGTTCTCGTAGATAAGACGCCGTCATGGTTGCCGCCCGCTGAAGCCTGGCCCGCACCTGAGGCCGAGTCACGGCAGAGGCCCAGATGCAAATGCCGTCGGCGTATATAGAGACATGAACTGTCCGCGGTAAACACTCCACAAGTCCTACCGTGACGAGGTTGAACAATATAGGGCTCAGCACTCCACCCTGCGGCACACCACGGCAGATGTTACGTTTCTAAGTTCGGCCGTCTTGAGTCTGTAAGAAAAAGCACCTCTCGGTCAAATAGTCCCGAATCCATTGATACATCCGGCCACCAACGCCCACAGCCTCAAGTGAGTTCAGTATGGCTTCATGGGCGACGTTGTCGTATGCTCCTTTGAGATCGAGAAAAAGTGCAACTGGTAGGCGCTTGAGGATTTTCTGTTCTTGGACCCAGGTAACGATCGAGGTCAATAACATTGTCAATGGATGAGCGACCTCCATGAAAGCCAGCCATGGCATCCGGATAGATGTTGAATCGCTCGAGGTACCATTCCAAGCGAGCAAGAATCATTCTTTCCATCACTTTGCCGACGCAGCTCGAAAGCGCAATCGGACGATATGATGATAAATCAAGCGGAGACTTTCCAGGTTTCAGAATGGGGATCAAACGGCTCGATTTCCATTGTTTAGGAACAACGCCGTTTCGCCAAGACTCATTGTAGTAGTTGAGCAGCTCACTACGTGCGTCATGTCTAAGGTGGCATAGGGCAGCGTACGTGATGCCATATGGTCCTGCTGACGAAGAACGCCTGCACGTCGCTAACGCAGCGTCGAGCTCTTCATGTGAAAATAGCACGTTCACTTCTGGTACACGTGCCTCAGGGACGCCATTCAGTGCCGCGTCAGTAGGGATGATCACGGATCCAGAAACCCGCACACAGAACTCTTCAGCCACTTCAAACTGCGAGCGGTGTTGGTAGAGGGCCAGAGCAGCAAAGGGCTTCCTTTGATGCGGGCATGAGCGAAGACCCCTAACCGTTCTCCATATGTGCGAGAGCGATCTTCGGGGATCAAGCGTCTGACAGAAAGATTTCCATCGCTTGTCTTCCAATTTATTTATCCATACGACGCTGAACTTTCTTTTGTATGCGTCGTGAAGCCCTGAGGTCTAGAACCGATTTCGTGCGCCGATACCTTCTTTCCGCCTGTCGGCGTTCCACACGCAGCCTCTCCAGTTCTGTGTCGAAGTGTGTTCGCCTTGCTGACCTTGTGAGCGAGCACATGAATGCTTTCATTGAGTCCGCGATTTCGTCTTCTATATTGTGTGAAAGGCCTTCCCGACATGCGTCATCCATATGCTCCTTAAACCTTGACCACTCAACTGCACGCAAGACTGTAGAGGAGCATTGCCCAACTCCACTAATCTTGATGTATATTGGAATATGGTCGCTTCCATGTGTCTCTATGTCAGTAAACCATTGGACGCTCGAGGCGAAGCGTCGTGACACCAAAGTCAAGTCTAAGCAGCTACTATAGGTCGTGCCTCGCAGAAATGCAGGGCTTCCATCATTCACACAGCACATATCATGGTCGGCAGCAAAGGAGGCAAGACTCCTGCCCCTGGAATCAATTTTAGTTCTTCCCCATAGCTGGTGATGCGCGTTAAAGTCACATGTGATAACCCAGAGGCCATTGGTCATTTGCAATATTTTCTTGAGCCTTTTGCCATCAAAGTGACCCGCTGGGAATAAGTAGGCTCCAATAAGTGTAAATGACACATTCTTCTTTTTTACATGCAGGCAGACATATTGGTTGTCGTCATGTGGCTCTACCGCGTGAGCGACATACGTAAGATCCGTGCGGATGTAGACGATTACTTTGTTGCATGCTCCGCATGTGGACGAGGCGAAAGGTTCGTAACCAGACAATCTTAGTGGAGTCGATGTATTTGGTTCGCATATGACCAGTATGGGGAAGCGATTTGTAAAAACGAATTGGCGAAAGTCTGCTATGCTCTCGATGAGTTGAATGATCTCTCACCATTTCTTTCAAGATGGTCATTTCCTTTTTAATATGTGGGCAATTCTTCGATGAAGCTTCATGTGACCCGCTGCAGTTCGAACACTTCATTACAGTGGCGCCACATTTATCTGCATCGTGGGGCTCCGCACAGCGGGGGCATGTTGCCTGGTTTTCACAGACACTGCTCACGTGCCCCAGTTTCATGCATTTGCGGCATTGAAGAGGCTTCGGTATGAAAGGCCGCACAGCATGTCTGAAGTGTCCCACCTTAACATGCGAGGGTAGATGGTTAGCCTTGAATGCAACCTTCACGCAGCGTGAACTGCCTATCCGAATAACATCAACAATGACCTCGTCATTAGCTGGCTTGACAAGAATTGGCAAGTCCTGGTTAAGGATAGCTACGTCGACGTCGTAGATAACGCCAACGACTATATCAGATCCCAGAGGGATGTAGGAGCGCACCTGAATGCCCTCAAGGTCGGTTACGCTGCGTAGAGTGGTCAAAGCACCCGCGTGTTGGACATCGACCGCTAGTAGATTTTTGCGGCTGTTCACTCGAATGTTCGATATTTCATTGGGCACCAAGGCTTCCAGTAACATCGATGCAGATTGTCTGTTAGGCAGCTTCATGTTAGCGGTGGGAAGCACGGGCACAAATATGATGGTATTGGCGTCCGGCCTTTGCGTCTGTCTTACTGTTTCCGTACTTGACGATGAAGACGTCCTAGTGTTCCTTCTCTTCGCTTTGCGGCTCTGCACAAGTTGGAAGTCGTCATCGGAAGGGTCGTCACTGCTGAGAGAGTAGACTTGGGCGTCCTCGCTGTCGCTGTCGCTCTGTTGACCGACCCGCTCCCTGGAAGCGGCCGCCGCTGACGCCGCCGTCGCCGGCCGACGTGCAGGGTCGTCCACGTCCATCACGACCGAGCAAGGAGCGAAGACCAGCGGATGCACTTAGATTTGCACGGAAATAAACCGGAGCTAGAAAGAACAGCACTGTGTCAAAGGACACTTCACCGTCTTCGAGAGGGAGGAATGATAAGAGAAAAGCAGGGCAGAAATAACTTGAATCTGCTTTAAATTCTCGGTTACCTTAGTAATCGAAGCTTAGTAACTCTCGGTAAGCTAAGTAATCGAAGGTCAAACTATATATAGTGCATGTAACTCAGTTGAGCTACATGTACTATACTTAGTTTGACCTTCGATTGGATCAGCGGTGGTATAGTGCCTCTAGCGCTTTCGGGACACTGGCTTCGACCAGACACTGTATATACTTACCTGCTGCGGCGTGTGCAAGTTTCCAGCGTGGGGGCGTGCGAATAGCAATTTTTGAGACATAATCGAATACGAGTCGAACAGTGCCCGAAGCGAATCTAATCAAACAGTGAACTTTTAAAATAGTCTTCGCATGCTCAACAGATGTACGTGTTCGCCATTAATATAAATCAGTGTTCACATTAGTATTACTAACCTATGTTAGAAAGTTTCTGTCATTACATTGCAGGATATGAAGCCTTGCTTAATAAACGCACGAATACAGCATTAGGAACAGACATGTAGTTTGGTCGCACACCCGTGTGACTTTCGAGGCGTGCGAATGATTGCGGCTTAACCGACAAAAGTCCGGCTCCCTGAGGTAGGTATACGTAGCCTTCTCCACAACGTATAACCTATCATGCTTTATGCCTATACAATGGCCGTGGGGATAAAATTTATCGCACTTTTGCTTCAATTTTATGCTTGACTGAGCAGAGTTTACAATTCAGAAGTATACGAAAACTATTCGAAAAATATCCGTATTCACGAATGGTGATTTCTCGATTCCCAGACCGAATCGATTTTAAGACAATGTTCGATTCGTTTCTCGGAAGTTTCTAACTTGTGCACACCCCATGGTATACAACTGTGCCATTAACGAGAAACTTGTTGCATTACCCGCGTTATCTGGAGTAGCATGCCTCCAGCAGTTTGTGAACAATGCAAAAAACGTTTCTTCACATCCCTCTCTTCATTGGCTCTGCCGTCGGCGCATCGGCCCTTCCGATCCGACTCTCGACGCCGAAGGGTTTCCCATCTAGGTTTTCCATCACATTCCTCTCTCTCTCTGTGTGTGTGTCTTAAGTCCAGTTGTTTGATTAGCTGTATTGGGATTTCATCTCGTCCAGCGCCGTCCCTCGACAGAAATGGCCACCGCCCTTCAATGACAATTTATGGCAATTCTAGGGAAGCGCAGTCACTTCCTCAGTCGAGAGGGGACACAGGACTCAACTCTACGGAGTGAAGGAATAGCGTAGAGTCTAGACTAGTTCGAGAATACGGAGCTGAGACTACTCTAACTACTAAGGCTGAGACTTGAAATTTGTCTTCTTTCACCAGTTAACCTGGCCGGCATGAAATGATATGGATGGCGATCTTAGCGTGCATTGACTATAGACCCGCTGCTTATTTCTTTAAACATCGACAACGCAAAAATAGGCTTCCTTATTGGTGGATGGGCAGAATCGTTTACAATCATTTCATTTCGCTGCTGCATGCCTTCATGTTTTCTCGCAGTCATATAATTTTAGAGTGCAACTCTTAGGCGTCCGTTCCTGCGTTGAGCGTCGGCGTCGGCGTAATCGAGCGAACGAGCACAGCGAAGGATGAAATAGAAAACGCGGAGCGCAGCGTGGATTGAAAGACAGCCATAGGGAAGAGAGAGCTTGGAGGAAAACGGAGGAGGGGGTATGGCGAAAGCGTGAGAAGTAAAGCGTAGTGCAACGCAAGACGTGTTCTGCGGTGACGATCGCTACGAGATGGCGCCAGAGTAGCGCGCGTTGTCTGCTTACAGATGACGCCATCAATAAGGCATGCGGCGAGCGCGTCCACCGATACCATACAAAGCGCTGCATGAGTGGAGGTCTGTCTGCGGCGACGGCTGTGAATCGCGCCCACGCTTCACCCACCCGCTGCCTCTCGCGATCTGCCGATTAGCGAGGCATTCGCGCCACACTTCGCCCCGTTTGCAACGTGCCACACGAGACGGATTGTCCGCGCCAATGAATATATCGCGAATTGAAAACAAGTACAGAGCTGCGCTCAAATTTCGCATTAGGGAGTATCGTAATCGGCGGTGAATTTTTTAGCGTTCTTGTAAAGTTTGTTCGCGAGTAGGGAAGCAGCTATAGCATAGTTTCTGCAGGCATGTTCTAAGCTGAAACGTACACTGCACCAACTTACATGCATTAGAATGCAAGAGTTATGCTGTCACATATCGGCAGTGTTTGGCACAAAGAGACTTGCCATGTGTAGCTCGAGATTGTCAGAGCCGTGACGTAGTGGGTGAGGCGCCGTCCTCCAAACCCAGAGAATCGAGTTCGTCATGATATTCATTTTTTTTCATTCTTTTTTTTGTGTCCATGTTTTTTATACATAAATTGTGCACAGCAGATGACCTGCCACGAGGTGATCAGCCTCGAGTGCGTCTGTCAAGGACATCTGAAGTGCAGCGATCGATAATCAACGTGGAAACGTTGCAACAGGAAAGGAAAACAATATCTCGTAATCAACCTGCAGTCATTACTTGGCGTTTTCCACAAATAAAGCACCGCGTTCAAGGAAAAGTTCCGGCTCTTAATTCACAAAGCTTTTCATTAGTATGGTCGTTTGTTGTTGACCAGCCGCTTTGGTAACATGATACGCCGGTCGTCAGAATTGGCTGTAATTTCCTCTTACGAACAAATCTAGCGTAAGAACGTAATACGTTCCACGAATACGAACCGTGGGCCTCTCTATTCGCAAGTAGATTGCTCCTGTCCAACACAACTCAGCCTAATGCATCATCGTTCGTACAACGCCCTTCCGTCGCGACCTCGCCACCCTGTGCGACCAGCGCGTGTGAGCTCAGTGACGGGACAGCCGTTTAGGATCGAGCGAACAAGCGACCGACTGCGAGGCGTGGAGACGGTGATGCCGCGGCAGCGGCGACCGAACTACATCAAAGGGCGGCAGTAGAGCCGCGCTGCCCTGAGGGAGGATCGCTCGCCGTCGTCAGAGCCTCGGCGTCATTTGCAGCAGGCAAGGGCAGCAGCGGAGCGCACCTCTTTAAGACCTCGCCGGCTGTGTTTGCTCTTGGCCCGGTCTTCTCCACCTACGGGGCTCGCCAGAGCGCGCCCGCCGGGCTCGGTGTTTGTCTTCCAATCAGCTTCCTCTTGTTTCACTCCGGGCAATGTATAGCCCCCCCCCCCCCCCCCCTCCTCCCCTTCCCACTCCCAAGCTTTTGGCTCATACTTGCTGCTGTTCTGCACGTGTCGGAACATGCTTGTCCGTTCCAAGTACGGCGCAACGGGACAAAAAAAATATCTTCGAAGAAAAGCAAGCATGCAACTCTATAAAAGGGGCGGCGCGAAGGCGCCAAGTAAGAAAGAGAAATGGGGGGGGGGGGGGGGCGGAGTAAGGAGGCAGATGCGGGGGATACAAAGTTATTCGGTTGCTCCGTCCCTCATCCTCATCGTACGTGAGCCATACTGTAATTCGCCGGTGTTCCTTGCTCTGCGGCCCGCGTGGCGGAGCCCGTAATTGTCAGAGCACACACACGCGCCCTCGCACGCGCGGTGGAGTCACTTCTGCTGGCCCAAACAGGGCCTGCGGCCGCGGCCGTCCGGCGCGTAATGAACCGGTCGCTCTCGCTCGCCCCGGACTGGTGGCGGAAAGTGAAGGATCCCGGGTTGCAGTGTGTTTTGGCGTGCTTGTGGGCGTAAATGCGGACAACTTCGCTGCCGAACGCCGAGGGCGTTTGAGCCAGTATGTATGTAGTATGTATGTATGTAGTATGTATGTATGTATGTATTATGTATGGTATGTATGTATGTATGTATGTAGTATGTAGTATGTATATGTATGTAGTATGTATGTATGTATGTATGTATGTATGTATGTAGTATGTATATGTATGTATGTATGTATGTGTATGTATGTATGTATGTATGTATGTATGTATGTAGTGTATGTATGTATGTATGTATGTATGTATGTATGTATGTATGTATGTATGTATGTATGTATGTATGTATGTATGTATGTATGTATGTTGTATGTAGTATGTATGTATGTAGTGGTTAATTCACTGAGGAAGAAAAGGCGTCCGTGCGTATCCCATTCTTAGTAACCCACTGAAGCTCTTGCAATGCGATACTTTCACAGTCCAAAGAAATCCTCGACACTCCCTCGCAAAATAGCGGGGATGGAACAGGTATGCATTTAGGAGATCGACATTTCATACTTGTCAGTGGAGGTTTTTTATTTTCGTCCCCTTTTATTTTTCCTCCCATTGTAGTTGGCCAAGTCGCGCTGGTGATCCTTCCTTGATTCAGATGCTGTATTTATTAAAATGCTTAATAGGGAGAGCTCGCATCCGTTGAAGAAAAATCTGTGATAACACAAACGGCAAAAACATACCGGGCCAAATATGCGCCGCAGTATGAGGCGTTTGTGTGCTGCAACAAAAGCTTGGAAACGACTCAGCACATCCTAATGTAATGCGAATATGCATATATTCACCCAGCGAGACCCGTAGAAAACGTCCAACTTCCAGAGGCGTTGGGATTTAAAGAAGATGCAAGGGTCAACTAGTGAACAGTCGAGATAATTAAGAGACGTTTAGAGCATTGATGGAAAAAAGGCAAATACGAAATTAATTGAACGGGAGTCGTTGCAAGCATAGGTAACGGTGCAATATAGAGAATGAGGTTTTAATGACGAAATTAAAGATTGAGATCAGATAGGCAAAATGTTAGATGGCGATAAATGTAGTAAAACCTGATTAGATCAGGCAGGTCACGGGACTATTTGTCGCCGCCCTGTTTCGACGCGAATGCCAATGATCACCATAATCACGAGTGAGTTAAAAGGCGCCGACTGCGCCTTTTATCTCACTCGTCAGAAAAAGAAGCATCAATTAGTGAATGTGACACTTTCAATAGTCACGAGTTTTGCATCCGAGTCGACTCTTAGTGAAACAGTGGCAAGTGTGCAGATGGATCAAGAATCGAGTGGTACAGTAAATGATCTGACTGTAAATCCTTTTTTCAGTTGTTATTGTGTAACAACTTTGTTGTCATTCCGCTGTAATTCCGTTGTCACGGAATTACAGCGCCCGCCATTAAGGCAGAAAAAAATAACAAATTCAGATATATTTCTTCCGCCATATCGTGCACCGTGCGTGGATTTCTAGCGATGTGGCCGTGCACCGCATGTCGGGCCAGCAGCTCGTCGAAAAAAGAAAAAAGATGTCACAGTTTCGCCCAAACGGCAAAGCATCGATTGCGATAGCAAATTCATGGACAGCTATACGAAGTAAGGATAGTGGTATTACCGCCTGTGTGAACTCAAACATTCGCTTACTGACTAAATTAATAAGCACGGTGTCACGCGCGCACAGGCAAACAAACACATTTCACTCGACGAACGCGGACTTTCCCTTTCAAAACGCTGGCATAGAGAAAGAAATTCAACAAGAGGGGACACTCCCATAGGGCCCAGCGGCCGAATTGACTGCAGCGTGCCAAGCGGTCGGCGTCAATCACTTCCGGTTTCGGTTTTGGGCGCGCGTATTTTGAACGCAAGCTAGCACGCCGGCTGCGCCCCCCCCCCCCCCCCCCCTCTTTTTTATTTTTTTGCTCTTCGTGCAGAATCGGTTTATTATTTAGTAAAAATGATTGCGAACGATCTCGTAAAGTCCCATCGAATCTGTGTCACGTGCAATTTCACAAAGTAGACGCAAGACCTTTTGTGCAATGAGGAAATATTTATTTTGCTCTATATAAGCTCGTTCCGCGCTTTTTGTGCGTTCGTCCAACGTTGTGACCCAGCAGGTAAGGCAGTAGTTCCTGTATGAAGCTCCACCGGACGGCACCAGCTGAAAAAAAGTAAATCACAAGCATGTTACATTTACAAGCACGTAACAGCATGTTACAAGCATGTGTCATTTTGGTATTTAGACATAGGGGAATACTGCGTGTAGAGGCGAAACGTGCGAAAGCGGTGAATTGGCGGCATTACAAACAAAAGCAATTCGCTTTTCCATACATGGCGAAGAAAATACCCGACTTATCCCAAACAGTACCATAAAATATGACAACATCTGATTTTCAAGCAGTCCCCCGTTTCCGGGCATTATTTCCTGCACTTTAGCAGCACAAACACACGGGCGACTTAGCGTTTCCAAAACTTGGCCTCGGGCGACGCGACGGACGCAACAGAGGCTCCCAGCCGGACCATGCTAGACGTTCGCAGAATGCCTTCTACTCGCACTCAAGACAAATGCGTGGGCGCAAAGCCTGTTTCCAGTCGTTTAGAAGACGGAATTTTCGAATTACAAGTTTGATATGTTCCTCGGCGTTATCTTTCGCGCGTTCTGCCGGCGCCAGCAGCACACCCCATGTTATCACTCATGGCAATCGCCCATCGCGTTTTCAACAGGCGTGAGTACCGAAAGAAGGTATATGTTGTTGCGGAGCCACAAGAAAAACGTCACAGACTTGTCCCTCTAAGATTCATTACACGCCAAACTAACTTTATCACTACGGCCGAGCTGCTTATCGCTAACTGCGTCACAGCGCGCTGTGCGGTCAGCGTGCCTCAAAAGTATCCCAGAAAGTACCGATATTACTTTTCAGTAATGTCTGGCGTCAGAGAAAGCGGCACAAACTTCTCCTAGCAAGATGCACTAGACTACGCACCACGGCCGAGTTAGTTCTCGCTAACTGCGACATGGCGCCCTGTGCGGCCAGTGTGGCTCAAAACCGAAATAAGTTACCATAATCCCCTAGGAAGCGTCGGAAACATGTCTCAGCACGATTCATTAACTCAAATTAACTGCGCCAGGATGGCCGATTTGTTTTTCGCTAACTGCGTCTTCAGTCTCGGTCCCGTGCCGTAAGCCTAATTGCGTCGTTGACTGTGAAACAAGATTTCTCACCTTGCCCGTAGTCCAACAGCGCAGTGGTGTCTTGTCCCAGTGCAGAAGGAACGCAAGAATATGCCGAGAGCCCAATAAACCAGGTTACATTTAAAAAAAAGAGAGAGAGAGAGAGAGACAGACGGGTCGCCGCGCGCGCGGCTGCACTCGCTGGCTTCGGGGGAGTGTCTGGTGGATGACGCATGTATCTGGCGCGTCATTGACCTGTGGCTAGGTAAGGCAAGGAAAATAAGTCGCTAAGCTTAAGTTCATTTATGCGCAAAACGTTTTAGTTTTCGCGGCAAAGAATTTAAAAAAATAAATCAATGCCTGTCAACTTAAGTTCACTTTCTTTTTTTTTTCGATGCTCGCGGCAGCTAACGTTCGGTGTCAAAAGTATAGCGTGACGTATGGTGACGTGTTTCCTGTTGCCAGTTTTTGCCGAGTGTCCCCTCTTGTTGAATTTCTTTCTCTATGACGCTGGCGTGAGGAATCTCGGCAGCAGCAGCGAGCGAATTGACTTTCGTGCCTCTCGCTTGAACGCGCGAACTAAGCGGCGAGAACCCAGCGCACGCGAAGCTATCAGGCCCCTCGGCGCACCTAGACTCGGTACTAATCGCAGATCACTTTCAAGACAGGGCCCGCGCTCAGCCGCGCCATACGCAGCCGCCGCCGGAGTAGAACCCTCCCCCCCGGGGCCTTGATCACGCTGGAAGACGGAGCGCTTCCTCCCCGCCTTCCTCCTCGCGCGCGCGAGATCAAGCCGCCATTCTCGGCTCACCCTCGCACGCTTTCACTCGCACCTACAGCATACCGCATGCGACCACGGTGTTATCGCACTTGTATTTTATGCGAAACGTCACAGATATGCTAACGGAGGAAATGTGCCTGAAGTGTCCATATAATTGCTGTCGCAATCAAAGACAAAAAAAAAAATCCTCACAACCATCGGCCGGTGTCATGTGAACACACAACGTCGTGGAGCCAACAGCGAAGAAAACGAAAAAAAAAAGTGCTTGAAGCGCGTTTTTAAAAATTATTGAAACATTTAATGGGAGGCTAAAGGGAGATAAAGAATTTGAACAGTACGATTAGATTACCTTTCTACAGGGTCACAAGAGCCACTTTTACTGTGAGCGGAAACTCAGTAAGCCAGAAATAGGGATGGTTGATTAATATTTGTATTCGATTAACAATTAATTGTTCATCACTTTAGCCTTTAATCGATTAATCGCTTTCGATGCAGTTTTTCATCGATTAATTGATTAATCAAAATTTTTGCCGGGCACTTTGAAAAGGTTAAAACACAGTTATCTACTTTTCTAGGGCCCTATATTAATGTTTGGGAGGTTGAACCAACTAGTTAGAAATGCAAGTGTATGAAGTTTAATCTTTAATTTGTTGAAGACTAAATAGAGTTGGCGCTTGTGGCCTTTGAATGTATAAACATTATTCGTTATAAAATGGAACTTAGAGCAGCATTAAACATGATAAATGGCCCTATCTAATCCCTGTACAATACAGTTAAACAAGAAATAAAGAAATGGCAGAAGTCAAAGGTGAAGTCCAACTAAAATATGCAAGTAAGTGCAATATGCACAGGAAAAAAGAAAATTACTGGAGTGAGGCGGAAGTCAACACACCTGACGCTGAATATCAAAGGGCATTCAATTATCCGTGCAAATCATGCTCGATTCCTGGGCGTCACCATAGACAACAAGCAACTGTGGCGACGCGTCGTTGAAAATTTTGTGGCTGCATGAGCACAAAGAGTCGACGCACTTCGTCGCTTGGCAGGTGTACGTTAGGGAAACAATCCAATGTCCATGCTTGCACTCAACGCTGCACTTTTAACAGGCCGCATTCTCTATCAGTTCCCACGCATATCTCCATCACCGAGTCAATTCGAGCGCTTAGAGGCAGTATATAGAAAGGGACTTCGCTTGGCGATGGGAGTTCCTCGGGCAGCTTCAAACAAGGTTAACTATATAGGGACCAAGGTTAGGTCCACTTTAACAATGCGTGAGTCGGCGAGCGAAAGAAAAAGGAACCGTTCAGGCCGAAGGTAGGAGCAGAAGAGACTATGTATTTTATTCTTCTTCTCTTTTTTTAACCTCGCAGTACGAGGAACGAGCACATGTGCATGCCCATGCACCTGAGCGTGCCATAAATAAAAGGCGGCTGATGAAGATGACAATGGCCGCTTGACTTACAAATGAAGCAGTCTCTCCCATTGCGCCTTTTGGTATCTCGTGCCTTGTTCACGCAGCTATTAAGCGTATCCGGCGGTTAATAACAATTCGCTCCCATTCCCATGCGGTGGTGAACACCTTCCGATTTTAGGACTGGAATGGCCTGAACGGAGTAGTCTCGACCCGCCATGGTCTTTTTCGGACTTCACCTGCAGCTTCAGTGTACCCTGGCTACCGGCGAAACGCACCATTGCAACTGCCGAAGCTAAGCTCCTTGTACTGCACCACTTGAGCACAGCGTATGAAAGCCACTTACAAGCGTACACAGACGGGTCGGTGTGTGCCCAAACAGATGGCCGCGCAGCGGCATTCTGCATACCCTCCCTTGATGTATCCTGGTCTGGCCGCCTCGATCGCGTAGTTTCCTCTACAACAGTAGAAAGCGCCGCAATTACCGCGGCCTCGCGGAAACTACGGGCCTATTCTGCACAAGATATCGTGGTACTAACGGACTCAAAGTCAGCATTACAACTATTACATCTTGGCCTACCTCGAGAGGAGTTTACAAGGCAATCTCTAGCACTGTCGAAAGATCTAATGAGCAAGTAATTTAACGTAAACGTTCAATAGATACCATCCCACGTAGGAATTGAGAAAAAAAAACCGAAAAAGCTGATGCTCTTATTGCACGCCTAGAGCTGACATGTGTCCCAAAAGTAAGAGCGCCAAGCATTTTTCAGAACTCTAAGGATGCAATGCGTAATAACTTTAGGGCGATCCACAAGATTCCACACCAAACCTGCGTGATCCATGGACTTACTCGCGAGGAAGTGACGCTTGTTGTGCCGCATCAGAACAGACTCCGCGTACACCCCGGCTTGGTCATCCAAGTCTGGACGTTGCGCTTCCCTGTTCTGCGCCTTATGTAGGGATATCGGCGACATTGAACATTTAATTTGACTATGCCCACAGCTCGACCCAGAAAGAAACGCGATGGCCGACAGCCTGCAAAAGAGTGGTCTTTAGCACAGGACCTTTGAGGACGTTGTTTTCCCCGGAGGGCCGGCAGCAATCAGGGAGAGAGTGCAACGAGTGCTGTTTGCCTTTCTGTGACACACGGGGCTCATTGACACCTTGTGACACCCCCCTGATCTTAACTCAAAGGAGGCTCAGGCGGAACAATTGCCGGCTTTGTAGGCTAAACCCGACTGCTGCAACACCACCACCACCTCCAAAACCATGGTTTAGGATTTTAAGTCATGTGCTCTTTTCTGCAGAGTGCATGAATGTCAATTGGCTGGGATGTTCGGGTGAAACCAACACCTTCTTTGAATGGTCATGCGGGTATAGACGCTCGGAAGCTACAGATTTGCTGGAAGCGACATGAACTTCATCGTTATATCAAATACATGTTCCAAACGGCGCGCATGCTGTGCCACGTCTTTAGTGGACTGGGAGTGACACGACGATCAACGACTGGGGTGGTATAGAATGCCTTGAATTGGGAGGGCATTTCAAGCCTCCGGCGTCTGGTGGCGTGTGCGGAGTGGGTGAAGAGAGGGGAAGCATTCGGCTCGGCATCACTTGGGACTCGGAAAAACAGTCGACAGTCGCTCTACCACACCCGCTCAGTCACTGCTCGTGCTCCGTCCTTCTAGTACGATTTCAAAAATTTCGCGCAACTTCTGTCAAACTATAGAAAACGATTAATCGAACACGTCTAATCGATTAAGTTGATTAAATGAAAGGTGGACATCGATGAAGATTAATCGTTTTGCGGGATACTTTTAATCGATTAATCGATTAAGTGTTCATCGATATTACCAACCCTAGCCAAAAAGACGTAAGAACAAAAGACGGGTGGCGGCGCTTCTTTGAAATCTCCACACCAGGACGCCGTGACGTCATTGATTTTGATGGCATCTGCTCGGGTCTATGCAAATGTATTATCGGTAAAGATGAACTATGTCGTATTCTAAAGGAATCAAAGACTGAACTTAGCAAGTTTAGAAAACTTCCACCAGAGAGTCCATTGATACTTTTACTGGTCACGGAAATTCTACGTCACGCTATGGGAGAGCTTCGTACGCTGCGAACAGTGACCGCGCGGCGGCGCCACCGGTTCAGAGGGGGCTGGTTGAGGGAGCACTCGGAAAGCGTTGCAGCAGTATGGACCGTAGCAGTAGCTGGCCGGTGATTTCGTGTGATTTTTGTGGCGGTTTACGCGCTCTTTCTGCCCTTTTAGCGTGGGCAGAGAAGCTCGAATGGTTCTCAGGAGCTTTAAGAACTTTGCCGAAGACCTGTTGTGTGCAGCAGTGTCATTCTGGTTACAAAGGGACGGAAGAAAGGAACTGCCAACCTTCGTGAAATGAACCGCTAAAACAAAACATCGCAATGACAACGCGACTACTGCAGCACATGTCCTTGTATGTATACTGAGTGTGGCCAGCTAACGTTAGCCAAGCCGTTAAAGAAATGTAAAGAAATTAACACGGTGCCAAATACAATTGTGAGACCTGCAGTGTTGGGTCGTCAGATCGTGTCCCCCCCCCCCCCCCGCCCCCCCTTTTTTTTACAGCTTGGAAGGAGGACCTGCTGACCAGCTCGTGCCCTGAGGACCAGCTTCGATTGGTGGACCGAGCGCATTGGGCGGCGAGGGATCACGGTGTCCTGAACTGAGGACGTCGCCCACCTGGTTACGACCATCGTCGTCTGCTCTTTAAATAAAATTTATTTATCTCTCTCTTAACAGCATGGCTTTAACGTTAGCTGTGACATCCTATATTTATTCGCGCTTAAAGTGTGCTCCTGAAGTTGAAATGAATGATTGTCAGCCGTTGCCAGCAGTTCAAATCAAGTTTGAGGCTTTGTCGATGTTGTTCAACGAGTGTTAGGCCTAGCTGAGGAGACGAGCCCCGTGCACCCACTTCGGACGGACTTGAACTAAAAGAAAAGTAATTAAGACGAAGAAACCTGTTTCTGTAGTTCAATTCTGGCCATAGTGATTTGAAGTGATGTATGGTGCACACACAAGAAGCGGGAAGCGGCGGCATTGCACAGAATTCCAACATCTGTATACGTCACCGTTGTCGATCGAAGGCTGCCGTTCTCACTCGCCGGCACTTCTATGAACGAAATGCGACTACATACAATGGCAACCCTTTATGCATTGTTCACGACCTGTGGAGGGAGGTTCTGATAGTCTTATGCTGATACATTTGTTTGCCTCTTATGCTAAACGAGCAACACGTGACAGCTCCCACAGTATTGTAGCGCGCCTCGCTCACGGTTATGCGAGTACCGGCATCGATGTTCCCAAAAAAAGGCACGCGCTCTCTAACCGGGCGATGATACGAGCAGAGTTTCCTTTACCAAAACTTCATCGAGCACATATTGCATGCACGATGAAGAGTTCTAAAAAAAAAAAAGAGCGAGAACGAGCTATCAATAACTTCCCCCCGTCTCCCAGTCACTGTTTTCAAGGGAGCCCTTGAATCCGCCAGTCGCTCATATCATGCAGCTATAGTCTCAGTGTGATGCGCCAGTGCTCATATTCGCAAATCAGCATGTCTTGCAATATTTCGCCATTTCGTGTCGGCGCTGCGCGGTTTTCACGATGCTCGAAGCGAATAAGCAACGGTGGCCGTACGGGCCGGTGAGAACAAATGCATCACTCGGATAAATCGGTATTCAAACGTTGCGCGCGCTCTGAATGCCCGTTACTGTGAGTATGACAAGTGTCTTGTTGAGAATGAGTAAAAAAAAATCACCGGCGATTACTATACTCCTTAATGCGAAATTTGAGCGCAGCTCTATGCGTGTTTTCATTCTGCGATGTATCGGCTGGCGCGGACAATCCGTGCTATGCGGCACGTTGCAAACGGAGCGACGTGTGGCGCGACTGCCTCGCTAACCGCGAGAGGCAGCGCGTGGGTGACGGGTGGACGCGATTCACAGCAGCCTCCGCACAGACCTCCGCTCATGCAGCGCTTTGTTTCCATACAGACGACGCACGCTACTCTAGCCCCATCTCGCATCCATCGTCGCCGCAAAGCCCGTCTTGCGCGACACTACACTTTTTTTCTCACGCTTTCGCTATAGCCTCCTCCGCATTACTCCTCGCGCTCTCTTCGCTATCACCATCTTTCACCCCCCACTGCGCTCCGCGTTCACCCTTCGCTGTGCTCGTTCGCTCGATTACGCCGAGGGACGACGCCGACGCTCGCCGCAGGAACTGGCACCTAAAAGCTGCGCTCTAAATATTAAAAAAACCAGCAGCAGGTGTAGAAATCAGCGGCAATTATTGTATGATAGCCGCGTCGGCGCGGGGGCCGCTGTGTCGTTGCAATGTGGCAACAAAAGCCGTCGGACTTGTCTGTCGACGACTCTATGCACTTCGGCCGACATGGTCGTCGGCACAACACAGGTGTAGAAGAAATTCGGTCGACCAAAATCGGCTGCGTGTCGGCCAAGTGCGATCAGGCCAAAACCCATCTAAACTATTTTAAACCACCGAAGCAAGCCGACGCCACCGGCGATCGTAGCCTGATGATTTATTGGCATCCCCTCTGAAACAGGTAGCGGTGACATACAGTTACCTATATCCTGCTTGATTTAATCAGGTATACTGAACATGTTTTCCATTCTATCAATTTTGTACACATCTCCATTATATTTTTTTCCTTCACAACTGCTCTACTTTTTATCGCTGCCTATGTCTGTAATGGATCCGGTCGTGTTAATGTCTTCCCTGCTTTTCTTTCCACAAATACCCTGCTCATCTCGACTGTTGACCAGTTGATGCTTCCGTCCACTTTAAATCCAAGCGCTTCTGGAAGGCGCACGTTACCTCCGAGTCTCACTGAGTGAATCCCTTCGCATTCCATTAGGATGTGCCGAGTGGTCTCCAGATTACTGCTGCAGCATGCACGTACCTCAACTTGCTGCGAATGTTTGCTCCGGTATGTTTTTGTCTATAGGCAACCAGCTCAAGCTTCAAATAGCAAGGCACTGCCCATTCTGTTATCCGTACAGATTTTCCCTTCTAATTTCTTTCTTCCCATTCTGCATGATGATGATGATGATGATGATGATGATGATGATTTATTGGCATCCCCTTTGAAACGGGGTGGCGACAAATAGTCACCTAGCCTGCTTGATTTAATCAGGTATACTACACATGTTCTTTATCTAGCATTTTTGTATACCCCTCTCATTATCTTTCTTTTTCAAAAATTTAGCTTGTACCGCTGCCTATGATTTTAAGAGATCAGGTCGCCTCCATCTTTTCCCTCTTTTTTTCCACCAGTACTCTAATCGTCTCTTGCTGATCTCTACGGCTGATCTGTTTATGTTTCCTTCCACTTTAAACCCAAGCGCTTCTGGGAGTTGCACGTTACCTACGGTTCTCGCTGGGTGGATCCCGTCGCATTCCATTAGGATGTGTTGAGTGGTCTCTGGATCTTTACTGCAGCATACACATGTCTCATCTAGTTCCGAATATTTGTTCCGATATGTTTTCGTCCTTAGGCAACCGGCTCGAGCCTCAAATAGCAAGGCACTGCCCTTTGTGTTATCGTACAGATTTTCCCTTCTAATTTCTTTCTTCTCATTCTTGTAAATCTCCATTGTCCTTTTCGTTTCCATTCTTTGCATCCAATTCACGGTCTCTATTTCTCTCACTTTCTTTCTGATGACCCCTGGTTGTCTATTTACAGTTTCGATTATCCTGTACTTGGTTGCCAACTTCCTTGACCTCTTCCTTCATTCTGTGTCCACGCTTTTCATGTAGAGATACTTGTGCACTTTAGCCGCCCATTTATTTTCATCCATGTTCCTGAGCCTTTCTTCAAAACTAATTTGGTTTGTGTTTCTCTGACTTCAAAAGAGGCCCAACCCATGTCTCCATGCACTGCCTCATTTGTCGTATTACCGTGTTGTCCCAAAGCCAACCGGCCTACTGATCTTTAATTGGTTAACTTCCAAACCCGCCAATATATCCGATTTTAAGCATATAATGGCATTTGCGAATGTTAGCGCTGGCACCATTACTCCTTTCCAGATTCCACGCACCACCTCATACTTATTGTGGCCCCACAGTGCTCTGTGTTTCATTAATGCTGCATTCCGCTTCCCCTTTATTTTCAGATTATCTTGGTGGTTGCTTGAGTAATTCTTTCCTTCGTTTATGTGTACGCCGAGGTACTTATATTGCTTCACTATGGGTATTACTTGCTGTTGAATTGACACCACGAAGTTACTCGTGTGTTCATTAAAGATCATAATCCCTGATTTCTCTGTGCTAAACTTAAGGCCTAGATTTGTCGCTGCGTTCCCACAGATATTCGCAAGTATCTGTAAATCTTTTTTATTGTCCGCTAGTAGCACAATGTCGTCTGCGTACATCAATCCAGGGACCTTCTGTTGCACCATTTGTCCATTACGCATGTAGGATAAATCAAAACCTAATTCGCTGTTTTCCAGTCGTCTTTCTATGCCCTTGACGTAAAGCGTGAACAACAATGGTGACAGAGGGCATCCTTGCTTCAATCCTTGGTGAATTCCCACCATTTTATTTCCTTTTCGGCCTTCCCATGCCACTTGTACTTGGTTGTCTCGATATATCTCCCTCAGCAGCTCCACGAAATCGTCATCTATGCCTTCGTATTGAAGAATATCCCACAACAATTCCCTGTCTACGTTGTCATAAGCTCCTTTAATATCTAGAAATGCTACCCATAAAGGTCTTTTCTGAGCTACTGAAATCTCCATGCACTGAGTTAGTACAAACATATTGTCTTCTAAGCGTCTGCCTGGCCTGAACCCATTCTGTAGTTCCCCCAATACACCGTTTTCCTCCACCCACTTCGACAGTTTTAATTTTATGGCTTGCATTGCCATTCTATATATCACCGACGTTACTGTAACTGGCCTGCACGAGCTCGTCTTATCCTTATCTCCTTTGCCTTTGTAGATGAGATTCATCTTGCTTTCACGCCATCCAACGGGAATATTCTTTGTTCTAATCACTTGCTCTATGCCATTAGTCAGCAGTGCCTTGCTTTTTGGACCGGGGTTTTTGATTAGCTGTATTGGGATTTCATCGGGTCCTGCTGCCGTGTTGTTAGGGACATTTTCTGCTGCCTTTTTCCAATAAAAGCTTTCTATGCTGAATTTTGATCTCTCAAGCCTCTCAGTTGTTGCTGGATCTGTTGTCTGAACTACGCTTTTTCTCGTACCGAAGTTATGCCTGATAACGTCTGTGATGTACCGACCGCAGCGCATCATCGCCTTCATAGATGTTACCGTCTTCATCCCTTATAGCCGTTGGCGAGTTTCTAGTTGGAGCTCCGAGTGCTTTTATATGGTTCCAGAATCTTTTTGGGGCGCCTTTGTCTCTTTTGTGAATGTTATGTACCCAACGTTCACTTGCGCATTTAATTTTCTCTTGCACGAGCTCACTCGCAACCCTTTTCTTTTCTCTGTATGTATTCCATCTAAGGAGCACCTCTTCTTCTTGTAATCCCAACTTTTTGGCTTCTCGATGAGCCCTAGATGCCTCTTTACGCTCTTCTATAGCTTGTTTTATTTCCTTGTTCCACCACTTACGTGGTTTCTTCTTACCAATCCAACAATTGTTTGGCCGTGTCCGCCTTATTTCATGCTGCACAACGTCCACCAGTTCCTTATATTCCCAGACTGCTGTAGGAAAAGGCTCAATTTTCTTCTCTATGTTGTTTGCGATCTCTGTTATTTACTCGTCATTCATTTTTAAAAACTCTGAGGCTATTGGTTCATGTTCTGCGCTGGTATCTCTCCCAAACTTTAATGCTAAACGTCTATGATCGCTTCCCAGGCTCTTTTTTCCATTTTCGTCTATTATCATTTGGTCCAGTTGTTCGTAGACCATTTCTGAGACTAAGGCGTAGTCGATACATGACTGCCTGTTTCCGCATTGCCACGTTACCTGTCCATGACACTTATTCTCCCTGTTAACTACTATAAGGTTCTGTTCATCACACAAATCCAGCACTAGAGAGCCGTTGTAATCAGTATATCCGTCTAAATCGTCCATGTGCGCGTTCATATCTCCCACTAATATCACCTGGCCCGAGTTACTGAACTCATTAATATCGCTTCTAATGCAATCGACCAATTCCTTATTTTTTTCCCTGCTATCACTACCTGTAAATAGGTAAGCTACTCCCAGCCACGTCTTTTATTGCGATAGCAATTATATGGACACTCAAAAGCAGATTTCTGCCATCGGCGTCGCCGTCGCCGTGAGGTTCCGTATGACGTCAATGGAGATGAAATCGTCGCCGCGCGCCGAACGCTGTATGTGCGAGTGAAAGGGCGCGAGGGACGCGCGCTTTCACGGGGAGTGAACGCACGGCGGAGAACAAACGCGCGTTCTGCGCTGTGCTCCCTTAAGGGCTGCAGAAGTAGGCGTCTCTTTCCTCCTCTACAATCACCATATATGTAGAGCAAACGCGTCTTCTTCCGACGCGCGAGAGGCCGTGGGGGAGGGGGGGAGGGGGAGGGAAGGGAGGCGACGTTTAGCTGCGGCACCAAGTGCCTATTTATATGAGAGGCTCCGGCAACAGTCACCAACGCCGCACGCATTTTGAGCGAACGCAGGCAAAACGCCGACGGCGTCGACAACAGTTCTGCGTGTTGCCGGTGCTGCTGCATGTCCAAGTTTATACAGCTGATAAAGCTGCTATCATTACTCCGTATAGCTCTCTTCAAATTTGCTATCGCAATTGATGCTTCATCTTTCAGGTGAAACTGCGACAACTTTTTTACCTTGCCATGTACCACTAATCCATAAATGCTCTTTACATGTCTCGTTTACCCTTCGCAACTTCAGACCTCGCCTAATTAGTACGCCTACGCCTCCGCCTTTCCTTGACCCGGTCATTCTGTTGAACCCTTCCCATACAAAGTTGTCAATAACAGGCGGCTGCTCCAAATCTCGTAGATGCGTTTCGGTCAAGGCGTACACGCTAATCGCTTCATCATCACGCTAATCATCATCATCATCATCACGCTTCATCACGCTAATCGCTTCATCACGCTAATCGCTAATCGCTTCATCCGCAGTGGCGCCCCTAGCGGCGGCAGCTGTCCCTATAGGAAACAGCCTAAAGTTTCGTGACCAGTAGAAAATTAATAAAGGAACGCATTAAAGGACTCTGCTTCTACTGAGTCAGAGCAGCAGAACTACGAAGTTAGTTTGAAATCCTTGACGTCACGCTGACGCGCGGCAGCTGGGGTTATCGGCGCGAAATTCAAAAACGTGAACTTCGTCCTCCATTTTCTCTTGTACTGATCAGCATATCGCCGCGAGGTTAACGAACATATACTTTTGAAAGAGCCATCTACAATTAAAAAGTAATTTAATGTTTCTCTCTAGTATCCGTTTAATATAAATGGGTTTGACTGTATAGCACAGAAGCGCAGTGAACAATGGTGACAATATAACAAAAATGATTGGTGTATGTACTACTTCGAGTACTATAATAGTCTTTATTTTCCGACTTCAATTCAAGGTGATAGGAATCGGCGTTCAGAACAACAGCACTGTACAAAGTTCAGTCTACAGTATAGGAACTATGGCGAAATAATGACATCATTTATTAAACAAGCAAACTTGCATACCCATCATAGTATATACGTATCGGATGGCACTGTTTTTTTTTTTAATTCCCGAACCCGTAAAGAGCGAAAGCTTCAAACCTCGGCAAACTCTACAAGCAAGAACGCCGGCATCAGGGTGTACTCTGTTAAGCTTGTATTGAAGATGAGCACATCGTATATTACAGTTTAACAATGACGTATCTGGAAGCCGCACTGCTTACGCATATTTTCTTTGCACACGCAAGTCAGGCAGAAAGACGGAAAGTGCCCGCTTAATAAAGTGCGTTAGGCAAATGTACCTAATAATCTACACCACTACTTTACAGGAAACATACCTTTCGTTTCTGTGTGAAATTCAGGATCAGCGATGTTTCACACGATGAGAAGCACAGAGACCACGACGCCCCGTGAAAATGCTCTCGCAGCAAAATTCACAATCTTGTGAACAAATTTCGGTGTTGCTCAGGCTACAATGTCCGGGGACTCAAATGGAGCGGCATCGTATCGCTTATATTCTGGTTTGCGTTGATTGCTTCGGACCAATGATAGATATCGTTAATCGTTGTAATCCGACGCGCGTACACACACACACAGAGCCCTGATAACTCAACTTGGCCACGTAATGTCTCTATTGACCTCGAATTTCACTGTTTAACGTACTCTGACTCGTTAGTGCAGGAGGCAAACCTGAACCGGGCTGCAGACCGTCTGTTGACGCCATCTGCGTGTGAGTATTCATCCCAACTGGCCACCATGACTTGTTCGGCTGGACTCATGGACCGCATTTCAGCTCTTTCTTCAACTTTATGTGAGTGACAGCGCTACAAAATTACGTATGATAATGCTGATATTGAAGGACCGACTGTAACTTTGACAGCATTTTTTTTAACGACGAGAGAGCTTGGAGCTCGAAAAAAAAAAAAAAGAAATGATGAGTACTCGTATATTTTTTTTCTCTTTAGCGGACAACTTCCGCCATAGTGATAACGGTTGTGAAGCCCCAGCTGTTCCAGCGTACAAGATAATATTAATTATATCATTCTTTACGTTGACCTGTTGAAAACGCACGCAATATGCAACGTGGTATCCGACTGCAAATAACACCAAGGTAAAAGGAGGTGGTGATTGCGCGTTAAGACAAACCATTCACGCGAACGCCAATCAGACGTCTGTAGTGCATTTATAAGAGAGACTGGTTCGATGGACATGTGGTGACATACCGCAATAATGTATTTTAAGAGGCGCTCGGGCAGAGCAGTCGCCGGCCTTGATCGCCAGCCTAAACCGCAGTTAGTGTTGGCTACACCCGCCAACATGATGTCAGTACGTCATCATGTTGCTACAACCCACCACCACCACAAGGCGTTACCGCGACAGTTCCTTCTGAAGGGTGAATGCACATTCAACACAAGAGGAGCACTGGGAAGTGAGAGCACGTGTGCGGGTACGAGAGGGAGAGAAGTGTAGAAAGGGGAGGTAGCCTGTCATTCTGCTCAAAGGGAAAGAGGAGAGAGGCATGAGGAGTGATGATAAGGATGGGCAGTAGGATGTGACCATCGATTCACGATGTGTCCATCAGGCCTGTTCAATGCCTTGAACTTAAATGGACACTCTAGAGAAAAAGAATATTAGAGCCGTATTACTAAATTAACCTTCTGCAAAGTGTGAACTTCCTTCCTCCTTGTTATCGGCCAGTCCCTTTTCCCTCTATCCACAGTGTAGGCTACAGCATTTCCGTTATCCCTTCTCTCCCTCTCACTACAATGACGACCCCCTTGCCGTGAAATGAGGTTTGGTAAGTCAGAAACACGGAGTAAGATAAGACAGGAGCGCCGACTCCGTTTGTCTGGAAGGGAGGGACACATTCTGCAACGCCGGCTCCTGCTTCACAGCGTGTTCGCCAGACGGCGCTACGAATGAATAAAAACTCTGCAGCGGAGAGGAGCAAAGGCGCGGGGACTCTTTCGCGGCGCCTGCTTGCCTATCCGTTTTGTCGTCTGCTCCGCGCACGCCCTGACGACTGTAGTACTTGCGCTTTATTAGACAGCTTTAGTTTAGCGTTAGCGTAATAGCGGGGTTACGGGAAATAGCGTTACCGTTCCGCAAACGAACTTTGCAGAAAGAGAGTTTTAGTATAGCGTGATAGCGTAGTTTACGTGCGGGACGCTATTCCATTACGCTTTGAATTTCGCATATACATAGGGCACCTAAGATATGTGTGTGTGCGCCCGGAAAGTGCGATAGGCAGCGCAATGGAAGCCAGGAGCGGGTTGTATTTTTACTTCACATGTCCATCGATCTGCAACGAAACAGACAAGCAGTACAAGCTGTCTACCATAGCCTCCGAAATCTTCCCATCTCAGAGGCCATATGCCGTCGTCGCGCCTATCTCCCGACTTTAGCGACAGATGGCGCTCGCATCTCAGAAAAAATTTCTCTCGTTAGGCTTAGGCGCGTTCGAAACGAGAAGCGATCTCGAAAATTCCTCAAGATTAGCCATAACACTCTCTCGGCGAAGCGGCATGAGACTAAGCAAAAGCCGTTTACGCAGTCATTTGCTACGAACGAGGTGAATTCTCCAAAAACAACGCCAAATTCAGTTCGAAGCGGGCGACCGGAACCGCCGCTATGTTTTACGTACACTACGTACACCACGCTAACACGGTAACGTTAACTCTGAGAAATAGCGTGCGCACGGTAAACGGTATGGGTCGGTTAGCGTTCTGCGCCTGCGCACTTCGATCCCGCTATTCCGGTACGCCCGCTATTCCGGTAACCACGCTAAACTAAAACTGCCTATTATTTGTGCGCATATATTTTTTGTGTTTGATTGCTGTCAAATTGAGATGGCCGACGGTCCACGTTTGTAGCAGACGACACGCTCAGCGGGTGCCGCGCTGCCCGTTCTGCGCCGCCGTCGCCGCCGGTCTCCTCCGGTCTCCGCCACTCAGCGCATGCGCACATGGAAGCAAGCTGTTGAGTGTTTTCCACGCGCCTCAGCAGATGGCACTACGAGATGTATAATTTGTGTTGCACGTTTTGTCCCGAGCGAATGCGTTGCGCGGCGGCGGAGTCGGCGCTCCTGTCTTATCTTACTCCGTGGTCAGAAAACACGCGAAAACGAAATACATGTGGCGACGCCGCCTCGGAGTTCCCGCTCTAGATCGCCGTGACGTCATGTATTTTGATGACGTTTCTTCAGGCCTGGCTAATTTCTTATCAATAAAGATGGGCTACAGTGTACTCCAAAGGAACCAAGGGCCGATTTTCTCAAGTTTCAAAAATGTTTACCGCAACACAACGGCCAAAAATGTACAGAAATACTTTGAAATTCGTGATGTCACAGCGGAATACCGACGCCGCAGTTCTGGTGCGATATTAAAAAAATGTTTATGCTTCATTTTCTGGTCAACGTACTGCTACTAAATTAACAAAAATCGAGTTCTCAGCGAATAGTTTATCAGTCTAAACTGTTGTAGTGTTTCTCTTTAGGGTTCCATTAAACCTGAATGTTAAATCCGTGAAGGATGCGCTCTATATTCCCAGAGTAACGACAGTAGATAAACCTCTAATGCCTCGCGGAACCGTACATGTAATGTCGTGCAAAGCACGAGAGGGAGGACCGAAGTTAATGGTGCAGGAAACGGCTCCATGGCCTTGAAATGGCCAGGCACGAGCGTCACTGATTTGTGCTATCACGTGTTCAGAACCACTGATTACCATTATGTTACCTGCAGTGCAAACTCATGTTGCACTTGCCACACGTTCTCATCTAGCAAGTATAACTAAGGATGTAACAAATAATTTTTTACTTGTCTGTACTGGATGAAGTAAAACAGCAAGTAGTGAAATGATCTTACTGAAACACAACTTGATTACAGAGCAGCCGCCAACAAGAGTTTGCCAAGTAACTTCCGAAAGACTATGACGCTCTGCTGTCAACGGTCAGATTGAGCAGTTTTTTTTTGTGTGTGTGTGTGTGAACTAGCATTTTTGCGGGCACAAGCCCTAATCAACAACAAACATTGATTTTCTAACTATGTTTCCTGAATCATTGGACGCTATAATATCAGTAATCTCAAATGGCCTCACGTTCACACTGCGGAGAAGCTAAATTGCATGACGAACTATAGGGTGTGCCCCCTTTAGCATAAATGCAGTGCGCACACCACTCCTTTCGTAGTCCTTGCCGCTTTCCTGCGGTGCAGCAAGTGACCTAGCGCATCACAGAAGTTTTCAGCGGACAAGTGAAAGAGGTCCAACACAGGCCGTCCGAAGTTGCGCAACATTCACCGAACAGCAAGTTCCTGTGGGAACCGGAAGATATTCCACGTTAAGCGTGCCTTCACGAGTACCACTAACATCGGGCGCACACAGTGCTATGATGTTCCCGTCAACGAGGTGAGGTTCCATGTAACCACACATCGCCAAAACTGCGAGCTGTCCAGCACATTTTTTTTCGTGTCCTGTCCTCAAGGCCATGGGTGAGTCCTGCTCGTAACGTTCCGGGCGTCTTCGTCTCAAAGTCGCCGCGATCGACAACGGCTCCAGCAGGGCTGGGTTACGTAACCGTCCTTCACAGTTTGCGCCTCCGATGGCGGCAGCGGAGCGGATCCAACGGCTGCAGCGGTGGCGATGCCAGCCGGCGTCACAGGCCCAGAGCGGCCGCGTGTTTCTGAGCCTTCAGCCGCAGGTCGGCGATGCTCGAGTTCTTGGTGGTTAGCCTCTCGGCAGCCATCAGCGCCGTGGTCAGCCCGCTGGGAAACGGGACGTGCGCCGGGTAGAACAGTAGGCTCGCCGCAGCGGCGGCAGCCGCGGCCGAGGAAGGCGGGTGAGGAGGCTGCGGCACGGGCGGCGGCGCGTGACCGGACGCGACGGCAGCGGCCGCCGCAGCGGCCACCGCCGAGTAGTGATGCGCGGCGGCCAGAAGTCCCGTAGGGTCGGCGGCATACGGAAGAAACGTGGCCGCGGCTGCCGCAGCCGCGGCGGCAGCGGTTGCCGTTCCGCCACCTCCTCTGCTACCCGCCGCCCCGCTGACGGCAATGGTGCCAGCGGCAGAGTGCGGCGGCAGGAACAGCCGCTCCGATGAAAGCCTGGGCGCCTGGGGCGGTGGCGGTGGTGGGGACGTCGCGCTGACGCTGATGTAGGGTGCGATGCGTGACGACTCGATTGGTGTGCTTGTCGCCATCATGAGGCCTGCGATAAGAGGAAAGAAAATGATCATTAAACACAGATGGCCAAGTCAACGAAGTACAAGCACAAAATTCGTGTGGCTTTTTTTTTTTTTGGGGGGGGGGGGGGTTAACTGCCGACTCTGTTGTCGGCAGTTACCCCCCCCCCCCAAAAAAAAAAAAAAAAACTACGGGGATTAACTTTTTGCTTGGAGGAACAACAAATCATCTTCCGTATTACAGCATAGTCATTAAAAAAATCACTGCCCAAGCACTCCGTACAGATGGCTAACCAGCGAAGCTGAAACATGCGGCCCCGGTGTTCTTTTTTTTATCACTGGGTTAATCCCGACGGTACAATAAAGTCTTTCTCAATTATTGGTTACGTCTTCGTGTTCTTAATGAGGTTACACACATGTTCGGCTGCGACGGAGAAAACGTCGTCACCGACGGCATGCCCGCAGTCCGCCGTTGTGGCATTGCCGCTTCCGATTTTTTAAACTTAAATTGCTTCAAAATTCAATCTGTCTGGCACGTAAGACAATGAATGGCTCATACCCCCTCAAGCAGTGGCTCATATCCCCGTAAATGCGTCCTCGTTTTCCATTACGACGACAGAAGAGAAGTGATATTCTACGCTGAAATGATGAGTGGCGACGGAGCCAGCTGTGGAAGAAGACGACGACGCTAGAGTCATTGCTGATGATGATAGTTTCTGCGCACATCGAACAGTCAGAGTTTGGATGCGCCTATCCATGTACAGCTTAATTGGCTGTTAAAACAAAAGCACTCAAAACACGCAAGTGCAGCGCGGCTTTCGGCTTGAAGCAGGGTTTCTTGTTACAGCGTGGAAAGTGGAGGTGCATGCTGGGCACGCAGCACCACAAATAATTGAATCGCGCGTCAGCCAGCCGGCGCAGTGGTCGAAGGCGGTGTTGCCAACGAACACGAAGAAAATTCTAAAGTTGAGCCTCCAGAAATCGCGTAAACCTTTTGTTTGAGGTTCCATGAAAATAGATGAAAAAAATCCAAGTTCGAATTACGATATCCAATATATTCAGCATGTATATTTTGTGCGTTGGGGCGTGCTGTGCGCAGGAGATTTATGCCCATAGCACGTGTATATAGTTTACTGTACACTACATCCTCATCTGCAATTTTGCTCTTTTCTTTATTCTCCCTCTCTCCTACGTGCAGTAATTTCCCTGCATGCTGTTCCCACTTTTAAGATTTCTCTTTTTGTTTTGGCGGCATCTGCATAACATAGAACTGTAAAATGGTACTTAAAAGAAATCTACAGTTATCTTCATATACAGTAGGTTATCAGTTATCTTCATATGAATAATAAATCAAGAAGCGTCCCAATTTTTTCTGTAACAGAATGCCGCGGAGGCACATCAACCCCGTAGAATGCTCGGAGTTATAGAACATTTTGCTAAGAGGGGTAATACTTTTCCCGTCTGGTGCACCCATTGTGAAACAAATTCCTAGACTAATTTCTTAAATCTTTTTCTATAATATTCAAACTAACACCATGAGTTTTCTTGAGTCGCTTTGTACATGGTGAGAGTTCACACAGCCTCGGAAAGAATTTCTTCTCAAATCTCTCGGTGGTAGAGCTTCGTTTAGCAATCCACTGGCCGGCTTGTTCGCGCATTCAGTACGATGTTACAGGAGTAACGTGATGAACAGAAATTCAGAGCAGAGAGCTAAGTTCTGCGTTAGAATACTGAAAATCAGTAGTGCGACGTGAAACATGATTCGGCAAGTATATGGCGAGGAAACATTAACGAGAAGCCCTATCTATGACACGGATGGTTACGGGAAGGACAGACATTCGATGCAAGTACGATCCCATAGTCAGAAACCCGTCAACGTCCCATATGCAGCTGTGCGTGGCAAACGTATGTGGCACTTACTGCACTGTGCGCATGATATCAGAAGATTTGGAGTTGAGTAGGGATGACCATCAGTAATCCTTACGTAACGATTAGCGATTAAATAACGGGAAATGAATGCGAATTAGTCGCGTCTCACACACCAACGGATGGAAAAAAAAGAAACTAGAAAGACCAGAGGCTGCTAAAGTTCTCACAAGAGCCAATTCATCATTCCACATTGCCGGTACATGATGAAAGTTGGGGCTACCAGTACGACGCTAAAACGAAGACGGCGAACGCCGTGGCCACAGCTCAATTTCTTCTAAAAAAGTGAAGCGGTAACCATCGAACACACACGACATAGATCGTATTTTTTTTTACGCTAGAGGCTTTGCTGCAGCATAACTGTTGCACCATGTTCGCGCCTGAAGGACAAATAATAAAACAAAACTTCTACATTGACCTTCTTAAACGTTTACGCCGAGCAAATAATTTAGCGGCGCTTTCCTGGTGCCGTCGTAATCTGGACAGTGGTTCTTGTTGCACGGCAAAATGAAGCGCTACACTGCTGTATCAGTCCGATAGTATCGGACCGATTAACATATTACTGCCTGCTTTGCTATATTCCCTATAATAACCTGCACCGCTGCCGTCTGATTTTTTTGTTATGTTTCATCGTGGGAAATAGCCACCAAAGGGAATCGTCATTAAGATATGACAGAAATCGAAACTGCCGTGACTAACGTGTTGAGGAGCATTCCGAGGATGACCCGCCGTGGTTGCTTAGTGGCTATGGTGTTGGGCTGTTAAGCACGAGGTCGCAGGATCGAATCCCGGCCACGGCGGCCGCATTTCGATGGGGGCGAAAAGCGAAAACGCCCGTGTACTTAGATTTAGGTGCACGTTAACGAACCCCACGTGGTCCGAATTATTCCGGAGTTCCCCACTACGGCGTGCCTCATAATGAGATCGTGGTCTTGGCACGTAAAACCCCACGATTTAATTCCGAGGATGAAGCTCCCTTGTGCCTGCTCCCATGCCATCCATAAATACTGGCAGCTGTGTGCATGTATAGCCGAAAGGACTACTTTGACAAGACACAGACTGATGAGTTTTGAATAAATGTCTTGTTTTTTTTTTTTCGATCTCAGTCCTGGAACTTTTCTGACTAAGGTTGCGTAAGTTGTACAAACGAATCTTCTAACAAATGCTGCAACAGCCATTCTTTCTTGGATATTTCCCATGTTTCACGCGCCCATAATATGGAAAATGGCAGCAAAGGATATTCTTTTAATATGAAATTCCTGCACAGCAGGAACTTCTGGAACTCTTGTTGAAAAATGCAGTGACATATATACGTAGTAATCAAGTAATGTGAAACAACGTGTCCTTTCATTGCCACACGATTATAATTCTTTTTGTTGTCCTAAATAAGGGAAGGATAAACACACGCAGTGCCGTGCGTGTCTTTATGTGTCCCCGTTTGAAGCGCTGTGCTCGTTTGGCTATGACTTACCCTATATGTATTCCTAAGCCTCCACCCTTCGCAAAAAACGGTGTTCGCAACATCTGGAGGACCAGTAAGCAAATAAAAGTGACAAATCGTTCTACCACAAAAAAAAGAAAGAGAAGAAAAACAGCTATTATGACGCAAAGACTAAGAAAAACTACGCGGGAGCAACATGTAGGCGAGCCGCAGCACTCGAGACAACTGTTGCAGTGCAGCTGAGAAACAGCGTCGACCAGTGTGTCGGAGCGGAAGTAAAACAAAAACCGAAAAGAACGATATTTTTGACCGGAACGAAAACGTAACCGAAACGTTATTTATTATTTTGTTACGGAGTGAAACCAAACCATTTTTATCGGTTTTTGGTTCAAGGGGAAAGTCGGCAATCCGCAACAACCGACCTCAGGCAATGTGAGAATTAGCGCGTATCTCAGGCAGCGATAGTGCGAGCGATAGCCGCTCGAGCGCTCCACTAATCTAAGCCTGCCACTCGGTGCATAATATAAGATCATTAACCTCATAATCATCATAATTAACCTCATAAGATTTGATCGGTAACTTTATTTTTGAACTGCCTTTTCACTAAATATTGCGTTTTAGCTGTCTTCAGTACCAGATAAAAACTACAGGTGGTACGCGTGCTGTGTTAGTGAAGATTAAAGTGGGGTTTTTACAGCGAAGCTGTTAAAAGCTATGTTCCCCAGGATCGTGTCCGCGTGTAGAAAAATAGTACCATCAGCCGCCACCTGAAGCCACCAAACCAAACTGCCGGCCCTTTCAATAAAGTTTATTTCTTCTTCATCAGTATTTGCTTTGGCTCCATGCGCGTGGCGGTTTCCCACCAGTTGTGCCTCAGCACAGGTGTCAAAACGGATCATGGATGGCCCATTGTTACACCCCTCGCCACTGCCAATGCCTCTTTGACAAGTGTCGCGATACTTGGCGGCGGCACGTCCTATTCACAATCACAGTCTCTCTCTCTCACGCCCCACCAATCGTTGTGCCCCTTTGTCTCGTGACGTAGAGATCGCGCAAGTGCCGTTATCAGCAGTTGCCCTTTGGAGTCGCTATGAGGCGGACGCTTGTTTAACCAGATCTTCCACGATCCTGACGTCAGGATCCTGACGATGCCATGCAGTTTGCCGCGGCTATGAACGCTGTGGCTCATAAGATATATAGTCTATATGACGATGGGGCGGACTTGGCGCAGCAAACGCACTACTTGGCCATCGCGCCGGGCGAAAACAAGACGCCGGTGTCCTTGCTCTTTGACGAACGTGCCGAAGACGCTTAATATAGTCAATAATCATAATATATAAATTCACTAGGTCCATAAAGTGCCCCCAAAGGCCCCTTTAGCGGCCTGGGCGGTCGGCGGAATCCGTCGCGTGTGATCTGCCGTGATCACGCTCACAAACAAGTGCTCAAAACATGGTCAAAACAAGTGCAGAATTGATCAAAACCGGTTCGAAATAAAATAACATGGTTCAGAATAACTTAAAAGACAGGAATAATCAAGCATTAAGCACATTAATTAGCATAAACTCGTTAAAGTCAGCTCCGATACGCCAGACTGGTACCAGCGTAGCGCAAGAGAGGGCGCCACCACCTCAGAAGCGCTCGATTGCTTCGCACTTTTCTAGGATTCACGTTAGTGGAGCTGCATTAGCGCTGGATTTGACCCACACAAGCGCAGGATTTGAGCAGAATTGGAGCTACATTAAGCGCTGGATTTGAGCAGGATTTGAATTTCACTTCTGTCGTCGTAATGGGGAGGCCGCGTTTGCGGGGTTAGGAGCCATTGCTTATGGAAATGAGCCTATTAGCGGTGCATCACTGCATGCTTCGCACCTCCCCAGGTTTCATGTTAGTGGAGCTGCATTTCGCTCAGTGGGTCATTTGATACTTAAGCATAACATTTAATTGACCGCTCAAAACGAGCCTACGACTTAACTCGTGCTAACTGCAATAACTAATAAAAACTAAAACAGTAAGAAAGGCGTCCTTAATGGCCGAATTCCTGAGGGAGTTAAAGAAAACAATGATATTTTCGCTAATACTTCATTGTAAAAGACATAATCAAGCTTGTCCTAAAATAATACTAGTGATGGCTTGGCCGCTCGGCGAGCTTTTTTTTTCAATATGGGACGTGAGTAAGGCCTCAGCTACCCTGGAGCCAGTTATGAATCAAAAAGACTCGCTGAAGTTGCGTAGTAGCTGTGTACGATAGTCGATTGTGGCGCAAGGCTCTCAGGGTTCTCTATATTTGGGAATCATTTTAATGTATTGTTGATTTTATCGTAACATCGAAATAAAAGATGTGTATTGGTACTAATGGCACTTGGATATGCTTCTTCGTTCAAAATCTGGGTAAACCCATTGCTCTGAATTCATGCAAAATCTCAAGGATCACCACTGTAATCTATGCCGGGATAGAATGGTCTATAAATATAGATTGGAGTATTCACGTTAGATCGTGACGTGATGTTGTGGCGAATGTGCTCACTTACTACGTTTCATTTGTATTGTTGTGTGCTCAGTATACGGGATGTCATAGCGATGTGATGTGAGCTGGCGCAGTAGACTACTTGGCGCAACAAGCCTCGAACTGATTTGCATTGCCGCAGCTGAATGACGAAGCGATTTGCGTGCACGCGTTGACCGAAACGCATCTACGAGATTTGGAGCAGCCGCCTGTTATTGTCAATTTTGCATGGGAAGCCTGCAACAGAATGATTGGGTCAAGGAAAGGCGGAGGCGTATTCATACTAATTAGGCGAGCTGTGAAGTGGCAAACGGTAAAAGAGACATGTAAGGAGCATTTATGGATTAGTGGCACATGGCAAGGCAACAAGACGTGGCTGGGAATAGCTTACTTATGGAGAGGTAGTGATAGTAGAGAAAAAAATAAGGAATTGGTTGATTGCATTAGAAGCGATATTTACGAGTTCAAGAAATCGGGAGACGTGATATTAGTGGGAGATACGAACGCGGATGTACTGATTACAACGGTTCTCTAGTGCTGGATCTGTGTGATGGACAGAACGTTATAGTAGTTAGCAGGGAGAATAAGTGTCATGGACAGGTAACGTGGCAATGCGCAAACAGGCAGTCATGTATCGACTACGCCTTAGTCTCAGAAATGGTCTACGAACAACTTGACCAAATGATAATAGGCGAAAATGGAAAAAAATAGCCTGGGAAGCGATCACAGACGTTTAGCATTAAAGTTTGGGAGAGATACCAACACAAAACAAGAACCAGTAGCATCAGGATTTCTAAACATAAATGAAGAGCAAATAACAGATATCGCAAAAAACATAGAGAAGAAAATTGAGGTTTTTTCTACAGCAGTCTGGGAATATAAGGAACTGGTAGACGTTATGTAGCAGGAAATAAGACACACGAAAAAAAACTTGTTGGACTGCAAGGAGGAAACCACGTAAGTGGTGGAGCAAGGAAATCAAACAAGCTATAGAAGAGTGTCAGCAGGAGGCTAGTGATCATCGAGAAGCCAAAACTTTGGGATTACACGAAGAAGAGGTGCTCCTTAGATGGAACACATACTGCGAAAAGAAAAGGGTGGGGAGTGAGTTCGTTCAAGAAAAAAATGAATGCGCAAGTGAATGTTGGGTGCGTAACATTTGCAAAAGAGACAAAAGCGCCCCAAAAAGATTCTGGAACCATATAAAAGCACTCGGAGCTCCAACTAAAAACTCTCAACGGCTATAAGGGAAGAGGACGGTAACATCTACGACAGAGACGATGCGCAGGCGATGCGCGATCACAGGCGTTATTAGGGATAACTTCGGCACGAAAGAAAGAGTAGTGTTCTTGAGTTCAGACAACAGATCCAGCAACAACAGAGAAGCCTGAGAGATCAAAATGTAGCATCATCATCATCGTCGTCGTCGTCATCACGAACCTATATTTATGTCTACTGCAGGATGAAGGCCTCTCCCGGCGATTTCCAATTACCCCTGCCTTGCGCTAGCTGATTCCAACTTGCACCTGCAAATTTCCGAACTTCATCACATCACCTAATTTTCTGCCGTCCTTGACAGCGCTTCCCTTCTTTTGGTATCCATTCGGTAACTCTAGTGTTCCACCGGTTACCCATACTACGCATTACATGGCCTGCCCAACTCCATTTTTAAACACTTGGGCTACCTAAACTCGAAAAACTTAGCCTGTCTGCCTTTATGTCACCCGATTCAACCGTCCAGCCAAAGGCGATTCAACCTACCGGCCAAATCCAACCAAGCTACTAGCACTGGTGGCACGGGGTTATACACTTCAGCATTATACAGCGCAAAGGAAACGTCAGGCCTATTTGAGGCAAAATATATGCACATAACCATGATCCACAGTGTTCATTTATTTAGAGTACACATTGGACTGTTTTTTTTACGTTAGTAAATGAAAAATCAACGCGTTGAAAAGGGTGTCGAAGAGACGCTACGCGGTAAAAACAAGCCGACTGAAGCCGTGGCTCTGTAGTCGGCTTTAAGCCAACAGTAATAAATAGTCCCAACAGATGGCGCGAGAGCAGGGCAAACGCGGGAAATTTGAATGCAATTCATTCTTTCAGTAAAACCTCCATTGCAAAACCTCAGCAAAACCTCCATTCAGCAAAACCTCCATTGCATTCATCATGGAAGGAGTGAGAGGGGAGGGGGAAGAGCGTGAGGGGCCGGGGGAGGGGGAGGAGAGAGGGTGTTACGTATCATGGGGCGGCAGAAGATTATCGTCTTTCGACGTCATTTGCAGCGAAGCAAGCAGATATGCGACCAATTTTTTCCCTCTTAATGTCAACTAGAATATCGGCTATCCTTGTTTGCTGATTAACACCGGTCCATTCCTGTCTCTTAACATTAGGCCTATAATTTTGTTCCATCGCTCTTTGTGCGGTCCCTAACTTGTTCTCCAGTTTCCTTGTTAACCTCCAAGTTAGCGCCGGTAAGTTGCAATGGTTGTAGACTTTTATTTTCAACGACAGTGGTAAGCTCCCAGTCAGGATTTGGTAATACCTGCCGTGTGCACTCCAGCCCAATTTTATTCTTCTGTAAATTTCCTTCTCATGATCAGGATCCCATGTGTTTTACAGACTTCTATAGGCTGATTGGCGGCCCTGAATTCTTGTTCCCTTGCCAGGATATTGAACAATATCTTTGTCTTCTAAATACAATCATCAACCTCACTCTTACACTTTCCCGGTTAAGATCCTCAATCATTTGTTGTAATTCGTCCCCAAATTGTTGCAGAATAGGACAATGTCATCTGCAAACCGAAGGTTGCTGAGATATTCGCCGTTGATCCTCACTCCTAAGCCTTCCAAGTCTAAGAGCTTGAATACTTCTAAGCATGCAGTGAATAGCATTAGAGATATTGTGTCTCCTTGCCTGACCCCTTTATTGATAGGTAACTGTCTACTTTGGTTGTGGAGAACCAAGGTAGGTGTGTAATCCTTGTAGATATTTGCCAAGATATTCACGTATGCCTCCTGTACTCCTTCATTACGCAATGCCTCTATTACTGCTGATATCTATACTGAATCAAATGCCTTTTCATAATCTATGAAAGCCTATGTAGAGAGGTTGATTGTACTCCTCAGATTTCTCGATTACCTGATTGATGACATGGATATGATCCATCGTAGAATATCCCTTCCTGAAGGGATATTCCCTTCCTAAGGTGCCTGTGCTCTTGGTTGGCTGAAATCAAGCGTTGCCAATGTGAAGTCAATTTAGCATAGAAAGCTTTTATTGGAAAAAGGCAGCAGAAAATGTCCCGAATAACACGGCAGCAGGACCGAATACAAGTTGTATGGAAAGGTAGGCCGGTTGGCTTTGGGCGCCCCCGATAAAACCACAAATAAGGCAGTGCAAGATTACATGGGTTGGGCCTCTTTTGAAGTCAGAGAAGCGCAGAGCAAAATTAGTTTTGAAGAAAGGCTCTGGAACATGGATGAAAATAAATGGGCGGCTAAAGTGCACAAGTATCTATTTGAAAAGCGTGGACACAGAATAGAGGAAGAGTTCAAGAAAGTTGGAAACCAAGTACAGGATAATTCAAACTGTAAACAGACAATCAGAAGTCATCAGAAGAATAGTGGGGGAATAGAGACAGTGAATTGGATGCAAAGAATGGAAACAAAAAGTACAATGGATATTTACAAGAATGAGAAGAAATAAATTAGAAGGGAAAATTTTACGATAACATAAGGGACAGTGCCTTGCTATTTGAGGCTCGAGCCGGTTGCCTAAAGACCAAAACATACCGGAGCACATATTCGGAACTAGATGAGGCATGTGTATGCTGCAGCAAATATCCGGAGACCACTCAGCACATCCTAATGGAATTCGAAGGGATTCACCTTGTGAGAACCGTAGGTAAAGTACACCTTCCAGAAGCGCTTGGGTTTAAAGTGGACGGAAGCATCAACCGGTGAGCAAGTCGAGATAAGCAAGATACCTTTAGAGTATTGGTGGGAAAAAAGCGGGGAAGAGATTGATGCGACCTGATTGGATTTGTTAGTCGTAGGTAGAGGTGCAAGGTAAATATTGCGGAAAAAAATTAATGAAATGTATGCAAAAATGCTATATAAAATATGTATAGCATACCTGCATTAAATCACGCAGGCGAGGTGACTATTTGTCACCGCCCCGTTTCAAAGGGGAGGTCATCAACTATCATCATCAAGCCGCCATTGCAGGACGTATGGGCTTCTATTGCACCTTCGCTACCGTGCGTACGTATACCTTGGTCTGGACACGCCAGATCTCGGCGCCAGCCCCTGAAGCGGCTCGATGAGCGGCGACCAATCAATACGAGGCTGCGCTGCAGGCATCTTTCCCAAGCGACGGTGCCGCAGCATGGCCTCCAAGATTGGGCGATGCGCGCTGTCTGATCTCGGAGGACATGTCCGCAGCAGCCAGTTTGCGCTGCGTGCCGCCGTGGGGCGCCAGTATCGTCGGCGTGTGGCGGCGACGTCTGCGAAAGCAGCCACTGAAACGTGCATGTTGCTGGGCGAGTCAGTCGTATACCGTTAAGCAAGGTGCTACGCAATACAAGCGTGGACGAGAAGAGCACGAGGACGGGCGCAGACTTGCTTAACGATGTACGACAGACTCGCCCAACAACATGCACGTTTCAGTGGCTGCGTCCATCCTTGCGCTTTTCTCGTCAATGTAGCGATCCTTGCTTAGCCACTCAAACCTTCGTGCCCGTTTCCTCGAATATTTTTTTATGCTTTATAACTAAAAAAAATAGGCATAAGAACTGTAATCATGAATATTTCATATAGCTGACTTGATTGACTTTGCCACACTGCTTCATGTTAAATTCCTCTCGTTACATTGCGCGACGTTGGGCTGGTGGTGCTCCTCTGCGTGCTCCTTCTGTGGCAGATCACCTCTTCTGCATGGCGTCGTTCGTGCGATCGCGCCGAGAGTCGCAGCGCCAGAAAACGCCGGCAAAAACGCTGAATGTGGGGCGGCCTCAACGCTGGTGTCACGAATAACGCCTCCAGTGTCTTTGCAGTCGTCGCGCATGGATATGGTGCACGCGACGACCCAAGAAAGACCATTGGCGTTTGTAGCTTGAAATTGATTGCCGTTCCGACTCGGACCACTGTGGGCACCACGCTGCGATATCGCATAGCTGCACCGCTGGAACTCCATACAGCTTGCGCCCGCAATGCCAGTAACAGAAGGCAGAGCCGCCTGAGCGGAGCATGACGATGTATACGCTCAAACGCACGACGCCTGCCATGCGTCTCTGGCGACTCTTCTAACCTTACACCCACGCGCCATGCATGCGTGATCGATACCGGGACACCACGACTGCGACGATGGCGCGAACACATCTCGAGTGTCCGTATAACTGATATCGCAATAAAAACTGTAGCAGCACAAAACAAAATCACAAAATGACGAGAAAGAAAACACATTTTTTCCTGCTAAACATCGCAAAAAGGAATAATAAGCAAAACCACGAAGTCTCTTGGGAAAGTCGCTAAGCTGGCATCATTGCCCCGAGGCTATACAGTCACTTTAGTTAACTGCATGTACTGTGACTGCGTCACCGAAGCCAAGAGTATTGGACCCTCCGCGGGTATAATGGGCTACAAAGTTTTAAAGAAAGTCATGCCAATCCAACGCACATGTTGCGATAAATGTTAAGCCACGGACTACCACAAGGTGGAGGAAGTGTGTGGATGACAGTTTTCCCTTTCAAGCTACGCTAAAATGCGAGCGGATGTTGTCGCACGTCCGCTTTACGCCAGGCATCCTGGTACATGGAAATTTCGGAGGGAAGGACACGTGTCTGCACCAACGAAGTAATCCCAGGAGTCTCCGCGTGCCCAGAGAAGTGACCGCGGAGGTGCGGGCGCGTCGCGACACGAGAAGCACAGAGTGGAGGCGAAAAGAATGGCCGACATTGCGGCTGGCGACCAGGGTTCGGCGATGGCGTCGCTTGCGACCACTGAACTGGGCTGTATTTTGACAACACGTGAACCAATTCTGACTTCCGTGATAAACGAGGACTCCTGTGTCAAGCGCGAAGCTGCGCTGCAGTTTGCTCGCGCTCTTGGGAACCGCAGGCTTCAAGTCGTAACAAAATATATCGACAGCTAGCCATGTGAAAAAAAAAGCTAACAGCGTTTCTTGTCCCAATAATTCTTGAAAACAACATCAATTTCAATATCGTTCTTCAATTAACTCCGACGAAAACTTCGCCCCTGTAGCACGTGCGCCTTAAGTTCGAATTCTGGGTGTCTGCTCAACCACTCATGCAACGCTCTAGTTAAATGCTTAATTTTATGAACAAGGAGTTTTGTGAAAACTTTGTGGGAGGTTTTCGTTTTTCAGCGTTGTTCAGCGATTAATAATAATAATAATAATAATAATAATAATAATAATAATAATAATAATAATAATAATAATAATAATAATAATAATAATAATAATAATAATAAAATGCAGCAGGTCCAATGTGTCCGGTAAGCCTTCCGTAAATGCATAAGGAGTGCTGAAACTCCTGGGAGGCGCAGATGCAACCATCCACGCGGTTGCCAATTGGCACAACGCATGCGCAACGTGAAGTCATCTCCTCAGGTGACCTCTCTCCCATCTCAACGCGGCCCTCTCCACCAGCAGCCAACGACCCGCATTCGCAGGCCGGCTTCCCCCCTCAACCTTCCACTGCTGCGGATGAAGTAGTGGGGGCCATCGCTCCTAGACAGCGCCGCCGTCCCATAGCCGAACTTGAGCGATTCGGCTAGACCGTGCGAGCAGCAGCAGCATCAGGCAGCCGCCCCGGTCAGGAAGACAGGCGTAGGGGTTTCCGCAAGGAAAGCGTCTCTTTAATATTCCTAACAATACACGAGGAACATTGCTAATAAATGGGCTCCAGTAGTTTTTGTTTTTTATGTGTGCTGTCTGCATATTAACTGATGGTCGTAAAGTGGCAAATTTATTGGTGCGGATGAGCTTTACGGCGACATTGACTTTACTTAAAAATAAAAGCAGGGGTACCTAATGAGAAACAGTTCTTTATATCGGTAAACGTTTAGGCGACTCTCAAAACGTAAGAACTGACACGCAGATGAATTGGCCTTTTCCACACATCTGTAAGCTGGCTGCCGTGCGAAGCTTTTTTCGGGACCCCCAAGAACTTTCGTAATAGGCTACATTCCTATCTAAAATGCAGAGTGATGGCTGTTCTTCTTTATGTACTAATCCGAAAATTTGTCTGGGCACTGCGCACCAGCTATACAGTTCTTGCGAGAGGCTCCTACCACAAGTGCTGGACAAGGCAGTCAGCCATGGTTCAGAGCTCAGTAGTAGGCAGCTCCCGGGGCAAGATGGCATTACTTTTCGATTTCGACCGTGAGAGCTCCGTTGAGGAGAGTTTTTTGCTTGGCTGTGAAATTCCAGCCATCTTCCAGGGATGTGGAAAAAGTCCACCGATGAAATAGATCTATGTATAATGAACCACATGAGCGTGACGTACGCTCGAACCTCCATGAAAGTAAGCTTACTTTTAATGTGTTAGCATTAGAGGTGTGAAAGTAGAAAAAAGTGTATATGTGGGAAGCCGATCACGTGGTAGAGAGGGTACGGGAGACCTTGGAAGAGCGTGTATGTATGCATGTACGTATACAGGGTGTTTCAGCTAACTTTAGCCAAGTATTAAAGATGCAAACATGGGCGCTACGCGTGTCGCATTGCTGTAGTATTGTTCTGAGCCGTATGGAGCACGTCATACTATTTTTTTCAATCCGCCAAGCTGGGTAATTAACAAATACTACTTAATTAACTTTTTAATTATTAACTCTAGCGAAAAATCCTCAATACAAAAGTTGTAGCACTTGTTCATTTTTTTCCAGCGTTTCTTTAAAGTGCGCGAAATTAAAAAAAAAAAAAAAAGATACCGCTTGACTGCTGTCTAAAGGCCGTTTCACATGATGCGATTTTCATCGCACCGGAAGTGCGATTTCTGTCGCATGCGACGAAAATCGCAGTCGCAGTGCGGACTCTGTGATTTTCGGTGGCGACCAAGGGGTTGGTCGCAGCGATCGCTGCGATTTTCCGTCAAAATTGCGCCGAGAGCTATTTCGCGGTCTGTTTTGTAAAATGGCGTCTCGCTCAACGAGTGCGATGCGCGCGGAGGTGGATTGCTGAATCCGGTACGTAAGCGAAGGGAGAATAAAAAACTTATGCCGCAGATTCCACTCTGCCATTTCTATGCGTTCGTGGACGCGCTATGCGTAGCAAACGAAGTGCATTTTCACCTTTGCTTCGTATGCTATAGACACACCTATGCGATTTCCCAATACTACGAGGTGTTCGATCCCCACGAGGCGACATGGCCTTTTGGGGTCGTCACAATTTTAATTTGTTGAGTAGTATACAAAAATAACGCGTACGGAGGAGCTTAAATAATTGCAACCTCTGCAACGGCAAATGACAAGGCAGCAAAGTACCCGAAGTTTCAACGTTGCGCTGAACGCGTGACCGTTTAGATGCATTCTTTTCTTTTTCCACACACGTAAAATTTCAGATGCATCTTGAAAGGTTATCTTGCCTCTCTTGCTTATTAAATTTGAAATGCCAAGCGTGCAGGCTATCGTAATAACTTTTCTACGACAGCATACTTAACCCCGTGGCTTTAATAATCAGCGTCAATTTGTTTTCGAATACCCCATGCACGTTAAGTTGCATCTTCTCTGATGGAGAATTTTTTTTCCCTACGCAGAAACCAATGAACCTTGAATATATTGCGGGCTTTTTATCCTCTTCAGGCAGAGCGACACATAGAAGGCACATGAGACAACACACAGCGCTGAACAACCAGCTGCGAACAGCTGTTTACGCACAGGAACCGCCGTTGCGCACTCCAAATCAAATTTAAACGTCAAAACGTTTTTAACGTTTTCGTCCTAAAAAAAGAGAGGTTGATTATCTTATGACGTATACTTCCTTTTCATTACATTAAAAGAAGTATGCGGCGTGTGCGCCAAAACCTGGCAGCAAGCTACCCTGGGCGTCGCATGGTTGAAATCGCAATCATGGGAATTGAGGCCTCAAAAAATTCCATTGCGGCGCGTACGTGAATGTACGCTGAACGATTAGCAACGGACGCTGTGCGCACAGAGGTCGATTGAACAGGTCGTTGGTGACTGCGATCATGGTTTTTATCTCAGTCGTTCATCATACTGTCACATTCTACCCCTTCATCGTGGAGGGGGAGATGCTCATTTGTGCGAAAAGAAAAGAAAGAATGCCTAAACTGCGTCAAGTGCTGCCTCCGGTCCCGTATCGCATTCGTGGCAGCTGCCTTTTCCTAGATTTTTTTTTCTTAACACGGTATGCCCCTTTTGTCACTTAACGTCCATGGCAGTCACCGACAGCCTGTTCAATCGAACCCTGTGCGCGGAGCAGCCTTTGCCATTGCAGGCTGACAAAACGACGCTGATCGTTTTGTAAGCCTGACATTGACTGACATATGTGAATTGATGGACAACTGCAGGTGTTCACATTGATTCCCACTTTCCTTTCTTTTCGTTCCTTAACCCTCTAAAGCCAGCGTAGGGTAGCAACTCAGACGTGCGTCTGGTTGACCTCCCTACCTTTCCAATGTGATGTTCTCTTGGTTCGCCGACACGCCGCAAAAAAAAAAAAATGAATTATGAGGTTTTGCGCGCCAAAACCACGATCTGATTATGAGGCACGCCGTAGTGTCGGGGAATCCGGAAATTTGGACCGCCTGGGATTCGTCAACGTGCACATAAATCTAAGTACACGGGTGTTTTCGCATTTCGCCCCCATCGAAATGCGGCCGCATTTGGCCGCACTGAGAATACTAAACGTAAATGTGCGAAGTGTTGTAAATAAAGCTGACCGCCTCGCATGCTTAACGATACTACACAATCCTCATGTTGTTGCTGTGACAGAGACGTGGCTGCATAAAGATATTGAGAATGAAGAAATGTTTCCTAGCTCATATATAATGAGCTCCGCAGGGACAGGACAAACAGAGGAGGAGGTGTGGCATTACTCATCAAGAACACATTGCCATATGAACTCTTCCCCTTTATTAGTGATCACGAAAGCGTATGGTGTAAACTAGTTATGACCGATATGACATTAGTAATCGGGGTGATTTATAGACCTCCAGCAAGCCCTGTCGAATACCTCCAAAAGAGTGATGAACAGTTAAGTACTCTAACGAACAGCAGAAGCAGAATTAAACTTATAGGTGACTTTAATTTGCCCGGTGTAGATTGGGACGCGCGAGTTCCCGGCTCTATGGAAAGGTCTAATGCAGACTCGATGTTAGAGATTATGACGAAGTATCGTCTGATTCAGATGGTGAAGAAACCCACTCGAACTCAAGGAAACTGTAATTCGCTGTTGGATTTAATATTTCTGTCTGGTGAAGCTTTTGATTGTAAAATAGATATTCACGAGGGAATTTCGGGCCATAACAGTGTACTTGCTACTATTAATGTTAATAAGAAGTCTGCCTCAAAACAGATGTCGGTATGGTATGGTATGATAAACTTAATTCAGGTCCTGAAGATCAACCCTTAGGATGACGCAGGCGGCTCCCACGTCGGGACAGTAAGGTTTAACCTTACCGCCGTGTCGTGGGCCTTCTGGACGGCTTGATCTAAAAGCACTCCACTGTGAAGCATTCGCCGCCACCAGTCTCTTTCCTTGTCGCAGTCTGTGAAAGCCACAGGACATTGCCAAAGCATATGATCCAGAGTAATGATGCCATTACTCTTCTCGCAATTGATTGGTACCTCTCTTTCTGGATATAGCTTGTTAATAAAGTTTGGACTAGGATAAGTTCTCGTCTGTAACAATCTCAGAGTCACCGCTTGAGCTCTATTGAGCTTAGCGTGTGGCACTGGGAATTCCCTTCTGTTCATGTAATAATGCTTCGTGACTTCATTGTATGTAAGTAATCGGTCCCTGTTCTCCTCCAGCATATTATTGGGGTCCTGGTCGCGTAGTGCACGGATAGTAAGTCCTCGTGCAGCTGCGTTAGCCACCTCGTTCAAATTCCTCCGAGATGGATCGACAGACCCCATGTGTGCAGGAAACCAGCGGATTTCGATCCCTTGGCTGTCCATCTCACCGATCGGTAGACATTTATAATTTTAACCAAGCTGATGACACTTCAGCTATTGACTACTTAGAATCTGCCTTTGATACAATGCCACAAGATGATAGCCCGTTGAGAACGTGTGGCAATATTTCGTCTCAACAGTGAGGAATTGTTTGAAGAAATTTTTACCACTCAAAAAAAAAAAAAGAAAGCAGTCTTGAAAAGAGAATCCGTGGATTACTCGTCATATCATCCATTTAAAACGACGTCTCCAGTGTGCTCGTAAACACAAACCCAAACCTGACAGCGCAGTTGCTACTCTCCGTGCGCAAGTGCGAAAAGAGCTCAAGGAGGCCAAAACGCATTTCCTTCCTACAACACTGACACAGTATATGAGGAGCGCTCCCCAAAAGTTTTGGAGGTATCTCTCCGGCTCTAATCTAATAATAAACGGAGTACTAATAAACGGTGCTTTATGCTGTGAACCGAAATCAATCGCTGAAGCATTTAGTAGTTTCTTTGTGTCGGTATTTAGTTCAAAACAAGATGAACCCTCAATGAAAGCGTCAGGCAGGCAGCAATGTGATCGCATTGTCATATCGCGAGAAGGTGTATTTTCATTACTCTTAAAGATGGATACTAAGAAGTCGCCTGGTCCTGATAAGATACCTAATGAGTTTTTGAGGCGTTACTGTGAATTGGTTTCCTATTTTTTAGAGAAGATATTCATAGCATCGTTTCGTATGAGCACTGTACCGAGTGACTGGCTGCTAGCAAGAGTTGTGCCCGTCTTTAAATCTGGTGATAAATTGAACATTTCCAATTATCGTCCTATATCTATCACATGTTCTGCGTGTAAAATATTAGAGCATATAATATCTAAATATGTTGTAGAATACATCTAAAGTCATCAACTTCTTTTACGGCAAGCAGCATGGCTTCCGTAGCCGTCTCTCGACAACAACACAACTTTTCGAAATTACTCATGCTTTTCTACAGCCTTAAGCTCGAGAGAACAAATTGATGTTATTACGATAGATCTGTCCAAGGCCTTCGACAGAGTGTGTCATGTGAAACTTTTACACAAACTGCACTAGTTTGGTATTGATGAACAAGTCATCAATTGGATCGAGGCTTATTTAACTAACAGAGAACAGTTTGTAGTAATAGATGAAGAATGCTCTTCGACTGTATCAGTTTCATCCGGGGTTCCGCAAGGGTCCGTTCTGGGTCCTATATTGTTTTTATTATATATCAATGATATCGCGAAGGACATACATCCTCTCGTCGAAGTGAATTGTTTGCGGATGATATTGTGTTATTTTGTCGCATAAAAAGCCTGCAAGACCAGGTCGTATTGAATGACTCTTTGAAAGTTGTATATGACTGGTGTGTAAAGTGGAACATGCTAATCAATTATGAAAAGTCCACTTCTATGATTGTGTTAAAGAAGAAGATGCCATTTGTGTCCCCGTACATAATTAACAACATAGAAATAGAACGTTCCAGTAAATTAAAATATTTAGGAATTACGATTTCTCATGACATGAACTGGAGTGATCATATACAGAATATATGTGAAACAGCCCAGCGAAAAGTCGGATTCCTACGGCGAAAACTAAAATATGCACAACGCGGATGTCAAACTACAAGCATATAAATCAATCGTCAGACCAACTTTGGAGTACGCGAGTATAATTTGGGATCCAAATCAGAAATATCTCATTGACAAGCTTGAGCGTGTTCAGAGAATGGCAGTGAGGTTTGTATTTTCCTGTTACCGAAGAACTCAGTCCGTAACAGAACTTCTTGCACGTGCAGAGCTGCCACCTTTCGCTGTTCGCAGAAAAATTGCTAGGCTTAAGTATCTTTACCAGCTCTATCACAATGCATTCAACTTGGATTCCGGCTTATACTTGCGGCCGCCCGGTAGACGGTCATCATGCACTAACCATCCCTTTGCAGTTACGCCCTACGTGCCAAGAGCTGACGTCTATGAATATTCGTTTCTGCCTAAAACAATTATAGAATGGAATAACCTTGACTGTCACGTATTTGATAATACTTGTTCATTAGAAACTTTTGAAAAAGAGCTGGAACTGTGCTGTATTGATTGAATGTACCCTTCCCACCCTGCAACAGCCCGGAAGGGCTAACAGTATTCGAAAAAATAAAGTACTATGTAACACGTCGAGTTTCGACGTGACGCCAAGCTACAGAAAAGAAAACATAGCTTTTTACGCAAACACGATGCGGCTTAATTTGTGTGCCGTACAGATGTGCATTCGCAGCCTTGGTTTTATACTTCTTATACGTTTTAATAGTAGCGACAAGTTTGGCGCGAAAATAAACGAAAGGATTACTTTTGACGTATGCTTTGGTTTTTTTCCTTAAGTACCGAAAGGCAACACTATATAACGTGGATTGCATGCGGTAAAATCTACCCCCCCCCCCTCCCCCCCCTCAACCCTTCTTCAAATAAACATCACGTTTGCAGTCAGCGCTTGTCTCGGGTATTTGTTTCTTCGTGTCCTTGTTTCATTCGCGCTGTCAAACATCGGTTCCTATTTCAAATATGTTCTCGGCCAAGGAGGAATATTTTGCCCCATGCTGCGATCAATTCGTTCTGCGTACGTACGTTATGCCCCTGACTATTACAATATATCTAGCATTGCTTTCTTTAGAACCTATGAGAGCTAAGCTCACTGCTTCAAAAAGCAATGCTTAGAAGATAGCTAAACTAGCAACTCGGTACGTGTCGAAATTCTTGTGCGAAAATTAAACAGTAACGGAGGGGCGACCACTTTTATGCTCGTTGTCCGATTTTCGCGCAAATATTTCAGCATGAGAGTAGGGTGGCTCAGTTGTAGCTACGCCAGTTGTTCCCAACTCCAATAAAGCACGTGAGTTCTGTCGTCGTACCTATTATTTGTGCATTGCAACTTTTCGCACAAGGCGGCGACGTCAGGCTATTTTTTTTCTTCTGAACCAGCGGCAAAATCATCGGTTGGGTCAGACCAGTACAGTGACTGTTGCGTTTCCACGAAAATATGAAATCAGACGGCCACAGTTCGCCTGTATCTAAAGTGTTGTAGCATGTTGTGCGTAGAGAATATCGCGAATAATCTTGATGTTAACAAAATGAAGAAGAAAAAAAAAGGTGGACCCTGTCAGCGCTCTCACGACTTAGGGAGATATTTTACTGAATAGACATGCCTAAAATAACTTGTCAACGACCACGTGGGCGGGAAACAACCACTTAGGAAAGGCAATTCATCACAAAAGCTCCACGTTCAAAATTGTACTGAGGTTGTTCCCCCTAAACTGCAGATCTCAAGAAGTGATTGCCCCTTTTGACAGCGCCAGAACCAACCTCGCACACACTTGCTTCCTGGTCTGAGGGAGCATGACTCGTCGCCTCATCTGCCGAATATGGCTAACAAGCGTGTGGCCATTATCCACACTTCAGCATGTGCACAAAAGGTATTTGTGCGACATGCTGTGTACGCTGCGCATTGTCTCTCCTATGAATGTGTGTAGCCGGCGCACACGTGGTTCGGCAACCACGTGGCCCGGTCACATCACGACCTGGTCCGTGGTCGCTTTTCGACCACGTGCAACTTTGAACGTGCCAGCAGCCTTTACCGAGCTTGCTATCTGGCAGGTTCCTAGAACAGTATGACTACTGAAGCGTTACTCGTCTACAGGGCACAAAATTCGTGAAAAAAAAAAGAAAACTGCGGAAATTGCAATGACGCAAGCAGTAGCAGACTAAATATGCATGCTGAACGATGGGGACAACAGAGACACATTTGACACTCTCTCAGACGTTCTTCAACTCGCACCTCTAAAATAAAAACGTATTCAATCAGACTATTTGTTCGTTTATGTTTATGGCACTATACATTGCGTAAGGTTTCTTAATCATTTACAATTTTCTGTGCCGCCAAGAGTGAGACAGAAGAAAGGGGAAAGGCAGGGAGGTTAACCAGATGGCCGCCAAAGTATACCAAGCAGCAAATACCGTGTTTTCTGCGTAGCCTTGTTGCAGTAGCCACTGTCCTATGGCGCGGCTGTTATACATCAAAACAGGTATTACGTATTCTACCTGTACTGACATGTTTCCGACTTCATTTCGTAGAATCTGTACACGTGTAGGTAATCATGTGTGATTAGCTCTGTTTTACACCCACCTACTCTTTTTTGTTGTTGTTGTTGTTGTTGTCCTACTTGTTTCTCTACCTCAAATTGTTTTGTCTACCACATTTGTATTTTCTGCACATTGTGTCCTGAGTACTATATTTTTTTCAGTGCACCAGTACAAAGGCCCCGTAGTTCCTCCGGGGCACTGTAAGAAACCCTTGATTATGATGATTATAGCCACAAAGGTGCACAGGAACGTAAGACCCGACGCCAGCATTTCGCAATGAAGTGACTGAGTCTCACTGAAGGGAAAATTTGCGGGAATCAGATGTTAACAGAACAATTACGGTGAAGCATATTAAACAGCAGGGCTTTGTGATCTCACTGATTACGTACGGTTGACTATGCTCAAGCCGACGAACAAGCGTTCCGACCTCTGAACTACGTCGCCCATATTACGCAATTACAATAACCTTGGCGATTAGAGAGCCTACATGCATCGCTGTTTATTTAACGATTTGATCGCAATGCCATATCGAAAGATGCGGCGCGTTACTCTACAAAGCCAGAAAAAATAAAGACAAGGAAAACGAAAAAAAAAAGAAAAACGCCACGGCCTGCAAACAAATTAAGCTTCCGAGAACGGAGAAAGGAAAAGCATTAGAGGTTTCTCGAATGCAATTGATGCTTAGGAACAGCCCACATAGCAACCCTACAAATGCGCTTTTCGAATAGCCTGCGGGCGGCTACAAAGGGAGGCAAACGTGCACAATACGACCTGACAAGCTTAATGTGTTAGTCAGTTTCTGTCTCGACTCTCTCTTAGGAGACGCTCTCCGTGTGTAAAGAGTGGTGGAGAGAGAGGGAATAACATTGAGAGAGCCATGGAGGGGGGCAACCGACAGGGAGGCAAGACACCGTGGCCAATGAAAAAGCGAGAAGGTGGCGTGGTTCATACACCACGTGATCGCGGATCTCACGTGCACATGTTCTCAAAAGGGACGCAGGGTCGATGTTCCCCCTCAGTGACTGACGAATGCCAGTTGGCATCAAGCGCTACCACCGAACACTTCGTCGAGGAGACCGAGCTTGGTCTGCAAGAAAGGTATGTACGGCAAGATATGCGTACGAGATACGGGCAATCGTTCCAGGTTGCCTTACCCTGCTTGTGCGTGTTCGTATTTCGCTAAGGTTGGCGTGTTCTCCCTTCTTGTATTTTAAAGAACCATATTTCGTTTGCGTGGGTTTGTTTGGTTTGTATGCTTGTATCTCTGTTTTTCCTCTGTTTCTGTCGCTATGTTTTTGTATACTCAAATGCCCTTTAACGCTTGTCGACGTGGTCTCGCACCTTCCCGGCGCGTAATCGCTGCAGCCATGATTTATTTTCTTCTACAGCCATTTTCTTTTAATTTAGCGAATCCGCACTACTCTCGCTGCGCAGGTACAACAATCACGACTTAATGAACGTGTCATTGGCCATAGTCAGCATCGTCGCGGCTGTCCTGCTGCTGGGAGCGCCCGACTGCCACTGCACGCTGCTGGGCCCGCTGCTAAGCCTAACCGTTCTGCCGTACACCATCATCTACAACATGTCCGGAATCGCGGGCGTCAAGGTCGCGCTGGCCCTGAAGCTGCTAGGCCTGCTGGGCTGGTGGCGCGCTGGCATCAGCGACGAGACGCTGCATCGCGAGGTGGACTTCCGGCAGGTCGAGCTGCCCACGGGCGCCTTGTTTCCGGGGACGCCCAATCTTCCCGTGCACATGATCCCGGGCATTCTGGCCGAGATCGTGCGCAGCATGCTACAGGACGACAACGTGGGCTCGGGCTTCTTCCAGCGTGCGCCGGTGGCCTCTGAGCAGCCCGGCGCCCTGCCTTGGGAACGCAGTCGAGATACGGCCGCCTCGCCCTTCGACACGCTTCAGCGCGAGACCGGGTGGCCGAACAGCGGCCATGCTGCCCAACGCGGAGGCCGCCCTGGCTTTGAGCATCCCGCTTGGACTGATGGCACGAGGTTCGACAGGGTGAGTATAGGACGCATTGTCCCGCTAGTTCATTAGTCGTAATAGTTAGCGCCTGGATTAGCGTCAATGCTGGTAGTGCAGAGTCGCGTTCTGATGCGATAAATACAGAATATTGTAGTAAGTTATTTTCAAGCTGACTACAGCTCGACTGTAACGCGACTCGCAAGATCGGAAAAGCAGAGTGTACAAGATGTTTGTGACGCGATAGTACGACACGACACAACCATTTCACTTCCCATATTGATGCGGTTAATCAACAACAAAAATGCACGATCGGAATGACCAGTAAAGGCTGTTTTAATTGAACGCGCTGAGTCCAGCTCTAGTTGCGTATTATAGTAGCAGCTTTGGAGTCTCCTATAATTCCTTACATTATTCTCTAACCACGCCCAGAGCACAAGTCACAATGTCCAATTTCTCACTCGCCCGTTATGTTTCTCTCATCCACGCAGTTCAAGCGGAGCGAGTCGTCCGAGACGCAGCGTCCGCCCGGCTTCTACCGACGACCGCGCTTCGATCAAGTCGGCAAGGCCCCTTCCGCCCTCGACGTGTACGGCTACACGCTGGAGATGATCCAGGACATCGACGTCGACGGCTGCATGCTCAAGCTGTGCTGCGAGGTGGGCGCCGAGCCGGTGCGCTACGGATCGTACGGACGCCGCCTGACCGGATTCATTGGGCAACTGCGCACGCTCGGGGGAGAGACCAGCTTGCTGCGGCGATACCAAGACGCCTACGAGACGGGACGTCTCCACTTCCGAGGGAACAGCTCGATGTGTACTCCCGTCTTCAAGGGATGCACCTTCGACATGCAGAGGATGACCGACCTGGTGTTCTGAAGAAGCGCTATGGTTGCGGGAGCATTGACTGTGGCTCACTGCGGGTGTCTCACTTGTAAATACAGCGTGGTTATGGTTGGCCGGGCCAAATCTCTGTACATGTGTAAATAAAATTATTATTTTTTTAACCAATGGACAAACTTGTCGGCTGTGCTCGATGTTAATAGAATGGATGACTTGAGATATTATGGGAGTCGGCTGGTCTCCAAACTGATGCACTCTTCCTTCAAGCGTTGAGTTAAGAATTTGCCGAGAATCTGGCAATTAGCCAATTTCATAAAGTTAGACTTTTTTCTTGTAGTGTATTGCAATCGGAAGAGACCCGCAATGGTTTCTGGAGAGAGATGTGTCCCACCTATTCAAATTTCCTTGCCTGCCACCGCTGTTGCTTGGTTGGGAGGGGATCGCTCGTGGGATAAAACAAGCGAGATAAGTGATGTAGTGGGAGCTTAATACCTTGTTGAGATACAATCCCTCAGATGTCTACCAGGTCAAATTACCTACCTACCCACGGTGTCATGCGTTTCTCAGATGCCCACTCATGCTACATTTTGCAAACAAAAAGACCGTTTTGGAGAGGCGCAAAAAATGCTTGTTAGTCTCTGAATGTCAGATAGCACCAGAGTTTACTCATTCAGAAGGGAAACTATACTGGGAAGCTTCTAATCTCATGTGAAATATTTTCGTGATATCCTTTGAAATTTTCTAATTTTCGCATGCGGATACCACCGCTTTTTCTAAAAGCACAGTGTATAACGCCGTATGTGGAAGACTGTCTTCCCCCAATAATGTTAGACTCGATTCTGGATTACAACTCTGGAAACCAAGGAAAACGGAAAATAGTACATACAACTGGACAGATTAACTTTAACGGTTTCGCTAATTCACTCGATAGATTAAGATTTACTATCTATGCAAAAAAATGGCATTAAGATAACCACTTGTGGTTACACCCTTAGAGTAAATATACGGCGTGTTACGATTTGCATAAGTCTTTTGAAACCATACCGGGATTTGATATTTCATTCCGTGCTCTCTTTGGGTGTGAGCTTACAAGGCTAACACAGAGATAAGGGAATTTCATAAAGCGCAATGACAGCGTTAACGATGGCCCTTTTTCAATAATATAAACAGTTCGAACTTTCAGAGTATTAACTTATGATCGAATTCTTATATACTTATCCTCCACTACGGAACCTTTGCTGAAGCCCATTTTTATGTTGGCCTTGGTGAAACTGTCAATTCTGTTGAATCAGCTGGATATTGTTTCCTCTAGCTTACACAACGATGAACAAGCAGCTTCAATTTGGTGTTTCCTCGCTACATGGTAACAAGCACAGCACGACGCCAAGCATGGCTTGGAAGGCTTTCCGACAAGAACCACGTGAGCGGCGTTAGCCAATCGTACATCCGCGTCGGAGGGTGTCAGAATCAGGAACAGCGTGGTTGTACATCACGCGTTCCCGGCAGTATGAGCGCTAAGCGACACATTGTCATTTAAGCGCTTCGCTTGCAGCAATCACGCGACTTCTGGAAATCACGATACGATTATGAACCACCCCGTTGTGAGGGGGGGGGGGGGGGGGGGGGCTTAAACCGACAACTTGGGGTTTTTCAATGTTCATGCATGGTACACCAGCGTTTTCGCATTCCGCCTACATCGGAAGACGGCCGCGATCGCTCCAGTGACCTCGAGCTCAGAAGTGCAACGTCATAGCGACTGGGATACCGCGGTGGGTTTTGCGTGACGTCGATGACTCACCAGCCCTTTTTCGCGCGTACGGGGTGGATTACAGAATGTTCGCAGTTCCGAACATCAACCTGCTGTAACAGAGTTAAAAGTTGAACCCACATAAGGGGTTCCCGCGAGGTTACTGTGGCAGCAAAGAAATATATTTTTGAGGATTCTTTATATAATTGTGAAAACTGACGCTTTCCGGCGAATGTTATTCAACTCCAATATCTACAGCGAAGTGGACGAAAAGATCAGCGTCCTGTTACACGAGTATTGATAAGGTATTTCCCACCATGTATTTTTTTGTCTCTAATAAAGGTTCTCGAAACTCCGGAAATTATTATTGGCAAGACTCGGAGCAGTGTAAATATTTTACTATAGTTGGTTTTCGACGAATAACTTTACAATCCGCTTAGCGAATGTGTCATCACACAAAAAGCGGTCACATGGGTGCAGAACATCGCGACGTTCTCTTGCTCGCTGGGTCGTCTGCAGTGCTGCTACTTCGGGCCGCGCCAATATTTAGTTGGCGGTCCCACTGCGGCGGCACGCGCTCCTCATTTTAGACACTGTTCGCGCACGCACTCTGATTTCTGCGCGCATTTTGTGAACCATACTGCATTAGAAAGCTTACTTTCTACACTTTCTAATGATACCTAGGAGTATCGCCTAGCGCGAAGCGTTACCTGACGGCAATTAAAACAGCAGGAGAAAAAAACTGCGTTTTTTCTGTACTAGCCTCCGTTGCACTGCGTTTCCGGCAAAACAGATCAACATAACAAAATAACGTTTGCTCGGCCTTTAAATGAAATGCTATACAAGGTTTCTAAGAAGACATATTGCGTCAAAAGCAATTAGAAATTTATCTAGGCTCGTATGAAAATGGGCAAAAAAATCGATGTTTATGAATTAATATCTTTTTCTCCTTTTCCACGCAGAACAACGATATTTAGTGGTTTTCTAGGTTACAGTGTACTTACATCGATGCGCAGTTGTTTTTTGTTCTGATGAACAGTTCATCAGTTATTATTACTTCAAATTGTCAATTCATGGCAATACTTGGTCACGCATTACCGAAGAAGCGACAAAAATATTCAAGCTGTAACTCTGAAATTTTCAATAATCAAGCAGCAAACCCTTCTCTCGAATTCTATGAAGGGAAAATTGTCTTATGTTTATTGGGAATCTACAGGGGAGCAGTGAATTTAGGTTGTTTTTCTGCTGGCGAGGTCCGTGCAAATTGACATTCTTTTTCATGTACACGCTAATTCACAACGAGTGTTGCACATTATTAGATCCATACAGTGTCTTGTAATTACTACCACTCGCCGGTTTGACTAAGCAGTGCTTGAAACAAAGGATTTCGAATAAATAATAAAATATTTGGTGGTGGCGCCATCTGTGCATAAAAAATAAAACTGTTTCACGTCAGTTTTAACATTCGTCAAATGTGGCACCGTTAAACATTATAAAGCGAGCAAAACGCGGATGGATTTTTTCTCCAGATTTGAGCGGTGTTTGGCTCAGTCTAGTCGCCGCGCGTACCCCACATTCCTACAAGCACACGTGTCTGCAACCACGCAGTGAACCTGGTCCTACGGTAGCTCAAAAAAAAAAAAAAAAGAAGAAGAAAAAGAAAGGAAGCGCCGTGCACCATCCATCATGAGTACATTCCAGCTAGCCAGCCATTGTGCCCAGGAGAATTGCAGATAAAGTACGATGCGAGAAATTTCGTGGGTGCTCACTTTTGTTCACAGGTGACTGGGAAAGCGTTTTTGAAGTGCACACAATACTTGCCCTCGCCTCCTAGTTGTTTACTGTATTCTGTACGCGTCGCCGGTTGAGCGACAAGATTAGCAGCGAACAATGGGCGAAAAGTGCGGATGGATGCGTGACCTGTAGCATTCCAAGTCGCGCGCAACAAACACGTGTTCCGACGCCCAGTGAAGTTTTGAAACACCTGATTTCCAGTAGATGCTCGTCTCGTGCAAATATATATCGTATTTACCCGCGCAATCATCGCACTCGCATAATACTCGCGGCCCTATACATTGCCCACTTTCTTTGTCGAGTAATCATCGTGCCTTCGAAAATTACTGCAGTTCAATACTGCCGTCTGCTTGTTGCGGTGCACTGCACGCGACGCCATTTCTTTTTGCGAAGCTATACCGCCATTGCATGCGCTCGAAAGCCTCCGCATTCAGCCTCCGAAATAGACAACACGTGCACTATTTACGTTATGTAGACTGATAACGTTTAGAAAAAAAAAGTACTTTTAGCAAATCTGTTTATGCAGTTCCTGCTTGTGTAGAGCCTGTGATCTCAATCCAAAGGCCACTGGGAGAAGTTGTCTTTGGACGCCTGTGTCATGCGGAGGTAGAGAAACTGTCCTTCGCGAGAGCAACGAAAACGGATGTCGGCGAAATTTGGGAAAACATCTGAGGTCTGCGGTTGAGAAGGAAAATGACAGGGACAAAGCACAGACTATAGGACGAAGGAAACTATTTATGCTATGTACCACGTGGTGCAAAACTTAAACGAAATAAAACATGAAATGTCAACAAGAAAAACCACATGACACGTGTGCTTGGTGTACTTTTATGCAGTTCTAGTTAATCTCGTTTTGGTTTCATGTTTTTTTTTTCCCACCATTTTTGGAAATCATACTTGTATTGTTCAAATTACCCACACTAAAATAACGCCCTGTGGGCGCTTGTAGTTTTCTGTATTAAAAAAAAAGAAGAAACTATCATCGGCGTAGCAGACGAGCGATTGCCCGCTCGTGCTGTGACAGCAGATAGCTCGTCAGCACGAGTATAATTAAGAAACGCCTACTATGTACCGTAACAGTGGCCGATTTTTAATATTTATATGCTCCGTCGCATAACCTCGCTGTACAGCGGAAAAGTTGACTCAAGGGAACTGGTCCTAATTGAACGTATTACACCCTTGGCTCACGGGCACTCTTCAACATATACCTTGGTCTGAAGAAAACATAGTTAGGCTAGACCTAAACACAAAATGGGGCTGTGCTTGGCATAACGCGTCTTTTTTCTTTTTCCTCGCTGTGGGGTTGGGCCAGCTTTTTTGACCCTTCATGACCGTGTCCGTACAATCGGGAGAATTGGTCGGAATTCGGGAGTCTCCCAGACAAATCGGGAGAGTTGTCAGGTATTGCAATCTGTGAGCCCAACCAGTCGCAGTGAAGAACATAACTGGTCTTATGCGCTCTTAGCGAGGTAGAAAAAAAAAAAAAGCTTTTCCTTGAAGTATGTGAGCTAAGCGACTCCGAGACAGCTGGGGCGTACAGGGCCCACCACTTTTAGGGTGAATACCTCATTAGTATTCAAGAGCCTATAGCAGTTGACGTTCAGCACAAAATAAAGAAAACAATTATTCCCTTTATCGGTATCATCATTAGGCGCCGTATTCGGCACATTTCCACCGCGAAGTAGAAGGCATGTTGAAGCTTGAATACTAATGAGTTGTTTACTCTTACACTGCACGATCCTGTACATAACGCGCCGTTTAAGCGTGTTTACTTGCTGCAGTTACGCGGCGCGGCTTCTGCCGTCCCTAATTCCGAAGCCCTATCACCACCCCGTTTTTAATTTTTTTTCTTTTTTTTACGATCACGATGCAATTTTCGCAGTGCGGCATGGCAAGCTCAACTAGTTGCAAAAATCTGCAACTTCTGTACATTGATCGTCCTGCAAATTTGCTTTTCCAACAAAAACGATCGCCCACAAAGAACACTTTCGCGCTTCAGCGTGGTCATACGCCACAACCTGCCTTCCCCTCCCCTGACCCGCCGCGGTTGCTCAGTGGCTATGGTGTTGGGCTGCTGAGCACGAGGTCGCGGGATCGAATCCCGGCCACGGCGGCCGCATTTCGATGGGGGCGAAATGCGAAAACACCCGTGTACTTAGATTTAGGTGCACGTTAAAGAACCCCAGGTGGTCCAAATTTCCGGAGTCCCCCACTACGGCGTGCCTCATAATCAGAACTGGTTTTGGCACGTAAAACCCCACAATTTAATTTTTTTTCCCCTCCCCTCTCCCCTTAAGGAGGAAGCACGAAGGCTTTCCGAGAATTACTCCGAAAGTTCGGGTCTTCGTGTTTCGAGTCAACGTACCTGCTTTCTCCCTTCCTTTCTTTCTCCTCAGCCAATAAAAGACGTGGCTGAAAGGTCACGTGACTTGTCTGCCAGGCATTAAAAGCGCGACGATTAGGTAGAGATCTCAGTCAGAGGACGCGGAGAGGTAACTGGCATCGAGCAATATAGCGCCGTGCAAACATCGTCGGGGAAACCGAGCGCAGTCTACAGCGTGCAAGAAAGGTACGTATGACAGCGCATGTGTTCTTAAAATATAATCATGGTCAAGTTAGCGAAGTGTATTGACATGCACCTATTGCGCGACAAGGGCGTCCACACGAAAAGGGAAGGTGCTTCGTGCAGCCTTTACTGGTCGACGTCCTCCTGTTTTAACGGAGGGTTTGGTAGGGCTGCCTAACCTGTAAAATGTCCCCGCTTTCAGTCGTTCATTTCTGTGACTTCTTTTTGTGTGTGTTTCATCTAAATCTGTTTGCGCTTGCCAACCGCGCTCGTACAATTCGCTAACCCAGGTAGGCCGTGAAAATAATTTCAGCTTTTTCTTCTTTTTTTTCTGTAGACTGTCTGACTCGATGTACTTCTGTTGCGCAGGTCACGTTTGAAACTCTAAGTGCCATGGCGAGGACAGTGCTCGTCGTTCTCGTGGTCGCCTTCGCGCTGACGGCAGCGATCAACTCCCCCGGCACGCTACTGGACCGACTGCGAAGCCTAATCTTTCTGTCGTACCCCTTCATCTACAGCGCGTGGGAACAGTGCGTGCGTCATGCTGCGCTCCAGCCCTGAAGATGCTAGGCCTACACATGAGAGCCGTTAGGGGCAAAGAGTCGCTGCACAGCGCGGTGCGCTTAGAACTGGCCACGCCGGTGTTTTTCGAAACGTCCGACCTGCCTGTGCACGAGAACCCGGGCACTGTGGCCCAAAATATGATCAGCATCCTCGATGAGTACGACGCTGCCATGGGCATCTCCCAGCGTTCACAGGCGGAACGCAAGTCGGCGCGGGAGGCGGCAACTTTCGGCAGACTTTTCACCGCCTCTGGGTGGCCGGTCGCCCTGGACCCTCCTGTACCTGGAGTCAATGGATTTGAGCATTGGACTTGGACTGATGGCGCGTTGTACAACAGGGTGAGTTGACAGGGTGTATCGTGGCTCGAGCCACGACACGCACGATTTGTCCATCGAGTACTCGCCGGCTTGGCGTCCCGCGCGATGAAGGCAGTTTTATGCTTTCATCGAGAGAGTCGTCTTGGTGAGGTAGTTTAATTGATTTGTATGTGCAGTGTTGTAGCGTACTTTGTCTATTTTGTGCGTCTGAGTAAAATTTCTCGTCAGTATACTCTCTCCAGCAGCATGCTAGACCTCGCGCCGGGCACTAGGATTCATTAGGAAATCTTAAAAGCAAGTACTCAAGCGATTTTGCGTGGAACCCATATTCACTTTAATGAAATACCCTCTGTATCTCTCCCACTTGGAAGAGGAGTGAATAACATTTATATTCGATTTTGTTATGTGACTAAATTAGGATCTTACATTTAACGCGAGAGTGAGGTTATGAGCTTCCTTCACGTTAGTATGACGGACTGAATATCGCATTTTTCATAGCAAGTGTGCTTTTCCCGCCCATATCTGTGCCTGTAGCAGTTGCTTAGCTGGCGAAAAAATAGTTCGAGTGCTCACGTTACGTATAGGTCACGCATTTATTAAACAGATTATTTTTACCTCTACGCATTACGAAAATATTATACCACTAACGGCTTGAATACAGCATTTGCAGCCGCTTCCACGTGGGTGATAATCACGGTCATTGCTACTTTCTTTAAACGAGTAACTAACCCCTCAGCGAGGGTCCTTATTATGAATACCTCGACACCAGTAACTTCAATAAATATAGTAGTACCAGCAACATTGTACCAGTTGTTACCGAGTGAAAAGGGGTCACCGGACATAGGCAGTGTACGCGTGTCAATATTTGCTGCGTGTATTTCTCACTCCGCCGTTCTGACCTGTCCCCAGGTGCCGCCGACACGTGGCTTCATCCGGCGGCCGCGCATAGACGGCATCGGCAAGCCGCCGACCGCGAGAGAAGTGTACGGCTACACGCTCGAAATGATCCAGCACATCGACGCCGACGGCTGCCTGCTGAGGCTGTGCTGCGAGATGGAGGCAGAGCCCATGCGCTACCGGCACTACCATCTCCGTATGACGCGGTTCCTCCTGCATCTGCGTAGGATCGGGGGAGCGAGTAACACCGTGACGCGTCGGTACGAAGCGGCCATCGAAATGGGACGGTACCAGTTCCGTGGGAACAGCTCGAGATGCGCCGCAGTCTTCAAGGAGTGCAGCTAAGACACAGAGAAGACGACCGACCGGGTGCTCCGAAGACGGCCTTGACATTGCGTCATGGCTTAGGCGTTGCCTATGACGCGTTTCGCGGTAAAACATGGCTTGAGTGGCCCCCGCTTTGTACATATGTAAATAAAGTTATGTTTGATTGAAACCAGTGGCCATACAAACTTTTCGCCTGCACAATTTTGGCAATATGCGTCATCAAACTGGCGGTAACAATGCGCTGTCGCTCCACTTGTTTTTTTTTTTTAAACTAAATGTTATGCATCGAAGCGCGAAAGTCACTGGGACGCCAATGAATTTCTACGCTAAGTTCGCTAATTATCTCGAACCCGCTGTCATCCGTTTCGTTCCAAGTGGATCCGCTTTGCCAAGTGCCCGGCTACAATTTGTAAATTCCAATTAGTGCTGTAAGGTAACCAGTTAAAATCCGAATGAGTCAATTTTCGTTAATTACTCGATAATGCATTTACATTTCTCGGGCAAGTAACGTCCGCCTCTTCGAGTAGACCAGTTCTAGGAGTAGAATTATGTTATCTGCCACAGGCGAAATTTAAACATTGCTTAAGGTATTCGCATAAACACCGGGCATAGTGCAGGCAATCAGAGGGAACAGCATTTATGTACGTGCCTGCTACTAAACTCGCCGCTGCATGATGCTTTTGCCCTTCTGACAACCATGGTCTCGCCCTCTCAGACGTACTTCAACTTGCACCGTCTAAATTAAAAGCGTATTATATCATACCTTTTGTTCTTTGATGTTTATGACACTATATATTGTGGCATGTGCCAATATTGTGCAACGTTTCTTGACCATTCACAATTTTCTCTGCCGCAAAAGTATACCAAGCAGCATTCCTCGTTTTTGGCGTATCCTTGTTGCTTTAGTCACTGTCCAAAGACTCGACATAGAAAAAAAGGTCACGAAAAAAAACATCTCGTATTACGTATTCTGCCCGTATTGAAATGTTCCCGAGATCATTCCCTGTAATTTGTACACGTGCAGGTAATTGTGCGGTATGATTACCTCTCTTTTACTCCCGCCTCCTGCATTTATTGTTGCCCTATTTGTTTCACTACCTCAAACTGTTTTGTCTACGACATATTTATTTTCTGTGCATTGTGTCCTGAGTATTATTTTTTTAGGTGCACCTGTACAGAGGCTCTGTACCTCCAGGGAACTTTATAAACACTTGATTGATCATTGTCTGTTACTTTTATTATTACTATAGCCACAAACGTGGAGAGGAACATAACAGGTGACGCCTGAATTTCGCAGTGAAGTGACCGAGTCTCAATGAAGCGAAAACTTGTGCGAATGAGACGTTAACAAAATAATTGCGATGAAGGATGTTGAACGCAAGGTCGATTAAATCGACCACAGGGCCTCACTGACTACATACTGTCGACTACTCTCAATCCGAAAGCTGGCGAACAAACGTTCCGGCCTCTGCACAACGTCGCCCATATTACGCAATTAAAATAAACTTGTCCATCTGATCGCAATGCTACAACGAAAGACGCAGTGCGTTATTCTGCAACTGCAAACAAAATGAAAAAAATAAAGGAATGAAAGACGCCGCGGCGTGCCAACAAATCAAACTTCTGGGAACGGAGAAAGGGAAAGCTTGAGAGGTTTCTGCAATGCAGTTGACGCTTAGGAACAGTCCATACACCAGCTCTACGTATGGATGTGCTTTTTGAGTAGCCTACGGGTGACTACAAAAGGAGGCAAACATGCACAATACGCCCTGGCAAGTTTAATGTGCTAGTCATTTTCTGTCTCGGCTCTTTGTTATGAGAAGCACTCTGTGTGTAGAGTGATGGAGAGAAGGAAAAACCTTGTAACAACCACAGAGGCGGGCAACCGACAGGAAGGAAAGACACCGTGGCCAATGAAAAAGCGAGAAGGTGGCGTGGTACATACGCCACGTGATCGCGGATCTCACGTGCACGTGTTATCAAAAGGGACGCTGGGTCCATGTCCCCCCAGTGGCTGACGACTGCAGATGGCATCAAGCGCTAGCACCGAACACATCGCCCAGAAAAACGAGCGTGGTCTGCAAGAAAGCCACGTATGCGGCAAGATGTGCGTACGAGATACGGGTATGTCCTTTGTGGGGAAATTTGTGCATTCTTTTTAAACGTACGTTTTGACACGGCAAGCGTTTCGTATTGCCTTACCCTGCTTGTGTGTTTTAGTGTTTCACTAAGTTTGGATGTATTCTCTCTTCTTGTATTTTAAAGAATCATATTTCGTTTGCGTGGGTTTGCTTGGTTTGTATGCTTGTATCTCTGTTTTCCCTCTGTTTCTGTCGCTATGTTTTTGTGTACTCAAATGCCCTTTAACGCTTGTCGACGTGGTCTCGCACCTTCCCGGCGCGTAATCGCTACAGCCATGATTCATTTTCTTCTACAGCCAGTTTCTTTTAATTTAGCGAATCGACACTACTCTCGCTGCGCAGGTACAACAATCACGCCTTAATGAACGTGTCATTGGCCATAGTCAGCATCGTCGCGGCTGTCCTGCTGCTGGGAGCGCCCGACTGCCACTGCACGCTGCTGGGCCCGCTGCTAAGCCTAACCGTTCTGCCGTACACCATCATCTACAACATGTCGGGAATCGCGGGCGTCAAGGTCGCGCTGGCCCTGAAGCTGCTAGGCCTGTTGGGCTGGTGGCGCGCTGGCATCAGCGACGAGACGCTGCATCGCGTGGTGGACTTCCGGCAGGTCGAGCTGCCCACGGGCGCCTTGTTTCCGGGGACGCCCAATCTTCCCGTGCACATGATCCCGGGCATTCTGGCCGAGATCGTGCGCAGCATGCTCCAGGACGACAACGTGGGCTCGGGCTTCTTCCAGCGTGCGCCGGTGGCCTCTGAGCAGCAGGACGCACTGCCGTGGGAAAGCAGTCGAGATACGGCCGCCTCGCCCTTCGGCACGCTTCAGCGTGAGACCGGGTGCCGCACAGCGGTCATGCTGCCCAATATGGAGGCCGCCCTGGCTTTGACCATCCTGCTTGGACTGATGGCACGAGGTTCGACAGGGTGAGTATAGGGCGCATTGTCCCGCTAGTTCGATAGTCGTAATAGTTAACGCCTGGCTTAACGTCAATGCTGGGCGTGCAGAGCCGCGTTCTGATGCAATAAATGCAGAATATTGTCGTAAGTTATTTTCAAGCTGAGTTATTTTCAAACTTTCGATCTAAAAATCAGAATGTAGAAGACATTTGTGACGCGAAAATGTTGTCAGGATAATTAAATGAGCTACCGCAAGGAAAGAAAGAAACTGTTAATAGTACGAGACAATCATTGTCGTGGTTAAACAACGTCATTAACGCACGACCGGAATGGCCAGTTGAGTATTGTAGTAGGAGCTTTGGAATCTCCAATGATTCCTTACATTATTCTCTAACCACGCCCAGAGCACAAGTCACAATGTCCAATTTCTCACTCGGCCGTTATGTTTCTCTCATCCACGCAGTTCAAGCGGAGCGAGTCGTCCGAGACGCAGCGTCCGCCCGGCTTCTACCGACGACCGCGCTTCGATCAAGTCGGCAAGGCCCCGTCCGCCCTCAACGTGTACGGCTACACGCTGGAGATGATCCAGGACATCGACGTCGACGGCTGCATGCTCAAGCTGTGCTGCGAGGTGGGCGCCGAGCCTGTGCGCTACGGATCGTGCGGACGCGGCCTGACCGGATGCATTGGACAACTGCGTACGCTAGGGGGAGAGACCAGCTTGCTGCGGCGATACCAAGACGCCTACGAGACGGGACGCCTCCACTTCCGAGGGAACAGCTCGATGTGTACTCCCGTCTTCAAGGGGTGCTCCTTCGACATGCAGAGGATGACCGACCTGGTGTTCTGATGAAGCGCTATGGTTGCGGTAGCATTGACTATGGCCCGCTGCGGGCGTCTCTCTTGTAAATACGCCGTGGTTCTGGTTGGCCGGGCCGAATGTCTGTACATATCTAAATAAAATTATTATTCTGAACCAAATGGCAAACAGTTTTGTTTCGGTTGTGCTCGATATGGATAGAGCGGATGACTTGCGATATGCGAGTCGGCTGTTCTCCAATTTTCATTCCACAGATGCAGAATAAACGGGAAAACGCGGGTACTATAGTCGTCGTCGCACTTATTAACATGTACCCATTTTCCGAGAATCTAGAAATTGGCCATTTGCATAGAGACCACTGTTGCTCCATTGGGAGGGAATCGCTCGTGGAATAAAACGAGGTAGTTAAGCGATGTAGTGGAAGCTTATCCCCTCGTTAAAATACAAGAACTTGCGTCGTAAATGTCTACCTGGTCTAATTACTATGACGCCTTTCCCTTATTAAGGACAATGCGAGAATTTCGCGGATTACCACACATGCTACGTTATGCAAACAAAAAGGTTGCGCATTGTTTTGGAGAAGAAAAATGCGTGTTAGCATCACAGTAAATAAAAAAAAAATGCTTTCGGAAAGGAAAGCGTTCTGGCAAGATACATAGCTCAGAAAATATTCCATAGTGGAATATATTCGCCGCTTTGCTTTGAAATTTGGTAGTTTTCGCATGCGAATACGACCGACTGTTCCAACAGCACACTGTAAAAGCCCCATGCGGAAGACTATTTTCCATCAAGGATGGTAGACAATGCTCGTTGGTAACAGTTCTTGATTATAACAACGCCGAAAACCAATGCAAAAGGAAAATAGCACGTACAACTGGACAGAGCAGTTTTAACGATTTCGCTAGTTCACTCGATAGATTAAGAAACTGCACGCGCTGTCGTTTGTCAAAACGCAATTCACATACCCACTTGTGTTTATGTCTTTGGAGTAAATATACGGTGTGTGACGTTCAGCTACATCATGATGACATTGTTATTCCGTGCACTCTTTCAATGTAAATTTACAAGGCCAACACAGAGATAAGGGAATTTCGTAACGAGCGATGACAGCGTTTTCAAAGGCCCTATTTCCATAAAATAAACAGTTCTAACTTTCAGAGTATTAATTTATGATCAACTTCTTACTTATCCTCAACTACGGAACGTTTTCCGAAGCACATTTTTTTTTCTGTTGGCTTTAGTGAAATGAACATTTATAGCCTGTCAATTCTGTCGAATCAACTGGATATTGTTTCCTCTAGCTTACACAACGCTGATGAACAAGCAGCTTCAATTTGGTATTGCATCGCTACATTGTATCGAGCACAGCACGACGTCAAGCATGGCTTGAAAGGCTTTCTGAGAAGCGCCACGTGAGTGGCGTTAGCCAGAATGCCGCGTCAGAATCAGGAACAACATGGCTGTACGTCACGTGTTCCCTGCAGTACGTGCGCTAAGCATAGACAGTGTCATTTAAGCACTTCGCTTGCTGCAGCCACGCGACTTCAATTCCGGGGTGCTACGTGTCGAAACCACGATGTGATTATGAGGCACCCCGTTGGGGGGGGGGGGGGGGGGGACTCCCGATTAATTTGGCCACTTGGGGTTCTTCATGTCCATGCACGGTGCACCAGCGTTTTCGCATTCCGCCTCCAACGGAAGGCGGCCGGGATCGAGCCAGTGACATCGAGCTCAGCAGTGCAACGTCATTGCCACTGGGATACGGCGATATAGGTCTTGCGCGACTTCTGTCGTCGATGACTCAATACCCCTTTTTCGTACATACGGGGTGGACTACGGAATTTTCGCAGTTCCGAACATCGACCAGAGTTAAAAGTTGAACCCACATAAAGGGTCCCCGCGAAGTTACTTTGACAGCAAAGCAATATATTTCGGAGGATTCTTTATATAATTGTGAAAATTGGCGCTTTCCGGCGAATGCTATTCAACTCCGATATCTGAAGTGAAGTGGACGATAAGATCAGCGTCCTGTTACACGAGTATTGATAGGGTATTTCCCACCATGCATTTTTTAACACGAAAGTGTTTTATGCCGGGGTCCACCAAGACTTCACTGACGTATTTCCGTCACGGAAATACGTCAGTGAAATACGTCATACGGAAATACGGAATGACGTTCTTACAATGTACACGAACATAATACAAAGAAAGAAACCAGAAGAAAAAGTTCCACAAACATGCAAAATTTGGAAATCGAACCCACGACCTCTCGGTCCGCGACGATAGATCGCCGAGCGTTTAACCCATTGCGCCACAAACGCATTTGCAGAGAGCTACACAGACGCGCCTTATATATCTAACACTCCTCCGTGTACCCGCGCTCTTGCTCGGGGCGGTGCCGCCGCCTACGAGCAGAAAAGAGAAGTACTGCATTATGACACTAACGCGCACCGACAGTGAACGCTTCGGTGGTCTCAGCACTACGACGCCTCGATGCCAGCATTCGAAGGGACGCTGGCATCAAGAAGCACTACCAACTAGGTGGCGTTCACCGTACTCAGCACAGCGGAGCGTGGCCTCCGCAATTAGCTCTGAAAATGTTTCTGAAGTTGATCGCGGAGGCTGCAATTACGACGCGCTGTACGCGCTGATTTGACTCGGTGACGATTCAGTTACGTGCTTTGTCTTGCGCGTTGTATTAGTGTGTCAGTTACGTGCTTCGTCTTTCGCGTTGTGCTAGCGTGTGCAGCGTAGTGCAGCTTCCATATGCACGACGGTTGCTCATGGTCATCGACGTTGGTAGTCGTGATGGAGGAGACGTGCCACCAGGCGTCAGCGTGGGTGCATCAACGCCTAAGGGCGCTTTAGCCACAAAACACCAATAGACAATATATATCAATGTGCAATAAACATTACACTACTTCTGTGAAGACACGTTTCACTTTCGTGTTCTGAAACGTTTCACTTTCGCACTGCGTTTCCGGCAAAACAGATCAACATAACAAAATAACGTTCGCTCGGCCTTTAAATGAAATGCTATACAAGGTTTCTAAGAAGACATATTGCGTTAAAAGCAATTAGAAATTTATCTAGGCTCGTATGAAAATGGGCAAAACAATCGATGTTTATGAATTCATATCTTTTTCTCCTTTTCCACGCAGAACAACGATATTTAGTGGTTTTCTAGGTTACAGTGTACTTACATCGATGTAAAGTTGTTTTTTGTTCTGATGAACAGCTGATGAGTTATTATTGCTTTAGGTTGGCAATTTATGGCAATACCTGGTCACGCATTACCGAAGAAGCGACAACACTATTCAAGCTCGAAATGTGAAATTTTCAATAATCAAGCAGCAAGCCCTTCTCTCGAATTCTGTAAAGAGAAAATTCTTTTATGACCAGGTCCGTGTAAATTGACATTCTTTTTCATATTTCAGAATGCTAAAGAAAGAAAAGTAGACACTAAAGAAAATCTAGTTGACGATCAACGTCACTCAAGGTTCTGTAGTGAGCACAGCAGTCAGCAGGCCATTGACCCAGACGGTTTTCCAAGTAGCGGCCCCCGCACTCACAAGACAGCCACTTCAAAAGCAGCAGTGACGAACTGCTTGTCAGCATCAGCAGCACTGATCACTTTACATAGACACAGCTTTGACCGAGCCATTGTTGAAAGTGCCATCAGTGGAGAGAAGTCCACCACACACAGGAACAAAACAACACTGGTGCCAGCCAGGAATTCTTGAAAAATAGAGGGGGGGGGGGGGGGGGATCTTCCTCAACGACTGGAGATCACATGTCGCGACAGAGATAGACCGGAACATGCTGCGACAGCGAAGAGCAGCCTCCCCAGCGAAGAGCAGCTTTTTTCCCCATGGTGTTGCTGATTTATGGGCATCCCCTTTGAAACGGGGCGGCGACAAATAGTTACTTAGCCTGCTTGATTTAATCAGGTATATTATACATGTTCGTTATCTAGCATTTTTGTATACCTCTCATTAATCTTTTTTTTTCAAAATTTAACTTGTACCGCCACCTATGATATTAAGAGATCAGCTTGTATCAATCTTTTCCCTGCTTTTTACACCAGTACTCTAATCGTCTCTTGCTTTTCTCTACGGCTGATCTGTTGAGGTTTCCTTTCACTTTAAACCCAAGCGCTTCTGGGAGTTGCACGTTACCTACGGTTCTCGCTGGGTGGATCGCGTCGCATTTCATTAGGATGTCCAAACCTGACCAGGTGGTGGCGTCTAGTGGGAGAATTTGTACTGCACGCAAGATGACGGCTGTGATAACTTCACCTTAAATGAAATTAACAAAAGAAAATAAATAAAAATGCGCGCTGACCCAGCTGTACGTGTCGAGCTACAAATTGCAGACACGTGAATGGCGGTCAGCTCTGTGGCTGGGGTTGAGAGGGTGGAGAAAAATGACAGGGACAAAGGACAGACTATCGGACGAAAGAAACTATTCATACAATGTACCACGTGGTGAAAAACCTAAACGAAATAAAACATGAAATATCAACATGAAAAACAACATGACACGTGTGCTTGGTGAACTTTCACGCAGTTCTAATTTATCTCGTTTTGGTTTCATGTTTTTTTTTCACCCGTGTAGCCGTACTAAATTAGTGCCCGGTGGGCGCATGTAGCATTCTGTATAAAAAAAAAAACAATGCTAGTAGCAGCGTAGCCGATGAGCGAGCCCATTGCGCACCACTAATATTTCCATGAAGCTTCCATTTATGGGCTGCCATTTTCTTTTTTTTTAATTTTTCGAAGGAGCAGTTCTCGTGTACTGATGCGACACGTAGATGTCGCTACAGTGCGTGGAGCAGCTGGCATTATACGGTATAGATGGATCGATGCTGTGAGCTTCCCCTTCTAACGGGCCGGTGGCTTGCGCCACCAAGCTCTATTTTTCTTATTTTGCGGAATGTCTTACCTACCTTAGTATTTTTCCATCAGACAATAAATGCCATGCATCAACCTTCCTGAGCCATCGTTGGGAACTTTGCTGCTTGTACTGCACCGTCGTCCGCGGCATCCCTATCCGAGTACAGTGCCAAAGGCGAGGGAGAAACCGCGGCGGCAGCAAAGTGCCTAATCAAACGCCTGCATAAGTTTGCTCCTAGAAAATCATTTCAAAGAAATTCTGGCGGATGCATGATGTTCATTCGTAGACTAGTTAAATTATAATTTATAGTATATTTACCAGAATATAACAAATTTTCGAGCTCGGAGTGGCTTGGGCACCCCACATTTAACTGTTCAACTCGCCCAGTGACGCCGCGAGCCGCCGCCAACGATTCTAGTGTTTCAGAACCGTGTGCAGTATGCTTGCTTGCTAAGGAGGCCCTTCGTCGCCTCAGGTGGTGCCCGCGCCGGTTCTAACAGCGTCATAATGCCCGGGCGCTTGTCCATTTCCAAATTTTACAACCACCAAAGCAACACAAACGCACAAGTGTCGACTGCATGCCTAATCAATCAATCGACGGTATGCCCAAGAAGTGAATGGTTCAGACGAGAACTGACAAAGGCCCATTTCAACTTTTCCTTTCTTTGTTAGGAAAAAACAGCAACAATAAAGCAGCTGAGCCGCTCCCAGAAAGCCGATATGAGTCACATCGCTTTCAGCTCAAATAAGGAGCAAGAAAAGGACAAGTTGGGTTGGGGGTAAGCAGGTTATAATGGGAGGTTTCTAAAAAAGAAGCGAAATCCTTCCAAGGGTTTGAGGAGCTGTCAAAAGCCGCGTTTAGATGAATGCGACAACAGCGTGCTGTATGCTGTTTCTGGTGACTTCAGAATAAACGACGGCAGCCGTCACTCTTCCTCAGAACGACACACCCGCGTTCACGTTCACCCCACGAGCCCCCTAGGCCATTTCGAACTACCCTCTCCTGTCGCATCAATTCTATTCGCCTTCCTAGCGCATTACCACTGCTTGCACGAATGCGAAGCCACCATTTGTCGCATTCATCTAAACGTCGTCAATGACAATGAACCCCTTCGCAATCCCTTGTCACCTGTCATATTTCATTACGTATTTCTGTGCTTAAGAAAATACCTGGGTGAATTTCATCTTATTTCCGAGTATAAGAAGATACGCAATCCATACCTGCCAACCTAGAGGACCTCGAAATTCGGGAGATTTGCCGAGGAAAGGGCAGAGGGGCGACAAAGAAGAAAAAAAAAAGATATTTTTTTTCCTGGGCTATATAACAACGTGAGAAAGATATGTATGGCTTAGCGAATGTCTCATCACACAGAAAGAGGTCACGTGGGTGCAGAACATGGCAACGTTGATCTGTTCGCTGGGTCGTCTGCAATGCTGCTACATCGGGCCGCGCAACTAGCAGTATTTGTCTATTTTAAATAAGATGAACAAAATAAAATTAAGAATTACTGCTGACCGCGCTGTAAATGTCTAGCTACATCTGTTGTCACGTGAACGGCGGTCAGCTGTGTGGTTGAGGAGGAAAATGACAGGGACAGAATACAGACTATAGGACGAAGGAAACTATTTATACAAATGTACCACGTGGTGCGAAACCTAAATGAAATAAAAGCGGCTATGAAAAACCACGTGACCCGTGTGCTTGGTGCACTTTCACGCGGTTCTAATTTGACGCTTTTTGGTTTCATGTTTTTGTTTTCACCCGTTTTCGGAAATCATACTTGTTTTGTTCGAAATGTACCCGCACTAAAATAATGCCCTGTGGGTGCATGCATGCAGGTTTCTGTATTTATTAAAAAAAGAAACTATCAGCGGCGTAGCAGACGAGTGATTGCCCGTTCCTGCTGTGACTGCAGATGGCTCGTGAGCACGAGTATAATTAAGAAACGCCTACTATGTACCGCGACAGTGGCCGCTTTTGAATATTTATACGCTCCGTCGCGTAACCCCGCTGTACAGCGGCAAAGTTAACTGAAGGGAACTGGTCATAATTCAACACATATTGTGCCCCTTGGCTCACGGGCACTCTTCAACACATATCTTGATCTGAAGGAAGCATAGGCTACGAGTAGGCCTACACACAAAGTGCAGCTGTGCGTGGCATAACGCGTCTTTTTTTTTTTCTCTCACTGTTGTTGGGCCAGCTTTTTTGACACTTTATGACCGTGTCCGTACAATCGGGAGTATTGATAGGAATTCGGGAGTCTCCCAGACAAATCAGGAGAGTTGTCAGGTGTCGAAATCTGCGAGCCCAACCAATCGCAGTGAAAAACATAACTTGTCTGATCTGCTCTCAGCGTGTTCCCTGACGTGTGTGAGCTAAGCTGACACCGAGACAGCTGGGGCATACAGGGCCCGCCACTTTTAGGGTGAATACCTCGTTAGTATTCAAGAGCCTATAGCAGTTGACGTTCAGCACAAAATAAAGAAAACGATTATTTCCTTTATCGGTATCATCATTAGGTGCCGTATCCAGCACCATTTCCCTCGTGAAGTAGAAGGCATGTTGAAGTTACACCATTTTGGATACTAATGAGGTGTTTACTCAACTGCACGATCCAGTACATATAACGTCGTTTGAGCGTGTTCAATTGCTGCAGTACGCGGCGCGGCTTCTGCCGTCCATAATTTTGAAGCCCTATAACCACCCCATTTTAAATTATTTTTTTTATATTTACGATACAATTTTCCCAGTGCGCCATGGCAAGCAAAACTAGTTCAAAAATATGTAAGTTCTGTACATCGATCACCCTGCAAATTTGCTTTTCGCGCAAAAGCGATCGTCCACAAAGCACATTTTCCCGCTTCAGTGCGGTCATACGCCACAACCTGCCTTTCCTTCCCCTCTCCACTTAAGCAGGAAGCACGAAGGCTTTCCGAGAATTACTCCGAAAGTGCAAGTCCTCGCTTTTCCAGTCAACGTCCCCGCTTTCTCCCTTTCATCTTCCTCAGCCAATGAAAGACGTGACTGAAAGGTCACGTGACTTGTCTGCCAGGGATTAAAAGCGCGACGATTTGGTAGAGATCTCCAGCCGGTGCACGCGGAGAGGTAATTGGCATCCAGCACAAGCGGCGCGCACACGTCGTCGGGGAAACCGAGCGCAGTCTACAGCGTGCAAGAAACGTACGTATGTCAACGCATGTGTTCTTATCGCCAAGTTAGCGAAGTGTATTTGTGCGAAAAAGGAAAGGGCTTCATGCTGCCTTTACTGGTCGATGTCCTCCTGTGTTACAGAATAATTTTTCTTTGCGAGGGTTTGCTAGCGCTGTTGGCTTGCATCTACCTAACCTGTAAGACATCCCCGCCTTCCCTCGTTCATTTTCGTTATTTCTTTTTGTCTGTGTGTTTCTGATCTAAGTCTCCTTACGCTTGTCGACCGCAACATTCGCGCTCGTTCAGTTCGCTAACCCAAGTAGGCGGAGAAGGTCATTTTGCCTTTTTTTTTTTTGTCAACTGACTGAATCGATGTACGTCTATTGCGCAGGTCAGGTTAGAAACACTCAGCGCAATGGGCAGGACAGTGGTCGTCGTCCTCGTGGCCGTGTTGGCGCTGGTGGCAGCGACAAACACCCACTGCACGCTGCTGAACCAGCTGCGAAGCTCAACTTTTCCGTCGTACCCCTTCATCTACGACGCGTGGAAACATGCTGGCGTCATGCTCGCTCCGGCCCTGAAGATGCTAAGCCTACTCAAGCATATTATAGCCGGTACGGGCTACGAGGCGCTGCACCGCGCGGTGGGCTTAGAACTGGCCGCGCCGATGTGTTCTGAAACGTCCGGCCTGCCTGCGCACAAGATCCCGGACACTGTGGTCCAAAATATGATCAGCATCCTCTATGAGTACAACGCGACCACGGCTTCTCTAAGCGTTTACAGGCGGAACGCGAGTCGGCGAAGGAGGCGGGCACTTTCGGCAGGATTTTCGACGCCTCTACGTGGCCGGTCGCCCTGGACCCTCCTGCTCCTGGAGTCTATGAATTTAAGCAACAGCCTGTCGGCGCGGGGTTCAACAAGGTGAGTTGGCAGACTGTATTGTATCGTGGCTCGAGCCACGACATGCACAATAAGTCCGTCGAGTACTCGCCGCCTTGGCGTCCCGCGCGATGAAGGCACTTTTCAGCTTTCAGGGAGAGACTGGTCTCAGTGAGGTACTTTAATTAATTTGTATGTGGAGTGTTGTACCGCGCTTTGTTTATTTTTCGCGACTGAGTGTAATGCCTCGTCATCACTCTCTCGAGTAGCATTCGAGGCTTGCCGCCAGGCAAATGTTTCCAGGATTCATTAGAGCATCTTGGAAGCAAGTCCTCAAGCGGCTTTGCGTGGACCCCATACTCCCTCTAAAGAAATCCTATCTATATGTCTCCCACTTGCAAGATCAGTGAATGAAATTTTTATTCGGTTAAACTTTAAAGAATTACATTAGTGTGTGTAATGTTGAAGGCACTAATTCATGCACAGCGTACAATAACGCGTGCACCTACAGCGTCTTCTGCGTATATGCGAAGTTTTCATTATCTAAGAGACTAAATTAATTTTTCATCAGGAAGTGTGGTTTCTCCGCCCATATGTGTGCCAGTATCTTTGTTTAGTACGGGCGAAAAAATAGTTCGAGCCCTCATGTTACGTATAGGTCACGCATTTATTAAGCTGATTATTTTTACCACTACCACATTCGAAAATGTTATACTATTAACGGCTTGAATACAGCATTCGCAGCTGCTTTCCCGTGGGAGATGAGCACTGTCATTGCTATTTTCTTTATACAAGTATATAACCCTACAACGAGGAACGTTATTATGAATGCCTCATTACAAGTAACTTCAATAAATATAGTAGTAGCATTAACTTTGAGACAGTTGTTAGCCAGTGAAAAACGGTCACACCGGACATAGTTAAGCGGTGTAAGTGTGTCAATATTTGCTGCTTGTATTTCTCACTCCGCCGTTCTGACCTGTCCCCAGGTGCCGCCGACGCGTGGCTTCATACGGCGGCCGCGCATGGACGGCATCGGCAAGCTCCCGAGAGAAGTGTACGGCACGCTCGAGATGATCCAGCGCTTCGACGCCGACGGCTGCCTGCTGAGGCTGTGCTGCGAAATGGGGGCCGAGCCCATGCGCTATCGGCGCTACCAGCTCCGGATGTCGCTGTTCCTCCTGCATCTGCGTAGCCTCGACGGAGAGTGCCGCACCGTGAGCCGCCGGCACGAAGCGGCCATCGAAATGGGACGGTTCCAGTTCCGTGGGAACAGTACGATGTGCGCAGTAGTGTTCGACGAGTGCAGCTAAGACACACAGAAGACGACGACCGACCGGGTGCTCCGAAGACGGCGTTGCTATGACCCGATTTCACGGTGAAACACGGCTTCAGTGGCCGCAGCTTTGTACATATGTAAATAAAGTTATATATATTTTTTGCATTGAAACCGGTGGCCAATACAATTTATTTCGCACTAGGCGCCATAACATTTGCGGTAAACATACATGTCGTTCCACTTACATTTTTTTTTAAACAAAACGCCGTTTTCTGCGTCGAGGCACAAAAATAACCGGGACGCCAATGTATTTCTTCGCAAAGTTCGGCAATTATCTCGACAATGGGGTCATCCTGAGAATTCGTTCCTAGTGGATGCGCTTTGCGAATTGACCAGCTAGAATTTGTAAATTGCAATATGTGCCGTTAGGTACTTAGTTAAAAACTGAATTAGTGAATTTTCTTCAATTACTCAATTTTGCATTTAGATTTCTCGTGCAAGTAATGTCCTCCTCTTCGAAAAGACCAGCTCAAGGAGTAGAATAGAATAGTGTTATCTGGCACATGCGATATTTGAAATTTGCCCAAAGTGTTCGCAGAGACACCCGGTATAGTGCACCCAATCAGATTGAACAGCATTTCTGTACGTCCCTGCTACTAAACTTGCCGCCGCATAATGCTGCGGGCGGCGAGAAATGCCCGCATTTCAGAGGAAATTAAAATACCTTCGTGTAGACACTTTCCATGTGATTCAGACATCACCAAGGCTCGTGCTAGCTACAGAGAATAAGAATGCGGGGTGAATATGTCTCGACGGGTTCCTTCGAAGGCGCGAGAACTCGCCCAGCTGCTCGTTCGTAAGCGTACTGTGTTATGAGCCGATTGCTTTCGCCTTTTAACATGTCGGGCATCTTGTTCGGCTGGCAGTTGCCCTTCACGAAATGTTTTAGCTCAAGAACGTGTTTGCGAATATGGGGCTCTGTTTAGTTTGGTAAAGTATTCTTTCAAAATCTCAAAGGGAACAGCGCTACTGGAGGAAATAAAGCCGAACTTCCTTGTACGCGATTTCTTGCCGGAACCCCACCACGTTATGTCAGCGGGACGTGATGGATTTCTTTAAGCCCAGGAGAACTTCGCAATACTTGCCGAGTTGAGTCTCTGGTTTTGTTCGGACGTACTGTGGCATTTTTTTTTTACAAATAATGGGCCGAGGAGGCGCGGTGCCTACGAGGTGACATGGGTGGCTATCCGTCGTCATTGCTTCTTCTCTGGCTCGCCAATCCTCCTTACAGCATAATAGTTGATGCTTTTCTGTTGGGGAAGCGTATTTACTAATGAGCCACGCGTGAAATTCTTTAACTGGCTGCGGCGAAAGTATCTTTTTCACCCATAAACTCTCGTCCACAGTCATTAGAAGAGGGGCGCGAAGTGACACATAGACAATACGAGCGCAATAGTCATATCTGTGTAGTACACGTGCCATTTCAATACAACATTTCTCCGTCTAAGAGCGGCCCTCCTAGACAGTAAGCGTGAACACAAAGACATTCCGAGAATTTCCTTCGAAAATCTGACGTCGGTCCTAGCTCCGGAAGTTGTGTTGTCTCCCCCACCGAGAGGATAATGTATTGTTACCATTCAATAGCCTTTAGCACAGCAGCATCCATGGACGCAGAGTAGAGGTCCTCGGGGGTGATAAAAGGCTAGGCTGTTGAATGGGAGCAGCCATTTGTTCTGCAAGCCCTGGTCGAACGATTTTGGTCGGAAGACAGCCTTTGTCATTGCATGGGCAGCATAATTTTTGCTAATTCGCCATAGATACTCAAGAGAAATCTTTTGTATGAATATAGTGCGAAAATGCATAAAATTGTAAATCATCATGCAGGGGTGCAACAGCTGCGCCAATTGCGCCGTTTTGATACAATTTCGTATTTTTGCACTGAGCTGCGCCAAAACAGCGCCGCCGCTCGGGCTATCGGAGAAGCTCATATCTGCGACGTTTGTGGAGCCGCCGCATCGCATAGCCTCCGCCGGAGAGTAAGCCCACTGCCCCCTTCTAGTACACTGTAACTAGGGTGGCTAGAAGGGGAGGTGTGAATACCGGTGGCGCTTTCCTTCGGGCGCGCGTGACCCCCTGGCGCACCGATGCCACCAGGGGGAATGTGGCGCTGCCGCTCGCGACGCGGGGGCTTTACGACGCGGTAAAGCCACGCTGGTCCGCGCCTCCGCTGTCAGTTTGGTCTCGTCGCCTGTTTTGGAGTGTTCCTTGCGACATTCCGTCATTCGAGGGCGAGATGCAGTCGTCAGCGAAAAATTGGTGCTTTGTGCCTGGATGTGATACTGGGTACAGGAAAACCTCAGAAAAAGTATCTCTCTTCCGTGCCCCTGCCTGCAAACAAGCGTTTGCCAAATGGGCTTCGAGCGATCCCAAGGGCCGACAAAGATTGCAAGGAGAACTCGGCAGTTTGTTATGTTGGCACCAAAGTTATGTTGAGCACCGTCAGCGACGCACGGCTAGTCTATTACATTGCAGGTTATGTGGCGAGAAGGCCGTGTTTTGCCCACACATTGTGAAGACTTGTAAAGTACTTCAGAATAACTTCTTCTGGGCGAGTTGGTTGTTTACTGAACATGATACTTAGTAGAGCAAAGACTGTTGTACTTTTATTTCGAGTTTGCGCTACTAAGCCTCATTGTTCAGAAGACTGCAAAACAGCATGTATTAGCGATAAAGGCAATATCCCCAGAGAACTTCCATCAGAGGCATCCAAAGAGTGGGACCTTGGGGTGCCTTTTATATCCTCGGAATCGTCTATAAGCTGGCTCAATGCCCTTTGAAAACAAACTCACTCGTGCATTTCAGTGTAACACGCTTGCATGCCAAAGCTGTGGCCGAGATTTTGCAGTCAATTGGTCATATGCCAAAAATTGGTTGCCGAGACCATTCTGCTGCCCTGACAGCATCAGTTATACGTTTTTATGCCTCACAAGTTAACTTTTTGCTTAAAGGTTGTGAATCAGCAGGGATCCAAGTGAGAAGAAACGGAAAACACCGAAACCTTGTGTGTTGTAAAGTTTCCCAATTTTCTTTCCTCACTTGTAAACAAATGATGTCATGACCAGATCTATTGCTTCACTGTCTGCAATCATTATACGAGCGTCAAAATGGCATGCTACATGTCTGCAAGCCAGTGGGCGCACCGACGGGGGGGGGGGGGGGGGGGGGAGGTGTAACCTCCGGCCGCCTTGAGGCTGAGTTATCCCCCCCCCCTTTTTTTTGTTTAACCCCTTTTCTTTCCTTGCGCCTTTGAGTACTGCAACTAAGATGTAAGACGCGCAATCGTCTGCACACTCGCAAACTTGCGTAAAAGCGCAGTTTTTGACAATTTCCCGGAAGACATTGAAATTAGTGCTGTTTAGATGGTATTGGCAAACTAAGGCAAACTGTGAAACCCCTCCCCCCCCCCCCCCCTGGCAGAGATCCTGGGTGCGCTACTGCTGCAAGCGCGAAAAAAAAAAAAAACTGGTTTGTAAATACGTCGAAACGTGATCAGGTAATGTCTGCAGTTTACAGGTCCTACGACACGCATAGGGTGATTGCTGATCTCGCGGATGACGATCGCATTTTCAGGGAGGCGTAATGCAAGGCGCCCGTGTGCCGTATGATGTTTTCGATTATTTGGAAGCCCCCACTAGCGCCTAACACACCGAGCCGCTTCACGAAATGTGCACAGACAAAACGCGTTTGAATCTCGATACGATGCGAGCTGGGCCTTAAAGTTTCACAGGAGTAAGCATGTGGACTGATATAACATTGTTTTCATGATAAAGATTTTTTCTTTGACGCTCGCAGAAAGCGCGCGATATCCGAAACGGGTTCATTTTCACTTCGGTGGTAGAGATGGCGCGGTTAAGCAAGCGGTTAAGCGGCGCGGTTAAGCAACGCCGGTGAAAAGTGCACAATCTACAGTCCGGCGTCACGGCGTAGCCGGCGTGCCCAGCTGCGTCTGGCGCGCTCAGCGCCACCGGCTCGGAGATAGAACATGTTCTATTTCACGCGGCTGCCGCTAGACCAGAATGCACTGCGCGCTGTAGGGGCAGTGGGCAGAAAGCAAAATGGCGGCTTGCGGCGCTCGCAGTGAAAGCGCGGCTGTGGCTTTCTCAACGTCCGTGGACGATGACAACGCAAGTGAGGATGTATGCACATGTTTCGCTTCCGCTTCTGACGTAGCCGACGCACTAGCACTAGGACTGCGATCTTCTCTGGCTGTCAGGACAAGTTAACGCCATGCCGTGAAGGCAGTCAAACAGCACACGGAGCAAGACCTGTGTATAAGGTTTTTTTTGTGTTTGCGTATGTAAAAAATCACGATGTGCTTTCTTGTCGAACTTGTGTTTATATTTTATGCATGACTGGCCCCTAGGCAACTATGTATGTTACCCACCGTGGTTGCTCAGTGGCTATGGTGTTGAGCTGCTGAGCACGAGGTCGCGGGATCGAATCCCGGCCACGGCGGCCGCATTTCGATGGGGGCGAAATGCGAAAACACCCGTGTACTTAGATTTAGGTGCACGTTAAAGAACCCCAGGTGGTCCAAATTTCCGGAGTCCCCCACTACGGCGTGCCTCATAATCAGAACTGGTTTTGGCACGTAAAACCCCATAATTTAGTTTTAACTATGTATGTTGGTTGTCTGGAATAAAGTGTCTTCTCGTGTAAAAAAAATGTCACAGTTTGGCGCTAAGGGCGAAGCAATGAATGCGATAGCAACACAGCAATGTCATACGAAGTAAGGTGAGCGGCTTTGGTATAGCAATATGAATTGTAGTAAACATGAGCTGATTAAGTAAGCAGGTGTGCTGCGGCGTAAGTAGACCGACATGAAGAGAGACCCGATGACTACGAGAAGGCGCGTGTGAAACGGTGGTGTTGATGAGAAGCGCTTCCTGTGGGCAGCCTGTAGCGCTGCACTGCCGATCTGGGCAGCATTGCATGTGTAGCGTGCGTTGGAAAATGTGGCCCGACTATTATTAACTGAATGAACAAGCGTGGTGTGAGCGCGCAGAAACAAACATGAATAGATCACACTGAATGACTGCAGACAACGACTGTCAAAACGCTGGCAGCAAGCGCATACGCCGCAGCGGGCGAAGGTACGTGTGGTCGATCGCTTCAACGGAAACTGAGCGGCGAATGCACAGCGCATACAAAGATCAGAGCCGTGTGGAGATAAGAGACGGTACGGGCGAGCGACGAGCGCGGTTGTTGGCAGAGTAGAAGTGCGCCCCCCCCCCCTCCCGCGCTCCCTCCGGCGCTGGCTTCCCGCTTGCTTGTGCGTGGGAGATTGAGTGCGTTCGCTCTCCGTGATAGCGCGCGTCCCCGCACGCTTCCGCTCGGGCATACGGCGCGCGGCGAAGATTTTATCTATATGCAACCTCACGGCGACGCCGACGGCAGAAATCCGGTTGAAGTGTCCATATAATTGCTATCGCAATAAAAAAAAAGTGCGCAACTCTGACGGCGCGGGCACATTCTGTCAGAAAGTAAGAATGCGCATGCGCCATGGATCGCACGGTCGTGAAGTTGCGCTCCCACACACAGAGATGGCGCTAGTCTCGCGCGGCGTGCGCGCCGAACTTTAGAGGAGGCAAATTTCTTCCACAGGCTGGCGTGGCTGGCGTAGCGTATCCGACTTCGCCTGTCGTGGCTGGCGCGCCGAAAACGCTGGACTATATCTTGGCCTTAAGGCACGCAGCCGAATTGAGCGCATAGTCAGCCTCGGGTATCGCGCGCGTTATGCGAGCGTCAAGGAATACGTCTTGATCACGAAATCAACGTTTTATCAGCCCACATCGTAGCCCTGTAAAATTTTACGGGCCCAGTTCGCATTGCGTCGATAGATTCAAACGCGTTTTTTTTTTTTTTGATCCTCAGGATCAGAATCATTATGGCTGGGCGGGGGGGGGGGGGGGTTGCTTTGGAATAAGTTCGACCACTTCGGTTCTTTAACGCGCTCTGACATCTTACGGCACACGGGTGCCTTGCATTTCGACTCCCTCAAAGTGAGACCGTCGTGCTCGAAGTCAGCAGTAATCACCCTATATGCCTGCCGTACGACCTTCAAACTGTAGTCATTACCTGATTACTTCTCGACGTACAAACCACTTTTTGCCAGCGCCTGCAGACCTGTAGCATAGAGCACTGCACGGGCTCGGGCTTACCCGAAAGCCCGGGCCCGGCCCGGCCCGTGGGCCGGGCCGGGGCCGGGTAGAGGAGTTTTTTCACGGGCTCGGGCACGGCGTGTGCTTTTTGACCCGGGCCCGGGCCGAGCTCGGGTTTTTTGACGCGGGCCCGGGCCGGGCTCGGGCTTTCTGCGAGTTATTCTCGGGCTTCTCAACTCTGACAAACATGTATTTTTTGGTCTCGGGCCGGGTTCGGGCCGGTTTCGAGTCGGGCTCGGGCCGGGCTCGGGCTTAAGGTAAAGGGGTGGCGGGCCGGGCCGGGCGGGTAACGTAGATTATTTCCGGGCCCGGGCCGGGCCCGGGTCTCGCCACAAAAGTTTTGATCGGGCTCGGGCGGGCCGCCCAATGTGAAAACGGGCCCGGGCCGGGCCCGGCCGCAAAAATCGGCCCGTGCAGTGCTCTACTGTAGCATATCCTTTCGACGCTCAAATAAGCAATTTTCTATGATTCCAGACAGCATTAGATCTGGCCATGAAATCGGTTATATAAGTGAGGAAAACAACTATGGGAAAATTTGATGTACAACACGCAAGATTTCAGTGTTTTTAGTTTATTCTCACTGCCCTGCTGATTGACACCTTTCAGTACAAAGTGAATCCTTGTGACGCAATAAAAACCTACAACTGATGCTGTCGGGGCAGCTGAATGCTCTAGGCAACCAATTTTTGGTACATCACCAAAAGACTGCACAAACTTTGCCACAGCTTTGGCATGCAAACGTACGTGTTAGACTGAATGCACGAGTGAGTTTGTTTTCAAGGGCATTGACCAGCTCGTAGAATGATTCTGATAGATATGAAAGGCCCCCAAGGTCCCTTCTGTCTGTTCTTTAGATTCGATAACGGTTTCCTTGTGAATCTGCCCAGCCAAGTAGATGGTACAGCTGGCAAGTCCTTCTCCAATGAAGAACACTACCATTTTGTTAACACAACAGGCGCGGTGCAACTTCCATACTAGTGCAAGCTGCCCACGTTTTGTTTCTTCGTGGACCAGAATGATGGTCTTTTTGGACCACAAAGCTGTTCGATTGGCGGCCCGGGAATCAAACAGCCATGTGCTTTGCAGCATTACGCCAGCCATAGCCGCTGAGTCACCGCGGGGGGTACGCGAGAAGGGAGGGAAGGAGGCCACTTACTCTTTTGCATCTGGCTCTCGTGTTTCCTGCACTTCGCTCTGCGATTTTGAAACCACACCTGAAATGCAAGAAAGACACAGAGATTCAAGAGAGCAGACTTTGAAGGGTCGATACTGCAACGCATTTTACGAAATGTATCTAGATTTTGTGTTTCTGCCAAATTCGAAAAAAAGAAAAAAGAAACAGACTTGGGGTGCTATGCAGGAAGGCCCGACTTTTGGCAAAGTGCGTAATCTCCGCGAGCTAATCTGATGAAAGAGCTAATTATGTCACTTTATAAAATTCAACCCACAGCTTGCCTCTAGTTTCATTGGCTAGCCCATCTAGGTTCACTGCTATGTTATCAGAACTTCGGCGTTACCTGATGGGTGGACGAAAAAGAAGGAGTCACGTGGTCAGACCGTCGGTGCGTTCTCTTATTTGTTTATCGTTCCAACCAGTGCATTACCTGTGCAAGTAAGTTGTAGAAAAAGTGTTATATTTTAACATATTAGAAAGAAAGGAATGTGTTGGTATGAGAATGGGCCACGTCTGCAATGCTCGCATTGGACAGTGGATAGACATTATACTGTTCGAAACAGGACACATGCCCGTGACGCCCCCCCCCCCCCAAAAAAAAAAAAAAAAAAAAAAGGTATTGGTGTGGCAAGCATAGACAGCGGGACAGTTACAGTATTGCGATATTGCGTTGATAATAACCGGCGCTGGCGCGTAGCATTGTCCTGTGTTTTGTGCTTGCGGCGTGCAGTGGGGTTCGCATGTGTGGCTTTATCTCGACATTTTGTTGTCCAATGCTTACGCGCGTCCCCGGCTATCTTTGTTCACTGACTGCCATCTAACAAACTCAGGCAAGCGAGAAGCTCGGGGCAACCTGCATACCTTCCGCTCGATTCTACGCCACTATTTCTTATCATCCACCGTTCATGGAAAGCTGACGCGATTGATAACGTGGCGGGGCATCGCTTTGACCGCCGAGGAAGCGTGGAAGGAAATAGCATTTCGGAATAGCACCTATTCAAAGATGTTACCCGGGAATAAACTAGGGAGAAAATATTTACAGGGGTATATTTGCAAGTACCACAAACACTGGCTAAGACGGAAGCCAATGCACGTAAAAACAAGGCACGTCGTTGTCTTCATCAAGTGGCCGCTCTCATTTTCGAGTGTCACGTAGCAATATATTACAGAGATCTAACTTGTCTGTAAAAAATAAATATAGTATAAAGTATATACTATATATACTATAAGTAACTATAAATATCGTATAAAGTATATATAGTGTAAAGTATATACTATAAAGTGTATAGCAATGCTGGTAGCGACGTCCTATAACGTTTTGTCCAGCTGCAACGCATTTGTAATATTTCGTGTTGCTTGAGTGTTCTGACACTCTCCCCAAAAAAAACAGCTGGTAGAAAATAACTGCTATTTTGTTACCGATCACTTGTATTGCTAAGCGGCAGCTTTGCAATTACCGACCGGAGCAGTCAAGCGGTCGGATGCGAAATCAGGGCAGACCGAACTCACTGCAATTTTTAATACGTTTTTGTAAAATGATTGAAGACAACAGTTCAGTGTCCATTGCGGGCTGCAGTGCAGTTGTGCAAATTTTGTGCAGCTGTGTCAGTGTCTGTCCAGATGCTCAGATGAATGCAGCTAGCTGCAAGCAACATGTTCCCGATACAGCCATCCATAAAAGTGTCTTAGACTCAAAATTGGTAACGTGAAAAATTCACGTAGCGTGTAAGGGCATCGGGATAATTTAAATTTAATATAATTATAATAATTGTTTTCGTACGAGTATCTCCATTACTTGGTCTGTTCAGCTACGTGACACTGCTTTGGACCCTGTTCCACAGTAACTGCTTACCTCTACGGAGGACATCTCGTATGCAGAAGATTATTGTGTGCTCAGGCGAGACGAAATACGCCTAATTCATTCTCATATGAATTTAAGAAAAAAAGAAAGCCACCTCTTAGATCCTGCAAGAGTTACTCGCTCCCCAAAACCTTTTGTCTGTGTTAAAAGTAAAAAAGAGTTAATAAACTGATTAGATATTGAATCCAAGAGAGAAAGATTTCTTTAGATAGATGGGCTTTCTCATCATAGTTCTAGGCTCTATTTGCATATCTCAAGCACTGCGCCCAAGAATTCGCGTGATTTAACGGTTTTCTGATTCATGCAGTAGAAGGGGCAAGACTATTTTCTAGGGGAACTTCGGGAGCGGATAGTGGGCGTTGACTGCCCGACATGTTGTTTATTTATTGCGAGGTGGCAGAAAGAACGAGTAACATCAATCTGCTCGCACGAGTCGGTGCGCCCGCGCGCGGCCGAACATAATCTGACGCTCGCTCGCGCGCAAAGGAAAAAAAACATTGAAAATAACCCTCCAGTAAACACCAGCAAAGTCGGAGAAGGTCTAGTTTTTGTGATAGACAACCAGTGCGGCTGCAGGAAGCTGTATTCCCAAAATATGCAGGCTGAAAATGTTGCGGGTAACGGATTCTGTTCACACAAAGAAGAAGCAACCGACAAGAGCCATACACAAGGGCAGTCGGCTGCATAATTGTTGGAAACCTGGCGGTCATGCAAGTGGCCTGCTCTGTTTAATAACGGGTGTCATGACAGGGGCCTCACGGTGAGTCGGGGCTTAACCTATACTCGTCAATGGCAGCTTCAAAACCCTTGTGCTCGCAGGAAAAGGGCGCGAAGCTGTAAATAGGCGGACCAATTCATGAGCCCATAAACGCTCCTGCGAATGCGGCGGGGAAACATCACGCCCCCGACGAAAGAAAGAAGAAAATAAAAGAAACAAAGAGAGAACGCAGTGCGTGAGGGGAATCAGCCGCGTCAGTGGGAAAACGGAATAAATTGAGGAGGCGGCGTCTGAATGATTACCCGTTCCCTTGTATGCCGACAGGACGCCGACCACTGAGAAAGCGCTCACTTTATTACGTCCGTATAGCTGGTGGGGCGCTTAAATCCCAATTTGGTAATGAATAGAGATCGGTAGCTGTGAACGAAAATGCAGCGCCGATGCCAGCGAGAGAACACGGAGGGGAGTTATGCAAATACAGTCGGGGTCATAAAAAGGGAGTCGCGGCCCAGTGCGAGGGATTACGGGAACGGGGGCGCGGAAGATGGAGCCGGAAGGGAAGAGTGCCCGTAAAAGCGGGGAGAGGACGACGGCGTCAGAAAGCCGGACAACGATGGCCTAATTGAATTCCGCCATTAAGCGTATTATTCGCGGCAACAGAGCGCGCCGAGAACATCGGACGACGTCGCTCTGGTGGGATACCCTGGGAACGCGAGCAGACGACGCGCCGTGGCAGCTGGCCAGCTTTCAGCGGCCGCTCGCAGGGGGCGTGATGTGCGCTTCTTGCGCCAAGTTGTGCCGCCGGCAGTCCACTAGCTGATTGGCTGCCGGGAGTAGTTTCACCCCTTACCCCACCCTCCGATTTCTCCTCGCGTTTACGCCTGTCTCTTGTAGTTCCTTTTCTTCCCACTTTAGTTGCAGCTTCCTTTTTGCCTCGCTATACTGTCTTTTGCCGCTAAGAGACGTCTGCTCCGGCAATGGTATTCGAGGCGCAATGAGATATATAAAAGCTACGCTGATCTTTTCGTTGTCGTGCAGCTCCCATTTTTCTTTCGCTGAGATAGGTGTATGTATGAGGAACGGGTTGGCGTTTTGTATTAAACGGCGCCATTCGTAAGAAAGCTTCTACAATTCATTCTTAGAGCGCCAGAAAGCGGTCACCGCACTCCATTCAGCGTGAATAGCTGTTGTTACGTGGGCGGCCATGCCCAGAACACGTGCAAATGCATGGGAAACGGCGTGCCTAACGATTTCGCTCGTCAACATGAACAGACGTGTCCGATGCGTGGGTCCGAGGAATGTGCGAAACCTGCCGTGCCGCCTTGCATCTCACCCCCGTTGGGAACGTTCTTCTTCTTTCTGGGGTTTTACGTGCCAACACCAGTTCTCATTATGAGGCATGCCGTAGTGGAGGGCTCCGGATTAATTTTGACCACCTGGGGTTCTTTAACGTGCCGTACAACGCAAGCACACGGACGTTATTGCATTTCGCCTCCATCGAAATGCGGCCGCCGCGATTCGATCCCGATACCTCGTGCTCAGCAGCGCAACGCCTTAGCTTGCTGAGCCACCCCGGCGGGTGCTGGGAACGTTCACTCCATTACGACCACCAACCTTCACTGATGTCACCCACCCTCGCTAGTTCGCTTGGTTTGCCCTGTCCTGACGTGGGGGGCAGGAGAGGGGGAGAGTGCCCGGATGGTGGAGGGTATGAGAAAGCCAGCAAGCAGCCCCGTGGAGAACACTTTTTGCTTTGCCATAGTGTGCAGGTGCATGTACGCTGAACGTTTCTTGTGTTTCCTTTGGAACACACCGCTAAACTTCTGTTATTTCTTTTTACGTCGCCTCGTCTTCCCTGCCGGACTCTCTCCGATGGCCAACCTGGTTCGAGCGCCAAGCAGACGCTGTTGAAGGTTTACCAAACCCCGGCCCGTAACACTGTTTAATGTTGGGCTAGTGCTCAGGATAAGACGAAAGTATCCTTTAGCCTTATGTTTAAAGGTGCAGTTCCGTGGCAGTTCGGGAAGGCAGGTGGTGTTCCTCAAGGCCAGAAAGTTTGGGAACTCCTGTTTTAGGGTAACAGAATGGGCGCCAACGGAAGAGGAATGCAGCCGAGGACGCTATAGGATAAGATAAGAAGAATGGTGCAGGATAGGCTAAGTAGGATTATGGGGAGTGATGCGATTAGAAAATATTCAGGCATAGGATGGAGTAAGTGTTATCCTTGCTGAAACTTTGTGGCGACATAGAATCCAATCCAGGTCCGTCTACCGAACAATTATTAAAACTTCTTGATGGCCAAAAGACTATGAATAAAAGATTAGATGCGATAGATTTGAAACTAAAGAAGGTTGAAGCATCAATGTCAGTCGTTAAGGGACTGGGTATAAAGTATCCAGTCTCGAAAAAACTGTTCAGGAATTGGAAAAAAAGGTTAGCAAGTTTTGAAGACAGAAGTAGGCGAAACAACCTTCTGGTTTTTGGAATCCCTGAAAGATCCGATGAAACACAGGACTCACTTGAATCAATTGTAGTTGAAGACATGCTCAAAAGTAAACTCGGTGTAGAAGTCAATTCTGTGGAAAGACTGCATAGAATAGGGCGCACGCAGCCAAATAAACCAAGACCGGTAATTTTAAAATTCATAGACGACCGGGAAAAACGAAGTGTGCTGAAAAACTGCTTTAAGCTGAAAGGAACTGGTTTTTCAGTGTCAGAGGACTTTTCGGCAGCCACCAGGCAAATCCGTAAGAACTTATGGGATAGTGCATCCGATAACAGGAAAGCAGGCGCCAAGGTGAAACTGACATACGACAAGATTAAAATTGATAATCAAATATATGAATGGGACAGTCTTAACATGAAAATGGTTCCCCGTGGTCGGCGGAGCAGCAGGCTTCGTGATAAACAGTGACGTAGAAGCGAAATGGCACAACAGTTTCGATGTCTGAATATAAACGCCCGAAGCTTAGTAAATAAAGCTGTCGACCTGGAAAGTGTAGTAATGGCGCACAAACCACACGTGCTAATAATACCAGAAACTTGGTTACACACAGATATTAATGATTACGAAATAACACCACCGGGCTACAGGATATACCGTAATGACAGAGATTCCCGGGGTGGCGGTGTCGCCATTTTGTTTCAAGATTCTCTAAGTGTGATGCGATTGCCCGACGTCAAGGGAATCGAAAGTGTAATCGTTAAAGTTTTTCTAGATGAGCTCAATATTGTCATTGGGGTTTTTATCGTCCACCCAATTGATGTGACGAGTTTGTGAATCAATTAAATGAATTTTTGTGTATGTATAAAACTAATGCTTGCAACTTACTAATAGGTGGTGATTTCAATTTTCCTATGGTGAATTGGGCAGAAGAGTTTCCTGATGCCCTCTCAAGTGCTTCCATACCTTTTCTTGATGTTTTATTGTTCCATGATCTGACGCAGTTGGTAAAAATACCCACTCGTATTCAAAACGACTCTAGCACAATTTTAGATCTTTTTCTTGTAAGCAGAGGCATATGCCGCCGTAGTCCAGATGTGCAAATATATGATGGCATTTCGGACCATAAAATAGTGTCTCTAACCATCCAGCTATGCTTTGAGAAGAAGTTCGATAAAGTGACGAGCATTGTACCTGTGTTTTCGCGTGCTAGTGACGTGGACATTCTAGACACTTTAGACGATTCTTTTTCTTATTTTTTTTTACCCGCCGTGGTTGCTCAGTGGCTATGGTGTTGGGTTGCTGAGCACGAGGTCGCGGGTATGAATCCCGGCCACGACGGCCGCATTTCGATGGGGGCGAAATGCGAAAACACCCGTGTACTTAGATTTAGGTGCACGTTAAAGAACCCCAGGTGGTCTAAATTACCGGAGTCCCCCACTACGGCGTGCCTCATAATCAGAACTGGTTTTGGCACGTAAAACCCCATAATTAAATTAATTTCTTATTTTTCAACATTTTTCGAACAAAATGAGTGCACTGTCGACAAATTGTGGCGCGTCTTCAAGGACATGGTGATAAAATGTATTAATAATTTCGTTCCACACAAGCGCAAGGTACTAAACCAATCAAACCCCTGGATGACGAAGGAAATCGTACGCCTAGGACGTAAAGTAAAAAAGGCAAGAAAACAGCAAAAAACTAGACCGTCAGTGTCTGGCCTAAACAAGATAACTGAGATGGGTATAAAGCTAAAAGACCGTTTGAAGAAAGCGAAAGAAAAAATGTCACAGTTTCGCCCTAAGGGCGAAGCAATGAATGCGATAGCAACACCAATGTCATACGAAGTAAGGTGAGCGGCTTTGGTAGCAATATGAATTGTAGTAAACATGAGCTGATTAAGTAAGCAGGTGTGCTGCGGCGTAAGTAGACCGACATGAAGAGAGACTCGATGACCACGAGAAGGCGCGTGTGAAACGGTGGTGTTGATGAGAAGCGCTTCCCGTGGGCAGCGCGTGCGAAGGGACACACCTGTAGCGCTGCACTGCCGATCCGGGCAGCATTGCATGTGTAGCGTGCGTTGGAAAATGTGGCCCGACTATTACTAACTGTGGTGTGAGCGCGCACAAACAAACATGAATAGATCACACTGAATGACTGCAGACAACGACTGTCAAAACGCTGGCAGCAAGCGCATATACGCCGCAGCGGGCGAAGGTACGTGCGGTCTATCGCTGCAACGGAAACTGAGCGGCGAATGCACAGCGCATAAAGGTCGGAGCCGTGAGGAGACAAGAGACGGCGTGGGCGAGCGACGAGCGCGGTTGTTGGCAGAGTAGAAGTGCGCCCCCCCCCCCCCCCCCGCTCCCTCAGGTGCTCGCTTCCCGCTTCCTTGCTTGCGCGTGGGAGATTGAGTGCGTTCGCCCTCCGTGATAGCGTGCGTCCCCGCACGCTTCAGCTCGGGCATACGGCGCGCGGCGAAGATTTTATCTATACGGAACCTCACGACGACGGCGACGGCGACGCCAACGGCAGAAATCCGGTTGAAGTGTCCATATAATTGCTATCGCAATAAAATATCACAGCGAAGACTTGAAGAATTTCCTTCTAACGTCACCAGATAAGTTTTGGCGGTACCTTTCGCCCAAAAAAAGTCCAGTTTCAAGCATAACGATAAACAACGAAGTAGTAAATTATAAGCGGGAAATAGCAGAAGCATTGAATGACTATTTCTGCTCAGTTTACACGTCTGATGATTACCTTACCCCCGATTTTGATGACGAAATCACAGCTATCGAGGATGTTTCTGTCTCCGGAGAAGGCGTATTGTCACTTCTTCCCAACCTAGATCCTAAGAAATCACCAGGGATTGATGCTATACCGAACGCCTTCCTTATCAGGTATGCTGAGTGGTGTGCCAAGTATCTGTGTTTGATTTTTAAAGCCTCACTTTCACGCGCTGAACTTCCAAACGATTGGAAGCATGCTAAGATCACACCGGTACCTAAAACCGATGATCACTCGCTTGTGTCCTCTTTCAGGCCTATTTTCCTGCTATGTTCTGGTGCGAAAATTCTTGAACATATAATTTTTAAACATCTTACCTTATTTGTTGAAAGGAATAACATAATTAGCCCTCATCAACATGGTTTTCGGAAAGGATTCACAACGGTAACCCAGCTCGTTGGGACAATCCATCACCTTGCGGCAGTGATTGATATGCATAGTCAGGTTGATATTATATTATTAGATTTTGAGAAAGCCTTTGATCGTGTGAGTCACCAGAAATTACTGCTTAAACTCAAACCAATTTTGAAAAACGATACTTTACTTGCGTGGATAGCAGCATATCTTTCCATGAGAAGTCAATGTGTAACAGTGGATGGTGTAAACTCAAACTCAGCGCGCGTGAAATCAGGTGTTCCACAGGGTTGTATTTTAGGGCCACTTTTTTTCCTGTTATTCATTAATGACATCGTACAAAACGTATCTGTAAAAATAAAACTTTTTTCGGACGACTGCATACTATATCAAGAAATTCGCGGTCCGAGTGATCATGAATCTTTAAACACAGCATTAGCCACACTGAACACATGGTGTATAAATTGGCAAATGACAATTAATTACAAAAAAAAACAGTCGCAATGAGAGTGACGCGAAAAAAAAAACAATCGCTTTTGTTTACTTGCTCATGCTCTATCGGAGGTCTCTGCACATAAATACTTGGGAATAATACTCACATCTGACCTAAAATGGAATTACCATGTCGAGTACATCGAAAAAAGGGCCATGAAAAAGCTTGGTTATCTAAGGAGGAGGCTTGGAAATGCCACGCCGGACATAAAACTTCTAGCATACAAGACATTTATTAGACCATCGTTAGAATACGCAGCAGTAGTATGGGATCCCTTTACTGCGTTCAACATAAAAAAACTAGAAAGGGTTCAAAGAAAATCTATCCGATATGTATTTAATAGTTATAGCTGGCAGACGTCACCCTCACTCCTCTTGCAAAGGGCGGAACTTGAACAACTACAAAGAAGAAATACGGAAAGGTTGAAATTCTTTTATTTGGTTTTTCATGGAAAGATTGGACTTGACAAGACATTATATATAAAACCCGCATCTGAAAGTGCAGTGCGCTTTTGTCACTCTAAGAAAGTCATAGATTTTATAAATCGCACTGATACGTACAAAAATTATTTTTTTTCCAAGAACAACCCGTGAATGGAATTGTTAACCAGCTGATGTTGTAGGGTGTGAAACAGTTGATTTATTTATAAATGCACTGAGGAACCGATCCTGATTTTTTGTTCCTGCAGTAAAAATTGTATAATGATGCATTTCATTGTAGAAAATGGAAGGTTTTTCTCTGTGTGCAGTTACTTTTCTTTTTTTTTCGCTATGTCTTTGTGATGTATTATGTTGCAACTTTTTGTCATCAAAAATTATGTATGCCCACTCCTGCTTAAGGCCTGGTACCCAGGCTAGCAGTGTGGAATAAATAAAAAATAACGCTAGGCATAGTTATTTGGAGACGGCTGGGACAGGTATTCGCCCTGAAACCGACGCAAATTATTAGGCTGATGATAATGACGATGAACACAGAGGCTAACGAGTAAGGATAGGCATTTGTGTTTGCGACGGAAAAGGATTGAAGCCCTGGACTCTGAAAACTTCCCAGTGCGCCGAGAAAGAGACCATCTCCTCTTCCCTCGCCCTATTTCGTATAAGAGCGGAATGCTAAGGAAAAGAATGGAAGAACAGTTCGAGTTACGGGCCACAATTATTAGGCCGCATGCAGTTATGAACACAGTTTTTCTCATTAGTTGCGTCTGTCTTTTATAGACGTAAACTCTTTTATTGAAGGAAGAGAGATCATGCCTGCTCTACAGCATGCACTTAGAAAAGGGAAATAGAGGCTGTCGGTTTTGTAAAAGATGGCATGGCGAGATTTCCACGGTGAATTGTAGGCTTAACCTACAGATACGCGCCTTATGTGCCTCCATGCCATGACCAGTTCGTTCTTCTGAAATTGTCTTTATACAAATATTCCCGTGCTTCCACATGATGAAACTGAGGTCGCGTGTATGTGAATCTGAATCTTCGAGCTTATCCATGCCTGTGTGAGGTTGTATAGTTAGTTGTCTGTGGAGCACTTGCTTTTCTCGTCACTTTCTTTTCCTCACTTTGCAATGATGATTAACCGGCGTCCCCTAGAGGCGTCAATTAACGATTATTCTTTATGTCAGAAGGATAGTACAGAAAAATGAGCCAGGTGTATTTATTGTATGCTGTATAGTGGTTGCATTGAGCTATGGAACTTAACCTTCAGTATTAACGTATAGAGAGGAAGATCTAGACGCCATATTTGAAGACTCTGGACTAATTAAGACTGCCTATGGTTTTCATTAAAGTGCACCGAATGGTCGATACACCAGCGTTTCCGCATTGCGACTACATCGAGCTGGTATGGAACCCGCTAACTCGTCCCAGCTAGAAACGCTAGCCAATGCACCACCACGACGGGTGCGATGATAAACAAAAGAATGACCGCTGACTCCGTTTTTCAGCATCGTTGGGCGTTAAAGTAGAATAGTTCGTAAAAAAATTAATCAATCTTTTTTTTTCTATCAGAGCCGTCAGCATGGCTTATCGAGTAAAACTTTCGAGGCCGCTGTGGTTGCCTATTATGTTTCTGAACATTAGTGCATGACGTTAAAGTAGCACCTTTTGTTGTTCCTAATGCACACTCGCATCCTGACGCAAAGTTGGAGAACTAAAGAGGAAAAAAAGAAAAGAAAGGGCTACCGAGAAATATTTTACCAAAGACGAACATCGAAGGAAAGGCTCGATACGCCGCCAAAGCTACACGCTCCATAATAGCTTCGCTTGGTCATGACGCGCAATGTTAGTGGTACAGTACCTAACACCACAACACGCGCGACACGCACATTTTGCACGAATCTCTGAATGAGGCCGATGCATTAAATCTCTACGGAGGGTCCGCAGCAGGCGACCATGCTAATGCAGCTCCCTTCCTCTGGAAGCATAACGCGCCGAACAAAGCCACACCATGCCCCACTTTCTATTCTCTTCATTTACACTTTTTTTTTAAATCATCGGTGTCACGTGCCCGCTTAAACCGTGGGTCGGGGTGACAGTGTGCTCCAGCCCGCGGGGTTTCTCGGTAATCCGCATTATAGAAGCGGTCCTTTTCAGAGCTCTCTCACACGTGTCCACATATCCTTTTTGACGGCCAGTCGGCGAGCTGCGAGATGTAATCTGCAGCACGACACGGTCCTTGCAGAAGCTTATAGTGCTGCGTGCAGACGGCAGGTTGTTGCCGCGGTGCCTTCGACAGTACGCGTTCGGTTGCTCGTGCAGCGTGGGCAAATGAAAAAAAAAAAGGGCAGGGTAAAGCAAGTTGTTTCTGTAAGTAAGGATAAGTACAGGCTGTTTGATGATGAGATTTCAGTAAGAGCAGATTGCATTCATGGCGGGCGAGCTTAATGGGCGCACATTGCGAGGTTTACTGCATCTGATGTGGGGACCTGATAGAACCGATTAGCCGGTCCAAGAAACTCTTTAAATGCAATAGTATTTTTTCCTTTTTTTTTGTCATACGAACGCTTTGAACCGAAGCAATGTGCTAGGTTGGCATTAGTGCGTGTTCGATGAAGATTGTACTTTTTGTGCTCTATTATTGTGTAATGTATACTTAGCTATCGCTATTATTGCTTCGTATTTTGGGCAGAACTAGAGTGTACTAGAATAGTTCTAGTACACTCTAGCAGAACTGCGAACGTATTTTCCTAGCCTCGTTGCCACCTTTTAGGCATTTCTTCTTCTTTTTCTGTAATGTTTTGCACCGCTTTTCCCGGTACCGGGAAGCCAACCAGAGATATCCTCTGGTTGACCTCCCTGTCTTTCCTTTGCCTTTATCTCTCTCTCTTTCGTACCTGGTTTTATGTAAAGAAACGGGCGCAAATTGTGCTTGGCCGTGGGCAGCTAGCGGAATGGAAGAAGGGTCATTTTCTTCCGTTCTTGATCTCCATCACTGTGCTCAACTGAGTGTGGATACGTTGCTCTTCGAGTAATCCGGTCAGAAACAGACCTATTTAGAATAGCGAACTGACAAAGTTGGCAAGAATCTGATGAATAGGATTTGGCAGCAACAGACAAAGTAGCGAAAAAGAAGCTGCGCTCGTTTTATTATGTTTGTCTGGTTCCGAGACGCCATTACGTCAGCTTATCGGGTTTACGACCGATTTACATAACCAGATAAGCATAAAAATAAAGTGGCACTCCGAATAAAGCGACAGCCTCACGAGTTAGTTACAACAAAAATTTGCCTCGGTTTTTTTTTTAGTTTACCCGGCTTCTTTAAGACAAGTTCGATCCTGCCACTATAACAATGTTCAACCTTGTTGCAGCTTTTTATGCCAATGTGTGTTGTACAGCCACGGACCACCGTAAAACAAACTATACATGTCAGCAACGAACTGCAGCCGCGCAATAATTCCGTTACCAGGCAAGCAAGCCGCGGCGTTCGTCGCTCGCTCTCACTGCCTCAGTCGATTCAAAGCTGACTACGTGTAGTGTCGCACACTTAGCGCTATGTTACCAAACGACAGAAAAAAAAAGAAGCGAGATGCGAGAAATAAACGGCGGGCGCAGAAGAGCCGACCAGCCAGCAACAGTGTTTCACTTGGCACCACGCTTCGCTTCGCGATCAGCGCCCAGTCCAGTGCTAGGCGGCGGGAAAGGAGGCAGGAGGGAGCGTCGTCCCGAGGACGGGACCGAGCGGGGTTCGAGGGAGAACGCGGAGAAGAAAGCGAAAGGGCAGGGACGACGAGGCCAGCCATATTAGGCCATCTTCGAACGCTCTCACGCTGATGAGACGGCCCGTGGGGGTGTATGGGACGGATTATGACCGCCTTGTTGACTGTCACGCGTTGCTTTTATGCGCTGTCGTTGTCTGTGCCCTTCGGCACCTTCGTGACCGTTAGGCATGGTGATCGTAACGGCGAGCGCTTGTAAGCAGCGGTGAGCTTGGTCGCGGCGATGCGTTTTCGCAATACGAAGCAGCTCGCGAAACTCGCGCACAAATCCCTCGCGGCGTACCTTGAATGCGCCACGATGGCAGCGCTCTTGGAACTCTACAGTACGTTCCCCCTGATTGGACCTCGTGCAGAGCATACGTCATCTGTTCTGAAAGTGGACAACTGGACAATACCGAGAGAAAAAGAGAGAGAGAGAGAGAGAGAGAGAGAGAAATAAAGCAAGTTTGAGGTGCGTGATGAAATACTGGTGCGAATTCACGTGATCCACTGTGGCGTCCCGAATCGGCAGGGCGCATTCTTTGGTTGTTTCCATCGAGGCAGGCCCTTTCATCAGCGTCGCCCAGACGGCGACACTGCTCCCTATAGAGTGGGCTTCCACATTTGGAGCCACTGTAAATATGTAGAATAAACCCTTTTTTCTCTCGCTCTTACTCCCGGACGTGCTCATCCCTTTGGCTGAAGGATCACCGGCATAAACGCTACCCCGAGTCCCAACACCACCTATAGGGCAGATTGCCTGACCGAGGTAGCACACTCGGCTTTCTCACGTTGGCTCTCAAGTTGAAGTACTCAGGAAGGTCAGGGTTTTTCCTTCCCAACGAGCGGTGAATTTCGCTACCGACGCTTAACTTACATCCATAATTAAGAGTTTACTGCCAAGAGCCCGCATATCTGTTGTCGCTGTCAAAATAAAAAAAATTATAAAATACAATAAATACGAAATTCAGAGGGGAAAAAAAGGCAAAGCAGTAAATAGATGATCACGCACCTGAACCCTGGCCTCGGACAGTCCTAGCCTCTGGGACAGCTCTTCACGCATGAATGCGTCCGGATAGTGCGTCTCGTCGAACAGTCTCTCCAGCTCGTTCAACTGCTCCAGCGTGAAGTTTGTGCGCGATCGACGCTGCTTGACCTTACTGCTGCTGCTGCTGCTGCCCCCGCAGCCGCTTCCACCGCCGCTGCTGCTCCCGTTGCTCACGTTGCCTCCTGTGGCAGCATGAAACAGCTATCGTTAGGCGTTAATTTGGAGCGACGAGAAATAGAAAAAAATTTCAGACTACAGTGATTCCTTGATCGTTCTGACCCAATAACTGCGAGCAACAGTTACAAGCTTCTGGTTATACAGGATGCGTTTACAGAGATTCTCGCGTGACATTCAGATGAATGCTCCATTCTTCTGGAGAAACGTTAAGGACACCCGAAGAAAGCCCCGTGAAACTACTCGACAACGCTGTAAGAGCTTTCAGCACATGTCTTTAGAATAGCTCACGAGCAGCTTCAGGAAAGGCTCTTGGGCGTAATAGGGGATCTATTACGCCCAAGAGCCTTTCGAATGATGTCATTACACGCTTTCGCCATAATTTTTAGTGACATTACAAGCCTACATTAAATCAGGTGTAATTATTTGCTGGAGCCGAGCAGGGTTATTCGCTGTGTACCACATACTCTTCGTTTCACACAAATGAGCGCGAAATAAGTTTCATGACAGCATCATTTTGCTCATTCTGCACGTTTTCAAATATGGGAGGATGACAAAACGATGCCAGTAACATTTGTTCGCTGGCACAATGCGGCCCTAGCGTAGTGGCTATGACGCTTGACTTGAAAATCAGTGGTCGTTAGTTTTATCCGAGATACAAGTGTTTGGATATCTCTTTTATGTTATGGCAGGCTGGGGTGCCTGAAAACAAAGCGTGACAAACTATCGAACAGACACAGTCAGCCAATTTCTAGCTGAGAGCTGCTTCTCAGAGTAAAGAAGTGCCTTTGAGAAGGCGCAACTTATTAGCCCATCCGGAAACTGCCCCAAAGTACGCAAAAGCGCACTCCGGCAACGCCTTACGCTCGCACTTGAACTGCCTATATACGAGAAGTGCATAGCAGCAATATAGAAGCTCCTGCATTCGTCCACTCCAGCCCTTCTCCCCTCCTTACCGTGCCTTCTTCTTGGCTTTGTTCTACAATCAAGCTGGATTTTCATCATTAATTATATCACTCGTCGTTACAGGTGATATCCTTTTTGACGGACTCCAGATATACAAATCCGAAGTATAATTCCGCGACTTAAACTTGCGTTGTTTGTTTCTTTCTTTCTTTCTTTCTTTCTTTCTTTCTTTCTTTCTTTCTTTCTTTCTTTCTTTCTTTCTTTCTTTCTTTCTTTCTTTCTTTCTTTCTTTCTTTCTTTCTTTCTTTCTTTCTTTCTTTCTTTCTTTCAATTTTTACTACGTATGGTCTCCTAGCTGTCTTGTTCTACAGAATTAATAAATCTGTAGTGGGCATTGCAGATCGTAGAAGATAGTTCGGGAGGCCTTGGAATGGCGAACTGGCTTGAACGCTGGTAACGCAAGGCTTAATGTCAAAGCACTAGACAATTAAAGGTTATTCGCCCTGGATCTTAGGTTGCTACAGATTGGTGATCCGGACGTCTTGAACGAAGGAACAACGAAAATCAAATGAAATCACTACATGAGTGATATGACCCATTTGTCTAGCGCTTATATGACAAATTGATGTAGTCACTGAATAGGATAAAGTGCCCGAACCGTTGCTGCCGGCGGTGCAGGCCGACTCCTCCTTGAGTCTCGGCGGCCCGGAACCGATTGAAAGAGGAGGAGGGTGGTGCACGTCCGACTTCCTTTCTGACGATGGCAGCTCCGGCCGGCGAGGAGGCGACGATGATGCTGGTACCGGCGGCTGACCCCCAGGCAATGCTGCCAGCTTGCTCAGACCATCGGGTTCCGGAGAGCAGCAATCTACGGAAAGGCGTCGAACAAATATAACGCGAATATTTGCGAACAATCATCATCATCATCATCATCATCAGCCCATTTTTATGTCCACCACAGGATGAAGGCCTCCCCGAGCGTTTGCTTTGCAATCCACACCGCTCTCTTCCCTTCTCTTAACGTTACGCCTAACATTTTTCTTTCCATCACTCGTCGCGTGCTCTTTACCTTGTTTTGAAGATTCTTTGTTGACCTCCACGTTTCTGCCTCATACGTTAGTGCCGGTAGAATTCAATGACTATACACTTTTCTTTTCAAGGATGGCGGTAAGCTGCAGGTCGTGATTCGGTATTGGCTACCACATGCACTCCAGCTCATTTTTATTGTTCTGTAAATTTTATTCTGGTGATCAGGGTCCCCTGTGAGAAATTCGCCAAGACAAACGTACTGTAGCCCAGATTCTATAGGCTGACTGACAACGATGAATTATTGTTATCTTGCCGGATTACTGAATATTACCTTCGCCTTCTGTATATTAATATTCATCTCTACTCTTGCACTTTCTCGGATACTGTCCTGAAGTCATGACTAGCGCTGCTAAATAAGACAAGGTCATCTGCAACACATTTTCCACTTCTGTTTCGCTATTGTGAGGAAGGTATTGCTCACAATTTTCATGAGTAATATATATATATATATATATATATATATATATATATATTTCTGCTCCTGGACAGACCATCGTCGCTCTTACCCGACTTATTGACGTCGTTCACCATCTCCGCCAAACTTCGGCTCATCATCACGACCTGAGACCATCGTTGTGGGGCTTTGGCTCGGGACAATAAAGAAGAGACTTGCAACCTAACTGTTGTCTCACAATATATATATATATATATATATATATATATATATATATATATTGCAATTTGAGAACAATAACCGTCTCCAAATAATGATGGAGAAATCTTGTAGATCTGACGCCCATGTTGAAACCTATGCGAAGATAACTCTTAGTATAGGGTTTAATGAAATGCTATGCGATAAACGCGATGCTTACAATTGTTTTTGTTTACGTGCCACGAAACATGTAATCTCATGCAATGCTTGTCTTTATGCACCGCAAAGGCCCCAACATTAATGCTATGCATTGTTTACGCTCACAATCTCTGCGTAAATGCCATCACCAATTCATACGGACTCACACAGCGAGACATATAGCTTTTCGAGGGAACAAATAGTGAGGATAGGCACGGAGAAGTACAACACATATGCAAATACGTTTAGAGAGAAAGAGATATGTTTATTATAAGAAAAAACCTGAGCGGTCGGGCTGAGTTGATGTGTTCTAGCCTGCTAGTAACGTTGGGGTAAGGAGAGCAAGAGGCGAGGGGGAAGGGGAGGTTGATGATGATGAAGATTAGAAGGCCACGAAAAATTTGCTTTAAAATAACTTGTCTGTCTCAAATCAGGTTGTTCATCATCATCGGCATTACAATGATCTTCATCATCATCATAATTTATGTCCACTGCAGGACGAAGGCCTCTCCTGTCTGACTGTCGACATCCAGAAACTCCTTGTCGGATATAGCCTGCTTGCAGGGCATCCATGCTATTGCCTATATGACTGCGGAATGCAAAATGGCACAGCGATGCTCCACTGAGAAATTTCGTTGCTTGGTTTCTCCCTTCTTTCGGTCACATGACAAGTGATTATTGTGGAGATTACGTTCAGAAGCTGCACACTCATTGGAGGGATCCGCGTTAATCTTGGGCACGAACGAGGGGTCTCAGGGCTTAACGTGCGCCTAAATCTATACCTGAGAAAACTCCTTTTTAAGCATAAAATGTTTTAGCTGCCGTTGTCGGTGACCTTCAAGTGACCTTGAGCCAAAGTCCAGAGCCGTTATCCGGGCATTCAAACCAGAACATCCGGGCATTGTTGCGAGAACAAAACGAGATCATCCGGGCAACCAGTCAAAACTTGAGAAAATGCGGTCTCTGGCTCCCAACCCTTTGTACAGGCCCGAATTACATGGGCTAGTTACTGCCCAAACAAGTTACATGCCTGAACGGTTTGAAATATTGTACAATGCAAATAATGCTTCATCCAAGTAGCAACCAAGACATGCTGTCTTTTCTGGGCCTTCTCAGACCACGGGTAGCCTACATCAAGGGGTTGCTTCCTGGTACACGCTTCCCGGTGTACGCGGCCAACTTCCCGTGAGACTGCCCAAGCCAACTGTCGTTGACAGCCGGCGACTCCCAGACCTTCTATACCATCGGGGCCAAAGTGGTTTTAGTCCGCAATAGGCCTACATCACTCATACCTAATGAAAGAGTGTGCTTATATCGAGGAAAGTAAAAGAATGTTGTCAAATATATTGAAGAATGACAATATAACAGAACGAAAGTTGAAATAAGACAGACAAGTAGTTAAAGTGCTTGAAATTCAGGCAAGTGTGGTACATTTGACAGATATCTATTTGTCGATGATGAGGTAATTAATCGCGAGATGTGTAATGAGAACCGCCAGACATAAGTAACAACTTTCTCTGGTGCCATGAATGATCCAAACAGTTATATTCCAACAAATCACACTGTAATCTGCGCCTTCGGGCAAATTGAGTGAACATCAACTCGCAAACAAAGTAACACATTGTTTCAAGGCCCTTCGATGTCTCTATATTTAGACGTCACTGTATAATTCGATTTCACGTCGAATATTCCTACTCACCATCCCTGCCATTTATCATGTGAATAGTCATGCGTGTATAGCACATTGTCCTGAAGCAACCAGCTGTGGCTTCAAAAAGCAAAGAGCTGCCCTTCGAGTTGTAAAAACAAATTTTATTTTTATGTCTTCCTCAGCCATTCAGTAAAACTCGAAAACAAGTTAATCCCGTATTTTTATTCACGAGTTAAGTCCTCTCTGAATTTTTTACGTTCTCTTTAGAGGTTTCTTGGCGGGTGTCTGAAGTTCCAGCTTAGCACCATACTTTACAGCGTTGTCATGTATTTTACTTTCATCACTACATCATGTTCCGACGTGGCTAGTGCCCCGCCTGCTCGCTTTGTAGCAAATCGGTAGCCCTTTCTGGCCCGTGTGTCCCCATCACGGGAAGTGAATGATGCAGATTTTCGTTACCCTTCATCTCATATCGACAGAGAAGTTCGGGCGTTATCATCACGTACTTCTTGAGATTGGTTCTCGATATTGATGTGCGAAGGTCATGCCTGTGGTGACACCTATGTCACTGCAGCTTGGATTGGAGTAACTTCAGGCAGCACAGGCCTAGAAACACTCTTCTTGGTTCGTGGTAGCTCACGCCTAGGAACGATTAAATCGCCCATTGCCGTACACAAAAGCATGAATGAGCCAGAACGCTCATTTAGCAGATGGAATGACGCGAAAAGCAAGGACATAAAGATACATGTCCTTCTTCAAAATTGACACACGTCTTTTTCAAAATGAATACAGTGTACACTACGAGTTCTACAGGAGCTTGGGTGTACCTTCTATGCGTCTTTGTGTCTTACTTATTTTGTGCCATTGCACATGGTATAAACACGGACGTCCTTGGTACCAATTAACCGAAGCTTCAGTACTATTGCAAAACGCGATTGCAAAACACGAACGTGTTTTTAAGCGTGACCTTGTCGGTTCTCAGCTGCTCGCGAGAGTTCGCGTCTCGCGACCATTGAAACGCTCTTTGACGTTGACAAAGGAACACGTCATAACGCTTATGTAAGTACTTCTAGAGTCTTAAACGCACCTTTGACAATTGGTGCTGGTCATAGGCATATGGCTAAGGAAACATTAACGTTTCACTTTCAATTTGAGATTTCTATAAGCTTTTGAGTGGCACCTGGTTTTAAGGTGTTTCACAACAACCCGACATGCAGGCGTTTTGAGAAAGTTCTCCACCATCGGGAAAGAACTCAACGGGCGGAGTTGGGAAGCATCGCCATAGGTACCGATACCGGCACCTATGGTGGTGCCGGTCCCTACCGACATCGCCGAGACCCGATACGAAATGCCACTGAGGCCTACGCCTACGATTAGCTCGGTGTGACCACGTGAGTCACGCAGATTGGAACCATCGCCAACTATGCACGCCTCTTGCTCACATCTTTGTGACTTTTCATTGTTCAGCTAGCTTGGTTCAGTAATCATAGCCCTAATCATTTTTTTCTCCGTTCCTTTACTGTTGCAAGTACCTTATACCAGTTACTAATGTAGAAAGTTTTATCCCTGACTGCAGGTAAATTCAAGAAGTCGGCCCTAATTGGTGTAGCCATCTGAACCACGTGACATAACACGTGATCTCTGCCTCCTGCGCAAATGTATTGGTAAAGTTCGTAAAAGCGCAACGCAAGACGCAGACAATAGGAAGTAAAAACGACAACATGGCGCTGACTCTCCATTGATATTTTATGGAAGAGTCGTCTAACATATATAGGTGTCATGATCAAAGAACCATGACATGCGCAAGACACTTGTGTTGCGCTGTTACCAACCTTACGATGAATCCTAACCAACTGGCCCAACTTGCCGTCTTGATGCAGTATATGGCTAAACTACTGAATGTGCGTTTGCTTGCCTGATAGAAGAACAATATGACTGGTTTATATCAGCAGTGACTGCCCAGAACGTATTAAGCTTGCCTGCCCGTTGATACGCCAATCCTAGTAGAAATTCGCATAGCTTTCTTTTTTTCTTTAGCTGCAACCATATTATTTTCTACCTAAATATAGTCTCTACGGTGTTCTCCTAAAAAAAAACTAAATTGTGGGGTTTTACGTGCCAAAACCACGATCTGATTATGAGGCACGCCGTAGTGGGGGACTCCAGAAATTTGGACCACCTGGGGTTCTTTAACGTGCACCTAAATCTAAGTACACGGGTGTTTTCGCATTTCTAATAGACTCCAGCAATAAAGACGCAGTTGAACAGGATTAAACTTTGTCACAGCCATGGACATGAGTGGCACGAGCAGCCTTTCCGGGGTTGTACCCCATACACAAATACAGAAGAATGTAAACGGGAGGATAGCAGGCAAATTAGTTCAATTGGTAGAGCACCGTACGCGTAATGCGGAGTACTACCGTATTTTCCCGCGCATAACCCGCACCCCCAATTACAACAGCCGGGAAGGAAAAAAAAGAAAGAAAGATATCCGCGCGTATAACCCACGGAAATAACTGCATGCAACAACGCTCAAATATTTGCAAAAACCGTCCATCCACGGATGTACGACTCGTCCACGTAGTACCGTCGGCCACCGGCTCTGTTCCACTCTCTTCGGCGATGCTGATAGAGCTGGATTCGTATACGACGGACGTGAACGCGGATGAATCAATCACTTGACATCTGACGTGAATCGGATCGCTTAGCAGGCGCAGCTAGCATTCACGAGACAGAGGATGACAGTGCAGCCGGAGCAGCCCTCGCATGGGCAACGGCGATTTCTCTCTCCGCCGTATCGCGAAGCGCTTCGCGTGGACCGAGGGAGCGCCGCGGGAACGGGTGACGTACGAGTTCGCCGGTGCCACGTGCACTATTCGCAAAAAGCCGACCCGTAAAGAGGAGGAGAATGGACGACCATGAAGGAGGGCAGAAGGGAGCTTCAACACGCAGTGGTGGGGAGAGGGTGGGATTAATCCCTAGGAGATAACGAAACGAAATGGCGGAGAACTTTTCTAAAAGGTGTGGCTACACGGCAACGCGCGCCGCGCTGCCGTGAAGCCAAACTGCCAAGTAAAATTCGCGTATAACCCGCACCCCAACTTTATTGTTAACGTTCTTGAATTTTCGGTGCGGGCTATACGCGCGAAAATGCCATATGTAGGTTCGGACCGGCTTCCGCCGGCGGCAAGAAGGTTTTTCGTCCACTTTATTTTCCCTTTTCACCAGAATCTGTTCATTTCAATTAAAAAGTAGGAGGAGGAGGAGGAGGAAAACATATATATATATATATATATATATATATATATATATAAAACAAGCAGGCCTCTTCCTGCTTGTGTTGGGAGGTGCCTTCAGTACAGGGCTCCTGCTGTTCTTGCTGTCTCCCGGGCCCGCCGCACCAGTTGTTGCTTGTCACGAGGGTCGGAGCTAGTCAGCACTGCCTCCCACTGCTCGGGTGTGGGGTTGGATATTTGCGGGGCTACCTCTATTTTGGGGCACGCCCATGTGGTGTGATCTAGGGAAGCGTAGTCACTACAAAGGTGCATTTGTACAAGTATACTGCAGGGTGTATTTCGTGCAATCTGCTTAAATGGGGGTATGTGTTGGTTTGTAATTGTCGCCATGCTACTGCGTCTTCGCGTGAGAGGGTCTTGTGTGGGGGTGGGTATTGTCGTCTGTTCAATCTGTGGTGTTCTAATATGGCGTGGTATTGTAAAGGTACGGGCTCCACAGATGCGGCCGTATCCCTCTCTTGTGGCGCCCGGGTGGCATGAGCTCGGGCTACAGCTTGCGCACGCTGATTTCCACGGACGGACTCGTGTCCTGGAGTCCATACTATTTCAACGTCGGGTAATTGAGAGGCTTGTTTGAGGAGTCGGTCGGCGATGGAAGATATTCTGCCTCTGGCATAGCTACGGCAAGCTGCTTGGGAGTTGGTAATAATTGTGACGTGTTCTTTGGTTTGACTAGAGGTGATGGCTAAGGCGATGGCTGTCTCCTCCGCTTCGAGGGCGTTGGCAGTGCGGACCGTCATCGAGACCACCTCATGAAGGTTAGGGTCGACAACGCTGACTGCCACGGCTGCTTTTCGGGGGTACTGCGCGGCTTCTGTGTATAGTGTGGTGGGGAGGTTACCGTATCTTCTCTGAAGAGAATTAAAGAGACCTCGGTTAATTTTTCATGTACGTTCCTGGCTTCGTTGCCAGTAGGTTTTCTATGATTGCAACTAACAACAATCGATCCCCTCTGTAATACTCTTCCTCTTTCATAAAATACCGTGTAGTGGTTTCGTATACGTTTTTGCAAGCAAGAAGGCTGTCCTTAGTTACTTCTTCAGTTTTCGAGCCCGAATTTCAATACACTGAGTTACAGGTAATCAGTCATCTTCTGGCGGAACAGCACTAAACGAACGGGAGAAAATAATCACCACTAGAACGTGTTCCTTGCCCCGTCAATTACCGCTGTTAATTTGTTACGTGGAATTTAAGTGTGGTAGAAAACTATGCCACAAGATGGAGGCCGGCCTTCATATTTGAGTGTCACGTAGCAATATGTTCCAGTAGGCTTGAAGCCAACTCGCCAAGTTTTTCTTGATATCTCCTTGTCCATGCAACCTCGTATAAAACAATTCGATACTGTTCGTCTTGGTATTTTGTCCGTCTTCATTATAAAACGAGAGTAAACGCGCCAAACTTCCAACTAATTTCTCAGGAACATCACCGACCACCCACTCATGCCCCCTAAAATTTGCAAAACGTGACGCTGCTTTGATTGTGCGAATTTCGACACTCATAGAATAAACCTTGCAGCCATCACTTGTGTTTTAAGTGCATGACGACGCAACAGGGGCTCTTCACCGCGGGTCATATAACCTCCCTCCCCCTCCCCTGCTCCCTCCGCCTCTCTGCCCTAGGCACTGTACGGTAAAAGCGGTCGTAATTCGCGGAGGTCACGTTTATTTTTCACGTGACCTTTATATTGGAGAGTAAAAACCCGCAACATTCCTTTCATAAACACAAGTCAGGAAGGCAGTAACGGTAGAACAGCACCATATTTAGAACATTTTTCTCTGTCATCACGCGGCTTTCATGCTCGAAGACTATCTTTTTATTTGTTACTTCTGAAACTGCAATGACTTCTAGTTTTTTTTTTTTTTTTTGGCGTGTACCACCTTTACATGCGTGGTCTATCACAATTTTAGCTTAGTGTAATATGCTTTAAAAAACCAAAAAAAAGAAACCATAAGGTGTCGTTTATTGCACGATAAAACGATGAGAATTGCGGCAGCATCTCAGCATTTCACAGCAAAACGCAGCGGTACAGCCCTCTCTATGTATCACCGCGCTGCGCTTTCGCCCTTCTTGTCACCACTTTATTGTTTCTCCAAAACGCACAGCTTGAGGGAACGCGTGAGACAGCCAAAAACAAGCGAAAGAGGAAAACTCCGCCCCGAGCCTAAACCATCAGCGGTGTGGCCCCCGCTCGTAACCTTTAAATTGAATCTCGACCACCACCGCCGTCCGCGCGGACTTCAATGAGAGCGCCACGAGCCCCGCCGGAACGGTCCCGCTGCCAATGTCCGCAGCAGCAACAAAAGGCAGCAGCAACAGTACCGTGATTAACCCAGGGAGGAAACGTCTTTCGCGTCTTGCGGCTTTGACGACGCGCGCGCGCCAGCCCCGTCTCGGCTTGGCTCGGCCGACTGGCTTCATCAAAGTTTCACAATCCCCAGCAGTTGCTCCATAATTCGGTTATAACCTTCTCTCAAAACGCGGCGGATACAAGCGCAATACGCGCGCAAAAATGATACGCAAAAAAGAAGAGGCGAAAAGTCCTGGTGGAGAGAATGGGGATGTAGGAGAGGGGAGCCCTCTCGCGGCGGGGAGAGAAAGGAGCAACGGGAGCAGGGGGGAAGCAACGGCAGTGTGAGGGAAGCTGTATATTTCTGCTGCCGGCGTGCTGGTGGCGGGACACGTGCTCGGCGGCTGGCTTCTATGGCAAGCGCGCGGCCGGAAAAAGGTACACTCGCGGAGGATGTATAGGCAGTCAGACACGAGTTAGCCGGTGGGGCGCTCCTCCACGAATGAACAGGCCATTGGACACGTCGTAAGTTTGGACAGCCCGTACGTGATCACCCTAGCCTCGTATACGTCGCCGCTGCCACCGCCGTTTCCACGTTCCACACTCCACTCTTCCTTTCTCGACTACTGGCCTACCTTGGTGTACTTCTTCCCTGTCTGGCTAGAACTGTGCAGTACTGCAGATGCTCGAGGCGTGATTATGTATTCACCAGTGATGAAAAAAAAGGAAGAGAGTTGACAATGTTGACAACGTTGTATTCGGCATCATCTTTGTCTGTTTCGATAAGAATGCGCACTAAACGAAACACTTAGCATTTCCGCCGCGTTCCTTACAACTTAGCTTGCATGCTGCTTACAGTATACAGCACAGTTCGCGGATGGATGCGTCGCGGAGCAGCACAGTGCGTGCGATATAGCAAGCACGCTCTCTAGATATGGCGATGCAAAATCCAACTATGACTATGCTGCACCAATTTAGAGCTGCAGAGTTTGCGTAAATTTACCTCCACTTCTCGCCGCGAGGGTACAAGTGAAAAAAAAAAAAAAGCTTCAGCTAGGAGTGTTTGTGCTTGCGTGCTGCACGTCGACAAGCGTGGGCTGACAGCGACCGAGGAACCGACGTGGTTCAATACGTGGCAATAAAAGGCGCGGCCGTCCGGAGAGTTCACCTTGTTCTCGCGTCCATTTGCGGTAGCCGCCAAATTGGATTTTTATAGCCTCCGGCGGTATACAGCGAGAAAGGGGAATGGGTGGATATGGGAAGCCAACAACCCTGACTCGGCGGCGACTTTGCAGCGCCACCTACGGCGCGAACACGTACACCCGTTAGCTCTCTCGAAGTAGCGACGCCCCGCGTTATGGCTTCACACCTCTCCTCTCCAGTTTCTTCCTTCCACCTACCGCTGTCGTTTGTGTCTGTTGTTGGTGGATGGAAGAAAAAGAGGCGGAGGAAAACCATCCTCCTTGCCACTACTCGCTGTTTCGCTGCCCGGTCCACATGCACATTTACCGTCAGCGCGCTTACAAGGCTGACCAATTATCCGACCACTTATGCCCAGTTTCCATCTTCCTGTGCACCCCCGAGGTACTGCGTTATGTCTGTTGACTCATCAAGTATATATACGAGAACGGTGGCTGTGTAATTCATGTGGAGCGACGGAGATGCCATAGAACCTTCGATGTCTTCGCCATTACAGTGATTTGTTTCGACAGGTTCGCTACGGAATTTTCGGAGAAATGGTAGCGAACGATGCTCTTTTATGGGTCGTTATTGGGTGGCGGGACGGGGTCTCGGTAGGGCCTCGTCTGGAGTTGTGATAATGAGAGGCCATAATAAATACTTGTAATACAATAAACGAAGCTGTAGGAGGGATCAGCAAAACGATACAAAATTGTGTCGGATCTTGCTTGCAAGCCAAACTATGTGTGTGTAATGAACCACTAATGATGACAAAATCTGTGCCGTTGGCATATTACCACGGCCCGGATTACTAGGAAAAGTAGAAATAGAATACAGAAAGTGAGAGCCCTCGTTAATCTACACCTGCGAGCAAACGTATACGGAGCATAGACTCGCCGAAAATAAAATCGAATTTTTTCGTAATTGAGACTCGCAAACTGAAATTGAGGATCGTGCTGTAAAGCTCTAAGTGCCACGTTTCGACTGCCGTGTTCAATTTCAAGGTACATTCATAGACGCAGGAAAAAAAGAGCGGCTTTGTCACGGAACTCCTGGTCCACATTTTTTTTGCTCAGGGGAGCACCTTGACCGAGACGAGTCAGGCGGTTGTCGTCAGAGTGACTCAGCAGCTAGATGGTTTTCTTGTGCTGAACACGATGTCACGGGTATATTCCCGGTACCAGACGCCGTACTCAGATGGGCGTGAAATGCGAAAACACTGGAGTACACTGCTTTGCGTTCATGTCGAAAGCCTCATATGGCCAACATTTATTGTAGAGTCGTCCTTCACTGCGACTTGTCTGATATCTCACTGCGCAGTACTGGAACGTTGAAGTGCATAACTTTACTAATTAAACAAATATTAGACAATGAACTCGCAGGGTTTACCACTGTGCAACTTCCTAGTCAATAGTAATTCAGACATCATCCATCGCCAACGGTTAACAACAACAGAACCTTTAGTTTAACAAAAAAGCGGCAGAGAGAAGCCCGTTGCAGTGAAAAGGCGTAAGTCGTAGCGGCATATTCGCGCGGACATTACTGGTAACCGATTCTTTTCCACTTCAACCGTTGGTTTCATAAAATCTATGTCCGCAGTATACAGGTAATTGATAATGCAATAACAATACGCAGACATTTGAATGAGCTGACTAGGTAAAGAGTGATGTTAGTAAAGAATGTGAAATGAATAGTGACCGAGAAGTTTAGATCGTGCACAGACAAGCGAAGAAAAAAAAATTGGCTGAGATTAAACTCTTGTAAACCTAGTTGTCACGAGCGAAAGGTCCGTTTGGCTTGGTTTTTTAAAGACTATGCACACCGTGTTTCATTAAAGTTGGGCTTTATTGCAAATCTGATGGTGTGTCTCTTTGTGTTTCTTGAATGGTGACGAAGACGGCCTTTGCTTGAGATTTCGTAGCCTGCCCTCTAGCTATATTTAATGGATGATTGGATTCAGCCTGTCGTTTGCGCTGAAGCGCACGCACAGATGGCCCAGCCGGCGCGCCATCCATGGCGAGACTGAGTGACCAAGCGCCCGCGAAGAAGCCGTTAAACCCTCGCCTAGTCACGTGGTACCGCAGCGGCGAGGCTTCGAGCGAGCGCAGCTGCGACGCCTCTCCGCAGCGGATCACGTGGCATGACGTCACATTTGCCACACCTGAGCTCCGGCGCCTTAAGGTCATTGCGACGCGATGAATGACCTTGCGAGACATGGCGTATTAGAGTAATGTTGAGAGTTGGGCGAGTTGGTCATTAGTCAGCGGCTTGATCGATACGGTATGATGTCATAAAAAAGAAAGAAAGATCAGATAAGGTTTCGGGCGTTACACTGGTCATTCGGTCACAGAAAGCAACAAATGAAGATAAACAATTGTTCAGAACTAGTTCTGAAGCTTGCCATGGACTTCAAATTTTTTAATTGGGCAATAGTTGTCCATTTTTTGTTAACTTCTGCTTTTGGTACACTTTGCAATCATAAGCAGGAAATATAAGTAGTTGTCACTATTTCTTCTCTTTTTACTGTCATTTCATAAAAAAAGAATAAACGAAAGGAACGAAATAACGCCACCGCCAGCACACACATGCCATTTCGGACACGCGAACCACAGTTATGTGAACGCTTGATTTGTAAACACGGCTAACCGCTTGTAACTTAGCACTGAGGTAATATTCGCATGCAGTCTTGTTGTGCAGATTACAAATAATTTAATTTCTTTTATTGTAGCTTTAAATACCTGAAGACATTACATAATTCGGGAACTGCCAGAGGGTGGTTGTGATGGTTAAAATGTGTTGATTTCGATACATGTCAAAAATAATTCGCGCTCCACTCACCCCGTAAAGCGGGCATTGCCCACGACACAAGCGCACATTAAGATGAGCACTTTACAGGAGAACCCCTAGGGTTTCAATGTTTGAGCTCGGATGACCCCAATTTAGATCAGCAATGACCAAATCAAAGTGAAATGGGTGCACTCACGAGTACCTACGTACACGAATACACAAACGTCCAGAAGCGTTGCCGTGCGATTGCGCGTCTTCGCGTCTGGTCTACGTTGTTTAGCCACGTAGCACACGGACTTTGCACGCTAATTATTTTACAGACACTTTTATTACCGCTTTGAATTCATCGACCATGACGTCGCATCGTACGAACTACAAACAAGGGCTGTTTCAAGGTTAGGTGGGCGTCTACCCAAATACTTCGAACCCCAGTGCCTCCGCTTTTTTGTTTCTTTTTTTTCTGTTTCGTATTTTCTTCACAAGGAGACGTAACACAATTTTGCCGCGTCGTCGCCATATACTCCGGATCTATCGCCGGAGATTGCGTATTTGTCAGGGGCGTTATTGACTGGCGTCGGGTGACGTCACAAGCATCGCCGGGCGAGTGCCACGACGTTTGTGCGCGCGAGCGTCATGCGAGGCGGTGAGTGATTCGGCGGGTCGTACTTCTCTCTTTACCACTAAAACGAAATTTTAGAGCAGCTTCCGGCGGGTCGGCGGCAGCTCACTGTGAAAACGTCTACACCCATAAGCAAGCCTGTTTGTCACGACGCTATTGCTCGTGACAAACACAACTGCATTAAAAATAAACGATGAAGTATTCCAAAAGAAAGAAAGAAAGAAAGAAAGAAAGAAAGAAAGAAAGAAAGAAAGAAAGAAAGAAAGAAAGAAAGAAAGAAAGAAAGAAAGAAAGAAAGAAAGAAAGAAAGAAAGAAACGAAACGAGACGAAACGAAACAGAAAGCGTGCGCCGGAATTCTTTATGGGTGGTAAAAAGGGTCGCATAATTCGCTGTAAATGAAGAACGAACAAAAAAAAAGGGAGGGGGGTACGCTATTCCCGCGATCATTAAACGTTCAGTTTGAAGAGAATGCAAGCGACATTGGGTTTGTCAAAAAAGGAACGCCGTGACAGTGAGCGCCTCCGGCTTTTGATTATTTTTTTTATGTGCAGCCGACAATAAAGAACTTCGGTAATACTTTGATCGGTTAATATAGATGAAATTTTGAATAAATACAAAAACTCTCGTTATGCGTGTTTACAAAGGCGCGAATACATTTTTCCAACTCCATCTCGACAGCATAACAATTCACATAATGCAAGCAAGGGAGTAACTTGGGCAGGCCGTAAATCGAGAAAAGTAGAGTGCTTTCCCTTCTGGTTTAATCTGCGTTCGCTGTAATTTGAGGCAACTGTATAAATGTACAGAAATGGAGGCATCTTGTTATGGACAAAAAATAAAGTTGAGGGACAAAAGATGAAAAAATAAATAAATAGAGAGTAACTGTGCCCTTCGCATCGAGTTGTGTTACGTTTGCGTGTTCACGCAAATCAGATAGACGTCTATGTGAATTTCGTCGCCCTGGCGTGGCTGGGTTAGTTTGTTAACATTGTGAATATTCCTCTCCTCGGATAGGACAACAATAAATGCGTAATATTACGCAGGCGACGCAAGGTCCGGCGATGCGGAAAAACACGGAAACACAGAAATGGTGCCCGTGGAATCAAGGCGTGAAGGACGCCCTTCGAAAAGCGAGATATACAAAAGAAATTCCGTACTTATAGAGTGGTGTCATGTTCAGGCCTTCATTTTTTTATTTTTGAAGCTATCGCGCGGAACTTGGGCTATTAGACTGTTAAAAAGGCTGAGTGTTCTTGAGATAAAGGTTCCTTACTAAAATCTTGCCTGTGTAAAGATTTCGTTTCGCATACTTTGGACTGCATAGACGTCAAGCAGCACTGCATAGGTGTGGCGTGGACACAGGGGGGGAGGGGGGGGGGAAGCAGACGTGTCATTACAGACAGCCTGAAACGCGAATTAGAATAGAAGAACTAAACGCATCTTGCGAGTACTAATTGAAAATTTCAAATTTGCATTGCTAGAAATGCTGTCTTTAAAGACGGTCTATGATCGTGCGTGCGACGAAACCGTGCAGCTATCACACTAAGCGGCAAAAGCAAAGAAAAAGAAAGAAAAAGCGACTTCTACAGCTAGCCTTATGTGGTTCGCGTTCAATCTGTGCGCGATATAACAAATAAATGAACAAACAAACAAACAAACAAACAAACAAACAAACAAACAAAAATAAATAAATAAATAAATAAATAAATAAATAAATAAATAAATAAATAAATAAATAAATAAATAAATAAATAAAGTTAAGTAAGCCTGATTGTATTCACAAAATGGCGATCTCCTATAGACTATCATATGGATAGCACCGGCAGGTATTACAATTTTTGACATACCGCTGTGGCTGCGACTTGAAATGGCTAAGCTAAGTCTAATAATGCATTCGCAGTAGGACAATTATTTTAGTCCACTAGGTTTGGAAGTGATGCTCTTATTTTCCCCCTTCTTTAAAAAAAGAAAGTGCGTTGCGCTCAGCGTCAAAGCTATAGTTGTTCTTGACGTGATAAAATAAAATAAAATAAATACGGGCCGCATTACAACCTAATCTATCCACCATATATCACACATTATGTCACAAATCATGTAATTGTGTAACAGTCATGAATAGCTTTACTACACCAAAGCCGAAAGAAAACGGCTTGTTATTACGCATAGTCCCCTTGTTTTTAAATCAATTTATACATATCTGGGTCTCCGATATATGAAGCATTCATTAATCGGCGAATGAGGTAGCAAGATGGCGTCGTCTGAATTTTCCACGAGGGTTCATCTGCAATAGGCGCAATGGCCCTCAAGTAATCAGGCCTTAGGCATTGGCAACTGCAGAAGCCTCGACAATAGTAAACCGTCTTCGGAAAGGTCCGCTCCAAGCTCCTAGTACAAGTGTGTGTGCGTGCTGGGCGTATTAGTGCACGTATTTGGAGAGCGCGTTAGCGCCAGCAGACAAGGAAAGGAGGAATGCGTGTACACCGCGGTGCGCTGTGGTGTCTACGTTTGGCGAACCACGATGTCAACGGCTGATTCTTTTGTGCTGGCGCTAAAAATGCTGTCTAAATGATTTTTACCGATATCATATGCCACTGTACCTACTGTCTGTGACTTTCCAGAACTGTGGTTCTGAAAGTTTCAGTGGCCGCGCGCACCCCTAGACTTGTTCAGAGAACCCCTTCCGTTCGTTACACGTTGCCAGGATAACACTTAGCTTACATGGCGCTCACAGTGGACGATCCACGTATTATTATACTCAACTGAACTCATTTGGATTCAGACTCACCAGACGTTCACTCAGCCGGGAACAAACGGACTCGTACTCACTAAAGTTTCACTCAACCGGACTCACTCGAACTCCAACTCATGGGTCGGTTTGAGCCGACTAAGAAGTGAGCTTTCAGACCTATGGTCGGAAACCGCGCCCACATTATAGTAGCTGTCTTGACCTCAGCTTTGTTTCGCGCTCCTTTAACAGAAGAGTGAAATGGTTCGCGGACTTGGAAACGCGGGGAAGTGACCACATCCCAACTTATCTCACGATTGAGGGGCTGACTAGCTCCAAGTGCTCCGGTGCCGTCCAATCCATCGACTGGCCGAAATTTAAATCAATCCTGGAAGACCGCTGTCGAGACGAGATGCCATCCAGCCTAGGGGACGCAATAAAAGGTGCCTTACAGGTTGCCACACATTCGACTCTGAAAAGCTCCAAACGCACCGAATTCGACATCGAGCTAGAGAAACTTCGTGCACTTCGACGCCGTGCGGAACGAAGATATAGGCGCACAAAGTCATTCATGATTTGAGATTGGCCAGACGCACACAGAAGAAAATACAGCGTCGAATGAATAAGCTGGCTTCACAACGATGGGCGTCTTTCTGCGAGTCTCTGGATCCCCGAAAGCCTTTGTCTCTAATATGGAGAACTGTTCGGGGCCTCCGTGCAACCCCTGGACAGCGCCACCCATTTAGTTCCCTCGCCCTTTACCTACAATGCAGCGAGATTGAAGTCACAGAATCCTTCTGTAGGAGGATTGCCGGTGTAGCAAGTCCCACTGGAACGCAGACTCCTGACCACTCACCATCCTCACGTGATCCCCGTATGGAGTGCCCTTTTTCTCTGGATGAACTTGAAGCTGCGCTAGCTTTATGCAGGCGTTCCTCAGCCCCAGGACCAGATGGCATTACATACCGCGCTTTGTGTAACCTTGGTGAACGAGCTCGAATGGCACTCTTGCTCCTGTACAACGACTCGTGGCAGACAGGCACCATTCCCCAGGAATGGAAATCAAGTCGCCTGATTCCGCTCCTCAAAGCTGGCAAGTCGCCTTTGGACATTTCGTCATACCGTCCTATCGCGCTTGCAAGTTGTGTAGGCAAAGTAATGGAACGGATGGTTCTAACGCGACTGGAGTGGTACCTAGAGCACTATGAAATTTACCCAGACACGTTAACAGGATTCAGGCGCGGCCGTTCGTCTATAGACAACGTTGTCGAATTGGTAACGTATGTCGAATTCCAGAAGGCCTGTAAACGCTTGTCTGCTGCCTTGTTTCTAGACGTTAAAGGAGCTTACGACAACGTCACCATGAAGCCATCCTTAAAGCGCTAGAAGTAATAGGACTTGGTGGCAAGACATACCTCTGGGTTCGCAGCTACCTACAGATGCGATCATTCTACGTGCTCACCGGGGATGGCCCGACACCCCAGTATTACAGTAGCCGCGGAGTCCCTCAAGGCGGAGTACTAAGCCCGACGCTTTTTAATCGGCCCTTATTGGACTAATCGAGAACCTGCCAAGCACCGTTCGACTCTCTATCTACGCCGACGACATTTGTATCTGGACGTCGGGGGTGACACGGCTTCAGCTTCGCGCTCGGCTTCAGAAGGCGGCTTCATCGACATCATGCTACCTTCGTAAACAAGGACTGGAGGTGACGTGGGAAAAGTGCGCAGTGGTGGCATTTACGCGGAAGCCAATGTCTGCATACGGCATATCAATCAACCGACAAGTGATATCGTTCAGCAAGAGTCACAGGTTCTTGGGAGTTGTGATTGACAGAGATCTGTCCTGGACTCCTCACGTCAACCACGTGAAAAAGCGCCTGATGGCTATTTGTCATCTGTTCAAGTTGCTTGCAGGAAAGAACTGGGGGGTATCCACACAACCCATGTTACAGCTATACAGGGTGTTGTTTGTTGGGTTCCTCCGGTACAGCCTACCTGTTATATCCAACACCTGCAAAACTAATTTGCGTACAATTCAGAGCATTCAGGCGCAAGCTCTTAGGATATGCCTTGGAGTACCACGCAGTGCGTCAACGGCTGAAACTATCGCCATTGCTCAAGATTATTCTATCACAACGCTCATCGCCATTGAGACAATGCGTGCACATGTCAGGCACATTGCCCGGACTCCTTGCCACCACCTCGCCGCACTCACCGTGGAAAGACCCCGCACGTCATATAGCACAACTGTCAGTGCATATCGTGCCTCGATTACATCGGGGTACGCACCTCCGGTCAGGCTGGTGTCTCCTCCATGGTGTTTGTGCCGCCCTGAAGTCCGACTTAGAATTCCAGGACTGCAGAAAAAGTCAGATTTATCACCGTCTGCACTAAAGCAATTGAGCTTACTTCTGTTGTACGAGAGATACAGCAGTCACGTGCACGTCTATACGGACGGATCAACTACATCGACCAGTTCTGGCGGTGCTGTGTTTATACCGACGAGAGGATTAACAATGCGATTCAAGACCTCACATGTCACGACGTCCACGGCTGCAGAGCTCACGGCTCTGCGCAGTGCACTTCAATTTATAGACGCAGAGAGTCCTGGCACATGGGCCGTGTTTTCCGACTCGAGACCGGCTTTACAAAGTATGCAGGCAGTTCTCCGACGTGGAGCTCACGAACAACTAACGTATGAAGTTGTCAAACTTCACCACGACGTCAAACAGAAAGGCCACGAAATTATTTTCCAATGGCTACCTGGCCATTGCGGGATCAGTGGAAACGATCTCGCTGACAAAGCTGCCCGAGAGTCACATCAAGAACAACACAGCGTTCCCATTCCTCTTTCCAGGACAGACGCTGGAAGGCAGCTTCGTCACCTGGCACGCAAGCTCTCTCTATCAGAGTGGAACACCCCAAACATAAGGCGCACGAGGCTACACGAATTGAACCCTTCGCTCCAACTCCGACCTCCACCCGGGATTCACCGACGTGAGGCATCGCTTCTATACCGGCTGTGGTTGGGAGTGGCTTTCACGAAGGCGTACTGTGCTTTGATTGGAATGACCGAAAGTGCCACGTGTGACGACTGCGGCAGCGAAGAGAACATATAACATGTATTGTGTCACTGCGTTCGATTTCAGTCGGAAAGACAAACTTTATCGAACGCATTGCGACGACTAGACGATCGACCGTTGTCTGTGCAGGTGCTCCTTGAACACCGTCCCCATCGCTCGTCAGCCCACAAAGCTGTGAAGGCACTGTTGTCTTACTTGAGGACGACTGGCCTATGTGAACGCCTTTGAATTGCTCAGGCCCTCCGCGTGCGTGCGCGAACTCACCGTGTCCTTCCTCCCCCTCCTCCTCTCTCTATCTCATCTTTCTATTCCCTCTTTCCCGTCCCCCAGAGTAGGGTAGCCAACCAGACGCATTTCTGGTTAACATCCCTGCCTTCTCTTCCTCTCCTCCTCCTCCTCCTCCACATTAACTCGCTCAGCAGAAATTCGAATGCCGCTCCTGCTAAGCCGGCATTCTTAAATCCAGTCTGGAGAACCAGTCTTGAAATACAGTCTTAATCCAGTCTTAAATTTAGCCGTTAAATTCAGTGTTAAGGACCGTCGACGCTGAAAGATCGACTAAGCAGTAGGCACCCCACGCGTTTAGTTTGTCAGCGATGTTATATTGATAAATTATCATGCAGAAATAGACGGCGAAGTAGCGCAGAAGGAACACGAAAAAACGAGGAACTATTCGGGATCAGAGAGCAAACGGGGATAGCAGATATTCTAGTTGACATTAAGCGGAAAAATGGAGCTGGGCAGGCCATGTAATGCGTAGGAGGGATAACCGGTGGACCATTAGAGTTAACGAATGGATACCAAGAGAAGGGGAAGTGCAGTCGAAGAGGGCAGAAAACTAGGTGGGGTGACGAAGTTGGGAAATTTGCAGGCGCAAGTTGGAATCGGCTAGCGCAAGACCGGGGTAATTGGAGATACCAGGGAGAGGCGTTCGTCCTGCAGTGGACATAAATATAGGCTGATGATGATGATGATGATGGCGATAAGTCTCCAATAAATCTGCGTACTTAAGCAACCGTCACTGTATATAATGGGTCAAATAAGACAAATAAACATGGTGCGCAGTCACAGATAGTAAGCTTTACGCATAGAAAGACAGACGATCTAGGCAAGAACAAAACTATGATCGCAGAAATTGTGATATGTACTTGGGTCATGTGGTGGTCGCGACAGCACCATACGGGTAGAATGATAGAGGAATAATGCAGAAATCAGCACGAAAATGTGCAATTTGACTGCCTGCAGAGCGGCAACAAATATTCTGCACCCACAATTAAAAAAAGGGTATTGCTTCGGTTTAAAAAACAAGTAAAAGCGGCTAGCTAAAAAGGAAAGAAAAGCCAAACGAAAGCCACAGATGATGCGGCAAGTTGAACTACCCAATATTCGAGTGTGTTTGTTAGGAAAGGTCGCGTGGGCCGGGCTTTCAATGAGAAAAGTCGGTCAAAATTGGTTATTGAGGTCTTCGCAATTTTCGTATTCGCATGATAATTTTCATCATGATCAAAATTTGCAGATCAAGTTAGGAAATTTGCAGGCGCAAGTTGGAACCAGCTAGCCCAAGATAGTGGCAATTAGAGATCGCAGGGAGAGCCCTTCGTCCTGCAGTGGACATAAATATAGGCTGATGATGATGATGAAGAAGTGTACTATTTCTGGTTTAACACTGTCTTATTTATTTCCTGCGTGGCTATTTCGGCATGTACTGCACACACCATGTTCTTTTACATCGAACACGTCTAAGAAAATGTTTTTTTTTTATCCTACAACGTTTTCACGAATCCCTTCACGATGGATGATTTATTTGTCCAGGCGAACATCATTTGCAAGATATGCTAAAAACATTATATTAAATAATAAATTAGTTACATTATTTTACTTGTTAGTTACAAACATGACAGAACATGTTTGACGTCATAACAGCCAAGTTCCGCGGTTCTACTTCAAACAGGCCACGTAGTCCGAAATAACTGGCGTGAAATTAATCGCTAAGTTTACCTGATTACGCACACGATAATCGCGAAGCACGACTCATGGCAACCACTCGCCGCGGTAGCCCATGTGGCTATGCCGTTGCGCTGCTCAGCTCGAGGTCCCGGGTTGAATCCCGGCTGCGCCGGCCGCGTTACGATGAGGACGGAATTAAAAAAAATAATACTAATAAAAAACACCCGTGTAACGTGCATTGCATGTATGTTCACAAATCCCAGCTGATCAATATCAATCCGGAGCGCCCTTCTACGGCGTGCCTCTTAATCTGATCGTCGTTTTCGTTGTACTTATTTAATTTCCCCTAAACTCGGTGCATCCGTCCCTTTGTGACGCATGAAGTAGGGCGGTGAAAATTAAAACCCCTTCGCCATATCGCGTCCGTCTCGTCCACGCTTCTGAAGTATCCATCCTATCACGTGTTGCGCAACCGCCAATCGGAATAAGGTCGCGGGAAGAGGCCTGTATACGACGACAGCTTGACCTTGCTGTGACGGCTATTAAACAGCTTGAACGAGGGTTTGCTTCGTCCTTTGTTTCTACGCATTTGCGGCTGTCGTGATGCCGTCGTCATTCATTGTATACCACTGTCATTGCCATGTCGTCGCCGTTGCGATGCCACCGCCTTCGGCATTGTCATCCTTGTCGTGCCTTCGTCATGCCGACAATGTCGTCTTTTTCTCGTTTAATTGCGCAGGGTTGCACGTGTTGTGCACAACATTGGGGACATTGAGGTGGTCGGTATAATAAGTACGCTCGCAGTTTTGAAACGCATCGCAGAACATGGCCAGAGATACCGTACACAGGCTCTGTGTACGTAAGAGGGGTTCTGTGTAGAGAATCGCGCGCCGGGGAACGTCCGGAGGAGCGCGCTGAGCGCACGGCAAAGCAACGACGCCTAGAGAGAAGTCTAAGTGGTTAAAGTCTTGGAAAGGCTAGGTGGGGTCGTTCTACTCCGGCGGCTGCTGCGTATTGCGCGGCCGCGCGTGGCCGCGCAAGCCCTATTTTAAAAGCGACCTGCGATGCGGACAGAGTCTAGGCGTCTAGGCGTATCGAGGGCCGAGAGCTTCGTCTGCGGTTAGCCCCCATATACGCTTGCGCGTCACCCGCGTTCACGAAGTGAAACGTCACTTTTTACTACTTACATTCATTAGAAGACAACAAGCAATGATACTAAACGCAGCAAAGGGAAAATTATTTGCAACTTTTTTTTTAAGCTTGAAGTAAACAAATGACATATAAATCAAAATTGGGTTCGTATCCCACCTGAAACCAGTGCTTGTAATCCACTTTCGTTTCCATTTATGTATCATTTCTTTACTTCAATAAAAAATGAACAAAAAAACCCTCCAAATATTTTCCCTTTTGCTGTCCTTGTTGTCATTGCTTGTTGGCTTTTTATGACCATGAGATGCTTAGTGACACGTGCGGAGCACGTAACAAACTTCACGTCTGAACAGACAAACGAAATCTGTCCATGCGCGAGCCAACCACAATCACAATTTTTCGAAACATTGTCAACGCGTACAATTAATAGAATCGAAGAATCGGTGAAAGCTATCGTCGTGGAAAACTATAAGGTCGAACTGGTGATGACATGCTCCAACGACCGCATCAGCAACGACAAAGCGAAAGCTGAACAAGCATTGAAAAAAAAAAAGGGGGGGGGAGGAGGATGTAGCTCAGTTAAGCACCTCAGAGGACTGAAAGGTTCAGTCAAGAAGAAATAAAAAGAGAGATAGAGAGAGAAAGAAAGAACCGTACACTTTCTCTCATCTTCCCAGGAAAAGCAACGAGAAAACAACAGCGCAAACCGGACCACGTCCAGCTTCTTCCACTCCCTCCACCAGCGCCCGCCTCTTTTTCTCGAGCACGGGGCGCAGCCTTAAGTGGCTCGTTAAACGCGCGCAAAGGCTGAGGCTAAACTGACTGTCGCCGAGGTGGGGAGACGAGGGGTCAGCGCCGTGTATGCGCAGACAAGCGCGCAGGCTGCGTAATTAGCCTAATGCAATTACCGGTTGGACTATGCGAGAGCGTCAAAAGTGCGCGTGACATCTTTTCTAATTACCGCACTGGGGGACGTGGGCGCGCCGGGCCCTTTTACGCGTGCGCGGCTCGTGACACACTTCCAGGTCTTGTGCCCCTCCTTGGGTTTTTTTTTTTCTTTGTTACTTTTTTTTTTGTTTCTTTGCAAACATTGTTCCTGGGCGTGCGCCGTCGTTGCCCTCCCAATGCAGGGGCAAAGTGTGCGCGAAGTAGCGAGCTGTGATGACCACATGCTAAGTGCCCGCATCGAAGAAGAAAGCCGGCGCAGCTTAATTAATGACTGGTCCCTGGAATAATTTCTGTACGCCGCGCGATGAAAGGCTTTCGCTCCTTCTCACCATACCCACGGCGCCGGCCAGGCTAACGTTCGGACCTTTCTCGCACAGAGGCTTTGATAACCAGGCGTATAAAAGCAGACAGAAATTCTCCGTTTCCTCTTTTTTTTTCTTTATTTGTCTTGATCTGTCTTGATCATGCATGCGTTACAACGCGCTCAACGCATTCTGTGCGGAGGACGCACTGAAGCTTCCTAATGAGGGCATGTGCAACAACAGACAGAAGTGTCCTGCGCAAGATCGCACTGATGATCAGGTCTTTTTTTTTCGCGTGTTTTTGTTTTCATTCGTTATTTGTTGCTCGTCTGTCTTTCAATCATCTTTCATTTCCTTTACCCTGTTACTGAAGCCTAGGGTAGCCAGTCGGTCTATGCAGCGGCTATATAGCCGTCCCGTCTTCCTCTCTACCTCTCCTCCTCCCTAATGCCCTCATTTCCAACTCACGACTACCATGCATTGATAACGCAGTGTGTTGACAAGCTGCTGAGAGAGGAAGATACCGCAGCTGATTATTCGAGTTCAAACCGACCACCAAATTTTTAACAGGATATTCCGTCCTTGTGAGAAAAATTTCTGGTACTCGTGCTCGTGGACTTTCTGCGAGCAAGATTTTTTTCTTTTGTGTTTCTAATATGAAGAAGTGGCGTGAAGCTTTGCGCCGTATACACTCTTTTTTTTTTTTTTACTGTTGTATAGCACAACCCAGTCGACACGGTTGCAAGCAGATGCGTCGGCTTGCGTGATATGGCCGGAATACAATTTCGAGATTCAAGAATATGCGCATCTAGCAAGATAGAGGGGCTAATCAATCAATCAATCAATCAATCAATCAATCAATCTATCAATTTATCTATCTATCTATATCTGTCTGTCTGTCTGTCTATCTTAGTGATAAAATAATAGTGACAAATAGTGACAGAGAGTGAAACGTGCATAAGGGGGTCCCAAGTTTACAAACTAGCAGGTGGGACCTCCTATGTTAATACACTAAAATATTATAGCGAAGATATAATAAAAGCAAATCGTAAATCTTATACATAACAAACACAGCATCAATAATTTTAATTAACAGGAAAGTCATAATGAAACAGGCACAGTTAACAAATTTAGCGGAACGCACGCGCTAGACTAGGAATAAAAACATTTTTAGCTTTCGGTTAAATATAAAAATAGAGATTATTTATTTCAATTCAGGTGTAAGTGAATTCCATAATGAAATTGATGAGAAAACAGTGCACATTTTTCATAATTAGTACGCTTTTTAGGCAGTAGGAGGTTATTATGGAAAGAAAATCTACTTCTATTGCGATTAGATAACATGAAGGCCGGAAAAATGGCGATTGTAAGTATGCCATGAAAAACTTTTAAAAATTAAACACAAATACTGTAAGTATAGGCAGAGATATGTGTAAGTATCAGAAATAGGCAGTACGTTTAGTTGCATGAAAATAGAATCAGACGGCGATGGTGCACGGGTAGCGGAAGTAGTAAGGCACACTGCTTGCTATTGCAGTTTCGTGAGAGGCCAAATGTGAACTGAATATGAATTTCCCCAAGATGTAATGCAGTAACTTAGGTGACCATGTATGAATGCATAATACAGTGCAAGAAGAGCATTTACGGCAAAACACATTGTAGATTTTAACAGTGCCCTAATTACTTATGAAAGCTTTTTACAAGCAGAATTGATAGCACGCTAAACTTTCAAATGGGTGTCAACTGTAACTCCCAGGAATTATGTATGATCTTTTGAAGAACATTGCGAGAACGCAAGGCGGCTTTTGGCAATGTTGATATCCACACTGCGAGATGCCGCATGGCGGTGCTGTAGACGGGAGAACTTTAGCTCGGGCACTCCTGTCTGCACTGTAAAATATTTTAAACCCTTATAAGTGAACAAGGGTGTAATGAGCTTAAGAGTCAGGCCCGTACACTCCTTTTGGGTGTAAGGGCGTGAGTTAAAGATTGCTGTACGCCCTAATGTCCTTTTAAGGATGTAAATTATTATAGTGTACATACACGAGAACGGAGAAATCGTTTTTCTCGGCCACCAATGCAGAAATATTTATGAGGTTTGTTGTATTTAAAAGAAATTTATAAAATCTAGTGACTGCAGAAAGGAGATATTTTTTATTTGGATGTCAATAAAAATGATAAAAAATTGGAACAAATAAGCAATAAATAGAGAGCACAATGTCAAGTTTGCAACTATAACTCATCAATGAAAAATGATATCTCAATTCTGCAAACTGCACTTGATATTATGTGTAAAGCATAAAAGAAGTGACGTTTTATAGATAGGGTTGCCAACTCTTAAGCTGGCGAAGTAGGGGCGAGAACTGGGGGAAGGGAGGGGGCGATAAGTGGCCGCCCCTGTGAGTGCCAGGAGCCGCGAGTCTGTACGCGCTGTATCAGATCAGAAACGAGTGCAAGTCAGCAACAAAAGAACATTTATTTCACAAGAAGCGTGCGCATATATAGGGCACAGAATGATTGCTACGGTGACCACGTGTGGTCCATATCTGTGGCCAATTCATCTGGTCCTGGCGCAGGCATTTGCTTCGTGAACGAGCCTTGTACGATTCATCTCCCTGCGGGCACATGAATAAGTTTACGTTACTTGATTAAAATTACTACCATAGCGTAGCCGATCTTGGGAACCACACTGGCTCTTACAGTCCTGGCTATCTGCCTGCGCCGGCTGTCTTAGCGCTGGTGCGTTTCTTGAGCGCTGGTGGCTCCGACTATCCTGGCGGTCTTCACGCTGCGGAATTTCTGGCACAGAAAGGCCATCGCTTACATCACTCTCCGAATCCTATAGCTTTCCAATGGTACCTGTCGATACCCCTCGCGCGTCCTCACTACATGTCGACTGTTGTGCCATAACCTTCCTTCGTCTTCCGTGGGTACCTGATATTATCTTGGCGCGGCTGGTCGTAGCACCTGTTCCTTGCGAGTCCATGATTTTTCCTTGATTCTTACGACTTCACCTTTGTTTAGTGGTGGTAGATATATGCATCGAGCTGCTTTTGTTTAGCCAACTTGATTTCTGGATGCTGGCCGAAATCTGGAAGTCTTGTGCGGAGTCGTCCTCCCTGTTGGAGCTCACTCGACGAGCGACCGTCTTCGAGGGAAGACGAGCGGTAGTCAAGTAGTCCAAGGCGGAAGTCCTGCTGTGTTGCTGAGGTCTTCATGAGATGGAAACTGAGGTTCGTTATCGCTACAGGCTTCTACTGGGTTGTCATATCTCGAAAAAAAAATAGCACTCAATTTTTCAGTGACAGATCTATGGTCATATCTAGAAGCAAAAAGAGCGAATTCATGGCCAGAACACCAAACGTCGAGCTTTTGCCTTGAACTTGTTGATACCTCAGTGCCCTTCACGATCAAGTTCGTGCATTTCTGATCTTATTCACTTTGGAATCACTACTCTGTAAGGCATAAACAGAATTCCCTGCACGAGTGTCAGCTCTGATGCAAACCGCTTTCATGTTGCCTTCGACATTTTCCTTGCCGCTCTGGTAGTTGATAGCAGATTACAACTCGGGATTGGCTGCCATTTCCTTCGTTAGACGATTCATTGAATTCTTGCTTACCAAGTCCGGCACAACGCTTGTTGCGTGGATTTCTACGTCCTGAGTAGAGCCGGCCGGTGGCGTCCTCTTCTGCAGTTAATGACGACCTCGACAACATGTCGGCTAGAAACCAGCTGCTTGCCTGGCACAAATTGAAATTCATAGCCATATGTGAGCAAACGCAGAAAAAAAAACGCTGAATTTAAGGCGGCATGCCACCATTTTTTTTGTTGAGATGGCAATTAACGGACGGTGGTCAGTTTTAATGACAATCTTGACCGTACATGCAAGCTAGTGAAATTTTTCGCAGCTATATGTAATACCCATCGCTTCGTTCTCTATGTGCGCGTATCTTTCTTCGGTGGACGACCTAAGCACGCCCTGCAGGACCTAAATAAAGGTTATCGAGTCCAGTCCAGTTTCTTTGGTGGCTGTCATAGCACGGTGTGCATAGGTAATTGGCCTCCAATTATCTTTGTGACGCTGTCCTAACGCAGATTTTGAAACATCTGGAGATATTTTTTTTGTTTCTCTCGACGTGGTGATAGATAGAAAGTAATGGTGGCTTGCTTAAGCGTTCGCAGATAAGTGTCCATTCGTGGGCAGGCTGATGTGTCCACTAAAGGATTCCGTCTTTCTTTAGGAGACCTTAGATTTATTTATTTAAAAAGAAAACATGGTTTATTTATTGTTATCCAGATAAAAAAAAACTAGCCGACTTGTGGGACCTTGATGACTCACCACCCACTTTCGAGCAAAGGTGTCCTTTTCCAGCAGCTGTAGTAAAAATTTTATTTTTTAATTAAACCACACTTTAAAACGTTTCCCCATATGAATCGTCGGTTTGAAACATTGCCAGCATATAACGTTTTAGGGCGCTTGGTAAACACATTTTACAGCAGCAGTAATTTATTCTCACACTCCTTACTTTGCGAGAACATTGACCATAATGTTCCCGCTATTCTCACCAAATGTAACTTTGTTGGCGTTTACAGTTTCCCAGGGCAGCAGGTTAAATTCTGCGTTGTTCCTAAAACACAGCTATAAGGTTCCGGATATCCTGTATGTGTACCTTACCGCTAAGTCCGTTATTTGTCTACACACTTGGGACTTCGTTTCCACATTACCTATAACTTGCCTTAATTTTAAACAAAAATAAACAAGCTGCCTTTTGTATTTCAGCGAGGACAACGGGAACTTCTGCTACGAACCTCGTACAGCGCAAAAAAAAAGAAAAGAAAAGAGGGAAAGGCAGAAAAGGTTTAGTAGTCCTTCTAGTCAGGCCTGGAACGTTAAAGTTTCGTCACAAACTGCACAGAACATGACCCCCACCCCCCACCGCCCCCTACTTACCAGCATGCATAATCTTGGAGCAAAATCTAGTTATTGGTAATCTCTAGTTATCGGTAAGCATAACTTATAACGGCAGTAAGACGCTTTCAAGGCTTGTATAACTTTTTTTTTGTCAAGACAGCATTTATTCTACACGTATTTAACTTCGCACACACGTCTTATACAGCCTTCCACCAATTTTCGCTAAATTTAATTTCGGTGGTATTTGCTTTTCCGTCAGGGAAATGTTTTAAATTTTGCGCGCTCGTGATACGCTCATTCCACTTCGAAGCGCTTTAATGCGTGATTTATTGCAAATGCCGCAATAAAACCACCCCCTTTGAAGTTTGCATATGAATCACTTATTACCTGGCCCCTTGCTTTCGCCAAACATAAACAAGGTACCCCGTTTAGTTCACCGAGGACATCAGGCCAACCTCGTATAACGGATGAAAATACCAAAGAAATTAGGGTTCAGTCATTATTCGTCACTTTCCTAAATTAGGCAGTAGGGTTATATTTTGGGACACGTTGCATTTAGGATGTCCCCTAATTCTGTTAAATATAGAGATTGTGCAACGCGCAGTTACTTCAGGACATTAGGAAACGTAGCTGATAACGGTAGCTTGACACATGACAACACTTGTTTCAGAAAGTTGCTGCAAAAGCTGCATTTGATGCACAGGCACTCAACTTCGCATACTGATTGGCCATGGCGGTACGCCCATTATTGCTAAGTTTTATCTTGGTGGCATGTGTAATAATGTCATGGCAGTGGGCTAAATGTTGCGCCGCTCGCAAATTTCAATTATATATGCTCTGCGGCGCTTTATCACGTAATTTATCGCAGAGGACGTAATCAGCCGAAACATTTGAAATTTTGCCTACACATTACCCATAACGTGCTTCCTATTTTCACCAACTGTAAAGTACGTGTAACTCAGAGTTCCCTCGGGAAGCTGGGGAATATAGCGTAAAACGTTTACATAAGATTTCCAGCACATGTCTAAGAATGTTTTTTTTAAATAGAAAGTTGTATTTATTCCACCGACATTTGACCCCACACACTAATGTTTCGCAATTTTCTCCACATTCCTGCTAAACTTAATTTTGGTGGCCTGGATTTTGCGCCGCCCGCAAAACACGCTCATAACGCTCCGGAGAGTTCGCCATAATTAATTTATTCCAAAAGCTTCTATGAACCCACCTACTTGGAACTTTTCATACACCTGACCTATCACCTGGCCTTTAGTTTCACCGAGCGGAAACAAGGTGCCTCGTTTAGTTCAGTGACGACACCGGGTGAACGTTGTATAACATATGGAAATATTGAAAAAAAAAGACGAGTTAAAGAATTCTTTTAAACGCTCGTAATTAAGCCAGTAACGTTACAATTTCGTGACCCATTTGCGCTAGAGATGCCTTTCATTTCTACGAAATATAAAGTTTGTGTAACTCAGAGTTCTTTCAGGACATTGGGAAACGAAGCTGGTAAAGACAGCGTGACACATGTGAACGCTTGCCTGAAAATAATTTTGAAAAAGTTATATAATTTATTCACACGCATTTAGTTCCGCACAAAAATTTGGCATAGACGTCCGTCCATTCTTGCTAAGTTTGATCTGGGTACCATATGTAGTTATGTCATGGCAACGCGCTAAATTTTGCGCCATTCGTAATACATACCTATAACACTCCGCAGCACTTGCATACGCAATTTCTTGCAAACGCCGCAATTAAACCACATATTTAGAACTTTGCGTACAAGTTAGCTGTAACATATATGCCTTGTTTTCCGGAAATATAAACAAGGTGCCAATTCTAGTACACCAAGGACGCTGAAGAAACAAACTACCTACCTGATATGACTCAAGAAAATAAGGAGAAAAAAATACAAGGGTTCAGTAATTCGTTGCAACGCTTTTATTTAATACAGCAACATAAACGTTTCATCACGCATTAAATTTAGCATTCTCACTATTATCTCTAAATTTGAAGTTCGCTACCTTATGACTCTAGGAAATATAGCGAATTATGGCAGTATGATACTCTGGAACACTTGAATAAGTCACTTTCTGCGAAGGCAAAGAGATGAAACATTTATCGCTCGTCACGCATGACATGCTTCCTACTACAACAAAATACAAAAACCGTGCCTTGCATCGTTCACCAAGGAGACTGTAGCACATCAACTACATGTTGTACATAAAGTAGAAAAATTGGCTGAACAGGACTATTCAGTAATTATTTTCAAAGCACGTAATTACCCAATACACTTCAAACGTCCTGCGCACGTCACTCATAAAGTTCTCCTAATTCACCCAAAATTCGAAATCTCTGCCATTTATGGTCCTTCCACGGAAGAGGGAAGACCATTTAAGCGTTTCATATGACGCTTCTAAAAAGGCAGCAATCGAAGGTATAATTTTTTCATTTATCCGTTAATTATCACAGGTATTTGAACATTTGCCGACATATTGCCCTCAACAGTCCCCGCATGTCTTGAAAATATTGGCTTTGTCAGGACCTTGTTTTTAATAAATCCTTTAAAACTGGCATATAACGTTTTTGAGCGTTTCTCTAGTCGCATTAACAGTTTTACAGTAAAAAAAAAAAAAGTCGGCACTTTTGTTTCTCACGACAGGGCTAAGTAGGGACAGTTACTGAAAAGTCTCGACTGTCCTGCTTAATTCCGAATGGTTGGCAACTATAATTATGCACCGCTCTGGAACGTGCCACTAATTAGTGAGTAGAACATTTGCAAAAGTCTCGTAAACAATGTCACAAATTTACGTGGGCTGTAAATTTATATTTCAACTTGTCAACTGTAGATACTCTAACAGATGCAATTTACAGTACTGAGATATCTGTTTATAGTGTCGAATTACATATTTCTAAGCTTCGTGCTTAGATTTTTTTTCAAATCTACCCATTTTCGGGAATTGGCGTAATAAAAGTTACGGCCACAAATAAAAAGTCGGCTGCCTATTGTCACAATAATTTAACTTTCTCTCTCGAACGCAGCAAATTTCACCAATATTGACACAGCAGTTGCCTCGTTAAAGTATTTATGTGTTTTACATGTATTTTATAGACAAATAGGAATCGACCCCAAGCTCTAAGGTGACGAAGGTAAAGTGTGAGCAATGGTCATTAGGACTTCAGTGTGGAAGAGAACGATGATGAGTGCGTAGAAGTCAAGTACAATTAGTATAATCACCTTTCAATCGTTTCTGAAGTATTTTTAAATATAGGCAATACTACAAGCTGCCACTAGGTTAGCAAGAATGAAGGAGTTTTATTATGTTTCCTTTTACAGAAAAAATACATTCGTCATGTTTATAATGCACCATACCGATCCCACACAGCTCAACTTTTTCTCAATGCCAAGGTAATCAGTATACACAACTTGTATAAATACAGACAGAGCGTGAAGTTCAAAACTGAGATAAGAGAAAACCTCAGCAGTCTACAAATTCTAGCAAATTTGGAAAATAAATTATCATGCTACCCAACTAGATATGCAGAAAGCTGGTTAGTTCATACTCCTCGTCTTCATACCGGAAAACAGCGTTTATCTTACACATTACCCTGTTTTTTGAACGCCTACGAATTAGATGGCTTTGATTTATTTTCTTCTTCTTATCGGAATCTCCGTATTATGTACAGTGCTTAATTTTGCACACTTCCTTTCGCTGTGATTTAATGTTGTTCCGTGGTTTTTATAGTTAATATAATCTGTTTTTGTTCAAGACACCATCATTACCCTGTTTGTTACATTTCACTTACTGTGCCAATTTTGTGTATACTTTTATGAGTTGATCTGCTGCTTCTGCCAAAATAAGCAAATCAGGGGCTGTGGGCTGGTCAAGCTGCGTGTGAGCAGCTTTTTTCCCTCCGTCCTCCCATCTAATATGTATGATGGCAAATAAACTTATTATTATTATTATTATTATTATTATTATTATTATTATTATTATTATTATTATTATTATTATTATTATTATTATTATTATTATTATGGCGAACCATGACCAAACCCCCTCGTGAGTAAAACTACAATGAGTCGAGTATCGCTAACAGGCAATGTGTCATGGAATTGAACCGTCAGGAATTGGCTAGGGAGCACATTCAGCTCGTAGAGTGCATCGGGCAACAGGAAGAAGAGCTGAGGATAGAAAACAAATTATGCAGATCCGAAGCACATGTTGGAGTTTATGTGATTCAAAGCTTTAGTGACGTGAATAATTAAATGATTGTAGCGAAGCGTTGGGACTCTGAAGTGGGTCGTCCGCTCCAGCGCCTTGAAGTGGGTCTCCTTCTCCAGTACCTTCTAGTGGGTCGTTTTCTTCGGCTGTCGAGCGCCGCTCGTGCTGAGAGTCCATGCTGCGCTTTTTGGACTGTCGCCCTTGCACTGCTTCAAGTGCCGTCCAATAAGCATCCTTATAAATTGGTGGAGAGTGCTGTACCATCAAAACCGTTCCGAAACCCCTTCGATGCCCCTGGAGCTTCGATCCCGTGCACTACCATCTGCCATGCCGCAAGACGCCTCCCAGCAAACGCCTCCTCCCGCACCACCCGCATGTCCCGGTGTCCCTCGTCAACACGACCCACTAGAAGGTACTGGGGAAGGAGACCCACTTCAAGGCGCTGGAGCGGACGAACCACTTCAGAGTTCCAACGCTTGGCTACATGATATACAACTAGCGGAGATGCGCACTGTAATGTTTACTTTCATCCTATGCAAGGTGTAATCTCATGCAGTGTTTGTGCTATCCACCACAAAGTTCACAAGTTTAACCTCATACAGTTTTTTTATGCTTATGTGCTACACCACTCACAAGACACGCCGAAATGCAAACATTAATTCAGGTGGATGTACAGCGTGAGATGTCTAGGCAGCGATGTGATGATTACCAAGGCGATGCATGGCGCCTGTCCAGGGAGGAACGGTGATGACAGGTGTGCGCACAGAAAAATAAGACACCTATCAATCAACATCTAGGTATTCAGTACATCTTGTGTCACATATGGCCCGAATACATATTGTTACGATGGGGTGCGTTTATTTAAAGATGAACCGATGTTGCCGCGCCGACACCGAGCCGCTTCAAGGACAAGCGCACTGTTCTCCTCTTCTGTCCTTCCGTAGCTTTTGCGTAACATTCCTCCCTTCACAGACGAAGCCCGCTGGGCGAGTAACTGTTACGTCCACTCTGAGTCACGTGGATGACAGCGTTTCAGGCGAGCGACGTGAGCAAGCTGCGTCTTCTTAGACCGGTAGCCATTGGACACGAGGCGAGCAATCAAGTAGGTTACATCACTGAGGCGATCGGTGATTGTAACGAGCCAGAAACTTCTGGCACAGGCCGCGCTTGCGAAGTGGTGTCCAAAGCCATACAATGTCCCCTTTGTCATAGGACACATTCTTATGTCGTGCATCATAGCGGATCTTGGAGTGGTCCTGGGATGCCAATGTACGGAGCTGAGCTATGCGGCGTGCTTCCTCAGCGCGGCAGAGAGTCTGGGCAAGAGAAGAGTCCGCATGAGGAGTAAAAGGTAGAATGGTGTCAAGGAAGTTGCGGGGTGGTCTAACATAAAGAAGATAGAAAGGGCTGTAGCCTGTAGTTTCATGCTTTGCGGTGTTGTAGGCGTATGTGATAAAAGGCAAGATGTCATCCCAATTTTTGTGCCTGGAATCCACGTACATCGAAAGCATGTTGGTCACTGTTAGTGCGCTCGACTAGACCATTTGTCTGCGGATGATACGGCGCGTGGCGAAAGTGGCAAGCACAGAGACGCAACAGCTCTTCGACTACGTCGGCCACGAACTGGCGACCGCGATCGCTCACAATAACACGAGGGGGTCCATGACGCAGTATAACGGAGGACAGGAGGAAGCTCGAAACATCAAGAGCCGTGGCCGTTGGCATCGCTGCGGTTTCCGCATAACGCGTCAGGTGGTCGACGCAGACTATAATCCAGCGGTTGTCATTGGATGAGCGCGGGAATGGGCCGAGAAGATCAACTCTTTCGAAAGGAGATGATGGTGGCGCCACAGGGTGAAGGAGTCCGACCGGCGCAGTATTAGGGCGCTTGAATTGCTGGCACTTGTTACAACTGGCCACATACTTTTCTGTATCTCGTCGCATACCAATCCAATAGAATCGACCCTGAATGCGGTGGTATGTTCTGGTGAAACCCAGGTGCCCAGCGGTCGAGTCGTCGTGCATAGAACGGAGTACGTGGTTTCTCAAATTCTTAGGGACCACTAAGAGGAGGCGGGCACCCTCAGCCGCGTAGTTCTTCTTGTAGAGCAGGTCATCTTGGATGACAAAGCCATTGTTACCTGTTGGCTGATAACAGAGACACTCGCTCCTGTGTCCACTAAGGCCAAAGTAGTAACATTGTCCACTAAAACACGAATCTTATTATGACACATGGCGACTGGCGGAGGCATAGGGGCATGTAGCTGAAGATGACTAGCGACCGCACCTCCATTGGTCGCGCCGCCTAGTTTCCCGGCGGCGGTGACGTGAGACGCCGTCGCGGAGATGGAGACCTGCGCTGGCGTGAAGGCGGCGGCGTCAAGCTCCGCACAGAAGCTGGTGAGTCGCTACGGTAATTCGCCTGGTAGAGCGTCCTGCTATCAGAATCAGAGGACCAACGTGTCTCATCACCTTGTCGGTTGCCCCGCCGATAAAAAGTACGCGGTCGTTCATAGGACGGTGGTGACGTGCGACGGCGGTGAGGACAAAATCGGGCGACGTGACCGCGAATGCCGCATTGGAAGCAGATGGGGCGTTCACGGGACGCACTGAAATTGTCAGTAGGAGGATAACTGGCACGGCCGTCCCACTCTTGAGGAACTGCAGGCGGTCTGCGTGAGTAACCGTTGTGAAACTGGTAACTGGGATGCGCGTTCGTAGTATCACTCCTGGACGAGGCGCGAAGTTGTAGGCATCTACGGAGGCGGCGGTAATGGTCGTCTCACCAAAGTCGCCGGAAGAGAAAGGCTCTCGAACCCGAGGAGTCGAGAGGGAAACCGCCTGGCGTCGGTCAAGCTCTTCTCGCACCACTTGCCGAATCATTGAGGCGAGGTCGGATGGAGCTGGGAGTCAACACTGGCGACGTTAGTCACGTTGGCCAGGCGACCGAACTTCGGTGTGAGCCGAGCTCTGAGCGCTTCAAATGTGCGGCAGTGCAGGACGACGTCCGTTACGGATTCCAGATGGTCTTTTCCTATGAGGAACTGGTACACGTCCTCAGCGATCCCTTTCAGCAGATGGCCAACTTTATCCTCTTCTGACATCTGAGGGTCCAGGGCCTTGCACAACTTAAGCACTTCCTCGATGTACGTAGTGCATGTTTCGCCGGGGACTTGAGCTCGCTGCATTAGCGTTTGCTCTGCACGCTTCTTTTTAGCTGTCGGATCTCCGAAAGACTGTCTACGAACTTCTCCCAAGTTGTCAAGCTTTCTTCATGGTTTTCAAGCCACACAGACGCTGTTCCCTTGAGGAAGAAGGCGACGTTGTTAAGCTTGGCATTCCAGCCGTTGAACCGACTTGCTCGTTGGTAGAAGCTGAGCCATCCGTCGACATGCGTGGCATGTAATGGAACGCTGGTAGAAGGTGGCGGATTGTCGCCGTCAGAAGCCATCTCTGGTGGCAGACCGGCAATTCGGCGACTTCGTCGAAGCTCCATGCGCCTCAGCACCCAGCTCCACCAAAACTGTTAGCCCGCCCGCGCCGACACCGAGCCGCTTCAAGGACAAGCGCACTTCGTTCTCCTCTTCTGTCCTTCCGTAGCTTTTGCAGGAGGACTCTCTTTGGTTGGCCACTATTGTTCTACAGGCAGCGTACGTGCTGACGCATTCTCGTGCGCGTCGTCCATGTGCACTGCCTTTGACAAGAATGGGCACACACACACCTAGCGAATGGCGACCCGAAAGTATCCATTGATTCATTAGGAAATTGGTGTGCCTTAAAGATACCTATATGAGCCGGCAATATCTATTTCAGGTTTCGTGCAGTAATTAGTTTTTTAATTAAGAACAAAATGCGCTTACTCGCACTGCATTGTTGGTAAAAATACAGATAAGCCCGTTCCCTGGTATATCAATTCCGCACCCATCTAACCTTCGCATATTCAAAAAAGAAAAAGAAAATGTCGCAGTTTCTCCCGAAAGGCGAATCATCGATTGTGACAGCAATCTAGTGGACAGCTACACGAAGTAAGGATAGTTGTTTTATCGGCCGTATAGACTTGTAGTCATAGGCATACTAACTAACAAGCATGGCGTCACGCGCGCACAAGCAAACATGAACGCATCACACTCGATGACGGTGGAAATTCGCTGTCAAAACGCTGGCGTGAGGAAACGCGGCTTCATCGCTTATCGCTTCATTGCAAACTGTGCGCGGAGAACACACCACATGCACACAGCTATGAGCCGCCGACGCACCTGCAGACTCTGCCCCCGACACAGATCGCGCTCATGATACGGCCGCGCGACCGCGCGCAGTCGCCACATACGCAGTTGCAGCAGGAATAGAATGCCGCCGCCACTCCCTCCCTCCCCTCCTCCCGATGCCTCTCAGGGTGCCCCACGCGCAACGGAAGATGGCGCGTTTCCTGCCCGCTTTCCTCTCATGCGCGCGGGCGAGATTGAACCGCCGATCGTCGGCCATCCGCTCACGCTTTCACTCACTCATAGAGCATACGGCGCACAGCGACGATTTTATCGCCCGTGGACTTTATACGGAACCTCGCGGCGACGCCGACGGCATAAATGCGCTTGGAGTGTCCATATAATTGCTATCGCAATAAAGCATATCGTAAATGTATCCGCCGAAATACCGACCAACCCAGCAGCAGACGGCAGCCAGCAGCAGTCACACCAAATCCGGTAGGAAAGGCATAGAAAGCTTCGTTTAAATACGTATTACGAATGGATGTTGGCACGGAAAAAAGTCTAAAAACAGCGAAGAACGAGCTAATCAAGGCCACCATGTTCATTATCTATATAGAGTGATAATGGTTACATTATTTCACTAAGGTTTGCATAAAAATGCGAAAAAAAAACTAAAAAGTAAATAACTAGCGAGAAAGAGAGAAACAACTGACACACGCGCGCATAAACAGTTAGAGAGGCTAGATCGATGGGGCTCCAGGAAAACGACAGGACGAGCTTACATTCCTGCTACTAAATGTACACGCCCGCCGTCCACAATATAAGTGCGCTCCCTGGCATATCTGTAAAACCAACAAGACAGGGAGACCTCGCAAAAATAGAGAAAAAGCTTGTCCCCTCTCACAATTTGCCACCTACACCGGGGGCGCCATTGTGTACATGCGTCTAAATTTTACTGATTGCTAGTGCATCAGTAACGTATATCCATCGGGCTGCGTTCGTAAGTCGTGCGTTTTCCCCAAATGCTCAGGGCTGGTGATTCCCGAACACTTGTTCGGAAGACATGCTGCATAAAACGAGCGAAGCTTCCCTATATATAGTGAGCCATATATACTTCGCACGATCTTCATTCGGTTCAACCAAATAGGCCGCGAGCCATCATTTAAATATACATGATTGTCTCTCTCTGTGTGGGCAGCAAGACAGTATTTGTATACTCACCGGGGCTGCCTCTCGAGTCGTCGTCGTCCTCCTTGTCGAGCTCGGCGTCGCTCGACGACCTGCGGCGGGAGGACGACCCCTCCGCGCCGCTCGCCGGCGGAGACGAAGACGAGGCAGGCGCCACGAGCGCCGGCGGCAGAGGTGGCGGCGGGGTCTTGTCGCGAAGCGAAGACGTGGCCAGGTTCTGGGCCGTGAAGTTAAGGCTGCGGACCGACTGGACGCTTCGTCCGCAGCCGTGAGGCCCGCCGCCGACGGCTGCTTTCACCGTAGTCACCGCGGCCAAGGGCAGCGGAGGCGGCGGCAAGGCGACGGCTCGGTCGAGTGTGAACGACTTGGACACAAACTCCGTCAGCTGTTCCATTTTCGGGCATCCGACGGCGCCCAGTGGGACGCGCCGAGATGGTGCACGGGTCAGCCTCTCGCGGGTTCACCGCTTCGCGTCGCTGTCCTGATGGCCGGCCGACATGTTGGCCGTATTCGGCGGAGGAACGAGAAGGCCAGCACTTGGGATGTTTTCTGCGGCGATAAATATAAAGTCGAGTAAAAAGTGCGGCACCTAGAAAATATGTTGGGAGTTTCAAAATTGCGAGAGTTTGTCTTTAATAAAAGTCGAAGTCGTTTTTTTTTCGTTTTTTATGGGGTTTTACGTGCCAAAACCACGATCTGATTATGAGGCACGCTGTAGTGGGGGACTCCGGAATATTTTGGACCACTTGGGGTTCTTTAACGTGCACCTAAATCTAAGTACACGGGTGTTTTCGCATTTCGCCTCCATCTAAATTCGGCCGCCGTGGCCGGAATTCGATCCCGCGACATCGTGCTTAGCAGCCCAATACCATAGCACCTCAGCTACCACGGTGGTTATTGAAGATGTTTGTGTGGCAAGTTGCGTCGTGATTCCAGGTGGAGGCACACACGCTAAGTATGTTAGGGAGGCCATCATTTCACAATTAATTTGTAACTGTGGACGCTACGCTCGCCTTGCCATACACGTCTTTATAGACACTACATTAGGAGCTGATAAATGCTTAGGTTGAATGAATGAGAAAATGTTAGATACGTACATTATAATTTTCGGAAGATTTATCGTTTATCATTATCACATTTCAAAGGATTGCACGAACATTTTCTTTTTTTTATGGATAAGGGTAACACAAATTTTCAATCACGCAAAACACCTATATAACATCTAAAAATGTGCGCGATAATCTTGAAAAAAAAAGTACTTCTCAAGCTAAAATATCGGCACATGGATCCCAAAATGTAGCCAAGATATCGAAAAATGTATTGGTCACTTATATAAACTTATATAAAATAAGAATAAAAAGCTAATAATTAAGATTACTCAGTTTCACACTGAGTAATCCGTGTGAAACAAAGTTTCCGCAATTCCAAAATTTGGTTATGCTGTACGCAGCTTTTTTAACCCTGTGGCTTTCGTGCAGATTAAAGGTCGAATGACTAACGATGACCAGACCAAGAAATTTTGCATCGCTTGTGCCCTTACGCATTAATTAGATACGAATCCGCGTGCGATCCTCAGACATGCTGGACAACGTACTGCACGGCAGATTGACAATAATGACTGGGCTCCTTATGTGCACAGCTGTGCATGCTGTACAGCGAACCTATTATCTGCGCATTCCGTCGTTCTTTCTTTTCTTGCGGATAAAGAACAGATTTTTTAATTGTTTAATGACTTTTCTTCAGCATAAACACATATTATTAGTTAGCCTCTATTACTGCATTTCGACTAAATATTCCAAAATAAAAACGTTCAAATTGTCATGAATCGCCGCGACAGAAAGTGAAATCGCGACTCCACGGTTTTGAAAAATATAGGACGAAAACAATTCGATCCGGAAGCTTAACTTGAAACGTAATATTGCTTTGAGAATCACTAAAGACACACACACGCACGCGCGCTAACTCCACGGTATCATTTATTCATTACATATGGTATGGAATACGTTGGCAACAAGAATGCTTCGGGCGTCTGCACAACAGTAAATTGTATTACAGGCAGGAAAATGTGAGGTGGAGCGCAAATCCTGAATATGCGGGGCAGTCATTCGCAGTACATGAACACGCCACAGAAGAGCCAGAAATATATATATATATATATATATATATATATATATATATATATATATATATATATATATATATATGGAGAGAGAGAGAGAGAGAAATAAGCACTTTTCGCCTAATTTAGATGGGGACCCATGAGTCCCGTGTTATATTCTTAATAAACATCTCTCAACGATAGCGAAGGCGAGCATTAGCTTATTAAGTCGCCCTATACGATCGTGTGCGATGCTGTGAACTTTTATTACTCATCTGGTACGAGATATTTTATTTTAAGGTAACGTTTGACATTCTTATTTTTTGGGGGGCCTTTTCAACAGCATGACTCTGAGGTTTCTGCCCTACATATATCAACAAAATAATTTTGTTTAGGCCGCTGTTACGTAATTTATATTTGCGTTCCGACAACTAATTTTAAATATACAATGTTGAACGTCAGTGGATAGCGTAAATCGGATACAATTTTGAGCAGGAATTTGTGGTTTCAATGCTCCGCATGTGAACGAAGGCTATGGCAAAAGTGGAACACGCACGTTCAACGGACTGAACGTGCTTCATGTAAGAAAATATGCGTGAGAAATGTTTGACCTTAACTTCGGTGTGTTGCAGTTTCAGAATAGCTGTTGCTTAATAGTTCCGGGAGCGCAACCACCATAATATGTGTATATTTTATGAGCCAGTATATTATAATTACTGCTAAAGTTCTGTCGCAAGTTATGCTAAGCATGTCGCAAGTTATGTCCAGTCCTGCTTCGTCTATAAGTAAGACATTACAGAAACATCCTGGAAAACAGAACACGTCTTAGTCAAGTGGCAACTGTCAATTCCTTGTCTACGAAAAAAGGAATAAATAAATAATGGCATTTGAATATTCGCTTCGCCATTTGCATGGTGTTTCATTGCTATGAAGGTACAGCATGAGCTGCAGCTAGAGCGAACTGCTTTTTATTGCCGAACCTAATATTTTCTTTCCCACCCAATTGGAAATTTCTGCATGTTTTGCAGGCTCTAAATTTCGCGAGCTGCAAGGAACGGATCTGTTGTCCTATGGATTCCGGAAACGAACATTTGCCGGACAACTGTTTCGTGGGCTAGACGTGGGCTAGTGAGTTAAGTCCGCAACCAATTTGTTCACATTGTTTGTTGTTCGCCGTAGTGCAAGCCACACTGAAGAAACAACCAGAGCACAATGACAGCTTATCCTTGAAAGTGAGCTGCGCTACTAGCGAGCTGCCATTTAATAAGTAAGCACAACAACCATGAACCAAACGTGAGTGTTTGCTGTATGGTAAGATAACTTAATAAAGCTAAGGCTTGTCGATATATGTCAAGAGCACTGCGTGCACTCACCTATGTTCTGTCGCACGGCGTATGGCGGTTGATTTGGGTCCCAACAGAGCACTCCATCCCGTCAGGTTTTATGTCCCCAAGCACATTGTCCGGCGCAGTGAAGGACGGCTACCCGAAAGTTTTCCGATCTTCCGCAATGCAAGCACATAGGCTGTCAGCACAGGGTAGTTATGAGTTACGAATAAAAAAGTTCAGCAGCCTTTTAGACGTTCAGCAGGAAAGAAGGCCACAGGAGCGTGCAGTAAACACAAATGACAGACATAAAATGTTGGCGGAGTCGAACACGCATCAACACATCGCTATTCAATACTTCCGCGGCTCTCCATCAGTCCAAGTGGATCAACTTCCTCGGCAGCGATGCGCCTGGAAGGAAGGCCACGGACGAACGTTCGGGCAAACACGTGGTACGACGACGTCGAAGCAAAGCCGGCCGCGGAAGTGAGCAAAGCGCCCAGGGACCGCAACTCAGTCCGCGAGAGAAACGTGTGGGACGCCACTGTCCCGAATGAGCCGGTTCGCGGGAAGCGTTCCCGTTTTTAAACTGATTACGCGAAAGGAAGGCTCGCAGGAGGGGGGGGGGGGGGGGGCGGGAGGGGGGAACAGGCGGGAGGCAGGGGTGGCGGACGGCGGCCGAATCGCTCGTCGGGAACGGGAGAGGATGGGGAGCGGGAGAATCGTGAAGGCGGAGGCGCTCCGGGTGGGGAGGCGCATGCGCAGACCAGCGCCGCGGGCGGTGCAGCTAGGGATGCGCGCGCGCGCGCTAACGCCCCCTCTTTCTATCGAGTCGGGGGACTTCGGCGACGCGAAGGAGCCCGCAGTCGTCGGTAGTCGGCCGCGCTCGTGGGAATGATCGTGGCAACGATGCGCCACCGAGAAAGGCGCTCCGGGAGTGTAGGAAACGGCAAGGTACAGGGGAGAGAGAGATTATAGAGGGGAAGAGTAGGGCACAATGCTAACTCCCGCCGGGTTCTGTCCGGAACGCTCTTGGCGAATTAATCCGCAAGCGATTAGCACCGGCTCCCTATAGCTGAAGTCGCAGCTTTCCCCTTCCTCCTTTAAGAAGGGGAGAGTAGAGTGGTCGGGATTTGAAATGGTCGCGCTAGACTCGGGAGTGCACGCGCGCTCACAAGTGTACCGGGGATATGGGAAGGAGACGAATAATCGGCTCTGGGAATGAATGTCTTTGTTGGCGACCCGCAACCGAATCTTTGTTTCTAGGCGGACCATGAAAGGGGGGCAAATCTGCCCTGGCCGGCGCCGGACGCAAGGCCGTCCGTTCGCCGAGCCGGTGACAATGGTGCTGTAAGTACTTCGAGAGGGCATTAGAGCTTGCATTCAGCTTCTCTCGCGGCCGCACCACCTGAAATTTGTAAATGGGGGCAATTCCAAAGAGGCGCCAGTGTATCCCGCTTGCAAAAGTACGGAGTGCGCCGAATGTGCATATATATTTACGCTGTGTGAGGCCGTTGTAAGTGCACCGCCGGTATTAAGTGAGTGAGCGTTGTACGTGTACAGTTCATGCTGAATGTGCGTGTTAAGTAGGAAATGCGTTGAATACAGCAACTTCAATTATAGTCTGTCTTCCTGGTACGTCATTTTATGCTTGAAGTATGTCAGAAAAACTCTTTTATTGTTTGCAGTCGTTTTCTCTTGCCGTCTACGAGGAAATGGACGTGCGCCGAAAACTATTTCTCTGTAATGGGGATCAAGAAAGGCAAATTAGTGTCTCTAATCAAGATAATCAAAGATGTTCAAGTGAGTTCGATAGAAGTTCTCCAGGCATGCTGCTTGTGTCACACTAATAATCTCGATTTTCACCTGAAGCAACGTGCACTAAACTTGTCGAGTGACATAGGTGAGCCATGTGTGTGTGAGCTCAGTTGCCTCTTTAAACAGTACGTTAGTAATGCGCGATCGTCATTCCCTTCGATATATTGCAGAGAATAGCCTGCGGGCAAAATAAGGCCGCGCAAAAGCTGTCCAGCCGTATCCTGTCTTGAAAGATGATCACAACAAATAATTTTGATCATGGACAAAAATATTGAACGTATAATCTCCTGCGGGAGTTATATAAAGGATGCGTAAGCATTTGCTGCTAACCAATTGTTGTTTCGCAGTCGTATGCTGCTGTGTTTGGTATAATTGCGAGAAACACCGTGAAAGAATCCTGAAACGGAGAAGCGCGGTTGCAAAACCAAAATATGTCAACGGAGACCAGCATGAGGCGACGGTAAAGAGGCGAGTAGTAGCAATGTTCACTCATGTTATGCGATGGTCCGTTTGGACGATGTCGCTGCTTCGTGGAAGATGAGCCTTGGGCCATGCATGCTGTAGTACGTGACGTGCGCCGGATGTATCAGAACAGTGTCACGTTTGCGAGACCTCGTACGTAGACATGGTCGATGACGCTACCTCCTCTCCATGCGAACCATTATCAACCGTGATCAACAGTACTCCGGCGGCGACTCCGTATGGCTCGGTCGCGCGGGCCCTATCTTGAAAGCGATCTGCGATGTGGACAGAGTGCGCCGAGTGCTGATAGCTTCGTGTTCTCGCCGTTTAGTTCGCGTTGAAGCGAGAGACAGCACGAAGATTAATGCGCTCGCTGCTGCGAGCCCTATCTTGAAAGCGATCGTCTTACGTGACAGACGGGTGGGTTTCCTCGTTGGGTTGGCGTAGAAATGCTTACGCATTTATAACTCTGTTTACGAGCAGCTCTCATAATGCCGCGCTCCGTACTAATCTGCACAGCCATGTTCCGCTGGCAAGACAAGATTATCAGCTAGACATTCTGTCGTCATGCTGACATGAACTAAAAAAAGATCGAATGGAAGGCACTGCAACTGGGAGCGAGCGTGAGAGTTTTCCATATAAAAATTTACGCTGCAGCCAACTGCACTACAAAGATAACATTTTTCTTCGATGAAGAATAATGGACATATTACCGCCAGGAACATACAATAGTAAGCTTCAAGCTAAGCGTTGGAATTTACACGGATACGTGCGCGACTTCACGTTTATATAGCTTCCATTAACATAGTTCATTCATCCTTTTGAGCACTTCATCATCGTATTGCACATTCTTGAACACTTCGCGCAATTAACAACTGGTTCAATAATGTAAGGGCGGACGGACCGTGAGGGTAAGCACAGTTTTTAAGCAACCTCGCAAATCACTAAATACGTGTTATATCTAAAGCTGTCCGGTTCTATGGCTAAGATCGAATATCTTGGTGTGTAATTGCTAAATCTGTTGTGAGTGTCCTTTGGAGGACATCCTGTTCCTTACACAAAAAAAGAGGGAAAAGAAGCACCAGCAATCAATAAAAACATGTTTGACCGACTCTGGTTTACGACAGAGTAAGAGAGGACGAATAGGAAGGCAGGGAGGTTGACAAGGTTGCACCTGATTTGCTATACTATACACTATAGAAAAGCGGGAAATAAGAAGGGACGTGCGCACACGCAGAACAGAGCAGGCAGTAACCTAGCATAGCCAAGTCGTCTTTATAAAGTGCAGCTAGGCCCTGGTTGCTTTCTGTGCGAATGATGGTAGTGTTCATAGTTCCAGTATCTTGTGTTCTGTGAACGTTTCAGTTGACCGATAGGAGAAGTAAAAAGAAAAGAGGGTGAAACAGGGAGGCTGCCAGTGCAAGTACAAGCTGGCGACCCTGTGCAGATTAAAGAGTTGAAGGGAACAAAATGTGATAGAAGGGATACAAAAAATAAAGAGAAGTAAGATCACACAGTTGCGGGATGCAACGCGCTACAACTTTCAACGTCGGTCGCACAATTCGCAAGACCTTATAGGTATCTGAGTAGAAACCTTACAGAGGAAACAATTTCAGTCCCTTCTCCTCCAGTCGTGTTTTTACAGGCAACGTGACAGACACTCTTGGCGGTTGTTCAGTAGCTCTATGGTGTTGTGCTGCTGAGCACGTTGTCGCGGGTTCGATACCCGTGGCCGCATTCCGATGGGAGCGGATTGCAAAAATGCCCATGCACCGTGATTTGGGTGCACGTTAAAAAAATTCCGCGTCGCCAAAGTTATTCCGTAGCATTGCGCTACACGGAGACCCTCATAACCAGCTGTGCAGTTTCGAGACCTTAAGCACTGTAAATTTAAAAAGCAACTAGCCTGTTTATAGCTTCAAAAATAAAGCTATTGCACCAGCTGGCGCAGGCCCCTCTTTTCACCATCTTCGCTAACGTACATAGCCACCGATGCTATCAGGGCGCATAACGTTGTCCGACTACCTCCTTACCATCTTGCTTCAGAAAGGCCACAGACAATTTTCAGTCGTAATATTGCTGCCAATCGTACCTCGTTTACATCGAACTACATACCTACAGTAAGACCATCCTCACTTTTATGGTGCCTGCACAAACCTGAAATACGCCTCACCATCCCAGGAATCACGAAAAAAGCTAACATGCCGTCGTTTGCCCTGAAACAGGCGACATTTGGACTTCTACATGAGATGCACAGTGGCCGCGTACATGTTTACATCGATGGCTTAATCCCACCTACAATTTCAGCTGCCGTGTAGGTGATTCCAGCTAGGTCCGTCAAGATGCACTAAAGACATCGCATGTATCATCAACGACAGCTGCTGAACTCGTAGCCCTTCGTACGGCTCTTCATTTCATTCAGGAGGAACCACCCCATCCATGGTCAATCTTTTGTGACTCCGAGGCAGCCCTCCAGAGTTCACTCTCAGCACTCTGTCATGGATCACATGAGCAGCTCGTCGCAGAGATCAGACAAGTCCACCATCGAGTAGTCGACGAAGGACGCGATATATCAATGGTTGCCTAGTAACTATTGCATAGATGGCAATGATCAAGCGGACGCAGCTGCCCCATCTGCCCATGACGGCGTCAACTGCACTGCCACTCTTCTTTCGAGAGCCGACGGAGCAAAAGAACTTTCCGTGCTTGTGCGTAACCTAACATTGGTTTAATGGAATTCATACGATTTCACAAGTTCACGCCTTCATACCCTAAATCCCAATTTACAGGTCTGTATTCCGTCCGACCTTCCACGAGTGGACTGCACCCTTCTAGTACGTCTATGGCTTAGAGTAGTATTATCAAATGAGTACTCCTTTCTGGGCCAATAGCCAACTTCGTGACTTCTGCGGGTGCAGCGAAACGATCGGCACATTTTTTTGCCAGTGCCCTCGTTTCAAACCGTGAAGAGCAGCCCTCTCAGCCACGCTAGACCAACTGGACAAGCGCCCACTCACGAAAAAAAAAAACATTATTGAAAACTGGGCTAGATGAACATCAGCGCGAGCCGCTATGAAGCCACTCCTGCGTTATTTAAAGGACACCGGACTGTGTGACAAGTTGTGGCAAGTTGTGACTGTGCACTGTGTGACGTAGAATGTATTAGTGGTACATCGACAATGTGTAACATCCCGTTTTACTTCCCGTTACACGCATCGTCAGGAACTTCAGTGTTCGTAATCGCCGATGCGAGTTCACTTAGCATCATTTCACACGTTTGCACAGACATTCCATTCCGTCACGAATGGAAGCGTTGCCCCGAGGGATCTCGTCCCTTGCATTTTCGCGAGTGTTTTCGTGTTGTTGTTGACTTGGCGCAATGGTGAGAAATACTAGACATAAAGAGAAACATTCAACGTGCATGATTGGCTGGGGTGACCTTTGACAAGACGCACACCGAAGACCACTAGCATGAATGCCGATAACCACTGGTCTAATAGATTTCGTAGGTCGACGTTCAGATTTTTTGGTGAAGGCCTACAGCGTGCGTCCCTTTGTCGTGACTGTTGTCGTAGCCTTATATTACTTTCCCGGGCGCGTACTGAACACGGCGCAGGGCTAGGATATCTTTAACTTGCTTTTACGTTGCCAGCGGACTGATGTGAAATGCGATCAACGCCCCCGTCCACACACTTCATTCGCGCTTCGCATGCTTCGCCCGCACTGTCTGCGAGGGTTTACTCGGATGTTGCGTGGAGGGATAATGACAACTTCACTGGCCCCAAGTGCGAAATGCGTAGCAGTGTTGTTTTGAACTGTCACACCAGTCCACCTGGCGCACTGACGAATCAGGTGACACATTAGCTGGAAAACGGCAGTAGGCCGCTCTTCCGCACTTCACGTCCCCGACAGTGTGAGGATGTCCGCTTTGCATGCCACGTGATTAGCTCCGATGTCAAGAGTGTCAGCGCGAAGACTACGGACGTTGAAAGAGAGGATGGGCACGCCTTAGTTTGGGGCGTTGCAACCTGTTGCATAGAGAAATCTCTGGCCCATTCTAGTAAAAGTGATTCTACTTTCTCTTCTGAAGGTGTAAGCTGCATATGTGGCCCTATCACGTTGCACCGGAACCGCGTGCATATGTGTTATAGACATGCGGGTGAAACGACATGGGAGAGACCTCGGTAGAGATCTCTCCAGAATAACCCGTCATCGTTTCTGTGTCGGGCTGCTTCTGGTCGCCAGGGGGCGGCCGGCCCGGCGCTTACACAGCGTACACCTGTCCTCCGCACTCGGCTGCTTGGTTTATCTTGTTACTACCGCTTTTTCTGCACATACCTCCTCGGCCTAGAAATGCATGGGTGGTTTGTTTGGCTTAATTGGTTTCCATACTTTGACGTTTATTTAAATTCGCGCTTCTCGTTCATCGGTTCTCGTATTGAGACACCGCGTTGTGACGGCTATAGTTACGCGTTTGCAGAATCACTCATAATGCTGCGCTGTGCTTCCAGTTGGACTTTCTGTAGACAGTGAATGCCTCAACTTGCAGGTGCCGGAAGCACAAAGGTAGTACATGCCCCGGAACGTGAGCGACAGATGCAGCAGGTGTACGTACCTCAGGGCGCGCGAGGGCAGAGAGGTGTGGAGCCCCACCGTGTCGACACTTGATGTATACATAAAGCGTGGCCAACGAAAAAGAAAAACAGCACACAAGACAAGAGAGAGCAAGCGAGAGTGGAAATGCAGGGAGGTTAACCAGAAGTGAGTTTCCGGTTTGCTACCCTACACTGGGGTGAGGGATAAAAGGGTTGGAAAGAATCCAAAGAGACAGAGATCGAAAAAAGGGAAGAAAACGAAAAAAAAAACAGGCATAGGTAACAGAAAAAGCGTTCCGATCACAGACGTTCCCTTAGTCCAGTCGATTTCAGGAGGCGCAGGAGCGCTTGCACGGCCTTCTGATGCGATGTTGAGTCGCATCGATGTTGCCGAGTTCTTTCTTCCCATAAAGGCTGGTCGTCCAACTGGTTCAGCACGACGGAAAGCGATTGTCTCTGCACACTGTATTGTGGGCAATGACAAAGAACATGACGAATCGTTTCCGCGTCCCCACTATCGCCACATGCTGCGCTGTCGACCATCCCTATGCGGAACGCGTAGGCATTGGTGAACGCGAAGCCCAACCATAGCCTACACAAAAGGGTCGCGTCTCTTCGGGGAAGTCTTGGTGGAAGTCGAAGGCTTAAGGTTGGATCCAAGGTGTATAATTGGGCGTGCATAAAATGTGGTTTATTCCAGTCTGATGAAGTGCATTGGCGTGCAAGTAGGCGGAGCATCCGTGCAGCATTTGTCCTAGACAGCGGGATCGTTCTGCAAGACAGAGCCATCGGTGAATGAGTGGGTGTAATTCCGGTACTTTTCATATAATAGAAGTAAGGTAAGCTGTTTAAGAGCCGGGGGTGGCATATCTACTTTTTTTCCGGACGCCAGGTACTGTCAGGATGACCGTTGGCTGAATGAGGCACCAAGGATGAGTGGAAGGCCTCGCGTTAGGCGTGAAGCAAGATGGTATAGCATCACGATGTGCGGATACCGTTCGGCAGAACGAGGCGTGTGGTCTCTCCGCAGGTAGAGAGGCTAGATGGTGACAAGGAGACCGTGCAAGGTGCCTTACATGCATTCTTATTGCTTCAACAGCAGTGCGGGTCTTGTTGAGGTGGTCTCTGGCGATTACAATAGTTGCCGCCGTTGACGCACTCCGAGGAAGACCTAGACAGATCCGGAGCGCCTGGGCCTGCACACTTTGTATATTACGAAGGCTTATTGTACTTGCGTTAGTCAATGCTGGCAAGCTGTACCGCAAGAAGCCGAGAAAACATACTCTATGTAGTCTAAGCATAGCGCCTGTCGACATTCCCCAGGTCTTTCCAGCGAAGATTTTCAAAAGGTGACAGATGCCTGTCAACCGCTTTTTCATGTACCATACCTGGGGGCTCCATGAGACGTCTCTGTCAATTATGACACCCAAGAATTTGCATGATCGTACAAATGGTATCATCTGACCATTGATTAATACACTGGAGTGCGTCATAGGCTGACGCATAGATGCCACAAGTGCACATTTATCAGATGAAATCTCCAGGCCTCGATTTCGGAGGTAGTGTGTAGTCTGAGTAGCAGCTTTTTGGAGCCTGGCGGCAGCTGTAGGCGTGTCACTCCGGACGCCCAAACGCATATGTCGTCCGCGTACATTGATAATTTAACTGTGTTTGGAAGGTGATCAAGGAGACCAATCAGCGTAAGGTTAAACAACGTAGGGCTCAGTACGTCACCTTGGGGGACACCACAGTAGGTGTAATGCAAAGAAGTGCGGCCGTCCTCGGTGCTCACAAAGAAAGATCGCATAGAGAGATAGCGATGTATCAATCGGGACATCCGACCACCGAGGATGGTCCTCACCGCTCTCGAAGAGTTCTCTCGAAGAGTTTCTCTCGAAGAGAACAGTTTCCGGGGGTGATCTACAAGATCCCGTGCCAAGACTGCAACTTCTGTTATTTAGAAGAACTTCTTGCTGGGCGAGTTGGTGCATAGCTGTATCGAGCGGAAAATAATTTTCTGCGCAGCTACTGTTGAATTGAGGTGGGCGTGATTTGCAACCCTCCCCTTCCTTCTCCCCCCCCTTCCTTTTTCGGGCACGTGTCAAAGCAGTCTACATAATGTGGCTTCTACACCAATAAAAAACCAGTTGAAAGTTTGCGCTCTATCAGTTCACGTTTTTTTCCTGTGTTTGTCCGTTTGTACGCGCAACGCTTCCCGATACAACTTGTTATATTGGCGAAACAGGAAACTTCATTCGACGACTGAAAGGGAACAAACGCGATGTCCAAAATCACCGCCACGCGTACAACGCACTGGTGGAGCATGTGCACAAGAGTCAACACTCTATCGTTTGGGAAAATGCTGCTGTCATGGCTAAAGAAAAAAATCCGACAAAGAGACTGCTGCTGGAATCTCTGCTGATACAGATGACGCTCAGATACCGTTAACAGGACAGATGGAAACATGCCTCAAGTTTATGCCCGTTCATTACGTCATATAATGCATATTTAACTGAACAACAGCGCTACGTCCGCTGCATTGTGAACATGGAGCTTGTACAGGCTCCGAAACGTCAAAACAACTTTTTTGACTTGGTCAGTGACCGTAATTTTTATTAGCCCAGAAAGACAAGAACGCCGGCGTTCTTGTTTTCTTTCTATTCTCGTCCATGTTTATTTGTGCGCTGGAGCGATGTGTTATAATGCATTTTATGGCAATAGAAAGCTGTCTTATAGAAGCCTAATGTGACAATTAGAGAGGAATAAGCAATTTTTTCTGGTCTCTTAGCTGTGGTTCGAAACTTGTTTCTGGGAAAAAAAGGCTCGACGTAAGTTTTGGTTAGAAAAAGTTGTCGCAGTTTCACCTGAAAGGCGAAGCATCAATTGCGATAGCAAACTTGTAGAGAGCTATACGGAGTAATGATATTAGCTTTATCAGCTGTATAAACTTGGACACGCAGCAACATCGGCAACACGCAGAACTGTTGAAGACGCCATCGGCGTTTTGCCCGCGTTCGCTCAAAATGCATGCGGCGTTGGTGACTGTTGCCGGAGCCTCTGATATAAATAGGCACTGCGTGCCGCAGCTAAACGTCGCCTCCCTTCCCCCCCTCTCCCCCACGGCCTCTCGCTCGTCGAAAGAAGGCGCGTTTGCTCTACATACATGGTGATTGTGAAGGAGAACAGAGACGCCTACTTTTGCAGCCCTTAAGCGAGCACGGCGCAGAACGCGCGTTTGTTCTCCGCCGTGCGTTCACTCCCCGTGAAAGACGCGCCCCTCGCGCCCTTTCACTCGCACATACAGCGTTCGGCGCGCGGCGACGATTTCTTCTCCAAATGACGTCATACGGAACCTCACGGCGACGGCTACGGCGACGGCGACGGCGACGCCGACGGCAGAAATCTGCTTTTGAGTGTCCATATAATTGCTATCGCAATAATAAATGTTCCTATTGAGACTGCCGTTGGGGCGGACACTGATGGCACACCAAAACTCCCTCTGAGGCTTCATATATTCATGGTAGCACCGTTCAATACAACTTAATTTCATTAATGTTGTAACTTTGGAGGCCTATAGAGCTGCACTGTGGCCATAAATGAGCCTCTGAAGATGCACCTACCTCGACGAAACAAAAGATGACCGATGCGGCTAGTATTCCCAGAACACAGTGCGTTTTGATTATCCCCTATTGCTGAGGAGCCGCAAGGCGAAACGAAGAAACACCAGCGCTTACCTGTCTTCAAGCACGTCGACTGCAGGACCGACTCGGAATAGTGCGGTCAGTACAATTCTATTTATACCAGAACTTGCTACCGACAACCTGAGGCGACTCAACAGACAGTCTTTCTCGGTGTTTCTCGAAGCGGTGGCGCCAAATCAAGTCACGGATGTCAGAGTCAACACACAAAAAAATGTCTTGGCTATTGACGTCGTACATGAGACGGCACGGATCGCTTTGAGCAAACTTACGGAACTTGGAGGCCTGAAGGTCCGCTCGTGCATTCCTCTGGACAGTGATACCTTTACTGGGGTCATCAGCGACGTGGACGTCTCTATCTCCAGCGCCGACTTGCCGATTTTAATTAAGCCAGCCGTCGATAGCTGCGCCATCACTCATGTGTCTCGACTCGGCACGTCCCGCTGTGTGAAGGTGGTTTTCAAAGGTGAATCTCTTCCCTCACACGTCAAGGTGGGCCACTTTCGACACCCCGTGCGTCCATTTATCCAAAGACCACTCCAATGCCGCAACTGCCTGAGGCTGGGACACGTGAGCGCTGTGTGCGAGAACACGAGAGTTTGCTCGCGCTGCGCACAGCCCCACGCTGCAGACTCCTGTGTAGCCACAGTGCTCAAATGCCCCAATTGCATTGGGTCCCATGATGCTACCTCAAAGGACTGCCCTAAATTGAGGAAAGAAAGGGCGGTCTTAAAGCAGATGGCAAGAGACCGTTCGTCTCGTGGGGAAGCTGTTGCTGTCATTAGAAAGCAACGCTCCCGACGCCGTCGGAATTCAAAGAACGAATATTCCTCTATGAAGAGCGCGGCACATCCGACAACTCCTCCTCCTCTGCCCCCTAGGCCTGGCGGAGTCGCGTCTAACTCTGACAAGGTCGTGCCGGAGAACACCAATACTGAAGCCTGGCCCGCGCTACCAAAGCTACAGCCGCCACCACAGCAGAAGCCACAACCGAAGCCACAACCGAAGCCACAGCAAATACCCCAGCCGAAGCCACAGCCGAAGCCACAGCCGAAGCCACAGTCATGGCCACAGCCGAAGCCACAGCCGATGCCACAGCCGATGCCACAGCCGACGCCACAGCCGACGCCACAGCCGACGCCACATCCGACGCCACAGCCGACGCCACAGCCGACGCCACAGCCGACGCCACAGTTCAAGCCACAGCCGAGACCACAGCCGGAGTCACAACCGATGCCACAGCCGGCACCACAGTCACATCAAAGAATACAGTGCACCGCGGTAGAGTCCACAATGCCGACTCCCGATAAATTGCCCGAAGAACACCGGCAAGTGGTTGTGATGCTTCGGTCCCTTGTAAATACCCTATGTATACTCTTCAGCAAGCTGCATACTCCGTCAGCGCGAAGTGCAGTGCAAGTACTGGATACTCTCAATCCAGTGCTTGCAAGTCTCGAGTAAGCCCCATGGCTCACCCGCAGCCTCCTTTTCACGCAACGACCACTGGCCCTTGGTTCTGTCAGATGTCTACAACGCACATCACCAGCTATGGGACTTGACTTTGGTGTTATGGTGCTTCGCTACACACACAATGCTCACTCTCTTCCTCTTTTCCTCTTTTTATTCCCCCTTTTCCTTACCCCATATGTAGGGTAGCAAACCGGACGTTCGTCTGGTTGACCTCCCTGCCTTTCCTCTCTTCGCTTCCTCTTTCTCTCCTTCTCTCCCCTATTGCTGTGTGAATAGGGGTCTATATGTTTGCGGAGTGAAAAAAAAACGGTACTGCAGCTAGCTTAAGAAAGAAGAAAAAATTGGTTATTCTTCACGAAACACTGAATCTCATTACAAACGCTCAGTTTTGCAATGAAAGTGTGACGCGTATTGCTGAAAAAAAAGGAGAAACACGGTGCGTTAATTGAAGGGCAATTCGTCGCAGGCAAGACCCATTAGAAACACCGGCCACGGATCCATTTTAGTGCCAGAGTCATGGTATTCTGAGTGTACATCGCTCAATTAACTTAGCGACTAATGAGAGGCAATATTACGTTGATGAGCTCCTTACCCTTGACAATGGCAACTGTGGCAATTATTGACGCGTCATTGGTCCTCAAAAAAATAAAAGAGAAGAAGAAAAAGAAAGCCCTACAGGGGAGGCTGCTTGGGAAAGCTCGGTTTACATTACAGAAACGCATTACAACACACGTCAGTTTGACGAGAGAGAGAGAAAATGTGCGTAATGTCTCAACGAAGAGACAAGCGTCGTTTGGCTCATTCGAGGGCTGTCAAGCACGTCATGGCGACGGCTAAGAGGCCCTGTTAGGGCGCGCCAAATGCAATTCCTCGCAGTGCACCGACGCGCATAGGCCTTTTAACGCGCCAACGTGTAGCCATACCACACGCGCGCACTTTCGTGCTCGAGGAATCCCCCCCCCCCCCCCAAAAAAAAAAAGGAAACGTAGCGGTGGAAGCGAAGCGAAAGCGGCCCCTGGCATCCCGTGTCATCGCTCTCCTTAATGATCGCCTCCCTTACGCCTCATGAACGCCACTTTGTCGAGCTTTGCCCGGACTCGGGAGAACGTCTCCGAAGGTGGTGGCTCTCCCTTTCTTTCCTCCTCCTCTTCCTTTTCCTCCACCTCCTTTGTCTCTACATGCACGCTCTCCCCCCACTTGAATTTCTTTTTCTCGCCCGTGTTCCAAATTGCTCGCTTTAATGTGACCCATTCTCGCCTGCCGTTCCTTGCGCCGCTCATTAAAGCTTCCTTTCATTGCCGCTTACTCTCCCATCATCTAATCTTGCGACCTGCGTGCTCCAAAGCGCGCGAGCGCTAGGAGGAAGGTGTAAATCTAGATAATCTGAAAAACCTGCCGCGAAATTGTTCACGTTGCGAAGCGCCGTAACACGTGCGACTACTTCTTCTAGCGAGACAAGCCTGCTGGAACTTGCGCGCGTGAGAAAAAAAAAATGTGACAGAACGACACTATCAAACCGGTCGCAACAAAAAGGAAAGAAAAATGAAGAAATCTATATAAAATGGACGCCGACTCATGTCATTCTGTATGGAGGGCACCGGTAACTATACACTGCCTGGTCCAGGCTCTACACAAAGGAATGCCTTCCGTGGGGAAAGTAGGGACACAGCCTCGCGAGCATCGGGAAGGAATGATCGAAACAAAGAACGCAAAGTGCAAAGGCGCGCGCAGAAAGACAAAGCAAAACGAAAGGCGTAGACGAAACGAGGCGTGAGGTAACGAATTTTTTAGGGCTAGCATTTTTTGTGTCAGGAGGCAACGGCTGGGAAGGGAGCAGGAAGGGCGCCTTAAGGCCCCACTCCTTTGCGATTTGCATCGAAGAAAGAAAAAAAAAAGAAAGAAATGCAGAAAGAAATAAAGAAAGAAAGGGAAAAGCTGTGGCGGGTAAGTCATGCATTGTCTACAAAAGCAAGCGCACGACCGATGTGATTCTTCGTCAGCAGCTCGCTTGAAACAGACGTTAAGGGGTGCACTAAGCAAGCGATAAAACGCAATGTTAAGCGGCCCGTTAGCACATTATAACGTTTCGTTACTTCCACTGCTAGCGTTTTTCTCGCTGTATCGTAATGGCATGGTTCATCATTCGCTGGAAACTGCTGAAAAAAAAAAGTGACGGGTCAAGCTTACACTCACTTTTGCTTTCAGAGCTGCTTTGCGCGTAAAAAATAAAAAAAGAGCACCACTGAGACAGTGGAAGGCCTGGCAAGTTCTCACTTGCTCTTCCATTTGAGCTCACAAATTATCCGCCCCCCCCCCCCCCACACACACACACACACACACACACACGCACACACACGCGCGCATGCACACACGCACGCACACAACACACACACACGCACACGCACACACACACACACACACGCACGCACACACACACACGCACGCACACACACACACGCACGCACACATACACACACACGCACACACACACGCGCACGCACACACACACACGCACGCACACACACACACACACACACACACACGCGCACGCACACACACACACGCACGCACACAACATACACACACGCGCGCACACACACACACACACACACACACACACACACACACGTGCACGCGCACACACACACACGCACGCACGCACACACACACACACACGCACACACGCACACACGCACACACACACGCACGCACAAACACGAACGCACACACACACACGCACACACATACACATACACACACACGCACACACACGCGCGCACGCACACAACATACACACACACGCGCGCACACACACGCACGCACACGCACACACACACGCACACATACACACACGCACACACACACGCGCACGCTCACACACACACACGCACACACACGCACGCACACACACACACGCACACACACACACACACGCGCACGCACACAGCAGTCTGTGTACGACGCTACCTAATCGCAACTCAGTTTACAATGAAGCCAATTCTTTTGATCGTTAGTAATAAATAATTCATTGATGGCCGAATTAAACCGCGCATTTTCGACATGTGGCCAATATCAGGGCCCGATTTGTACATATATGTATCACATTCATCTATTTTATTTATTTATATTACCTCATAATACTCCTAATCTCGACTTACACTCAGTGTAACGTACTCGTTCTTCCAGGAGACCAAGAAAGATATGAGACGACTCATTACAGGGTTAAACGCACAGTAAGAGGACGATTGTGTAAGCATACCTTCGCTCTCACTTTCGCACAAAGAAATTCCTTGACTGAAAAATAATGCGCACTGAAAGTGCGCATAGGATGTCGTGTCTAGTTTATAGCGCATATCCTTTTTAGAAATAAATGAGTTGTAAGGGGCGCTTCGTGTGTCTTGTACCCTCCGTTCATTGCCCGCGTCTCTAAGCGCAATAAAAGTACGATGCTTCTGCAACGCTTTCCTGCGGCGCAATAAAAATGTCGCAGTTTCGCCAGAAAGGCGAAGCATCGGTTGCGATCGCATATTAGGGATAGTAGTTTTATCATCATCATCATCATCAGCCTATATTTATGTCCACTGCAGGACGAAGGCCTCTCCCAGTGATCTCCAATTTCCATTGTCTTGCGATAGCTGATTCCAACTTGTGCCTGCAAATTTCCTAACTTCATCATCCCACCTAGTTTTCTGCCGTCCTCGGCTGCGCTTCCCTTCTCTTCGTATCCATTCTGCAACTCTAATGGTCCACCGGTTATCCAACCTACGCATTACATGGCCTGCCCAGCTCCATTTTTTTTCCGCTTCTACCTGTCTCTTAACGTTAGGCCAAACATTTGTCGTTCCATCACTTTTTGTGCGGTCCTTAACTTGTTCTCGAGCTTCTTTGTTAACCTCCAAGTTTCCGCCCCATATGTTATCACCGGTAGAATGCAATGACTGTACACTTTTCTTTTCGATAAGACTCGTAAGCTCCCAGTCAGGATTTGGCACTGCCTGCCGTATGCACTCTAACCCAATTTTACAATTCTGTGAATTTTCTTCTCATGATCAGGGTCCCCTGTGAGTAATTGACCTAGATAAACGTACTTATTTACAGACTCTAGAGGCTGACTGGCGATCCTGAATTCTTGTTCCCTTGCCAGGCTATTGAACATTACGTTTGTCTTCTGCATATTGATATTCAAACCCCCTCTTACACTTTCTCGGTTAAAGTACTCAATCATTTGCTTTAGTTCGTCCCCATTGTTGCTGAATAGGACAATGTCATCTGCAAACTGAAGATTGCTGAGATATTCGCCGTTGATCCTCACTCCTAAGACCTTCCCAGTCTTAAGAGCTTGAATACTTCTAAGCATGGAGCGAATAGCATTGGAGATACTGTGTCTCCTTGCATGACCCCTTTCTTGTGGAGAACCAAGGTTGCAGTGAAATCCTTGTAGATATTTGCCATTATATTCACGTATGCGTCCTGCACTCCTTGATTATGCAATGCCTCTATGACTACTGGTATCTCTACTGAATCAAATGCTTTTTAATAATCTATGAAAGCTGTATAGCGAGGTTGATTGTACTCCGCAGATGTCTCTATTACCTGATTGATGACATGGATATGATCCATCGTAGAATATCCCTTCCTGAAGCCAGCCTGTTCTCTTGGTTGGCTGAACTCAAGTGTTGCCCTGATTCTATCGGAAATTACCTTGGTGAATATTTATGGGTCTATAATTCTTCAATGCTTTAACGTCTCCCTTCTTATGGATGAGTATAATGTTGGTGTTCTTCCAGCTTTCTGGTACACTTGAAGTCGTGAGGCATTGCGTATCAAGGGCCGCAAGTTTTCAAGCATGATATCTCTTCTATCTTTGATTAAATCGACTGTTACTCCATCTTCTCCAACAGCTTTTCCACTGGTCATGTCTTTCAAGGCCCTTCTAGCTTCATCGCTAGTTATAGAAGGAGCCTCTACACCCTGTTCATGACTATACTTCGAATTAAAGTAGGTTGGCTGCTCTGGGGACTGTACATGTCAGTATAGAACTCTTCCGCTGCTTTTACTATGTCATCGGAATTGCTGATGATATTAGCCTGCTTATCTTTCCGTGCATATGTTTTGCTTTGTCCTATGCCAAGTTTTCTTCTCAGAAATTTCATGCTGCGTCCATATTTTACTGGTTAATGTCTGGTTCTGTGCACGTGCATTTTGCTTTGATTCGAATAAATTCCGATTTCTCCAGCGCGCAGCACATGTCCGCCATGTCTCTGAAGGCTTCGACTTTGTTTATTGCCTCCTGGAGGGTGTTTTACTTATGCCCACTTGCACCTGTCGAGACCCATAAGGTAATATCGTCAGCGTACAGCGCGTGACCTAGATCTGGTATTGTCTCCAGGGGCAGAGCGAGCCTGTGCATCCCGATGTTAAATAGCAGTGGTGACAAGATGGCACCCTGCGGTGTGCCTCTGCCTGGAACCGTCATTTCTTCCGATTGAAGTGAGTCGACACCTATGGTGGCCGTGCGCTCTTGCAGAAAAGAGCGTATGTAGGCGTATGTTCTCTCGCCACAAACTAATTCTTGCAGCTCTTCGGGTATGAGCTGGTGCGGTCTAGCACTACTACTATTCTATCAGAGCTGCCGGCTGAAGGTTTAAGACTTCCTCTTTTAGCACGAGGAAAATGTTTTGAGCGAATAGATGGGGCCGAAATCTGAGCATTGAAGGTGGGAAGAGTTGGTTGCTTTCTACGTGAGCAGGTTAAGCGCGTTAGCACGACTTTCTCAAATAGTTTCCCTAGGCAGAATGTGAGGGAGATTGGTCGAGGCTTTGAAAGTTGTTGCCCTTCGCGCGCTCGGGTATGAGGATTATTTTAGCCTCTTTCCACTCTCTCGGCACCAAGCCGGTATCCAAGACCTCTGTATTAAAGAAGTCGGTGATTTGGTGAAGGGTTTCGAGGCTAAGATTTCTTATCATAGCATTAGTGATTTCATCAATGCCCGGGGCTGTGTATTTCTGTAGGGACTACGCTGCTGCATGTACCTCCGCTACTGTTATTGGAGCATCGAGCTCATCGTTAGCTGTACGGTCGCAGGCAGGGTAGTGCTGCTTTTGGGAAGCGTTTCCTATATAGGTTTCTCTAAGTTTCCGCAGAAGTTCCTCATCCATAACTTCGAATTCGATAGCTAGTTGCCTTGGCGTTCGGGAGGTGGCTGTTTTAGTGCCTAATGTATCCATCATACTGCGGAGTATGGCCCACGTTTTTTTTTTTGTGTGTGTGCAGGGTGCCCTGCATGGACGCGCACAATTGTAGCCAATTGTCATCATCCAAATATTGGGCGTATTCATTCGTCTCTTGGGACAGTTTTGCTATTCTAAGTTTTAGTTTTCGATTATGCCTCTGTCGTTTCCATCGTTTTATGAGGCTACGCTTGGCTTCCGAGAGATGCAGTAGATGTGGGTCAACTGCCGGGACGTCGTCTGTTAGCGCCACCTTCTGGGTGGTCCGTCTATAGGCCATCCATATTTGTTCTGCTCAGGTCACCGCATTGTTTAGCTGGGTGTTTGGTTGATTCTGCCGATACGCTTTCCAGTCAGTGATCGTTGCTTGGCCTCGTGGTCATCTAATCTTGGGCGAGTTTACCGAAATGCTTATGATGCTGTGGTCGCTACCTAAGTTTTCCTCGAGGTTTGTGCAGCTGATTCGGTCTAAAGTATTTGCAAACGCGAGGTCCGGAAAAGTATCTCTGGTGACGCTATTTCCTGTTCGCGCAGGAGAGTCCATGATCGTGACTAGCCGTATTCATACGCTTTCCAGTCAGTGATCCTCCTCGTTGTCATCGCCCGCGAGGTTCGCTACCTAAGTTTTCCTCGAGGTTTGTGCAGCTGCTCTTATTTGGGAGGTCCTATCGGTGACGCTATTTCCTGTTCGCGCACCATGATCGTACTAGCCTCATATTGTGGTGCGAGGTTGCGGCCTTTTGGGAAGTCCGAGTTGAAGTCCCAAAGTATTAATACTTTATTTATCCTGATTTCGTGCCAGGTATTTTGCGTGCAGAAACAGATCTTTGAAATTGTTGGTTCGTTCCCTGCTGCATTTACAGAGCCAGATCGCTAGAATTTTTGGCTGAATATTTGTTTGGGACATGTAGCTTACACTCATTGCGATGTCATTTCGAACCAGCGTTGCGATTTTTGGGTGGTCGGGGTGGGTGTGGTAAACATAGCCCAGTAGGGTGTGTATTTTATTGCCGAGTTCCTGAATACATATTACGTCTGGCTGGATTGGCGCCGTTTGCATGAAGTGGGATAAAGCGGCAACCTTATTGTGGAGAGTTCTACAATTCTATTGCCAATTTCTAGGGTTTCGTTTGAATGCGGACGTCGATTAGCCATGATTAGTACCTTCGCTGTCTGTCGTCTCTATAGCCTTCAGGCACCGCGTCAGGGCTCCCGGGCTAACATTTGCGTGCTTGCGCATGGCGCCGCGGACGCTGTTGACGGCTTCATCTACATAGCTTTATAGGTTTTGTAGCTCGGTGCACATTTGTTGTTGTAAATTCTGCATTTGCTGCGCTAAAATTGCGTTCTGATTGGACAGCCTGTCCTGATTGACGGCTTCTGGCTTCGCAGATTCCTTAACTATCACTTGTTCCGCATTTTTAGGTATGAATTGAGTTTGGGTGGAGCGAAATGCGGCCAGCTCTTGTTTGATTTCTGCTAAGCTAGCTTTAAGGAGTTTGTTTTCGGCGAGAATGCATTGGTATTCGGGACTTTCAGTTATGGCTTTGGCAGTGGATGACGCAACTTGCGCCAAGCTTACCTGTGGGTTGGTTTGTTGCTGGCCTCTCTGTTGGGCTGCCCTGGACCTTGTAGAGGGTGTTTGGGAGAGGTTTGAGGGTTTTGAAGAAGGGAATGTTTCGTGGCGGCTCGTGCTGCGATGTCTGGATATCGATCGAGATCTCGAGCTGGATTCTGATTGGTGTCTCGTTCGCGGAGTGCGGCTGACAGATCCGTGTCCGAGTCTCGGGAATTCTTGGTCTCTGTAGGCTGCTTCTTCCCCTTCCGTCTGGGTCCATTTCTCAATGCTTGTTGTTGGCGTTTCTTTGCTTGCGCTTTACGCTGTCGCAGGGTTAGTACCGTTTGCCAGTCCTCTTCTCCAGCGTTGAGTGTTGTTGGTTGCTAGCGCGGGCGAAGAGCAATGAGACCGTGAGCGATGAGTTCCAAACAAAGACTGAAGTTTTTTATTATCTCACGAGACACGGGGAGGCCCGTGCGCCAACAGACTTGCCTTTCAAGTGCTTAACGTGGTGTTCAAGAGTTGCGCTATAAACTAGTCATTTAAACGCGGGCCATTCATAGCGGCGCGCGGATGGTTGGTTCACTATATGTATACAGTGTTCTCGTCCGACCGCCGCTGCTGTAGCTGCTGCTTGGTCCTATGGTCGTGGGCTTGGATACTTGGGGTTTGGTGTCACGGCAATCCATGCCTTTGGTGTCTTCTTCACGGCCTCCGCGGCTCCGAGCTGGGGGATTCTTCGCGTCCCCTGCGCCAGACGCAGGTGTTCACGCCACCATCTACGGGTGCGTTCCTCGGCGTTCCTCTGGGCGCTGTCGCTACTACCTACGTTCTCGTAGGCTTAGCGTGGCGCTCACGAGGTTGGTGGCTTCTCAGATTCGTGCTGGGATGAAAAAAAAAATGTCGCAGTTTCACCGGAAAGGCGAAGCATCAATTGCGATAGCAAATTAGTAGAGAACTACACGGGGTAAGGATAACAGTTTTATCAGCTGTATAAACTTGGACATGCAGCAGCACCAGCAATGCGCTGAACCTGTCGTCGACACCGTCGGCGTTTTGCCCGCGTTCGCTCCGAACGCGCGCGGCGTTGGTGACTGTTGCCGGTGCCTCTGGGGGCGGCTCGGAGGTTTTCGGCGAGATCAGAACGGGACACTTGTCGAGCAGCGTCGGAAGTCTTTACCACCTTCTCGCCTCGCAACGTTTTATTGCGATAGCAATTATCATCATCATCATCATCATCATCATCATCATCATCATCATCAGCCTATTTTATGTCCACTGCAGGACGAAGGCATGCGATCTCCAATTACCCTGTCTTGCGCTAGCGTATTCCAACTTGCGCCTGCGAATTTCCTAACCTCATCATCCCACCGGACTTTCTGCCGTCCTCGACTGCGCTTCCCTTCTCTTGGTATCCATTCTGTAGCCCTAATGGTCCACCGGTTATCCATTACGTATTACATGGCCTGCCCAGCTCCATTTCTTCCGCTTAATGTCAACTAGAATATCGTCTACCCCCGTTTGTTCTCTGATCCACACCGCTCTCTTCCTGTCTCTTAACGTTACTCCTAAGATTTTTCGTTCTATTGCTCTTTGTGCGAACTTGTTCTCGAGCTTCTTTGTTAACCTCCAAGTTTCTGCCCGTATGTTAGCACCAGTAGAATGCAATGATTGTACACTTTCTTTTCAACGACAGTGGTAAGCTCCCAGTCAGGATTTGGCAATGCCTGCCGTATGTGCTCCAACCCAATTATATTCTTCTGTAAATTTCTTTCTCATGATCAGGGTCCCCTGTGAGTAATTGACCTAGATAAACATATTCCTTTACAGATTCTAGAGGCTGACGGGCGATCCTGAATTCTTGTTCGCTTGCCAGGCTATTGAACATTATCTTTGTCTTCTGCATATTCATCTTCAACCCAATTCTTGCACTTTCTCGATGAAGGTCCTCAATCATTTGTTGTAATTCCTCTCCATTGTTGCTCAATAGGACAATGTCATCTGCAAACCGAAGGTTGCTGAGATAGCAATTATATGGACACTCAAAAGCAGATTTCTGCCGTCGGCGTCGCCGTCGCCGTAGCCATCGCCGTCGCCGTAGCCGTCGCCGTCGCCGTCGCCGTCGCCGTGAAGTTCCGTATGACGTCATTGGAGAAGAAATCGTCGCCGCCGCGCGCCGAACGCGTATGGCGAGTGAAAGGGCGCGAGGGGCGCGTCTTTCACGGGGAGTGAACGCACGGCGGAGAACAAACGCGCGTTCTCGCCGTGCTCGTTTAAGGGCTGCAGAAGTAGGCGTCTTATTTTCTTCTTTACAATCACCAATATGTAGAGCAAACGCACCTTCTTCCGACGCGCGAGAAGCCGTGGGGGAGGGGGAGGGAAGGAAGGCGACGTTTAGCTGCGACCAAGTGCCTGTTAATCACAGGCTCCGGCAACAGTCACCAACGCCGCACGCATTTGAGCGAACGCGGGCAAAACGCCGATGGCGTCGACAACAGTTCTGCGTGTTGCCGATGCTGCTGCGTGTCCAAGTTTATACAGTTGATAAAGCTAATATCATTACTCCGTATAGTCTCTACAAGTTTGCTATCGCAATTGATGCTTCGCCTTTCAGGTGAAACTGCGACCACTTTTTTACATAAATACGCATTTGGTGCCGCATAAACGTCGCCTCCCCTCCCTCTCCATTCCCCCCAGTAGTAGTGGTTTATAATGAAATGACGCTTATTTCTGCTGCCCAGTAGGGAGCCAGCGCAGCGTCAGGGAAAGGGGAAGTGGGACTAAAGATGTGAGAAAGGAAGAGAAAAAATGTCACAGTTTCGCCCTAAGGGCGAAGCATAATGCGATAGCAAACACAGCAATGTCATACGAAGTAAGGTGAGCGGCTTTGGTAGCAATTATGAATTGTAGTAAACATGAGCTGATTAAGTAAGCAGTGGCTGCGGCGTAAGTAGACGACATGAAGAGAGACTCGATGACACGAGAAGGCGCGTGTGAAACGGTGGTGTTGATGAGAAAGCGCTTCCCGTGGGCAGCGCGTGCGAAGGGACACACCTGTAGCGCTGCACTTGCCGATCCGGGCAGCATTGCATGTGTAGCGGCGTTGGAAAATGTGGCCTGACTATTACTAATGAAATGAACAAGCGTGGTGTGAGCGCGCACAAAAAAACACGAATAGATCACTGATGACTGCAGACAACGACTGTCAAAACGCTGGCAGCAAGATACGCCGCAGCGGGCGAAGGTACGTGCGGTCTATCGCTTCAACGAAAACTGAGCGGCGAATGCACGGCGCATAAAGGTCAGAGACGGTGCGGACGAGCGACGAGCGCGGTTGTTGGCAGAATAGAAGTGCCCCCCCCCCCCCCCCCCCGCGCTCCCTCCGGCGCTGGCTTCCTGCTTCCTTGCTTGCGCGTGGGAGATGAGTGCGTTCGCTCTCCGTGATAGCGCGCGTCCACGCACGCTTCCGCTCGGGCATACGGCACGCGGCGAAGATTTTATCTATAGCGAACCTCACGGCGACGGCGACGACGACGGCGACGCCGACGGCAGAAATCCGTTGAAGTGTCCATATAATTGCTATCGCAATAAAAGAAGCAGCAGTAGTCTCATCCGATCATGAAGGAGGCCGGTGGAGAAGGTGATAGCCTGCTGGGGGCGAGCGGTAGCGATGGGTTGGTACACTCGGGTACAGCTCCAGCCAATCAGTGGCGGGCTAAAGACCAGTCCACGTGGAGGGCATGCAGTTACAGAATATCCCGTTATGTTCCAAGCATTTTTGCATAGGAAAGGGTGCTATATAAAGTGTCCATATATAGTACTTCGAAAGATCTCTCGTGCTGCTCGTTTTGTGGGTTGCAGTGGGAAAGTAGTCTACAGAAGCTTCCATTCCTTTGTGATTCAGTGCGGGCACTTCAATAATGAGATCTTTTTTTTTGTTTTTGCAAAATGCAAGGGTATATGTACGGCAAGCTTTCCTGTTTACGCATCCTCTCGAAGTCGAGATTTGTGCGCGTCTCAGGAAAGTTGCAGTGCAGCGCACGCCTGTTTCGCTTTTGCAAAAAAACGAACGAAACAAAAGGAAAATGTGCAAGTGTCACGGAAGCGTTTACCATTCTTACTCGAGCAGGCCACCAGAGAGACGTCCGGCGGCAGGAAAAGGTCAGCAACCAAGGAAGGCCACACCTGAGTCTCGATTGCACCTTCTGTGCGCAAAACAAAACGAGAAGAACAAGTCTTATCGCACCAGTATAAAGCAGCGAATGACACCGAGAAGGTAAAACGCAGATGTGTACTTCATATGGAACTCGTGCATGGGGCATACGTTCGCAGGCCCCACGTTGCAAGGTGAAAGCTCTACAGGGTGCGCCACACACGCATACCCAGATTGAACTCGTCCCAGCGGTGTTTGTCACTGCGCTTGTCACCAGCCTGTCTCCATTTGTGATCCCCACCGTCCATTTCTTTCTTCTTCGTCGCAGCAACGAATCCCCGGCGTTGGCGTGCTACCTCAAACAAGACGCGTAACGTGTTTGCAAAAGTTGGGTAGCAAGCCGCACAGAGGTGACGACACTATGCGTTGCGCGCTAAGCCCCTGCCGACTTTCGCGGCCGTATAAAGAGCGCCATGAGCAAAGCGAGTTTCAGTTTCAGCGTCAGGCCACACGACTCGTTTCTCTGACGTGCAGGAACCAGCCGAAACGCGGCAGAGAGCTTTCTTCATTTTTTGCCTCAGATTGCGCCTGAAGCCGATGAGAAAGCACTGGCTGCTGACGTGTAAGCTGCTCCGCTGACGCAAGGGACTCGCTACCAACTGTTCTTGCTGGCATACTGAATATTTTCTCGAGGCGTACGACGCGGTTGTCCCAGCGGTTCTTCGGAGAAATCGCGCCAGATCAGCGGGAAACGTCGGAGCGAGTCATCAATGCCATGTATCGCCTCTTGAAAAAGCATGTCGGTGAGCAAGTCAGCTGGTGGCAGCTAGCCGTGGTTGTCTCCCAAAGTGCTCGAGCACTGCCGCTGCTAGATAATTTGTGAAGGGTGACGGAAAATTTTCATTTTAAAGACAATTCACCTTACACCAAGGTCAAAAGCCCTCGACCCCAGTGAGCGGAGCAGCCTTTGCTAATTCGTTGAACTTACATTTGAGGGCACTGAAAGCGCGGCGCGTTAGCCGGAAGTCACGTTGTATTTTTGAAATTTCGCGCACTTTAAAGAAAGGCTGGAAAAACATTAAACAGGGCAGTTATCTTAGCACAGAATTAATAATTCGGTGTTTCTGAACAAGCGCTACAACTTTTGTATTGAAGATTTTTCGCTAGAGTTAGCATTTAAAAGTTAATTAAGTAATGTTTGTTAATTACCGAGCTTGGCGAATTGAAAAAAAATATCATGGCGTGCTCCATACTTCTCAGAACAATACTGCGAAAATTCGACATGCGTAGCGCCTATGTTTGTTTTTTTAACACTTGGTTACGGTGGCTAGATGGTTAGGTGTGCCGACCGGCGCGTCTGGAGCGTAGTTCACCGCTTCTCCGCGTCATGACGCAAAATTGGCGCTGCGGTCAGTAGAACGGTTCTGCAGCGCGCGTCGTCTGCTACATGTGACAGGCGGAGAGCAAAAAAAATAAAATAAATAAAATAAAAAAAAATAAATAAATAAATAAATAAATAAATAAATAAAGCCCGTATTGGAAAAGTTGTATTCTGTTCGTGTCGGTTTCAAAAGTGAAGAGCTCCGGGTCTCTCGTACTGTTTGCAAGTTCCTAAGCGATGTGGAATGTTCCAGGTCGGAAAAATGACCGACGAGATTAGCGGCGGCATTGCTCCACCAAAGAAGACCACCAAGGAGACTTACTGCTTCGCTCCGAACTGCAATCGGGCTCTAAATTTGTGAGAAAGACAGCGGAAATGCTCGCCCCGGGCTGCTCAGCAGGTTGCTCAGTATCGGCGACGTTAATGAGCAAGCGGTACACCGAAAAGCGTACGTCGATGAGCTCCTCGATCGACATTGGAATTTGCAAGCCGCACATGAGATGTTCAGCGCGTGCGACCATCGAGCGCCACTGCGCTGCTACAGGGAAAAGGACAGTGACTCTAGGCTTATATTTTATATAGCAGGCTATGCATAGCAAGGAAGTTCCTGTGAAGATCGTAACCAAGTGCTCCGTTTGCTCAGGGACATTACTGAATTCAACAGAATGAGTAGGTCAGGGCTGTTGCTTCCTTCTGAAGCACTAAAAAAAACTGGTAGCATCGCTCGAAGACGCCTTCACGCTGTGCTACAGGTTAAAGGAGTTGCGAAGGAACAGTATCGCCGACTTTGCCTCCGTTCTGCAGTGAATCCTCCGAATTTGATCGGCTGTGAGCGGCACAAGACAGAGCTCACAAACGATGTTGTGAAGTTCTATTCAATTACACGCCTTTACTTTCTTGTCAAGGGGCAAGAACATGGCGCGCGAAAGCAACAGGGAGAAGAGGGAAGCACCTGAAGCGGAGGCGTGTGCTGTGAATAATGTTATGATGTTATGAATAATGTTATGATATGTGACCAATCGCCAAACTAGAAAATTGACTTCAGCATATCGTGTCTTCTGACTAGACGACAGTAACAAATTCCCCATTCAGGCTTTGCCCACACTGCTCAAAACGGCATTATATAACGCGTACTTCAAAGCTAGAGCAGAGGCAGTGATACTATTCAACATGCTGCTCGTCTACACAGCGCAGCCGACGTTGCGCGCAGATGAACCGTTATACTGTCCGCAGCGCCACTTCTGCGTCATGATGCGGAGAAGTGGTGAACTACGCTCGGTCGGCACACCTACCCATCTAGCCACCATAACTTGGTCCAAGTTAGCTGAAACACCCTGTATGTTAGACAGTACGTTCTACTAGTTCAATACGTTTGCAGCAGTGCTTTGGAGGTCACTGCTGTACAAGTGTGGCTGGGAACCAAAGCTTCAACATGACGTCCATGTGAACTCTCGCAAGAAGGTCTCGATGGGAGAAATCATAAGAGACATCTGCAGCCACTGCCCGACTCCGAGGATTATATGTGGGGACTTTAACGCGCACCATACTCTCTAGGGCGACAAGGTGATTGATGCACGTGGGAAGCAAATTGTTAGTGCTTTAAACACTGAGGGAGTGTGCGTTGCGAATGACAAACTGCCAACGTTTTTTCGACCACCAGCCTCTTACAGTGTCGTTGACTTGACATTACACTCAGCGGACAACCCTCGCATCGTCAACGACGAGTAAAGATAGAATGGGTAGTGACCATTTTCCTGTATTCGTCAACATTGCTGGATATAGAACCAACGGCTGAAGATCCTGTCCTGTGACGCATTGGGATACGAAAAGCGACAGTCTAAACGAATCATCTGGAGACCTGTTCGCTGACATGCTAAGTAGCAAGAGATTAGCCACCGCAGAGCTGAAGCTACCCGACCACTTCCCCGCTCCGGATCCAAAGCGCAAAATCTATGTGCTGCCCGTAGTAGAGCGGAACGGAGGCTGATGAGGACGAAGTGTGACCCACCAATGAAGACTATATATAACAGAATTAACGCAGGGATTCGACGTTACACAAGGAAACTAAGAAGAGATAAATGAGCAGCATTTTGTGCACGCCTACATGCCAGTTCCAAGGATATGGTGGGTCGTCAGAAACTTTCGACCAAACACGCCACTTGAAACCCTAAGTATACTCTTTTGGCAGGTCAACCGGCACAATCAACGCGCCTCCACCGCTATCGTCGTCTCTGATGGATGCTCCTGTCACACTGAAAGATTTGGAACTAGCTATGAGCAGCCTCCGACGTCGCTGTGCGGTGGGACCTGACCTTATCAGTAATCAGACGCTGACGTAACCTACCAGTTGAGAGAATGACGTGATTTGCTGGCATTTTTTAACCAAGTGTGGGCCAGAGGGGATATCCCACATTTATGGAAGGTAGCATGGGTGGTACCGGTTCTGAAGCCTGGAAAGAATCCTGCAGCTCTAGACTCGTACAGACCGATATCGCTGACCTCCTGCGCAGTGAAGCTGATGGAGAAGATGGCGTGCACAAGACTCACTGGTATGTTGAGCAGGGTCGGAACCTACCGTTGTCCATGACTGGGTTTCGGCAGCGTCTAAGTACTCAAGACAATGTGGGACCTATTAAGCCAATAGATTATTACAGTGCGGATGGCCTGTCGACATTTGTCCGTTTTTATGGATGTTTCCAAAGCTGACGACTACGTGTCTGGAACAGCCATCATCAGCCAGTTACAAGTTATAGGCGCCACGGGTCATCTCTTGCACTTCATACATACGTTTCTCAATGACCACCGCATCAGAGTTCGTCTTGATTGGTGACACTTTGAGCGATGAAACAGGTGCGTGTCACAGGGGAGTGTTTTATCTCTCTTATTATTTAACATCGCCATGGCTAGCCTCCCAAGAACGTTAAACCATCGGAGACCCATATCTGCATATGGGTCTCCAGCTACCAGCATCGGCGCCTCGCACGAATAGCTGCAGGGAGCAGTAAATGCCATCAGAGCCATTTGGCAACGCTTGGATACCACTATCAGCAGAGAAATCATCATTCATTACTATTTCCTGGAGTGAAAGATAATCTACTCGCTTGAAGCTTAATATGACGGATACCAGATTCGACAAGTCACCAACGTCCGATTTCTTGGCGTTACCTTGGACCACAGGCGCTCTGGTGCCGCGCTTGGAGTCATCGTCACAGAGGCTGCATGTGCTCAAGCGAGTCGCTGGCATACGCTGGGGCAACACCCATCGTCGATGCTACGGCTACATACAGCGTTGGTTACCAGTCGGATCCTGTACCAGCTACCTCTGATGTCACCCTGAGATAGCCAATACGAGCGCTTAGAAGCCATCCACAGAAAAGGTATTCGACTTTGCCTTGAAGTCCTTCAACCGTCATTGAACAAGAAAGTGCTATACGAAGCTGAGTCACGCCCTCTGCGACTTCAGGCTTCCTAGACTCTCATTACCCTGCTACTACGATTGAGTGAGTCTACGCCCGGCAAAGCCCTCTTGAGACGTATAGGTAACAGACCGCGCTCACATTTTTATGCAGCACCGAATACGCTTCGCGTCTTAGGATTGCGCTGCTCGAGACTGAGTCAAAAGATAGAACCGCCCTGGACATTCGAGGACATCATATGCCACGATTGCAGTCTAAGAGCTGCATTCCTTCTGCAGAAGCCAAGTCACTAGTCCTGGAACATTTGAACACGACTTACCCGAATCACCTACACGTATACACAGATTGCTCTGTCAAAGTAGACTAAGACCGCTGCGCAGCTGCGTTCTATATGCCCTCTCTGACATACACGTGGTCTGGCCGTCTGGACTGTATAGCCTCGTCGTCAGTTGTGGAAGGCGTAGCAATAGCTTCTGCTCTGCGCAAACTAAAGACTTTGCCTCCGCAGATTGTAGTTGTCCTTACGGCTTACAAGGCCGCGTTACAACTATACCGGGGTCTGCCATCCATCAAGTTCCCACGCAAATCACTAGCCATCGTTAAAGTACTTAGTGACAAAGGCTTCACAGTAAAGTTTCAGTGGATTCCCTCATACACTAGTATTTCTGGCAACAAAAAGCTGATGCGCTTGTATACGCAGCGCTCTATCATCCCCCAAAGTCAAGGCTCCAAAGACTAATCAGGTGAAAAAAATTTGACATTCGAAATCACTCTGGGTCACTTTGGGTTCCACCACATATGCCTTGCGTAACCAAGAGACTTCACCGAGAGGATGCCTCACTTCTGTATCGAATAAGGACAGGATCTGCTAGTACACCGTCCTGGTTATTTAAGACGGGGCGAATCAATTCATCGAACTGTACGGCATGTGACGAGACAGCAGACATTTGACACTTTCTGTGGTCGTGCTCGAAATTCCAAGATGAAAGGGACGCTCTCCTAGAGAATCTGCAAAAAAATAAAGGACCTTCCGCATGCGGGCCTGCAGCACCTTGTATTTCCCGAGGGATCAGTTATAGCCCGCAAAGAGACTTCACGTCTCCTTGTTTAATTCTTAATAGAGACTGGTTTGATGGACATATGGTGAAACCCTGCAGCAATATTGTAAGAGACGCTCGGGCGGAGTAATTACCGGCCTTGATCGCCAGGCTAAACCCGCCTGTTGCTACAATTCACCACCACCACCACCACCACCATATACAATACAATACAATACATACAATACAATACAATACAATACAAGTTTATTTCTCTTTGTGGTACAGTTGAACACAAAGAGCGGACGCCGAGCAAAAAGCTGCTTTTGTGCAGCTTGAGAAACGCCCTGCGCCCGTAGGTCACACGTCATTCAGACAGATGCATTGTACGCACAAAATGAATAAACAGCAACACCAACGATTGTTTAAGACTACAACTTAAAGTACACTGAGACTGACATACTTGCATCGGTCAAAAAGAAAAAAAAAACACAAGCAAACCAAATAAACTATAAATCACATATCTAACAGACACTTCTACTGTAACGTACTGGTAACAGTAGGCCAAGATTACAACCATTTGTATAAATAAATAAAAAATGATATGTACAACACTCATCAGCTAAGACAGGTCAGAGAAATAATTGCTAAACATTTTCAAACATATAAAGGTGGTTAATCAGCATGCCCTTTGAAATTTTTTCAAGCAAAATGTTATTTGCATGGAGAATATTAAGGTACCTCAGTAAGACATATGATGGAGACTGTTGGCGATATGTAGTGCGACCAAAAGGTTGACACCATTGAAGAGAATTTCGGGTATTGTAAGCAGGCATGGACAGTTTAGTTTGAATAAGGACAAGAGTCGGTCATTATTACCCAGAACTGCGGTTTGGTACATAATCAGTAACTTGTAGGGATACAACTCGGTGACTTTGAGGATATGGAAAGCAGTGAAGTACGAGTTAGTGTGTGTGTACCATGGTACATTCGCGATTAGACGTATTGCTCGTTTTTGAGCAACTAGTATTTTTTGTTCATTTTGTTTCGTCATTTTGCCCCATATCGTAAAACAGTAGGAAATGATTGGTAGTATATATGCATTATATATCATGATCTTTGCCTGTTGAGGAAGTACGTGTCTATGGCGATTTACTATACCGTTTATTCTGTTTATTCTTAACCTTACGCTATCGACATGCGCATCCCAACTAAGTGATTCAGTAAAAACCACACCTAGGCTTTTTACAGCTGGTACGATCTCAATTTTACTATTCCCTAAAACAAGATCAAAGTTACAGCGATGTATTCTGTTTTTCGGTCTAAACAAAATGCCTTTAGTTTTGTTTGTATTAATCTTCAAGCAGTTTTTGAGTGCCCAAATTGCCGCAAGTATTCCAAAAAATAATTCCCTTTATTAAATACATATTGTTCTGTTTTACCTGAAATTAACATGGTTAAGTCATCGGCGTATGCTATGATATTTACTGCAACTGGGGCAAAAAAAATATCATTAATGTAAAGAAGGAACAGTAGAGGCCCTAAAATGCTTCCTTGTGGTACACCTTATCGGATGGGTGCTAGTCTGGAAAATGCATGGTTGTGAACAACCATCTGTTTTCGGTGTTTCAGGTAGGACTCCAATAATCTTACGCTATTTCCTCTTATTCCATAGTGTTGAAGTTTTTGTATTAGTAGGTCGTGATTTAGGAGATCAAACGCTTTCGAAAAGTCTACATATATCCCGAGTACTAATTGTTTTGCTTCAAATCCATCAATTATAATGTCCTTTTGCTTCATCAATGCTGCTTCTGTGGACATTTTCTGCCGGAAACCGAATTGACAATCAGATAAGACATCACGTTTTATTAGGAACTTATTAATTCTGATATATATCACTTTTTCTAGGCCTTTTGATAGAACTGGAAGACTCGAGATTGGTCGAAAGTTTGACAAGTTTGATGCATCACCCTTTATGAATTACAGTAACTTTCACTACCTGCATTTCTTTGGGAAAAACTGCTGTACCAAGAGCAAGGTTATAAATGTGCATCATCGCTGGAGCTAACAAGTCGATAACATACTTTAAAGGTTTGATTTGAAATCCATCTTTGTCTTCAGCTTTACTTGTTCGAAGATTCGAAAACACTGTAATTATCTCACTTTCTGTTGTGGGAAACATGAAAAGAGAATGTGAAACACCAGGTGCGTGGTGGGCGTAGTTTGTGGGAGTGCTAGAACAACACAAAGTTTCAGTAATATTAATGAAAAAATTATTAAATTCATTAGAGAGGTCTTCTCCACTAAGTGTAAGCCCATCCTTCGTAAGCGACGTTACAATGTTTTTAGAACTGCAGTTTAGAATTTTATTTAGATGGTCCCATTGATTCTTCACACATTATTAGCTGAATGTGAAAATGCGTTCTTAAAATAGTGTACTTTAGCTACTTTGAGCTCCCGGTTTAACTGGTTACGATATTTTTTGTATGTCTGCCACTTCGAAGGTTCTTTGGATTTCAAAAACTGGGCGAACAGTTTATCTTTTGTTTTTATTTTGCGTATCAATTCGTACGTCATCGAAGGCTTTCTGGCTTTTTGCTTCCGAGTGCGTTGTAATGGAAAGCATTTGCCATATACAACTTTGATTTTTGTTATGAGTGCGTGGTATGAATCTTCTACATTGTTCAAAGACAACACGTCGCACCATTCAAGTGCACTAACGGCAGTTCGAAAACGATCTAAAGTAATGGCATCGATGCGCTGATATTGCAAAGGAATACTGGTAGGAGTTTGATGGGGAATGTGCATAGAAATAAAAATGTGGTTGATCCCTCTTATATAGGAATCGGTATAGAACACGAAAGTGAAACGTGTCTTCACAGAAGTAGTGTATGTTTATTGCACATTGATATTATGTCTATTGTGTGTTTTGTGGCTAAAGCGCCCTTAGGCGTTGATGCACCCACGCTGACGCCTGGTGGCACGTCCCTCCATCACGACTACCAACGTCGATGACCATGAGCAACCGTCGTGCATATGGAAGCTGCACTACGCTGCACACGCTAGCACAACGCGAAAGACGAAGCACGTAACTGACACACTAATACAACGCGCAAGACAAAGCACGTAACTGAATCGTCACCGAGTCAAATCAGCGGCGTACAGCGCGTCGTAATTGCAGCCTCCGCGATCAACTTCAGAAACATTTTCAGAGCTAATTGCGGAGGCCACGCTCCGCTGTGCTGAGTACGGTGAACGCCACCTAGGTGGCGTTGGTAGTGCTTCTTGATGCCAGCGTCCCTTCGAATGCTGGCATCGAGGCGTCGTAGTGCTGAGACCACCGAAGCGTTCACTGTCGGTGCGCGTTAGTGTCATAATGCAGTACTTCTCTTTTCTGCTCGTAGGCGGCGGCACCGCCCGAGCAAGAGCGCGGGTACACGGAGGAGTGTTAGATCAATGCCTCCTAAAAAAACAATGCCTGGGACGTCGCTTGCTTTGCCATTGGAGGTACGCTGCCGTGCGTTGCGAGCGAGCGCCGCGAGGTTGGCGCTAGCGACTGTACTGCCGGAGTGACGCTGTCGGCAACGCTGTGTCGGCGCAGCTGACTACGGTACAGAAAGTACGCTACAGTGGCCAGAATCACTGTAACTACGCGTGTGCAGGGCGGTTGCTTGCGCACTCGTGGCGTGCATTTGAGGTGCGGCGTAGAGCACGCGCCTGCTGCGTGACAAAATTTTTCTTCGAAGGAAGATCAGCTCTGGGCCGTCCGGCAGAAGATGCCGGCCGAGTCCAAGTCCTAGCTTTTTATAAGCTTTTTTTCGGCCGTTTATCGACAATGCTGTGAAATAAGTTTTGAAGTTTTGAGCATTACAGTCACTTGGCAGATTTTCGAAGAAGAGTTAAAACTTTGTCAAGATTGAGTAAAATCGTGGTAAAAAAAACGCGTGGCGAAGAGAGCTACGCTCAAAATTTATCTCGTCATTAACTCGTGTACAGCGCCGCGTCGCTAGCGCGTTGGAGATGCGTTTGAAGAACGCTGGCATTCTTTCTGCAGACGGTCAACCGTGCATGCTGTGTTCGCCGCTGCCGAATAGTTTCGCCAGAAGCTCGCTTATGGGCACAAGTTCGTCCAAATAAAAGCTACTGTTATCCCAAGTCACCTCCTCTCTTTGCCAACCGTCACTTCAACGCGACAATATGTAGCATGAATGTCGTCTGGTGAAGCAAAGGTCACGGTAGGCAAAGGCGGGCGTGCGTCGTCTGCTCGAGTTACCATGGCACGGCGACGCTCCGCCGCCGCTGGTGTGTTGCAAGCGTTCGCCGCGCGAGGCTCTAGGGGTTGTACTATGTGGAGAGTAGGGAAAACGGAAAGGGTAGGGCCGCCGCGTCTCCGGCTCACGTCCCAGGCATAGTTTTTTTTTAGGAGGCATTGGTTAGATATATAAGGCGCGTCTGTGTAGCTCTCTGCTAATGCGTTTGTGGCGCAATGGGTTAAACGCTCGGCGATCTATCGTCGCGGACCGAGAGGACGTGGGTTCGATTTCCAAATTTTGCATGTTGTGGAACTTTTTCTTCTGGTTTCTTTCTTTGTATTATGTTCTATGACGTATTTCCGTGACGGAATACGTCAGTGAAGTCTTGGTGGACCCCGGCATAAAACACTTTCGTGTTAAAAAAACAAATACAGGAAGGTGATCGCTGATGTCTGACATTATTGTACCGGAAGTCGTTCTGCCATCAAAATTAGTGATTATAATGTCGATCGTCGTAGAGCTGGAGCATGTAACACGTGTCGGGGCATCGATAAGATTAGAAAAACCATAAGCATGCAACAATGATACAAACTCTTTCTGTGACGGTGATACAGCCTGTACATCAATGTTTATATCACCAGAAAGAAACAAACGAAGCTGATTTCTTGATACGTAATCTAGGAGACCCTCTAGAAGATTAAGGCATTTTTCTATGTCACCGTCCGGTGGGTGGTACAGCACAGAAAAAACATTGTGCGCATCTTCGACTGTTAACATTTCAATGTATGGGCTGGACAACGTAAAGTTTTTGTTTTCCGTGGAGGAAGTGGATAAGGATAAACAAACTCCCGCTAGTTGAATCTGGCATTTACTCGACAAAGCACGCACGTACAAATTCCTCCAAACAAAGTGTTTAAAAAAGCAGTGCAGACTTCTGCGGCTTAGCAGAATCACAATGTAGTTTCCACCAAATATTTTCTTTCGAGCAATTTCATTAGTAAATTCACTACCCATAGTTTAGTCAATGATTATTCTTGGTAAGCTTATACATAAACGTGGGCTCCACTTCCTACAAATTCACACTTAGTTGCACATTGCGTTTTGTCGGGACACGAAGAAAACCTGCGCGTAACTCGTATAACAATTTTACGTGATGAACGAAGTATTTTACTACAATGGTCGTCAACAACCCACACAATTCAAGCTTTCCCAGCGCATCATCCATAACCTGTCCCATTCTCCCTAAATATAGACTAGCTGCCATATTCAGTCCACCGAGAAGAAGCGCGAAACTTTCTACGCACTTTGTATAGCGTCCGAAAATAGAGATGACGTTCGAGTGTTCTGTAGTTATCTTCAAGGGCCATAATTAACACACAAACGTTAAACTTTGCCTGCAGATCATCCACAACATGCCCGCAGCCTCAGAGACATTCCACAAGTTAACAGAACATGCTCGTCTTAGGAGTTAGAAATCTTGATGCGTTTGAAATGTTGCGGCTAGCGGGCTTTGTTAATCTACATCCTTCCAAGTTGTGATCTCAGGGTGGTTCGGAAAGCGAAACGTTCATTTGCGCTCACGCGATTGGTCATAATAGCGATTCCGTCAGCTAACGCTCCATGCTGACCAATCACACGAAAGCAAGTGAACGCGGCGCTTTCCGAACCGTTATGGGACCACACCCCAAACGCTACAGCGCCATGGCGATTAATATGCCTTGCTTGCGCACTTCTAAACCATGTGACATGTTCGCAAAAAAGAAAAAAAAATATGTTGACTTTCAACTTCATTCAACTTTATTAAACTTCATTATTAAAGTTCATTAAACTTCAATAAATTTTATTTAACAGTCATATAATACTGAGGGCGCATCTGTGTGTCCGTTTGTTCTTTTCTCCCGTCTAGTGTCTTTAGCGCCGTTCCCGAGTATGCATCGACTGTAACTACTCGCCCAGTTCTCTGTTTCATACAACGCAAACTTTATCCCATTGGTACAACTGCTCTCTGGTTACAACCGGCGTCCGCGAGCGAGAATCCTCCCCTGCCCTCCCCCGTATCGAAGCAGGCAGCCCGTATCACGTTACGTCCCGATCCTTGATTCCTTTCTTGTGGCGAATTTTCGTCGATGGTTCTGCGTACTCTGCGTTTCGCATGAATACCCGTGTTGCTCGCTTTGCTACTGGAATGCCAAGCGCTGGCCGCAGGGCGAGCTGCGTCCTCTAGCTTTTTAGTATATTTAGTCGCCACGTATTTTTTTTTTTCTTACCACGGTACATATTTTGTCATCTGCAGTAAAATTTGAGGTATGTCTAAGCGGGAATATGAGGCTTGGGAGCAAACGCCACGTCAAGCTTTTTAGGGCCTTTGCGCACATCCCCTAGGCAACTTTTTATTTATTTATTTATTTATTTATTTATTTATTTATTTATTTATTTATTTATTCTACGTGTAATACAAGATCTTGCTGGTAGTAAATACCCAACACAAACAATAAACACTACATGGCACGATTGATGCTGCTAAAATACAATCCGAAAAAGATAACAAGAAAAGCACAAATACAGTATCTAAAGAACATCATGAATGGAGATGTATTTCAATATGTGACAAGGACTCCTGCGTTGCTGCTTGTTCAAAAAGGATGTCTATTGCAATAATGCAATTATTGTTCTTTAGAAATTGGAATACTAGGTAGTTTTTATAATAAAGATTCAATGACATTAAATCGATGCAAGCGGAATGACTGGCTGCTTTCAGCACAAGGGGGGCTTCGGCTTTTGTTTGAATTTACAGCTGTTTTCGCAGTCTACACAGGTGCAGCATTTTGCATTGGCGTAGGCGTGCTCAGACTGGGTATTACGGCCCGTCAAGTTGCTGTGTGCCACATTTTCCTTAAATACCCCATAAATTGTATGTTTATGTAAATAAAAGCAAATTCAATTGAAATCCAAATTGAACCCTATCTCTTCGTCAAACAATGGGCACAACCAAAGAGAAACCTGGTTCCAATGATGAGAATCCTTTCTAGAAATATCTTTAAAAGTTGCTTATGTATTACGATAGCACGATTTACGTGCCACCCGAATAGGAAGTGTTCTCAAGTTTGAATAATATATGAATTATTCATTACCTTATTTTTGTCTCTCTCTCTCTCAATATATATATATACAGGGTGTTCATTTTTAAGTTTTACGGATTTTTTAGAAATCGCCTGTGGCAGGTAGCATAATTCTTATCATTCAGCCAGGTTATTCTATGAGGCGGACATTAGTAGCACGAGAAATCGAAACACATATTCAACTAATTAACAAAAAATCACTAATTATAACCTCCTAGTTAATTACTTTATGAGACATATTGCAATTTACGAATTGATGCCGGTGAGTTTGTCAGGCGTACATATCATCAAAAAGTACTTAGTATGAGGACATTAGGAATTTTTTTGTCCGCATACCAAGTACTTTTTAATGACAGATCAGTTAAAATTAACCTGTTTAAGGCTAGACGCTATCCATGAACGTTCTGAATCCTTTGTTCGTCGTCTATCTGTCTGTGGTACCATTTCTGTGGAAAGATGGATTTTTTCCTGCACTTCCTCAATAGCAGAAAATAAAAATAATGAAAAATAATGAAAAATAAAATAGACATGGCTTTGAAAAGCATAGGTGAGGGAAATTAATGGACCTGTTATGCTTGTATATACCACAGAATTTCTTTGCCAGTGCTCTGAAGACCTCTAGGGTGGTCGAGACATTTGGGCCACCATCGCGCGCAAGTGAAGCTCCATCCCAAAAACTGCCATTCTCACTTTTACAGCACAGTCCACTGTTAAATAGAACATTGTAATGTCCTGCTCTAAGTTCGCTGGCACTGTAGCCGCAAGTTACCGGCTAAAGCAATGCCAATAGAATGAGCAGGTGTGTGGAACGGTGCTACCAAAAGCCTAGTTGTCTGCTGCAAAACCGAGCGATTGTACACTTGCCAGAGAGTAAATAACTCCCAACGGGCCTCTTAGCTGTTTCTTTTTGCTTAACACGTGCGTCACCCGCCGCGGTGGATCAGTCAGCTAAGGCGTTGCGCTGCTGAGCACGAGGTTGCGGGATCGAATCCCGGCCGCGGCGGCCGCATTTCGATGGAGGGGAAATGCAAAAACGCCCGTGTGCTTGCGTTGTAGTGCACGTTAAAAAACCCCAGCTGGTCAAAATTAATCTGGAACCCTCCACTACGACGTGCCTCATAATCAGAACTGGATTTGGCACGTAAAACCCCAGAAAGATGTAATAAGTGCGTCAATATCCATCCTAATTCCTTGGTTGCAGACCTTTGACGATCACTTTATTAGGTTGTCCTAATAGCGCCGCGAGTAACTCATCTTCGGCTAACAGCTCTTCGTACGACGCGTCAGACTGCCGCACCTAATCGCTCGTCTCCCGGCGCAGCGATGATCGAGCACAGCACAATTTGCAGTACGTCGTCATCTTAGCGCATAATTGTATCAGGTGGTAAAGGCAACCGATGCTTCTCCCTCGTGGCACCTAACGATGCAATCGCCGTTTGGAGGCGCCGTTCGCAGTCGCGGTGCTAATGCGAGCACCGCGACTGCGCAGCAGCCATCTCGCGTCACAGATACACTCCATCATTCAGTCCGCTAGCAGCGTCATAAACATGAGGGCCACTTAGTAAGAGCCCCGGAGCTGTTTGGCCCAGTTGCTAAACACGGTCTCTTCGCCATATTGACGCTGATTCCTGTCGCAGCGACGACGAGGAGGGTGGTGTGCAGGCGAGGGTGTAGCGCGTTTGTGAGAGCAGAATAATCAGAGAACGGCGCATTCGTTTAGGGGCGTCGTTCACCCGTCGTACGAGGGGTGCGTATTAAGATGAATTGGTCCGACGGACGTCGGCGTCCTTAGCGGTGGCGGCGTTGAACACGCTCTCAGTCCAACTTTTTATGAATAGTGACTAGCAGCTGAATTTGGCTACCTTGTTGTCCGTAGTGTGTAAAGGCCTAAACACCACAATGCAGGTACGCTTAGGCCGCAAGTGCACGTGGATGGAGAGGAGACAGTGGCATGTTAAAAGGGTGCCTTCGACGAGAGCGAGAGAGAAAAATAGAAGAAAAAAAAAGGCAGGCAGGTTAACCAGACGCCCGTCCGGTTTTCTACCCTGCACTGGGAGAAGGGGGTATAGAGATGAAGAGAGAGAGAGAGGAGACAGAGAGAGCAAAGTTGCGCGAACATTTGAAGGCTCGCACCAAGTCTACGCACGGTCGTCAAGACCTGTCTACTTCAGGTACTTCAACAACGCTTTCATCGCTTTCTGTGCCATCGATGCGTGCGGCAATGTTCCAAGGATTTTCATTTCGGAAAATGGTACAGAGTCCAGCCGGTTCAATGCTGTCCGGAGAGCTTCACGCTCGACCTCGTACTGGGGACAAAGAACTGTGTTCAATAGTTGGTATGCACCTTTGAAGAGCTGCCTTGATGATCTAGCTAGCGCCCAATACTTCGTATCATTTGTCATGCAAATTATGAAATATTTCTAACCGGGGAACGTGAACTGCTCTCCAACATGAAACTTAATAAAGCTAATTAAAAATTATGGGGTTTTACGTGCCAAAACCACGATCTGATTATGAGGCACGCCGCAGTGGGGGATTCCGGAAATTTCGGCCACCTGGGTTCTTTAACGTGCACCTAAATCTAAGTACACGGGTGTTTTCGCATTTCGCCCCCATTGAAATGCGGCCGCCAATAAAGTGCATACCAAGAATTAAGTGCATCCGCTAAAGTGCATCGCCAAGGATCCTTTAAATATATCAATGAGGGAAAAGAAAAACTGCACGTGTTATGAAGTATAGAAATAGTGACCAAACAGCTATAGTTGCGTATAGAAGTAACAATTCACAAAACAGTTAACAACACAAACAGTTGCTGCGTTTAAGAGAAAATTACATCCAACACGAGAAACTAAAAGGTGGTTACGCGTAAACGTTTTATTGACAAAGAACGCCACCTCAATAAATCAACAAAAGGGAAAAATACAGTTGGAGCGCACATGGCCAAAACACCTCTTCAGTTATTGAAAGAAAAAGAAAAAAAAATAACCTCATACACAAGGCAGAAATAGGCGCATCACTACGTCACTCATCAGGGAAACATTTACAGTACACTCCACCAAAAAACAAAAGGGATTGATGCTACTTTATATGATCGTGCATGAAGTCGAATTCTTAAGACATATTCACGAACGATAGTCTTTAAAAGAGACTGACTGCCTAAGGGCACTATTATATAGTCATCAAGTGCTGTGACATTGTGACATTGTTTCTCCAAGTATGACCGTGGCCCAGAAACCTTGATCACGGACAAAGGAAGCCTATCCAGCCAGTGCCAGCGGCTGCGCATGCAGGGTCTCTAGCAGGTGCTCACGTTGCGTTTACACAGTGAGCAAATGTCCTACAGACGAATCTGGCGCGTTACAGCAGATGCAAGCACCAGACTCTCTCTTCTCAATTCTATGTAAGGCACTTAAGCCACATCCAGGCGTAGACGATGTATGAGTGCATCAAAATCAAGCATTGGTATGTTCCAAAGTGCAAAAACGGTCAAACCCTCTTGCCATCGAACCGCGTGGCCTCACTTAGTTTTTTTTTTGCCGCAGCCTGCTTAAAATAAGCTTGGCATTTCATCCGAATAGATGTCAACGCTTCGAAGCTATGTACCGTAGGGGCCAATTTGTCTGTCCCCTCATTTCCTTCAGTACCGACATGGCCTGGAATCCACTGAAAGCAGACTTGATGGCCAGCCAAAGATGCAATATGTAGAATTTTTGAGATTTCACCAGCCAGTAAAGAACTATCACTGTAATTGTGCGATGTGGTTATTGTATTCAGAGCCGTCCTGGAATCGGAGTACACCACCCATCAACAATGCAACCACTTTCCAATATGAACCTCACCAATTGCAAAACACTAAATAGTGTGGTAGTCGTGCATAGCATACCGTCGAACATTTATTTGTTCTTCAACTATCCGTGACAACTAGCGTAACGAAATATTGCTTAGAATTCCCTTAAAGCAGTGTTGGGTATTTCGCTTCGAAAAGAGGAATAGATTATTTCTTGCCAATATACCCTGAATGGCCAAACTCACATATGGCTAGGAAAGTCGCCAAGGATTGGCTTGGAATTCCGGGCGTAAACAATGATAAGAACAAGGTTCAATGGCCTAAATGAGTTCGTGCACTGTGGGGGACCCGTCCAGACCTGCGAAGTATCTTGTTTCAAAGAGTATCTTGTGTCGAACTGATCTGATTAAGTGACGGTAGATTTCTTGTATGCGAGACAATCGTCTGATCGATTCCTTTGCTTCCGCTAATACAAGGACACTTCGTGTTAAATAATATATAATAATAAACTGTATAATAATGATCAAAATAATATAATATTAATATAACATATAATATCATATAATATAACAATAAACTGCGGGCCAATATTTCTGTTAGCCTTCTTTATTACATTGAGATAATTCATTCATAACAGGGAACAAATAAAGGATGACTTGACGAACCAGAGAAATCTGTAGGTCTCGTCATGGATTCTGCTCAGCCTCCGCGTTTAGTATTTATTTATTTATTTATTTATTTATTTATTTATTTATTTATTTATTTATTTATTTATTTATTTATTTATTTATTTATTATTTATTTATTTATTTATTTATTACATACTGCAGTCCGAAGACCAAGCAGGAGGGGCAAAAAGGGAACATATTGAAAGAAATGAAGAAGTTATACAAAAGGTTATAATAAACATTGCTACTGAACGACAAGTATACACTAACAAAGGTGATAAATATACACGTGTAGAAAAATTTGCATAACTATGTATTAACACTTTTATGTGCAGAAGGGTAACGAAAACATATCGAAATTTGTACACAAACAGTTTAACCGCAATCCAGTTTTCTGCACACAAGGGTTAGAAAACACAATTCAGATAACGCGTTGACATAATATAGTATGGCAATAACAACAATGACGTTTAGACGAAAAGATGCATGTGTTTTTCGAAGTCAGGAAAGCCACGTTCTGGAAAAACATTTGAAGGCAGTGCATTCCATTCGTTAATGGTTCGCGGAAAAAACGAGTGTTTGAAAAGGTTCGTACGTGCAAAGTACGGTGTCAGATCGTGATTGTGACAATGTCTGGTTTGTCGGGAAGAAGAAGTGGAAATGAATTGAGCGGGATGGATACTAAACTGCTGATTTCGAAGCAGGAAAAGAAACTTGAGCCTCGCAATCGCTCTGCGCTGCTTCAAGAGAGGAATTTTGTTAGTAGCCATCAGTGATGAGGGTGAATCAATATTGTGGTAGGCGTTATATATGAATCTTACTGCTCTCCTTTGGACCATTTCTAGTTTATTGACATCCTTTTTAAGATATGGGTCCCAGGCCACGCATGCGTACTCTAGACGGGGTCGAATGAAAGTATTATATGCAAGAAGTTTCATCTGAGATGGCGCGTTTTTTAGTTTATGTCTAAGAAATCCTAGTTTTCTTGAAGCGGAGGAACAAACGTCGTCAATATGGCTACCCCATGATAGTCGATTTGTAATCTTGACCCCCAAGTATTTGAAATCACTGACTTCGATCAAAGCTTCCAACGTACCTCCAACGTACCTCCAACGCATCTGACAACATGTATTCTACTAATAACTTGCTCTTCAAAAGACAATATATGAGTGTTTTAAATAAGTGCTCGACTTTAGGCTATTTTATTACAAGAAGCCGGTGACATCGCGCGACAGGTACTGCAATCTAGTAGACTGTAAAAAGTAGGCTATCAAGCCACCTCCTTTTTAAGACCCACAGTGCTGACTCCTCGTCAAGAACATCCATGACACGTCCTGATAAAAATCGTGTAGTGATGTCCACTACTTCTTATAAAAACTCCTTAACTTATCTGCAACTTGACTACGATGTCCAGAGACAGACGTCATACAAGGATAGATTGAAATTTGCCCTGTAGATGGGCAACAAGTCTGGAAACTCGAACGAGCGCGTTTTTAATTGTGCTCGAGACACTCACTTGGTGGCGCCTCCTGCTTCAACTTTGATAGCGCGCTTTGTCTTCAGTTGTTTTGTGAGGCAATTTTGAGCTACCATTGGGGCCATTTTTGAACTTAGCTGGTAGCATGAAACTCTTGACGGCTTTTCAGTCGTTGCTTTTTGTTCGGCAGCGTGGCTAACACTACCTCCCTATTCATGACAAGCTGGAATTCCTACTTTCTTTCCTCCTGAGAGGTGCACATAATCTGAAGCTGGACAGCGCGAGGCATGCCCCCTCCTGCGAAGTAATCATATATTGACTCTATTTTTGTTCACTTAAAAAAAACGAAAGTTGGAAATATGTTCGGGATGTATGTTGCAAACAATGTTGCATTCGCCACTGGAGCCACATTTTTCCGGCGTCCAGAGCTCTACTTTATTTGCAGAGCGTTAAAAGAAGGGGAACGTTAGCAACCTCCTAAGGTACACGCCATATGTATATACTACAAAAATAATGTAACGAATAACTATACCGCTACTGTTCGCATCCGGCGTACGGATGCGCAGCTTGGATACTTAATCCGCCGACTTCGCGTTCTACACTAAAGCTTTTGACTAGTATAGAGAAGTAGTAGTTTATTGATTGGAAAATGTAGAGAGGTCGGCCGGAAAATGGAGCATCTGGCCTGCTACTCTACGTAAGGGAAGGGGAAGAGGGGAAGAAAGAGGGTCACAATGGGGGATGATAATGGGAGGAACGAGATGAAAGGACAGATTGCATAAATGTTATCACAAGCGTGAGTCCAGGCCCGTGTCGCCTAAGAAACGTGAAAAAGCACGCATTTACTCTATCGTCTGCCAACTCTGTGGCCCTGCGCCTATAGCAAGAGGTCCTCCGACAGTGGTCTATTGTATAAATGCCTCAAGGTAGCTGCCAGTGTCAGTCTTTCGCGCGCATACTCAGGGCACATCACGAGCACATGGTCTAAAATCTCTACAACATCAAAATTGACTAGTATAGTAGACTGAAAGTGAATCTATCATTTCGGCGAGCAACTGAAATGTAATGCTAAGTGATTTATGTTGAGGCAATAGTAGCACCAATGAAGGTCTTTCGGATTGTTCTACAAGAACAATAATTCTGCCGAATATAATTCGCTTCTACTACGTGCTGTTATCGTTTTCCTACTTTACTAACTTGTCGCTGTGCAAGTAACCAGGACACGCGTGGTAAAACCTAATATTCTTTTTAACGCGGATGTGCGTTATTATGAACACATCCTAAGGTTTATTAAAAATATGTAATTAAATGCTTTCAGCGAAGGCCCACGGGCATCTTGTTTTTTCAGTATTTTGTTCGAATGCGTAACAGCAACTTGCGTAACACGTGCATAAATGAGTTGCTGCTAGCATGTGTTTTAATCAGTGTTGTATATTTTTTATTGCGATAGCAATTATACGGACACTCCAAAGCAGATTTCTGCCGTCGGCGTCGCCGTCGTCGTCGCCGTGAGGTTCCGTATGACGTCAATGGAGATGAAATCGACGCCGCGCGCCGCCGAACGCTGTATGTGCGAGTGAAATGGCGCGAGCGACGCGCCCTTTCACGGGGAGTGAACCCACGGAGGAGAACAAACGCGCGTTCTGCGCCGTGCTCCCTTAAGGGCTGCAGAAGTAGGCGTCTCTTTTCTGCTTTACAATCACCATATATGTTGCGCAAACGCGCCTTCTTCCGTCGCGCGAAAGGCCGTGGGGGGAAGGGGGAGGAAAGGGAGGCGACGTTTAGCTGCGGCACCAAGTGCCTATTTCTATCAGAGGCTCCGGCAACAGTTATCAACGCCGCACGCATTTTGTGCGAACGCGGGCAAAACGCCGACGGCGTCGACAAGTTCTGCGTGTGGCCGGTGCTGCTGCATGTCCAAGTTTATACAGCTGATAAAGCTACTATCATTACTCCGTATAGCTCTCTACAAATTTGCTATCGCAATTGATGCTTCACCTTTCAGGTGAAACTGCGACAACTTTTTTATACAATGGCTGTTTTTTCACTTACAATGACAGTAATGCATGCTGTCGCTTAAGATTTCATTTGTTAGCTGCACGCTCCTCTCGTTAACAAGAAACACGAAAAAGAAAACTGCCCTTTTAAAAGCCCTGAAATCCAGTGTCGCAATGGCGAAGCGGTTACCATCGTTCAAAACGTCGCGCCCGAGCAAGTGCCCGAACGTGAACACGTGGAACCCAAGGGGAAGAATCGAGGGTTCGCAGCGCCCGATCGCCGGTGCCATTTGTCTTTCAAGCGGACAGCGTGCCGACAGCACCACCCTCAGTGGAGAAAGGGAATGCGTAACGCTGCCCCTCTGGGGCAGACATACACGCCTACATACAGATGCGAACGAGAACACGTTCCCTGGCCTTGAAAGCCGTTCCCTGCTTGTTGTGTAAGCAGCACACAATGGTAGGGAGAATCGTTTGCTTGTCTAGGTTGCCGTCTGTAACATCATCGTTGTTTGTTGACGTTGTTTTTTGCTAGTGGCGGCAGAATGCGTCTCTTCATTTATAACGTGTTTAGGCGTCGGGGCGATTAAGAGCGTTTGCTCCCCTTGCCGCTAGGGTGCTTTTTTCGTTTTTTACTTCCTCGCGCTCTTGTTGTCGCTTGCCGATCACGAAGCGTGGCGACAGAGGTTGACTGCGTGCTAAATTGAAAAATAAATGAGGAAACGGGTTCGAGGGTGTGCGATTCCCGTGAAGCGTTAAATCGAGTTTAAACGCATTTTTTCGAGGCGCCACTTTCCCCTGTAGGCGTGGACCGAGGGTTTGGACTGTTAAGCGCTATAGTAGCTGAAAGCGTCGCTTTTATTCCTGGAGCGGCATCCCGAAGAAGGGGGCAGTCGAAGTGTCGGAAAGCGAAAATAAAATATCTGGCATTAGCTGAAGTGATATTTTTTAACGCTTCGTCTATCCTTCTTCGTACCAGCGGCCGACTTGGCGCCTTTGGTGCAGGAGTTGCACCCTTTTACCGGGACGTCCCACGAACAGTACAAGCCTTCACCGATTTCGCGATCACACGGCGACAGCTTGATTCTCTCACTTATCTCACTTTTCACAACGCGTTTCAATTCTTGATAGGTGGAAAGAGCTGCATCTGATTGTCCTCTCTTGCGTACCCCCTCTTGCGGTGATTGGTATCCATTACAGCAAAGGCGCCTGGGCTCTTGCCGTACGTAGAAATAAATCGAAGTCGGAAGTGTCCGGAATTCCACTTCTTTTATCGTAACGCTTAGAGTAAAGTGCGAGACAGATGACCGCATTGTTCAAGGAAAGAAAACGATGTCTCTCTCGAGAAACTGAAAAAGATGTAGAGGCGCCGAAGAATGCAAAAAAAAAGGGAACTTCGTTTATTGCTTTTCTGCACTGTTGCCTCAGTGATGGTTGTATTGGCAATTTTAATGCTATAGCTCCAGCGAAAGATAAAATAGAATCCGAATGTTTGCGAGCACATTTCTCTAGGCAGCCTCACCATCTCGACGCCTCAGTGAACCGGCTGTAGGAGCTGATTGGACCATGAATGATGACGTAGGCCCGAACGCCGTTCCACCACTGTCTCCTATTTGTGATATATCGAATACAAGAAATTGGCTCTAATGAGATGAAAAAAAAAATTGTCGCAGTTTCACCCGAAAGGCGAAGCACCAATTGCGATAGCAGAAGGAGGAGGAGGAGTAGAGAAAGAGAAGGCAGGGATGTTAACCAGAAATGCGTCTGGTTGTCTACCCTACTCTGGGGGACGGGAAAGAGGGAATAGAAAGATGAGATAGAGAGAGGAGGGGGGGGGGGAGAAAGGACACGGTGAGCTCGCGCACGCACGCGGAGGGCCTGAGCAATTCAAAGGCGTTCACAAAGGCCAGTCGTCCTCAAGTAAAACAACAGTGCCTTCACAGCTTTGTGGGCTGACGATCGATGGGGACGGTCTTCAAGGAGCACCTGCACAGACAATGGTCGGTCGTCAAGTCGACGCAATGCGTTCGATAAAGTTTGTCTTTCCGACTGAATCGATCGCAGTGACACAATAAATGTTCTATGTTTTCTTCGCTGCCGCAGACATCGCACGTGGCACTTTCGGTCAGTCCAATCAAAGCACAGTACGCCTTCGTGAAAGCCACTCCCAACCACAGCCGGTATAGAAGCGATGCCTCACGTCGGTGAATCCCGGGTGGAGGTCGGAGTTGGAGCGAAGGGTTCAGTTCGTGTAGTCTCGTGCGCCTTATATTTGGGTTGTTCCACTCTGTTAAAGAGAGCTTGCGTGCCAGGTGACGAAGCTGCCTTCCAGCGTCTGTCCTGGAAAGAGGAATGGGAACGCTGTGTTGTTCTTGATGTGACTCTCGGGCAGCTTTGTCAGCGAGATCGTTTCCACTGATCCCGCAGTGGCCAGGTAGCCATTGGAAAATAATTTCGTGGCCTTTCTGTTTGACGTCGTGATGAAGTTTGACAATTTCATACGTTAGTTGTTCGTGAGCTCCACGTCGGAGAACTGCCTGCATACTTTGTAAAGCCGGTCTCGAGTCGGAAAACACGGCCCATGTACCAGGACTCTCTGCGTCTATAAATTGAAGTGCACTGCGCAGAGCCGTGAGCTCTGCAGCCGTGGACGTCGTGACATGTGAGGTCTTGAATCGCATTGTTACTCCTCTCGTCGGTATAAACACAGCACCGCCAGAACTGGTCGATGTAGTCGATCCGTCTGTATAGACGTGCACGTGACTGCTATATCTCTCGTACAACAGAAGTAAGCTCAATTGCTTTAGTGCAGACGGTGATAAATCTGACTTTTTCTGAAGCCCTGGAATTCGAAGTCGGATTTCAGGGCGGCTCAAACACCACGGAGGAGACACCAGCCTGACCGGAGGTGCGTACTCCGATGTAATCGAGACATGATATGCACTGACAGTTGTGCTATATGACGTGCGGGGTCTTTCCACGGTGAGTGTGGCGAGGTGGTGGCAAGGAGTCCGGGCAATGTGCCTGACATGTGCACGCATTGCCTCGATGGCGATGTGCGTTGTGATGGAATAATCTTGAGCAATGGCGATAGTTTCAGCCGTTGACGCACTGCGTGGTACTCCAAGGCATATCCTAAGAGCTTGCGCCTGAATGCTTTGAATTGTACGCAAACTAGTTTTGCAGGTGTTGGATATAACAGGTAGGCTGTACCGGAGGAACCCAACAAACAACACCCTGTTTAGCTGTAACATGGATTGTGTGGATACCCCCCAGTTCTTTCCTGCAAGGAACTTGAACAGATGACAAATAGCCATCACGCGCTTTTTCACGTGGTTGACGTGAGGAGTCCAGGACAGATCTCTGTCAATCACAACTCCCAAGAACCTGTGACTCTTGCTGAACGATATCACTTGTCGGTTGATTGATATGCCGTATGAAGACATTGGCTTCCGCGTAAATGCCACCACTGCGCACTTTTCCCACGTCACCTCCAGTCCTTGTTTACGAAGGTAGCATGATGTCGATGAGGCCGCCTTCTGAAGCCGAGCGCGAAGCTGAAGCCGTGTCACCCCCGACGTCCAGATATAGATGTCGTCGGCGTAGATAGAGAGTCGAACGGTGCTTGGCAGGTTCTCGATTAGTCCGATAAGGGTCAGATTAAAAAGCGTCGGGCTTAGTACTCCGCCTTGAGGGACTCCGCGGCTACTGTAATACTGAGGTGTCGGGCCATCCCCGGTGAGCACGTAGAATAATCGCATCTGTAGGTAGCTGCGAACCCAGAGGTATGTCTTGCCACCAAGTCCTATTACTTGTAGCGCTTTAAGGATGGCTTCATGGGTGACGTTGTCGTAAGCTCCTTTAACGTCTAGAAACAAGGCAGCAGACAAGCGTTTACAGGCCTTCTGGAATTCGACATACGTTACCAATTCGACAACGTTGTCTATAGACGAACGGCCGCGCCTGAATCCTGTTAACGTGTCTGGGTAAATTTCATAGTGCTCTAGGTACCACTCCAGTCGCGTTAGAACCATCCGTTCCATTACTTTGCCTACACAACTTGCAAGCGCGATAGGACGGTATGACGAAATGTCCAAAGGCGACTTGCCAGCTTTGAGGAGCGGAATCAGGCGACTTGATTTCCATTCCTGGGGAATGGTGCCTGTCTGCCACGAGTCGTTGTACAGGAGCAAGAGTGCCATTCGAGCTCGTTCACCAAGGTTACACAAAGCGCGGTATGTAATGCCATCTGGTCCTGGGGCTGAGGAACGCCTGCATAAAGCTAGCGCAGCTTCAAGTTCATCCAGAGAAAAAGGGCACTCCATACGGGGATCACGTGAGGATGGTGAGTGGTCAGGAGTCTGCGTTCCAGTGGGACTTGCTACACCGGCAATCCTCCTACAGAAGGATTCTGTGACTTCAATCTCGCTGCATTGTAGGTAAAGGGCGAGGGAACTAAATGGGTGGCGCTGTCCAGGGGTTGCACGGAGGCCCCGAACAGTTCTCCATATTAGAGACAAAGGCTTTCGGGGATCCAGAGACTCGCAGAAAGACGCCCATCGTTGTGAAGCCAGCTTATTCATTCGACGCTGTATTTTCTTCTGTGTGTGTCTGGCCAATCTCAAATCATGAATGGACTTTGTGCGCCTATATCTTCGTTCCGCACGGCGTCGAAGTGCGCGAAGTTTCTCTAGCTCGATGTCGAATTCGGTGCGTTTGGAGCTTTTCAAAGTCGAATGTGTGGCAACCTGTAAGGCACCTTTTATTGCGTCCCCTAGGCTGGATGGCATCTCGTCTCGACAGTGGTCTTCCAGGATTGATTTAAATTTCGGCCAGTCGATGGATTGGACGGTACCGGAGCACTTGGAGCTAGTCAGCCCCTCAATCGTGAGATAAGTTGGGATGTGGTCACTTCCCCGCGTTTCCAAGTCCGAGAACCATTTAACTCTTCTGTTAAAGGAGCGTGAAGCAAAGCTGAGGTCAAGACAGCTCTTATACGCCGTTCCTCGCAGATAGGTGGGGGCTTCCGTTATTTAACAAGCAAAGTTCTTGTTCAGAAGCAATCGACACCAATCTTCTGCCCCTCGAGTTAATCTTGGAGCTCCCCCAGAGGTAATGGTGGGCATTGAAATCCCCAGTGATAACCCATGGCTGTGGAGTCATTGTCAAAATTTCCCGTAAGCGCTCGCAGTTTAGACGACTTGATGGTGATAAGTAGGCTCCCAGAATTGTGAAGGTGACCTTGCTCTTCTTCACAGTCAAACACACGTACTGGTTTTCATTGTCAGGTGACACTGGATGATGAACATATGTCAAGTCACAGCGTATGAAAACAATAACCTTGCTGCATTGCCCCTGGGTGGAAGACGTAATGCACTCATACCCGGACAGTCTGATGGGATATGACAGGTTTGGCTCACAAATGACAATAATGGGAAACTGATTTAGGAATACAAACTGTCGAAAATTGGACATACGCGACTTAAGTCCTCTGGCGTTCCATTCAAAGACAGATGCATTCTGGACCTCCTCTCTGAACGATGACTTCTGGTGGGCCATTGCTTTACCCTAGGGCCGCAAGCACTGGACCCAGGGCGTCCAGCACCTGCAGCGCGCTCTGCGCCGACGGGGTTTTCATGTGGCTGAGTAGAACTCGCATAGCATTCATCAGTGACCGCAACATTATTATAACTTGCCGATCATCAGTCGTCGTTGGAGCAGTGGTTGGTGAGGGTGTCGATGGAGGTGGCATTCGAGGTGTCTCCGTGGCAGGTTGTGCACTTGGAAGTGCGGGCCACTCTTCGGGATGATCGACACTTGACATTTTCTTCGCTTGCGCGGCATCTTTCATGTTGGCGCTCCGCGTTGATGTAGCAGCCGTTGTGGCGGAAGACGTTGTGTTGCTTTGTGCGGTTTTACGTTGCGCTTTTCGGTGGCGATGCCGTCGCTGTCTAAGTGTAGCGGCAGCCTCGCGGTGTGTGGAATGATCCCGAACCATGCGCTTTAGAACCACGAATTCCTTCCGCACCCTCGGGCAGTCCTTCGATGAGGCTTCGTGGGAACCGCCGCAATTAGGGCATTTCAGGACGGTCGCGTGGCAGGCGTCTTCCAAATGGGGCTCAGCGCACCGTGGGCACACGGCATTGTTCGCACAAACGCTTTTAATGTGGCCAATCTTGAAGCACTTGTGACATTGCAGGGGCTTCGGTATGTATGGTCGAACAGGATGGCGGACATGACCAACTTTGACGTGAGAGGGAAGGCAATCTCCCTCAAACACAAGCTTCACGCAACGTGTGTTTCCGAGTCTGGTAAGATGAGCGATGAGCGTGCCTTCAGTTGCTGGCTTTATTAATATTGGCAAGTCGTCGCTCGAAATGGAAATGTCGACGTCATAAATGACGCCAACAGTGCCGTTACCGCCAGTAGCAATCTGTGGTCGCACTTGTACTTTGTCAATTTCTGTGACATTCCGAAGGCTTTGTAGTGCGCTACGATGGAAAACGTCTACAGCCATGACATTCTTCCGTGAGTTGATTCTCACATCCTTAATCTCATTCGGCGCAATTCCCTCGAGTAACGTTGAAAGAACCTGCCTGTTCAGGAGCCGCAGATTGGTCGTGGGGTCCACGGGCAAGAAGAGCACAGTGTGCGGCCAGTGCTGTGGAGTATCCTTCACGGTGGAGACACTTGCCGGCGATGACGCTCGCAGCAGTCTTCTTTTTGCCTTTCGGCTCATGACAACCTTGAAGTCGTTGTCCGAGGAATCGTAGCTGTCCGAGTACAACTCGGTGGCCTCGCTGTCTGTGTCACTTGACTGGCTCCCGCGTTTCCTGGACGTAAGCCGAGCTGACGGCTGCGCGCCAGGAAGGTCCTCGGAAGTATCTTCGTCCATTGCCGCAACGAGGGAGCGGCAGCTCCTAGAAATTGCAACGAAACAAAGCGAAAACGCAGACAACAGTGCAAGCGTTCAGCTATAGAATCACTTCGTCGTCTTCGTCCATTTGCGATAGCAAATTAAATTGCGATAGCAAATTAATAGAGAGCTATACGGAGTAAGGATAGTAGTTTTATCAGCTGTACAAACTTGGGCATGCAAATTAAATTGCGATAGCAAATTAATAGAGAGCTATACGGAGTAAGGATAGTAGTTTTATCAGCTGTACAAACTTGGGCATGCAGCAGCACCAGCAACGCGCAGAACTGTTGTCGGCGCCGTCGGCGTTTTGCCCGCGTTCGCACCGAAGGCGCACGGCGTTTTTATATAAATACGTATTTGGTGCCGCAGCTAAACGTCGCCTCCCCTCCTTCCCTCCCGTCCCCCCACAACCTTTCGCGCGACGGCAGAAGTTGCGTTTGCTCTCTATATATGGAAAGCAGGAAAGAGACGCTTAATTCTGTAGCCCTTCAGGGAGCACGGCGCAGAACGCGCGTTTGCTCTCCGACGTGCGTTCGCTCCCCGTGAAAGCGCGCGTCCCTCGCACCCTTTCACTCGCACAAACAGCGTCCGGAGCGCGGCGACTATTTCATCGCCGTTGACGTCATACGGAACCTTACGGCGACGCCGACGCCAGAAATCTGCTTTGGAGTGTTCATATAATTGCTATCGAAATAAAATAACCGCCCCTTCCACTCCGTGAAGATGGTCGAACAGCGAATGCACGTGATGCCTAACCTAAGTAAACCTAAGTAAACACAGATCTACAGCAGGAAGTTGTAGGAAACATTGCGAAGCGAGAAGAGGCACCAACTTCCCACGCTACTCGACGAGTGTCCAGTTCTCTGGTCGAAAACTGCCGAGCCACCGCCAGAGGCCGCGGCTGTAGTCACGGACATCACGCGCGTCCGGTGCGAACACGGGAAAACGCGGGCGGCGTCGGCAGCAGCTCTGCGCGTTATTATTGCGATAGCAATTATATGGACACTTCTACCGGATTTCTGCCGTCGCCGTCGTCGTCGCCGTCGCCGTCGCCGTCGCCATGAGGTTCCCTATAGATAAAATCTTCGCCGCGCGCCGTATGCCCGAGCGGAAGCGTGCGGGGACGCGCGCTTCACGGAGCGAACGCACTCAATCACCCACGCGCAAGCAAGGAAGCGGAAAGCCAGCGCCGGAGGGAGCGCGGGGGGGGGGGGGGGGGGGGGGGCGCACTTCTACGCTGCCAACAACCGCGCTCGTCGCTCGTCCGCACCGTCTCTTATCTCCACACGGCTCTGACCTTTATGCGCCGTGTATTCGCCGCTCAGTTTCCGTTGAAGCGATAGACCGCACGTACCTTCGCCCGCTGCGGCGTATATACGCTCGCTGCCAGCGTTTTGACAGTCGTTGTCTGCAGTCTTTCAGTGTGATCTATTTCTGTTTGTTTGTGCGCGCTCACACCACGCTTGTTCATTCAGTTAGTAATAGTCGGGCCACATTTTCCAACGCACGCTACACATGCAATGCTGCCTGGATCGGCAGTGCAGCACTACAGGTGTGTCCCTTCGCACGCGCTGCCCACGGGAAGCGCTTCTCATCAACATCACGGTTTCACACGCGCCTTCTCGTGGTCATCGAGTCTCTCTTCATGTCGGTCTACTTACGCCGCAGCACACCTGCTTAATTAATCAGCTCATGTTTACTACAATTCATATTGCTACCAAAGCCGCTCACCTTACTTCGTATGACATTGCTGTGTTGCTATCGCATTCATTGCTTCGCCCTTAGGGCGAAACTGTGACATGGCGCGAACACGGGAAAACGCGGGCGGCGTCGGCAGCAGCTCTGCGCGTTATTCTAAAGGGCGCGCCGCACAGAAACACATTCTCTTATCGCCTCTCCTCTTCGCGCCCAGCGCGGCCTCTCATTGGTAGCCTTCTCCCCTCAGCTCGCGCCCTCTCATTGGGCGCCTCCTCCCCCAGCGCGCCTCTCCACCTCTGCTGGTCATGTGGCCTGCCCTCCCCCGGCGCGGCTCTCATTATCTCCTGGTCACGTGACCTGCGTAACGCCGGACAGACGGCGAAGGGTCGACTAAGAACTAAGAATTAAAAAGGCTGTCTAAAAGTTTTATTGGCACGAAAAACAGAGTAAGTGAGTGAGTGAGTGAACTTTATTGGGTCCACAATAGACGCTAGTAAACTCGACGTCACCTGGCTAGGCCCACTCGGGGACCATCAGGTCAAACCTGATGGCCCTCTCGCGGGCCCTCTGGACTGCCAGGATTTGAGAGGTCTGATCCTGGGCCTTAATAAGCATCATCATTTCCTCTTGCGTGAAAGGGGGACCGGCAAATGCGCAGCCCAACAGGACATGCTCGAAGTCCGCATAACCACCACACAGGGGGCAGTCCGAGCTAAGTGCCGAATAAAAGCAGTGAACGTCTGTTGCATTGTATTTTCTCTTATCCGCGTACGTTTATGTGCTGTGTTCTGATCACTGGAAGAACAAGAAACCAAATTAATGTTCATAAAGTCCGTTTTAGCCACTTTGTCACTTTCTTTATGAGTAATATTAAAGTTACCCGCTGCGGCAGCTCAGTGACTATGACATTGCGCGGCTGAAATCTTGGCCGCGGGTTGGTTTCCGGCCGCTCGTGTATAGGTATTTAGGTGCACGTTAAACAACCCCAGGTGCTAAAAGTTAATCCGGAGTGCCTCACTTCGGCATGCGTCAAAATCGGATCGTGATTCTGGCACGGAAAACTCCAAGAACTTATTTTTAATTAGTAGCATTAATGTCGCTCAAGAGATATCGATAGCAGAGTTCTGCCAGTATCAATGAAAGGAACATTTGTTCTGAGCAAATGCAACAGCTCTGAATGCCGTCTGGTGACGTACGCAATACCTAAGAGTCATTTAAGATGGCGACTGAATTTATTGAAAGTGTGCGAACAAGGGAATCCGCACCAGTCTAAAGACAAAGCTTAAGCAAGGAGACGTTCCCCTCGGCCAAGACAAGTCACATTTTTGAAACGTAGGCTTTGGAATGAGACTTTCATTTCTCACATGCTGTTACTCCCGTCTGGTGACCTATTCACATAATTTGAGCGCATAAAGTGCATCCTGCTAACCCGCGTTGCACTGGCAAAAGGATTATAAGGTTATGTTGCAGAGTTCACCAGGTTTATTATACCTGCCTCAACGGCGGTTTTCGCATAGGGGCGGAATATGCAATAACAAGCTATGGGCGCCCATTAACGAACATCCAGGTTGTAAAAATAAATCTCCCTGCGGCTTCCTTCATTATTACCCCATTCTTGCCCCGGGACATTAAATCAAATAAATCTTTTATTATTATTATTATTATTATTATTATTATTATTATTATTATTATTATTATTATTATTATTATTATTATTATTATTATTATTATTATTATTATTATTATTATTATTACTATTATTATTATTATTATTATTATTTGATTTGAAAACATATACACAGGAAAGGAAAAGCGAGGAGCAAGGCTGGCAACTGCCACTGGAAGCCTAGCTCCTCGCTTTCTTCCAACATCCAGCCATCTGATGCAGCCATTTGACTATGCGAAAATTGGTACGTTCATCTATTCATATGGTTCGACAGCGTTCGTCTCTCGGAGTCACTGTGCTCCATATACGTGTGCGCACGAGCGACTTTACAAGGTAGTAAGATGAAGTGGCCGGCATATACGGCTTCCTCTGCGCGAAGGCGCTGCTCGAGAAAATATGGATCCGAGGCATTCCTCATTTGTCATAGCAACAATATATGTCCGTGGTCTGATCCAGCCTCACTAGGGATGTGTGATTACACTTATTCCTCCCATTTATTTACGCGGTTTCAAATTGTCCACCCCGGACAATTGTGTACACCGAATATGTTGGCTAGATGGGTAGGTGTGCCAACCGAGCGTAGTTCACCACTTATTTATTTATTTATTTATTTATTTATTTATTTATTTATTTATTTATTTATTTATTTATTTATTTATTTATTTATTTATTTATTTATTGTACCCTCAAGACCGAGCGAGGTATTACAGAGGGGAGTAGGTAAAAAAAAAACATACATAAGTAACTAACAAAGCAGCAAAAGTGGTTTTAGTTAATACAGCAAATCTGATTAGTTAATAGTATCAAGGAGCGATGATGTCGGATATGGCCGAACGAAACTTTGAGTTGTCCTTGCTTGCAACAACTGCGCCGGGAAGATCATTCCATTCTTGAGAGGTCCTGGGAATAAATGATTCTTGACAGGTTCTGGTGTGGCAATGAATTATTCCAACCTTATGGCTAATATCAATGCGAGAGGAAATGTAGGTAGGAGATGATATAAGATTATCACGCAAGTAGGAATTGTGGAAATATAGTTTATGAAATAAAGCAAGGCGAGAGCACTTACGTCGGGCGGAGAGTAGAGGAAGTAGCAAGGAATTTTTCATCGAATTTACGCTTGAAGTGCCACTATAATTACTACAAATCAAACGTGCAGCATTGTTTTGGATTAGTTCAAGTGAAGGGTTTGAAGGTGAGGGTCCCAGATGGATGAGGCGTACTCCATTTTACTCCTAATAAGCGTTTTGTATAAGATTAACTTTAATGACATAGGAGCAGAAGAAAAATTTCGGTGAATATAACCTAGCATGCGGTTAGTATTGTTGATTACCTTATCGATGTGTAATGACCAGGAAAGTGTCGAGGTTATGTGGACGCCTAGGTATTTAGGACGCCAGTAGTTCTCCACATCATGACGCAGAAGCGGCGCTGCGGACAGTATAACGGTTCAGCTGCGCGCAACGTCGACTGCGCTGTGTAGACGAGCAGCGTGTTTGATAGTATCGTTGTCTCTGCTCTAGCTTTGATGTACGCGTTATAATAATAATAATAATAATAATAATAATAATAATAATAATAATAATAATAATAATAATAATAATAATAATAATAATAATAATAATAATAATAATAATAATAATCAATCAATCAATCAACCAATCAATCATGTTTATTTAACGTGCCCAGGAACAACCCTAAGGTCTGAGTGCTGGCGCACGCATACATTACAAACCAAAAACAAGACACTCAGGGAAAAATCATTAAAAAATAAATGAATAAAAATAAAAATTGTGAAAAGAAGAGAGTACGGACAACAAAGCGCAAAGTAAATACAAAAGAAAAAGGAGGAGAAGGACACTTGAACAATACATGATATTATAATACAAGGCAAAGCTCGGACAAGAACGATGACAAGGAGTTATGAAAGATATCAAGTTCACGAAAGTAAGCGTTATAAAGATTCTGTATTCTGTGGACAGTTGAGTGTTCGTGATGACAGGCAGGCACATGGAAAGGTCTATGTTCTCTGGTGATCTTGCGTGGGATGCGGAACATGACACAGCTGAGAAGTTCGGGACACGTGAGGTTACCGTGAAGGAGTTTAAGGAGAAACAGAAGGTCAGCGCGATTACGTCGGTCGCGAAGCGAAGGCAATGACAATCCAACAGTGCTAGTACAGGGTGCAATGTCCAGGTTTGCAAAGCGGTGATTATATATGCTTAGAAACTTTTTCTGGACACGATCTATAATGTCACTGTTGGATCTAGAAGAGCCATTCCAGACGACCGACGCACATTCGAGTTGAGGAAGGCAGATGGTTGTGTATAATTTGCGGAACGGTGTAGGAGACTTGAATTCCCTCGATAGTCTGCATACAGAACCAAGAGAGCGCATACCCCGCATTGCAACACGTTTAGTGTGAGCCGAAAAGTGTAAGGTTGCATCAAAAAGTACACCAAGATCATTGATCTCGCAGACCTTACACAACGGCACAGAATCTATAGAATAAGAAAAAGAAATACTTGCTGTTTTGCGTGTGAAAGTCATGACTTTGGTCTTAGCAGCATTCAAGGTAAGGTTATTATCATTTCACCATTTAGAAAAGGAAAACAGGTCAGACTGCAGGGCGTGACAGTCATCAACAGTGTGAATTTTCTTAAAAATCTTGATGTCATCGGCATATAGAAGGAAAGAAGAGTTCCGAATAACAGAAAGAACGTCATTAATAAAAATTTAAAAAAGGAGTGGTCCTAATAGTGACCCTTGAGGGACGCCGCTAGTTGCAAAGTAAAAAGAAGATGTTTGGCCATTGACGTTAATATAACACGATCTATCAAGAAGATAACTGCGCAAGAGATACACAACTGACGAGTCAACATAAAGGTGCGTAAGCTTGATCAGAAGCAGCGAGTGGCTGACTACATCAAAAGCCTTGCTGAGATCACAGTAAATGGTGTCAACTTGCCCCCTTTGAAGTACCGGCGTGGAGATCTGTGTCATGAAACTTGCGAGATTTGTGATAGTGGAGCGGCCGGTGAGAAATCCATGCTGATTCGGAATGAGCGAGTTCTTCACAGTAAAAGACAATATGTTGTGAAGAGCAAGCTCAAAAATTTTGGACGTAGCACAGAGAAGAGAAATTGGGCGATAATTCGACACATCTGATTTACATCCAGACTTAAATACAGGAAAAACACGAGCAGTTTTCCACATGTGAGGGAAAGTGGAAGTAGTCAAAGAGTTATTAAATATAGATGTCAATACAGGAGCAAATATACTGCCGTAAGCTTTTAGAATTGCGGAAGGGATGCCGTCAGGACCGCAGGATAGGGAAGGCTTCAAGCGCCTAAGGCATTCGTGGACAAGCTCTTCATCAAACAGCACCGCACTAGATGTAGGAACCGTCGTGTGCTGCTGACTGACATCAGCGTTGAAACCTGCATCTTTATATAAGGAAGAGAAATGGGCTGCAAAACAATCCGCGACTGCTTGGACTTCTGCCCCTCTAGAGTCAAGTAAGCGAAAACCCTCTCCATGTTTATTGGAGCGCTTACGGATATACTGCCAAAATTCTGCCGGCCGGTGGGAGGCGCTTTTTTCCAAGAATGCCATATATGAATCTTGATCCCGCTTATGGAGACGTTTACAGAGAGCCCGAAAAAAGCGGAATTCTTCTCTGTACTCATTAGGCAACTTAATTCTGGATTTTCGGTGTGCGCGATCTTTATGCTTTAGGGCAATTATGAGTTCAGACGAAAACCAGTGGGGATATCTAGAGCGTCTAGGCCTGTACTGGGGAATGTATTTGCGCATACTGCTCAAAACAAGCTCTGTAAACTGATCTACTTGGTCATTAACATTGATTTTGTCGGTAACCAGTGACCAGTCGGTGGTGGACAAGGAATTATATAAACCAACATAATCACCACGCTTGAAAGCAAAGCCTGGGGATTCATTTACGCCACTGGAGGAGCTCTGCCTCAGTGCTGACACAGAGGCAGTTATCTTTAGTGGCGGATGAAACTTATCGGTACGCACAAGGAAAATTTCGGAACGAGAGACATCTAAAACCTGAGCATTTGAGATGCAAAGATCTAAGACGTTGCCACAGGAATTGGCGACTAAGTTATGCTGTTGAAGGGAACAGAAAGACAGAAAGTCCAACAACAGGCTGCATTTCTTCTCTGTGTAATGATTGTAATGAGAATATCTAAGTGTGTTCCAATCAATACCTGGTGTATTAAAATCACTAAGAAGAATTACTTTGTGCTTACTATGGGAGGATATTACACTTTCAATGGAAGCGATGACCTCATCATACAAAACAGGGGAAATATTCGGCTGTACATAGAACGATCCAATCAACAATTTTTCACATCGGGCTAAGTTAACTTCTAGCCATATCGACTCCCGTACACTTTCTATATCGATGCGCCGTACACATCTCAGTGAATTGTCAACTGCAATCAGCACGCCACCACCTTTTTGTTGAGATCCACTGAAGTCCCGGTCACTGCGGAAGACGTTGTAGTGCGGTGGAAAGAAGTCTGAAGACGAAATGTCACCACACAGCCAAGTTTCAGAAATAACAAAAATAGGAAAAGAAGATGAGATTACATTGCAAAAAAAATCGCGTGCTTTGGTGCGAAGTCCACGAGCGTTTTGATAAAAAATTTCCAAATTACACGCCACTTTGATCCTTGGGGGTTGTTATTTCAGTAGCATGAATCATGTCATCGTGTAGCACACCACGGAACGGCTTGAACAAGCAACCCATTGGCCACATTGACGGGTCGTTCAAGCGCTTAAGGGCTTCTTCATCAACGGTTACATGATAATAATAATAATAATAATAATAATAATAATAATAATAATAATAATAATAATAATAATAATAATAATAATAATAATAATAATAATAATAATAATAATAATAATAATAATAATAATAATAATAATAATAATCTTTATTTTGGCAGGAAACAACAACAAAAAACACAAAATTATAATAGAGACACCTTCCTACCAGAGTCAACGAGGCAAAAGGCGCCTTTTTGGCGCCTGCCGAGGCCTCGTTTCTCTGACGTACAGCACACAGCGATCAGCGCTGTCCAATACCGTCCTGAGCACTGTAGGCCAAGCCAGAATGAGGAATTTGTTGTTGTCGTCTAGTCAGAAAAAAAAACGAAATGCTTAAGTAAATTTTCAAGCTTGGCGATTGGTCACATTTAGTGGTATAAACGCAGCGCTCCAGCCTATTGCATTAAAGACGTAGATGCATTTTTTCCATGTATAAAACAATACTGCAGTGGTTTTATACGGTATATAGAGACGTGTTTACACGATATTTAGCGAGTACTAATGTTTCGATTTCGAGAAATTTAGCCGTTGTGCTTTATTGCTTGGCATGGCAGCATTTTGTCTACTTCCACAAGGAGGGAGCTGACTTCTGCAGATTTAATTAACAGTCGTTGCACCACCATTTCCTGGACAGAAAAATTTGCTCGCACACATTATCACACTCTTCCAGGAGGATGACTTTAGTGAGCGTGATGCTGTTTCCGTTTTTCATGCAAACGGAAAACGCGGCAGCCTTTGTATCTTCCACTGAATACGAGTTCAGCGGCCGTGAGGCAGAACACACGAGCTGACGATCTCAGCAAGCGTAGATGCAGAAAACTGAAAGTTGCCGTAGCCATTTGCACAGGCTTCATTAACATCTCGTTCCTGGGATCTGTCCGCACTCTGATAACAACTTGCTATCTTAATCACCTGTTCTGATCACGGTTCCAAAGAATTCTTCGTTTTCCTTTTTTTTTTTTTGGAGGCATCGCATTAGAGAGGTAGGCAGGAGCACCTGGCAGAATTGTTGGCACTGCATCGTTCGTAAGCCATGGACGCTCCCTAGGAATCAGGTCAACCTCTCTGTTGACCACATGGGTGAAATCACGCTGAATGAAATGTTCTTGAAAGTGTCGCTCGCACACAACTGATGTCGGGTGCGGTTGCTTGTCCGCTCGATGAAGGGCCAGTTCCCATTTTCTAAAAAGGTCAGGGTCTTTTGGGCACCGAAACCAAGGCTATTTTAGGCTTCTTTCTCGGAGATTTAGGGCCCATTCACACTTGCGACTAGGCGAGGTCGCGCGACCAATTGCGACTGGCGACCAGAAAACTACTCAAGACGAACGATGTTCACACTTACAAATGCGACCGACGAGTCGCTAAATCGAAATGTATCACGATATGCCATTCACGTCTGCTTGAAATGTCATCGCCGCGTAAAATAAGCGTCTGCGTATACGGGCGTCCTGTCCTTCCGCATCTGATTGGTTCAGCTGTTCTGCGACTGCGGTCGCGCGACTGAAAAATCGAGCAGTGAGCGACTGGCCCGAAACGGTCGCATTTCTAGAAAAGCGACCATTTGCGACTACTTGCGACTGGTCGCTTTGCGACCAACTTGGTCGCGCGACCCCGCCTAGTCGCAAGTGTGAACGGGCCCTTAGAACGCGACTTGCAGTTCGGAGCGGAGCAGTAAGTGTCCTTGGTGGTCCCTTTGAGGGAGCAATACCGCCGCTAATCTCGTCGCTGATTTTTCCGACCAGGAACATTCCACATCTCTTAGGAACTTTCAAACAGTAAGAGAGACCCGGAGCTCTGACGCGGACACGAACAAACAACATACAACTACTCCAATACGGGCTTATCTTTGGCGCACCGTCTACCACCTGTAGCAGACGACGCGTGCTCCGGAACCATTATACTGACCGCAGCGCCAATTTTGCGTCATGACGCAGAGAAGCGGGGAACTACGCTTCAGGCGCGCCGGTCGGCACACCTACCCATCTAGCCACCGTACCCCGGAAGAGCCTTTTAGGATGGAACTCTGACCCGTGACGCTAACAACGGCACGCCACAGAAAATCAGGGCTACAGGTGGTGGATTAACTTTTATTGCGATAGCAATTATATGGACACTCCAAAGCAGATTTCTGCTGTCGGCGTCGTCGTCGCCGTCGCCATGAGGTTCCGTATGACGTCAAGAGCGATGAAATTGTCGCCGATGATAAGTGGTTCTTGAGGGAAAGGGAAAGGTTGGCGCTATCTTCTGCAGCATTGTCGCCGCGCGCCGAACGCTGTATGTGCGAGTAGAAGGGCGCGAGGGACGCGCGCTTTCACTGGGAGTGAACGCACGGCGGAGAACAAACACGCGTTCTGCGCCATGCTCCCTTAAGGGCTGCAGAATCAAGCGTCTCTTTCCTCCTTTACAATCACCATATATGTAGAGCAAACGCGACTTCTTCAGACACGCGAAAGGCGGTGGGGGGGGGGGGGGGGGGAGGGAAGGGAGGCGACGTTTAGCTGCGGCACAAAATGCCTATTTATATAAAAACGTTGTGAGGCGAGAAGGCGGTAAAGACTTCCGACGCTGCTCGACGAGTGTCCCGTTCTGATCTCGTCGAAAACCTCCGAGCCGCCCCCAGAGGTTCCGGCAACAGTCACCAACGCCGCACGCGTTTTGTGCGAACGCGGGCAAAACGCCGACGGCGTCGACAACAGTTCTGCGTGTTGCCGGTGCTGCTGCATGTCCAAGTTTGTACAGCTGATAAAACTACTATCCTTACTCCGTATAGCTCTCTACAAATTTGCTATCGCAATTGATGCTTCGCCTTTCGGGTGTAACTGCGACAACTTTTTGTTCGATTAACAAATAATCATTCATCAATTTAGCCTCTAATCGAATAATCTCGATGCAGGGGTTTTTCATCGATCAATCGATTAATCGAAATTTTATTGCGATAGCAATTATATGGACACTCGAAAGCAGATTTCTGCCGTCGCCGTCGCCGTGAGGTTCCGTATGACGTCAACGGCGATGAAATCGTCGCCGCGCTCCGGGCGCTGTATGTGCGAGTGAAAGGGCGCGAGGGACGCCCGCTTTCACGGGGAGCGAACGCACGTCGGAGAGCAAACGCGCGTTCTGCCCCGTGCTCCCTGAAGGAGTGCAGAATTAAGCGTCTCTTTCCTCCTTACCATGTATAGAGACAAAACGCAACTTTTTTCGTCGCGCGAAAAGCTGTGGGGGGACGGGAGGGAGGGAGGGGAGGCGACGTTTAGCTGCGGCACCAAATACGTATCTATATAAAAAATGTCACAGTTTCGCCCTAAGGGCGAAGCAATGAATGCGATAGCAACACAGCAATGTCATACGAAGTAAGGTGAGCGGCTTTGGTAGCAACAACACGCAGAACTGTTGTCGACGCCATCGGCGTTTTGCCCGCGTTAGCTCAAAATGCGTGCGGCGTTGGTGACTGTTGCTGGAGCCTCTGATATAAATAGGCACTTGGTGCCGCAGCTAAACGTCGCCTCCCTTCCCTCCCCCTCCCCCACGGCCTCTCGCGCGTCCGAAGAAGGCGCGTTTGCTCTACATATATGGTGATTGTAAAGGAGAAAAGAGACGCCTACTTCTGCAGCCCTCAAGCGAGCACGGCGCAGAACGCGCGTTTGTTCTCCGCCGTGCGTTCACTCCCCGTGAAAGACGCGCCCCTCGCGCCCTTTCACTCGCACATACAGCGTTCGGCGCGCGGCGACGATTTCATCTCCAAATGACGTCATACGGAACCTCACGGCGACGGCGACGGCGACGGCGACGCCGACGGCAGAAATCTGCTTTTGAGTGTCCATATAATTGCTATCGCAATAAAACGCCGCGCGCCTTCGGCGCTGAGCCGTGCTCCCTCAAGGGCTGCAGAAGATAGCGCCAACCTTTCCCTTTCCCTCAAGAACCACTTACCACCTTCGGTGAGAACGCGGGCAAAACGCCGACAGCGTCGACAACAGTTCTACGCGTTGCTGGTGCTGCTGCATGTCCAAGTTTATACAGCTGATAAAACTACTATCCTTACTCCGTGTAGCTCTACTAATTTGCTATCGCAATTGGTGCTTCGCCTTTCGGGTGAAACTGCGACAAATTTTTTTGCCGGGCACATTAAAAAAGTTGTCGCAGTTTCACCTGAAAGGTGAAGCATCAATTGCGATAGCAAATTTGTAGAGAGATATACGGAGTAATGATATTAGCTTTAGCAGCTGTATAAACTTGGACATGCAGCAGCACCGGCAACGCGCCGAACTGTTGTCGACGCCGTCGGCATTTTGCCCGCGTTCGCTCAAAATGCGTGCGGCGTTGGTGACTGTTGCCGGAGCCTCTGATATAAATAGGCACTTGGTGCCGCAGCTAAACGTCGCCTCCCTTCCCTCCCCCTTCCCCCCCTCCCCCACGGCCTCTCGCGCATCGGAAGAAGGCGCGTTTGCTCTACATATATGGTGATTGTAAAGGAGGAAAGAGACGCCTACTTCTGCAGCCCTTAAGGAAGCACGGCGCAGAACGCGCGTTTGTTCTCCGCCGTGCGTTCACTCCCCGTGAAAGAGCGCGTCCCTCGCGCCCTTTCACTCGCACATACAGCGTTCGGCGGCGCGCGGCCACGATTTCATCTCCAAATGACGTCATACGGAACCTCACGGCGACGGCGACGGCGACGGCGACGCCGACGGCAGAAATCTGCTTTTGAGTGTCCATATAATTGCTATCGCAATAAAAGGTTGAATCAGAGTTATCTACTTTTCTAGGACCCTGTTTTAATTTTTGAGAGGTGGAACGCAGTTAGAAATACAAGTGTGTAAACTTTAATTTGTTAAAATACTAAATAGAATTGGCGCTAGCGACCTTTGAAAATATAAACATTATACGTTATAAAATGGCACTTAGAGGAGCATTAAACAAGGTAAATGGCACTATAATCCCTGTAAAATACAGCTAAACAAGAAATAAGAAAAATGGACGAAGTTAAAGGTGAAGGCCCACTAAAATATGCAAGTAATTGCAATATATGCACAGGGGAAAAGAAAATTAGTGAAGTGAGGTGGAAGTCAACACGTCCAACGCCCCCCTATAAAGACAACGCCTGTAAAATGAGCCGCGAACTCGCTGCCCTACCCTCGGATTTTTCTCTCCTCCACCGGTAGGTGGGCGAGCGCCCCTGACGGGCGATCCTTGTAAACATGCCGGCGCGCGGCGGCCGGGAGCCGAGCAGCTAGCTTGTCGCGAGCAGACGACACCTTGCCGACCGCGCGTGGTCACCGCTGCTATATGCAGACGATGACACACAAGTGGTTTCTTTATCGCTGTTCTGAGATCATACGAGTCACCTTACGGGGCTTTTTGTCGCTGGTCAGTTTGTTTTAGTACAAAAATTTGCTGGAGAGCTACAAATTTCCGCTCGGCGTCAGCGCCGCTGAAACCTACCACGGTGTTTTTTTTTGTTTTTTTTTTTTTTTGTTTTCCAGGGACGCCGGCGGGAGCGCGCTGCCGGCTGCTCCCGACTAAAATCCCAATATAAGAAAAGTACCGCCATACTTTGATAAACGCCGCTTCTCTCTCTCCTGTATCTCCGATTGGACGATGATAGCGCGCGCTTTTCACTTCTTTATATTTTCTTTTTATTGCGATAGCAATTATATGGACACTTCAACCGGATTTCTGCATCGGCGTCGCCGTGAGGTTCCGTATAGATAAAATCTTCACCGCGCGCCGTATGCCCGAGCGCAAGCGTGCTGGGACGCGCGCTATCACGGAGAGCGAACGCACTCAATCCCCCACGCGCAAGCAACGAAGCGGGAAGCCAGCGCCGGTGGGAGCCGGGGGGGGGGGGGGGGGGGGGGCACTTCTACTGTGCCAACAACCGCGCTCGTCGCTCGCCGCACCGTCTCTTATCTCCACACGGCTCTGACCTTTATGCTCCGTGCATTCGCGGCTCAGTTTCTGTTGAAGCGATAGACCGCACGTACCTTCGCCGCAGCGGCGTATGCTTGCTGCCAGCGTTTTGACAGTCGTTGTCTGCAGTCATTCAGTGTCATCTCTTCATGTTTGTTTGTGCGCGCTCACACCACGCTTGTTCATTCAGTAGTAATAGTCGGGTCACATTTTCCAACGCACGCTACACATGTAATGCTGCCCGGATCGGCAGTGCAGCGCTACAGGTGTGTCCCTTCGCACGCGCGCTGCCCACGGGAAGCGCTTCTCATCAACACCACCGTTTCACACGCGCCTTCTCGTGGTCATCGAGTCTCTCTTCATGTCGGTCTACTTACGCCGCAGCACACCTGCTTACTTAATCAGCTCATGTTTACTACAATTCATATTGCTACCAAAGCCGCTCACCTTACTTCGTATGACATTGCTGTGTTGGTATCGCATTCATTGCTTCGCCCTTAGGGCGAAACTGTGACATTTTTTTTCCGCCTCGGAGCCATGTTGAAAGTCCTCTGCGAAGCCGCAGTCGCCGGCGGCGGCGGCGGCGCGCGCCCGGCCTGAAAGCTTCAACGTGGACTTTCTAGGTGTGCCACCGTCGACTTAGCTTTCGCAAGCAAAAAAGTAAAGAAAAAAAGCAAGCGCTTTAGGAGAGGAGGCGGCGGAGGAAAGAGTAGATGGCGGTACTTTTCTTATATAGGGACTTTACTCCCGGCTACGCCATTGGCTACGCCGATGGTGTCACGTGACCAGGCGGTAGGGAGGCGAGCGCTCTCGCACTGCGCCTGGTCACAACACGCGGCAGGGACCTCTCTATGGGAAAAAGAGCGACGTTCCAGGCATTGTCTTTATAGGAGGCGTTGACACGTCTGACGCTGGATATCAGAGGCCACCCAAAACATCCAAGCAACTAGTGTTCGTTTCAGACATCAGGTGCAACACTGTTGAAGGTACGCAAGTAGTTGGGGTCACGAAAATGTATCACTCCGCGCGTTCCGTCAGTGCTGCGCTACGCAACAACTGCGAATGCTCGCGCGAGCATGCACGCGAGGCTGCCGCGACGGGCTGCAAATAAAAACCCGAAAGAAACACCACGAGGAGCAAATTGATCTAAAAACGCATTCACAGCTGTATGCCACAGTTTTTTTCTAAAGATTAAAAGTTGTTTCATTCAATATTGAGCCTATGCAAAGAGTAGTATCAATTGCAGAGTTGCTGTCAAAAAACATCCAACTATTTGCAGGTGCGCGCATAGCCACTGCAAAAAGTCTCTAGCGTTGCACCTGATGCATGAAACCGAGTATAGTGTTCGTTTCCTGGGCGTCACCATAGGTAGCAAGCTATACTGTGGTTAGGCTTTGTTGAAAGTGTTGTGGCTGCATCAGTGCAAAGAGTCGATGCATTTCGTCACTTGGTAGGTGTACGTTGGGGAAACAATCCAATGCCCATGCTTACACTGAACGCTGCAGTGATAACAAGCCGCATTCTCTATCAGCTGCCGCTCTTGATCACCATCACCGAGTCTATTCGAGCGCTAGGAGGCAGTATACAGAGTGTTTCAGCTAACTTGGGTCAAGTATTAAAACAGCAAACATAGGCGCTACGCATGTCGAATTTTCTCAGTATTCTTCTGAGCCGTATGGAGCGTCTCATGATATTTTTTTTCAAATCCGCCAAGCTCGGTAATTAAGAAAATTGCCTAATTAACTTTTTGAAATACTAATTAACCCTAGCAAGAAATCTTCAATACAAACGTTGTAGCGCTTGTTCAGAAACATCGACGTATTTAATCTGTGCTAAGATACCTGCCTTGTTTAATGTTTGTACAGCCTTTCTTTAAAGTGCGCGAAATTTTAAAAAATACCACGTGACTGCCGACTAACGCGCTGCCCTTTTAGTGCCCTCAAATGTAAGTTCACCGAATTAGCAAATTAGCTCCAAACTGGCGCGCATGCTGTGCCACATCTTTAGTGGACTTGGAGTGACACGACGATCAACGACTGGGTTGCTACAGTATGCCATGAATTGCGAGGGCATTTCAAGCCTCCTGCTTCGGGTGTTGTGGTGGCGTGGGCGGTGTGTGTGAAGAGAGGGGAAGCATTCGGCTCGGCATCACTCGGGACTCGGAAAAACAGTCGACAGTCGCTCTACCGCAGCAGCCGCACAGTCACTGCTCGTGGTCCGCCATTCTATAGTGCGATTTCAAAATTTTCGCGCAACTACCGTCAAACTCTCGAAGACGATTAATCGAACATGTCTAATCGATTAAGTCGAATAAATGAAAGGTGGACATCGATGAAGATTAAACGTTTTGCGGGATTCTTTTAATCGATTAATCGTTCATCGATATTACCAACCTTAATCAGCGCATGCCCTTTCTACAGCAAGTTGAGCCAGTGAATGACTTTCTCTCGACTTCAAAAGTAGTCTTTTCGTACTCCTTAGCGGCATTTGTGCACCGCCAACAGCCTTCCCTTTCTCTTATTACTTGAGGTTCTGCTAGCAACCTTGACAGGGGTATACTTATTTCAAAACACTGGGCCAATATTTGAGCGCGCGTTTACAACGAAGCGAGCCGCAGTGAATTACAGTGGCGTTTTTTAGTGGCGAAATGGAATTCACTAGTACGTCACCGCTTTCCTTTTACTTATGAAACGGGCTGCGCAAATGTGCTTAAAAAGGGTTATCCCAATGCATTGTTCCAAGTCTCAGTTCGGCGCGTATGTTGGCAGGCACGTCAATCAAGCAGAAAAATGAAGGCGACTTGTTAGCTTCTCGGCATTTCCGGGCCAAGAAGAAGTAATTTAATAGGTTGTGCGCGCAGTCGTGTTCTTTGTTGTTGTGTTCAGACATCGTGCATGCGTATATATGCCAACGACGCAGTCGAGTTTGTCGCTCCGCTATCGTTCTTTGTCGGAGAACACACGGAGCTGGCAGCAAAGGCGCATTGTTATAGTGTCAGCTAGAGGAATATTTCGTTAGAGCGGAAAGGCGGAGATACTCGGTCCGCCGCGGTTCGCAGTCGTCGTCGCCGTCAGGCTCCGCATATATTTACGTATATGTATACGCTTTATACGCTTATCCATGCTGCAATGCGGGTTATGTTGCTGCACTATTCAATCACTCAAGTTGCTCACACCAGGTTTTACGTTCTCGACTAAATTATTCCTGAAAATTTTGAGAATGGCAGCCCACAAAAAAACTGTCATGCCGCATAAGATTTACAGCACATCCCTCTTATCTGAAATCTTCCCAGACTATTAAATATTAAAAGTACAAAACGATATCAGTGCTCACACCTTAAAGTGATGTAATTTTACGGGCGTGGCTCTTCATGGGAAGCGTGGCGGCGCCTGAGCGATGTCATTACAGGCCCCGCACGGTGTGTTAAAGCTTTTAAGGGTGCCAGAAATTTTGCCGCGCCAATGTGTACCGCGTCCGCGTTAGCCAGAGCCGCGTATCCGAGCACAGTGCTAAACCAATGCTAAACCTTCCTATCATAGTCAGCGCTGCGCCCTTCGAGTGCAACCACCTTTTTTTTTTTTTTTTTTTTTTTTTTTTTTTTTTTTTTTTTTTTTAGTGCAAAGCAAGCTTCAGCGATTCGAGCGAGTTTTTGAAAATGTATCTGGCCTCACGGTTTCCGTGGGCCGATAATGGAGATTGTGCTGTCTAAGATTAAATGTCACTGGGACCACTTGTTTCTGAGATGTTCCGGTATAGAACACCCTTAAGAACTCCCCGCGTCCAAGCCACCGCGCCGAGCCGTCAATTTCAGTTGAGTCTGCCAACGTTTTTCCCCTTTACCCTTCCCGGCGCGTACACAGACGGGTGCGACCATGGTCAGCTTGCCTGCCTTTCCTTCTCTCTCTGTGCAGTTGTTGATGGCTCTAGCTCCTCCATTCGGACAAGCAGAGTCCTGACAAACGACAAAAAATAGAAAATCTGTAGAAATGAGGGTTCAGGAGGACGATGGCCTCACTATCTCCTCTTCCCTCTGCCCGCGTCCCCACCGTTCCCCACCATTACTCGTTTCCGTGCTTCAAAACGAAGTGTACTTCTTTGTTTTGCATGCTAATGTTTATCGCATGACCTCTGGCATATTTAAAACTGTGGCACGTGAATATTAATTTTAGCGAATCAGCAGTTTTTTTTTTTTTCATCCTCAGAAGTCGGCATTTATTAGGAAACCCTACAATGCTCAGTTTCTTGCCAGTTAGGTGAACAACTGAGCGAGCGACTGCTTACTCAATTCCAGTTGTTCAAAGTAAAGAAATGTATGAAAAATTTAGTCATTCCGCCTCTGTGGTCTACATGGCTGCTCCTGACAACATTTCTCGCTGTCCTTCATCTTTAAGCTAATCAAATCGCGCACCCAGCCTTCGCAAAAATATAGCAATCGTGGCTTTCGGCATAGCTCCCGGGGAGCTCATTGTCGTGAACGACTTTTACGGCGCAATTTGAAACGAAGTTATGTCCAACCCGAAACAGCGCAGCCCGGGGCGCTCTTTTATTTCCTTTCTCTCTCAGCAAATGAAGAAAACGCGATAGCAAATTATGCCTTGTTATCCAAGAAACTTCGCGTTGCCTTTCGAAATAAGAGCGACAAGATTCTGAAGACGAATTTGCATGGCCATGAGCCAGCGATGCGCGCTGACCGTGCTTCTCCGCTCTATGCGACAGTACGACCACAGCAAGAAAGGCCTATCAAGTCGCAATGAACGGGGAACTTGCGCGACGCCGGCCTCAAAGCGCACTCTTTTGTGTTGGAACCATACACTCCATTAGATTCCTCATGCGCGCGTCGTCGCTATAGTAGAGAGCGTACAGAGAACGCCCGGAGCGTTTCCTTCTTGTTCTGCTCTTCAACTCTTGACAATTCCTTTTCTTTCGTCACTAAGCTTAGGGCCACGCTCCCGAATCTGTCCCGCGAGGTCCTCGCCTCGATGCTCGAAAAATGAATACACTCTTCTCAACCTCCCAACCCCGGCCGACCCGAGCCGCCGCTCAAATCTCATAACTCGAGAATCAGCGAGAAGCAAAGAATGACGCTCGGCGGCAGCGGCCAGCAGCAAAAATGAGGCTCTAAATGGTTCGCGGAATGAAAAGGAGGGTTGAGGAAGAGAGACCGCGGTGCGAAAGATGAGAAGACGACATTTGGGGTCGCAATTAGGCGAACCCCCTATGGCTCCGCCACCCACAGTACAACACCGCCCTCCGAATTCGCCCCGTTCGGGAGAGCGTCGCAGTCACCGCCGAGGCCACATTTTCCGCCCCGCTAGTTATCTTCCCGATGTTAATTCGGGGCCCCTCAATGGACGTCCGAAACAGTGCCCGTTCCGACCCTCAACCGCTACGTTTTCTCCCTCGCCGTTGCAGTTCTTCGTCATCGTTATGACCGTCGTCTAAAGAGGAGGCAGCTAGCGAAAGACGGCGACTTGTGTAGAGAGCCAGCCTGAGCCGCGGAAAAAGAAAAGGCGCTGCGCAAGGACGCGCGGGAGACCGGAACAAAATTGAATGTTTGATTCCATCTACGAGGGGCACTCGTTGCACGCTTCCCCGCTTCTCTATCGACAGCGCTCGCTTAGCGGCGACCCCGCAGCGGGGTGGGACGGAAAGCGAGCGGGGGTCGCCGGCTCGCTGTCCGCGTTTCGAATAGAGCGGCCTTTCGTAGCGCGAGCCGTGCTTTATTATGCTCGTGTCTTGATTTCATTAACGACAGTTGGAAACATGCAGATGCGGTGGAATACACGCGAAAGAACAGAGAAATGTGGATGGCGATACTGCTGCCAGCTGTCTACCGCGGCTGAAATGTGAGAACCCTATCAGGAGCGACCAGAGCGGTATACAGGGTAGAATAATTAACGCATTGGGTGCCGATATCTTTGTCTGACATGCTCTCTTCGCAAAGATTACCTAAGGCATGGTAAGTGCGGCCGTGCGCTGATAGTGAGAAGGGACGCCGATAGTGGTAGAACGCCCGCCTCGGCTGCGGGAGGCTGTGGGTTCAATTCCCACCGCCGCCGGGCACCCACTGGTTCAAAAGGATACAAGCGTACCCCGGCCTGGCGTTCGGCTTCCTTCAGGGGTGATACGCTTGGGAAAGGAGCCTGCGCCCTGAATTCCCGTCGAAACCAACGTGAGCAGGGACGTACTTGTGAGAAGGGACGTACTTGCGAAATATCTTCGTACTCGGTTCGTACGGAGGCCCTTAATTCCTTTGGTACTAATAAATCCAATTTCTCTCTTCCCTAGCTACCTACGCATATTCACTAGACGAGCAAAATGACACAAAAAATTGTGGCATTGCGTTCCTCGGATGCTTATTTATAAGTATATTTTCTAAATGATCAGGCGAGGCACAAAAACATAGTACAGATACCGACTGCCCTAAGAATAAGCAGTGATAAGTGCTTGTTTAAGTGCAATGAAGTGAATGCACTTCGCGTGAAAATACAACTGGAAAAAATGGGAATAACGAGTGCAAGTCTCTCCTACAGACGCTGTCGCTGACATGTACAATTGGCATCAGAGGCCGAATCCACAAAGCTTATCGCTTGTAAGTGATCGTTAGCCATTGGCCGGACACCTGCGCTAACAGTATGGCCAGTATCTAAATTGTCTAAAAAATTACACAAGAAAATTTTAGCCCAAGAGCTTTTCCTGTGTACGGGCCCAGAAGTTAACGAGATACAATATCTAGAAAAAAATCACGGTAGAAGCCATGCCGGATGATTATCTAAGTCAGTGCGAGCCTTTCTCCCCTGCACGTGGCGCAAAGCCGGAACGAACTCACGTCCTCCCGGGGAAACGCTCACTCGAGGACCGCCACATGCGCGGGCCGCGACACCCTGACTACGTACAGATGTCGACACCCTTTTACTAAACGTAGGTACCACGTGCTCAGGACTGCGTTGGCGACATCTAAATATGACGTGTGGCACAAAATCGGTATACAGCGGGACTTCGGGAACCTTTTAAGTTTAATAGAGCGCGCTATCGTGGCGTCATTTAGCGTGCGCTAAGCGAATGATATATATGGCATCTGAAATATTGGTGCATACCTAGGAGTCTCTTGCGCTTGGTACGCGCGTTCGTCGTATCGCGGGTTACCTACTCCGCCCCGCGTATCTCCAGCTGACGAAGGCGAATAGGGACACTCTAAACACGATGCTTCGTAAGGCAACGAAGCAAGCACTGGGCATGCCCATATACTCGTCCACGCAAAGACTGCTAGACATGGGCGCCCACAACACGGTGGAGGAGCTCATCGAAGCCCAACTCTCTAATCAGAGAATCCGGCTCTGTCACACGGAACACGGACGAGCCGTCCTACGCAAGGTAGGATGGCAGATCGAGCCAGTACCCCTCAAGGCGGCCCTTCCGGAAGACTGGAAGACGACCATTCACACCAAACCTCTTCCTCGGAACATGACGCCAGGCAAGGACGACGAGAGGCGCACCGCGCGGGCTAAAGCCATGGCCCGGAAGCTCGAAGAGAACCCCGGGGTCCTCTACGCGGACGCCTCGCTCCGAAAACACAGTGACCGAGCAGTGGTGGTGGTTACGTCAAAAGACAGGCTGATCGTCAGCGCGTCCCTGAAGACAACAGACCCCGCAGTTGCCGAAGAAGCGGCCGTGGCCCTCGCACTCACACAGCCGAGCGTGGACACCGTGGTCACCGACTCAAAGACAGCCTACGGAAGTTTCCGCAGGGGGGTAATCTCCTCCGCGGCCCGAGCCATTCTATCCAAGTGCAAGCCTCCGGGAAGAGCCATAGAGCTCGTGTGGGTCCCGGCTCACTCGCAGGTAGCAGGCAACACCAAGGCCGACTACCATGCCCGAGAAATGTCAATCCGGGCAGAGCACGAGCCGGAAGAGCTACCGCACCCGGTTACCAGCTTTCGGGACATTACCCGGATGTACCGAGAGGAAAGGTGCAAACTGCCAGAACCGCACCCCAAACTCACCAGGAAACAACAGACCATCCTGCGTCGAGCGCAGGCGGGATCGCTTGCGAATCCCGTACTGATGAACCGCATGTACCCTGCGGAACACGATACGCTCTGTCCTTTTTGCAAAAGGGAAAAGGGCACCCTGCCGCACATCTTGGCCGAGTGCACAGAACTGAAGACCCCCCTCCTCCCCTTTCCCGCCAACACCCCCAATCCCCAACCCCTTGAGCGATGGGAGACCTTGTTATCCAGCCCCGCCCTACCGATTCAGCTCGCACTGACGGGCAGGGGCCAGGAGCTGCTGGGAACATATGGGTCCCGTAACTAGGGAACCACCCCGTCTGGTACCTGTGGGCACCACCAATATATTTTGGGCCTAATAAATGTTTATTCATCATCATCTTTCCGCCTTATTTTTTTCACGAGAGGCATCAGACAAGCTTGCTGCAAATAAACGGCATTATTAAAACAGCATCAATGCCTACATCAAATAAGACGTACGTGAATGGCGTTTCAGAAGATATACTGGTGGAGACATTACAATTGCTATAGATAGTAGGTATACAGCGGGGGCGTGGCACGACTGGGTCACGTGACTTCCGCTTAACACGTGTTGTCATGGCAATCGTGGAGCTCCTAGGTGCCTAGGGCGCAATCGCTTAGGTACTTTTGGGGCACTGGTCTCGCACGAGATGGTCTTTGGAAGGACCGCCAGTCGTTTTTCCGCGGGTGCGAGGACAAGCGACACACACGCTCTTATTGCGGCCAGTTTCGGTTTCAAGGAGCCTGCCAAGGGGTACTAATTGTTCGCGATGCTCCTACATGAACTCCGCCATTCAAAATTTGTTCGTTGGAATAGGTAGCGTCGAGAACGGGCCCCAACGTACTCATTTGCTGTAGTCACCTATTGTTGATAATTAGAAAGTTAATTACCGTAACTACGCTAATTACGCACTTAAGTGCGGAAATTGCTGTGTATCTAGAGGCCGCCAATCCGTACACTCGATTAGTAAACATAACGGGACCAAGATATTATTTTTCTAATTTTAAAATTTTTGTGCTGCTAAAAAAACACCATCTATGTGCACTATATTTAGAGTTAACTGTGGGAGTGTTAGCCAGTGCCACCACTCACGGCCTAGGTGGCGGATGTGATTATTTGATAATTAATCAGGTAATTAGATTGTTCTAAGTATTTAGATTATTGTGGATGTAAGTAATTAGATTATTTAAATTGATCTATCCACGTCTGAAAATAGACCGCGACATGTCAACAACGCAAGAATGGAATTTGCATTGTTTACCGCGCCGAATAGAGATTTTGGGGCATCAAACACAGATCAGATACTTCGCGTATGAGAGGATAAAAACCCGTGTGCCGCTGCTGATTTTGTTTCCATGCAACTGCAGCTACCACAAACCGCTAGACGCACTGTGATCTCTCGTGGTATGTCTTTCAACCTCACCTCCGACCCCACTATAAACGCCCGTGATTTCTTGCTCACGCAGATGCAACCGGGATTTATATATCGTGTATCGGTGAATCCGTTAGCACCAGATTATCTCGATGCTCAACTTCTCCGCCAATGTTGAAGACACCGGCTGTCCCTTGAATCGTTGAGCGAAGACCTATAGCCGAAAGCGATTCGATGAATCTGTTAAACACTGGGTTTTCTCGAAGCTCCCCGCTGCTCCTACGTCGGAAAAGTTTGCTCTTAAACGTGCAGTTGCTGCTTATCTGGACCCATACTGATCGCTGGTGGAATTCCGCTGTGACACAAACTTCCCTGATTCGCGCCAACCTGGGAGACAATCCCTGCCAACAAGCATCGCCCTGTATAGATGTCATATGAAGTGAAGTGAAATTTATTTCCTCTTTCCGAAAGGAAGTAGCCGGAGCAAAAGGCTGACAAGCCTGACGCTGCCATTTCCTCTTTTGCAGTGCAAAAGTGCACAACAGGTGATATTACACAGTAAGAGAAAGTACGGAAGTTCATATTGAATACGTCATGGTCACGTATACCATTATTGCTGATGTGAAACTCCAGTGGAGTGCTGTCTTCTAGGCAATACGAAAACATTCTTCTCAGTAATCGCCCTAGTCGGTGGTGAAAGCTGTATATGACGGGCATGTAAAGAATGTGAAAAATTATGCAGAAAAGAAAGAAATATTGTCAGATGCCACGCATATGTGTTAATAGGTAATAAGTGAAGCTTTCTTTGATGTTTTTTACGGAAATGTATTCACCACTTCACTTCTCCTTCTTCTTGAGCTATATGTAGCTGGATGCTCCTCACTCAGTGCAAGCTATGGTCCCATTTTGGTAACTTCATTCTCCACACTCAGCTGCTTAAGTTGCCGACTCCTTCATTTTTCTGTATCCAACTTTCTCGAGTTACGGTTGCGGACGTTTAAACCGAGAGACAATTCGTTCCTGGTACAAAGTCAAAGTCAGTTACAGAGAAAACAGATTTTGATATGCATGAGAAATACGAAACAGGTTAACGGTGTTATCACTGGGAACTTATTCTTATTAACTGAGGCAAAACGTACAAAAATAAACATCGTAACATTTTTTTTCTCTACTGAAATTCTTCCAAAAGTAAAGTACGCAAATATAGTTACATCACACAAATAAAAGAAATTACTATCAGACATCTCGTTTGAAACAGACATCAAAACAAACATATTAAATTTCAGGCACGTCGCGTCACTTTGATTGGGTTAGCGTCAACCTAAACGTGACGGAATGTTGCTAAAGAAAACTGACTCGCCGAAGTGCTTCCAGAGTCTCTCTCCAGTCCTCCAAAACTGGTGGCCTGTTTCTCTAGAGACGCCCGGCAGCGACGTCATCACTTCCTCAATATTAGATTAGAATTTAACAATTGAACTTTAAAAATGCCGGCCCATTTCAGACCAGCCGTCAAGCCGGGCGAAACGCGTCCGTCTCTGACAGGCCGAGGCACGGCGGGAGTTGCGAACTTACACGCTATCAAAGCTCACTGAACGTCAAAAAGTGCGCCTGCTCTCTGCGGGGTCATGGCGCCTTGTAATCTCTATATTGAAGATGGCACTTCAGAATTAAGTGAGCGTTGGCGGGAGCTTCGCCTCTTATCCAGTGATATACACTCGCGAGACTAAAGTACACTTCCCTGCCGGAGGCATTTATTTCCTTTCAGCGCTTACATTTTTTAAGACTCCTTTGTGTAGTTTGTCAGATTATTGTTGGTCTTGCGTATGTGTTTGCTGTCTTTCGCCTCTTCTCACTTGACAAATCAAGTAAACAAAAGAACGCAGCAGAAAAAAAACGGACTGGGGGTCTCAACACTATAGCTGTTCTGACGCCAATGCTAGAGCTGGAAATTGCACCTAACGGGTAAAACTATGATCGTGTTAAACGTTAATAAACAACGTCTGTGCATAAATCAGATGCAACATCACAGATAAGCAGTAAGCGTAACAGTCACCATTGGTTCATCATAAGGATAGTCGCAACAAGAACGTGCTTCGTCGTCGACTTCGCGGGCGAGAAAATAGTGCATGCAATAGAAATTTTCTGTGTCCTCGCCTTCGCTTACAAACCAATTAAAGTGATTCATTCCGCGCAGCGATGCGACATGCAGCACACTTACTGCGCGCAATGCTAGACATTGGGCGAACATTGAAAGCTCTCGAAGAAGGAATCGAATACTCTAGCTGTTAGTTAATGGCACTCGAATAAAAAGAAAACAATTACGTAGTTCTAAAGTACTGCCCATTCACATGAGAATGTTGTGATCGATTCTTAGTAACCACTATACGAAACCAACAGGCAAGGAAGCGGGAAAAAAGTGGGAAAAAAGCGGGAAAAAATATTTTTGTTCAAGTGTATATTGATTGAAAACTGGGGGTTAAACTTAAGGTAAAATTATATTGCTGCTTAGATCGTCCCAGAAAATCAACATCCTTGACTTTCTGTATCCTTCTCACTCAATGTATAAAGATGACCTTGACTCGTACCGCAATGACACCTTGAGGTAACGTTGTCCATTGTTGCCTGGTCCTATAAAATGCCGTACTACGCGATGTCGGTGGTTTGCCCGACGTTTCACGACCAGGGCCGTGAATGACGCGAGCTATATACCTTTCAGCATTTTATTACAGATATATGTAGATAAGACTAGAAAGAAAACTCGAGCGAATTGGTGATAATTCATGTTTTGGAAAGCAACAACGCTAAATGGACAAGGACTTAGGCAAAGAAGAAAACCGACACTGGAGTTTCATCCCTGGCATGAAAAGCGGACGATGATCTGGAGTGTGTCGTATGGTGCAATCATGTCTTCATCGGCGCTTTTGTGTAGCTTACATATCATACGTAACTTTTTTAGCTTCAAACATTAGGAACGCCGCAGTCCGCAGAACTGACTGAACATTTCGCAAGGCGCGTTTACGAAAGGTGCACGTGTCTTTAGGCTGTGTCCATAGAATCCTTTTTCTAGATGGCCCTTTCGCGTCATTGTTTGTTACTATGGACATCCGCTTAATGCGAAGCTTCGGCACCTGCTTCCAGTTCGCGGCCGTAAGAGGCAATGGTTGTTCATGTGTATATGTTCTGCATTTGACAGCAGATCTTTGTTCTCTGTAAGAAAAGAAAAGAAAACAGCGGTGGTTTCTCGCTCGAGAAGCAGGAAGACAGCGACGAAAGAAAACGCGGTAGCGATGGTTTTCACGAGCTTGTGCAGCCCTGAATAAAGCAAATATTGCGTCGAGTGATAGGTCATGCAAAGCGGGCGTCGACAGACCAGTTCCAAATTTCCGAGCGATTGAACTCGGTGAACGCTTCTCCGCACTTTTGAACTCTCGCACCCGCTGGTATTACCGCTGTTTGCCGACAAGCTACCGACGTTTTTAACCCGCGAACACTCGAGGCTCGCTTCACAAAGCCCATCATCGCCTCCCACGCGCAGCCTGGCTCCATGAGCAACGTTGTCGGCATTCAGTGTTAAGAGACGCATGACTGGTGTGACATCCATATTACTCGGATGACAGCACCGGCGAAACGCGACGTGCGACGAGTCAATGCACCATTAACCGCGGGTTTCTAAAGTGGACTCCCTTTTGCACCAAGTGGCGTAGTGCCACATTTGGCATTTGATCCGCGAAGTCATCGATTCGTGAATTTTGTTTGCAGCTGTTACGTGTACACGCACACAAATTCAGTGGATCTCTGCTCTCGGCTTTGCATTTTTAATTGAACGACGAACACATCTTTTACGCATAATATGGACTACATATGGCTCCTTGTAACAACGTGGCCAAATGTCTTGCTTGTTCAAATGCACAACGAAGTACAGGAGTACGCATTAAATTATGCAGACTAAGGCTTAATTTTTCCGAATATTTAGGCGCTTCTGGTTCGAAAAAGTATCTTGCTAAAAGATTAGCAATTAATGCTGCGCATATTGTGACGATGAATCGCCTTTATTACTAAGATGAAGAATGCTCACGGCGCCGCCCAGCTTAGTTCTCCTCTTCATATAAACTCCGCTCGCACGTTTCAATATAAAGCGCTTCAAAAGACTAAAACGTCGCATTTATGCGTTTTATATACTCACCAGCTGATCGTTCCAGCAAACGCGAAACTTAGCGACCCGGAAAGTGGGGCTGGAGCAGGCGATATGGCCGATTTGACACCAGCTGGCGTAAAAGCCTCACTTTCTTATTTTCTTTGGCGTACGAACTGCTTGATTTTATGAAGCAGTTACTGCGGTGACACCAGTTCTTTTTTCTTTTTATAGTTCGCCTAGTAGTCGCGAATGCACTGATGTTTCAAGGGTCCACTGCGCATCCATCAGCAGAGTGCGCTTACCATGTGCTCATCTCCTGAGCTGTCACCATGAGATTTTTCGCACTCTGTGGTTACAAGCGCTGCTCGCTGTGCACGTTTCACGCGTTGAATGTGCAAGCATTCGCAACTGAACAGAACAAAGTGCGCTTGGGCGGAAATAGACATGTTTATACAGCCGCTATTTGGCAAAGTGAATCCCATTTTCGCTACGAATGCTTTTTCCTCACAGGCAGGGTCATCCCCGAACAAAGCGTCTGAATCTGGCCCACACCGAAAATCCGCGGAAGAGATCCATCGCAAAAGAGTCTGGTTATTCTCTTTTTGTGGCGCTTGCATGTGAGAGAGGCCATAAATATAGCTCTGCGCATGAGAGAAACATTATTTTCCTTCTCAGTCTTCCTACGAAAAAAGGTGCAAGCGTAATTTCAAAGTAACGTGGAATCACGTTTGGTAATTCCATCGGTTGCGTAAGGCAGCTGATTGGAGTTACCGATCGGCTGCCTTACAGTACGGTAAAATCGATCGGCAGCCGATGGCAGATAACATAGTTCTTGTCCTTGTGCTGCATTATTCGAAAAGGTGGACATTACTAGCAGGAGAAATCAAGACACAGATTTAACTAATTCGCATAAATTCACCGATTAACTTCTTAATGGGACCCTCGTCTGTATATTCTCTGTAACCCATTCACTACATTTAAAGTATAATAAACTGAAACTGAATTACCTTACGGCACATATTGCAATTTACGGATTGTAGCCGGTGAGTTTGCAAGACGTATCCTTCAACTTGAAACGAATTTCCAAGAGGACACCAGTTTCGAGATGATATTTCCTAAAGTTTAGAACGAAATACATGGGCGTTCCAGATAATCTTGTGCTTCACTGCAAAACCGAGAGTTTTGCTAAAAAAAAGTAAATTGAAGAAAAGTGCATTTTTACAGGTGAGTTTCATGGAGCTTATCTCCAAATTGGTGACATTGTGGAAATTTACCACTGCTTAAACCAGGAAAGCCGCATTTCGAGCTGACATCATATCACCCTATTGCCCTGGCAAGTTACATAGGGAAAGTAATGGAATATATGATTCTTACACGCCTAGACTGGTATCTTGAACGCTACAATGTGTACCCTGACTCTATGACAGGCTTTCGGCGAGGCAGGTCACCAATAGATAATGTTATTGACCTCCCAACATTTATACAGCAACAAAAATGCCTCAAGCGCATATCAGTGGCGCTCTTTCTTGATGTGAAAGGGGCGTATGATAATGTAACACATGAAGCGACCCTCGAGTCGTTGGAGCCTATTGGAATCGGGGTCCGAATATTTCAGTGGATCCTCGACTAATTGACCAGAAGGTCCTTCTTTGTGCAGACTGCCAACTATTATATGTACGGTGATGTTCCACAGGGCGGTGTATTGAACCCTATACTCTTTAACTTAACTATGGTTGGCCTTTCTGAACTATTATCCAAGACAATTCTCCTATCAATGTACGCTGACAATATTTGACTTTGGTCTACTGCGGTGACTCGTCTTCAAGTGCGCGCATGAATTCAGCTGGAAGCCACCTTAAATTGTTCGTATCTCCGAAAACAAGGCCCTAGTATATGCATCGACAGATCGGCGTTAATCGCATTTACGCGCAAACCCATGACACATACTCTCTTTCCCTCAATGGCCAGGCTATCAAATACTAGAGGTCTCACCGCTACTTAGCCTTGATTATTGACACGGACATTTCGTGGACCCATTGCATCTACCTGAAGCTGAGATTAATTTCAGTTGTACATATCATGAAGTTCCTGTGCGGGAAAACCTGGGGCACGTCGGTACAGTCCATGCTGCAGCTGTACAGAACACTGTTTCTGGGCTTTTTACGGTACACATGCAAAACGAATATTCACACCCTCCAAAATTTGCAAGGCCAGGCGCTACGGACATGTCTTGAACTACCACGATGCGCCTCGACTCATGCAACAATCATGTTGGTTCCAACATACATCACGGTTGACAACCTCAGAGCACAAGTTCGAAATCTGTGTCGCGCACCCAGTCACTACATTGCTGCTCTGCCAGCACAAAGACTTCAAGCTACATTTTCTAAACTTGTTGCGACACATCAAGGCTGTCTTTCGTCGGGATTTACACCAGCAGCAAGACCACTGTTGCCCCTGTAATGCCTACGACAGCCTCAAGTACCCCTCACCTTTCCGGGAATTACGAAGAAGATCCGTCTTTCCACAGTGGCTCTACGACAGTTGACTTTGTCATTACTGAACGGGCATATGAACAAAGAGCACACATTAACACCGATGGATCTGTCTCAGCCCCCAGCTCCATAGGCAGTGTTAACATCCCGGTCTTACAGGTTGAAGTTCAAAGTGTCCAACAGAACGACCTCTACGGCAACAGAACTTGCCGCCCTACGTGCCGCTGGTAATTACATTACACAGGCAAAACCTCGAAAGCGGGTCATCTTTTGTGACTCCAAGGCAGCTCTTTAGAGTCTTCAGTCAGCCTTACGACGCAATACACATGAACAGCTGGTGTTTGAGACTAGAGAGTTTCTCCATCAAGCCCTCATAAACGGACATGACATCATCTTCCAATGGCCTCCAGGGCACTGTGGCATCGTCTGTAATGACCTTGCTGATGATGCCGCCCAGTCAGCCCATAACAAAACCCTGACCATTCCTATATCCTTATCAAGGACAAACGCTACGCGGTGTCTTCGTTTACTTGCTCGAACCAAGACTGAAACTTCATGGAACATCCCGATTTTCTCGAACTGCCTTCTCCACCGACTGGATCCTACCTTGAAGCTGCAGATTCCATCGAACTTCTCCCGCCGTGATGACACTTTACTTTGCCGCCTCTGGTTAGGGGTGGCTTTTATGAAAGCCTACTCATTCCTTATTGGAATGTCCGATACACCGATCTGATGCATCTGTGAAAAGACGATCGAGCATGTGTTGTGTTTTGTAATATTTATGTCATCGAACGCGATGTTCTTCGGAGTGTGTTGGGCCGATTGGACAGCAGACCATTTTGGTCTGCTGTGATGACATAGTGCAAGTAAAGGACTGCTTTGCTGTGCACGACCAACGAATGAGTGACAAGACCATTCCGACCCCGGCAACATTGTCCGTCGACTTTTGCTCGACCCTCTTGCCCGATGAGAGGCACCGCCTACTGGAACTAATACAGCAGTTTGAGGATTGCTTTTCGTATACGTCCAAGGCCAATTAAACACCACTGACCAAGCATCGGATAATTACGGACGATGCCACGAGGCCAATTCCACAGAACCCCTACTGTGTGGCCCCGAAGGATTGCGAAGAAATACAAATGCACGTGAAGAAAATGCTCGAGGATGATGTGATATAGCCTTCGAAGAGTCCTTGGGCGTCTCCTGTGGTGTTGGTCAAGAAAAAACACGGCAGCTTACGCTTCTGTTGTTAAATCAGGTAACAAAGAAAGACGTCTATCCCTTACCCCGCATCGACGAGTCACTAGACAGGTTGCGCCACGCACGTTATTTTTCCTCCATGGACCAACCCAGCGGGCATTGGCAGACAGAAGTCGATGAGAGAGATCGGGAGAAAACTGCCTTCGTGACGCCCGACGGTCTTTACGAATTTAAGGCGCTACTTTCGGTTTGTGTACACCGCCAGCCCCTTTTCAGCGTCTAATGGACACTGCTGTTTCACTCGTGATATGGCGTTCGGGTTCTGTCCACGGTATAACGTGGTCAGCATACATCGTGAAACGAGTACCTTTGACTTCATGCAGACAATTTGCCAAAATGGCTCCTTGAGGTACGCCAACACGATTAATGTACTACCGTGGGTGCTAACTGCCACTGCGTATTTCTAAATTGCGGTCGTCTAGGTACCATTAAACTGCGTTGAGGATTATAGAACGCCTGAACGAGCTTCTTTCAGTGCCTCGATGAAGCGTCGTGGCTAGCCGTGTCGAAGGCTTTGCGGAGATCGACTGCCGCAGGTATTCTAGAGAGAGATAGAGAGAGAAATAAATGAGATACGAAAAGGCAGTGAGGTTAACCGGAAGGTAGATATCCAGTGTGCTACCCTGTACTGGGGAAGGGGTAAGGGGGGACAGAAAGATAAAAGAAAAAATGTCACAGTTTCGCCCTAAGGGCGAAGCAATGAATGCGATAGCAACACACCAATTTCATACGAAGTAAGGTGAGCGGCTTTGGTAGCAATATGAATTGTAGTAAACATGAGCTGATTAAGTAAGCAGGTGTGCTGCGGCGTAAGTAGACCGACATGAAGAGAGACTCGATGACCACGAGAAGGCGCGTGTGAAATGGTGGTGTTGATGAGAAGCGCTGCCCGTGGGCAGCGCGTGCGAAGGGACACACCTGTAGGGCTGCACTGCCGACCCGGGCAGCATTGCATGTGTAGCGTGCGTTGGAAAATGTGGCCCGACTATTACTAACTGATTGAACAAGCGTGGTGTGAGCGCGCACAAACAAACATGAATAGATCACACTGAATGACTGCAGACAACGACTGTCAAAACGCTGGCACCAAGCATACGCCACAGCGGGCGAAGGTACGTGCGGTCTATCGCTTCAACGGAAACTGAGCGGCGAATGCACAGCGCATAAAGGTCAGAGCCGTGTGGAGATAAGAGACGGTGCGAGCGAGCGACGAGCGCGGTTGTTGGCAGAGTAGCAATGCGCCCCCCCCTCCCCCCGCTCCCTCCGGCGCTCGCTTCCCGCTTCCTTGCTGGCGCGTGGAAAATTGAGTGCGTTCGCTCTCCGTGACAGCGTGCGTCCCCGCACGCTTCCGCTCGGGCATACGGCGCGCGGCGAAGATTTTATCTATACGGAACCTCACGGCGACGGCGACGACGACGGCGACGGCGACGCCGACGGCAGAAATGCGGTGGAAGTGTCCATATAATTGCTATCGCAATAAAACACGCACACACATATACACACACAAAAGAACTCATTAGCATCACAGTCGTTCAAACAGCTCGCTTGGCCGGAGGAACTTTAGTAGCGCCCTCGTCGCCTTCTGGTGTGAAGCCCGTATCAGTCGGTATTCTAAGATCCTCTGCTCAGAAAGCGGACGGTCGTCGAGGCGTGCCAACTCCGCCACGAGCGACTGTCTCTGGGGGCTGTAGTCGCGGTGACAATGACACAGGATATGTTGGATTGTTTCCTAGCTGCCGCAAGTATCACGAGCAGCAATGTCAGCCATTCGTAAAGGATACTCCAAGCCACAGTTGGCAGAGAGCAGTTGTCTCGATTCGAGGAAGTCCAGATGGAATCCGTAGTCGGAGGGATGGGTCCAGGCGGTGCAGTCGAGTATGCCGAAAACCTGGTGTGTTCCGCATGGAACGTGTGGCATCACGCGCGAGTATGCGAAGCTTTGTTGCTGCATCGGCTCTTGATAACGGGACGGGTTCCTTCACAGCATTTTCGTGAGCCCTCCTCACAACTTCATTCGCCTGTTCGTTGCCCATGAAGCCGGAGTGACCTGGGAGCCACTGAAAAGTGATGTCATGTCCTTTTTCTGGTATTTGGTGATAAAGGTGCCTTATTTCCAACACAAGTTGATCTTGTGGTCCACGACGTAGAGCGGATAGCAGACAATCCAGGGCTGCCTTCGAATCTGTATTTATTTTACGAAAGATGTTTATTTACAGGGTGAAACGAAGTACGGGAGGAAGCCACAGGGAAGGGCCGTGCAATGAGTGTCTGCGCCAGAAAAAGAAATAGTGTGGGGTGCGTGAGCTCGGCTGTACTCCGCGCCGGCTGGCCCTTCCCTGTGGCTTCCTCTCGTACCTCGTTTCACCCTGTAACTGAACATATTTAGTAACAATATGCTCCATCTTCGTGGTAAGTCTTCGTGAGTCATGTGAAGTGTGCTGCAAAGTGCAGCAAGCTCCGCGGCAGTCGATGTTGTCTGGTGATAAGTTTGAAACTGAATGGTCACGGCTTTTTCGGGGAAGATCACAGCCCCTGTAGATCCGTCAAGATTTGCCGAGTCATCAGTGTAAATGCGAAAATGGTCCCTGTATGCCTCGTGCAGCATGAGTAGAGATAGTTGCTTGAGAGCTGGCGACGGGGGTCCCGCTTTCGTTCTAATCACTGGTACCGAGAGTCGAACTTGTGGACGAGCCAAACACCAAGAAGGTGATAACAGCCTCTTGGAAGGCGTATAATCTCGAGGTAGGTAGTCATGGCGAGCCGATACCTTCTGGCTAAAGGAGGCATTGCGTCGGTCATTCGGCAGAGTGGCGAGGGGATGGAAAGGGGCACGGGCAATGCGCCTGATGTGTTCTCTGAGCACTCCCAATGTCATATGAGTTGTCACTGGGTAATCTTGAGCTATTGCAATTGTTTCCGCTGTCGATGTGCATCGTGGCCATCCAAGACAAACCCTTAGTGCCTGCGCCTGAGCACTTTCGATTGTGCGGATGTTGCTTCTGCAGGTATTGCTCAGTACAGGCAAGCTGTATCTCAGATATCCGAAAAACAGTGCCCTGTAGTATTGTAACATTGCATGTACTGACGTTCCCCACATTTTCCCTCCAAGAAATTCTAAAACGTGTCAAATGGCCGTTAGGCGTTTCTTCGGGTAGGCCACATGGGGACTCCGGCCAGCTGAGGTCTCGATCAATGATCACCCCTAAGAATCTATGCGTCCTAGCGTAACAGACGTTTTGCCCATTGATGGATATGGCGCAGGAGGTCATTGATTTCCGCGTAAACGCGACCACTGCATATTTCTCAGGTGAAATCTGGAGGCCTTGTTCGCTGAGATACGCCGATATTGAAGTCGTAGATTTTTGAAGTCTCGCACGCACCTGAGGATGTGTTACACCTGACGTCTAAGCACCGATGTCATCGCGTACATTGATATCTGGACAGCATTGCGCCTGCGTTTTCGTTTGTTAGCTATGCGGCCAAGCAGGTAGTGACCGTATTATGTGCAGAATCCTGGAAGAAAGCCTGTTCGAGCCGGATGAAACTAGGCGTTTGCTTCCTCGAGTTGGAATGTCAGACGTCAAGAAGAAAGTGTGCGTAAGGCGGAGGATATGACAATAAAATAAGGAAAACCGTGGTGACTGTCTCATAGACTGACGGACACTTCAACCACGGGGTTGGGGGAGGGGAATGGGAGAAAGAAGAAGAGAAATAGTAGAGGGACAAGAGCTAAGCTAAGTGCGCGCGGCGCGTGGCCAGCTTTACGGCAGAGAACGTGGCGGGTGGGAAGAGTTATTGTTGGTCCAGCAGCGTGATTTAGAGTAGGTCTGCGGGTCATGTGGACATAGACGCGGGCGGAAAGGTGAATGTTATCTGCGAAGTCGAGTAGAGCCTAGAAAATCCTGCTGCGCTTTGCGAGTGACCCCGAAGGGCACAAGTCTTGAAGGCCTGAAGTTGAGGTGTCGGTGTGCAGACACCATGCATACGGCTCTTTACGGCCCTATTACTACGTTTTCGTTATTATTACGTTATATTGTCACGTTTAATAGACAGCAGTCCGAGGGCAGATGCCTTCGCGTGTGCCCTCGGAAATTACCGGAATCATTACACTAGCACGAGGTGGTATCGTGACGCTGTCGTCGGAAATTCGAAAAGCGGCTGTGCGGAGGCAGGTGTCTCGGGTCGTCGCATTCTTTGTAGAGAAAGAAATACAGCGTCGGTGGAGGTCAATGATGGTGCCATACTCTCGAAGAAAGTCTATTCGGAGTATCAATTCACGAGACCATTCTCGGAGAACAAGGGAGCTGATCAGAAACGTAGAATTTTGAATTTGCACCCGTGAAGTGCACACACCAAGCGGTTTGACATGTCCGCCAGCTGTCCGTACGTACGTCCCTGTCCAAGGCGTAAGGACTTTCTTTAGACGACTTGCCAGTTTTCCGCTGATAATCGAGTAGTCAGCGCCAGTGTCGATTAAGGCAGTAACATTTCGACCGTCGATCAGCACAAGTATGTTCATGGAAAAGTTGTCTCCCGCATGAGACACCGGCGTCGTCAAGTCTCTGTCGGTCTGAGGTCGCTTCAATTGGAGGTCTTCGGCACGTCGAGTATCAGCGGCCTCGCCTCGAAAGGTCGCTGACGTCAGATCTCCAGGCGAGAGCTCGGAGAGCGTCCTTGCGACATCGGACTTGCACCTCCCGAATGCGATGGTCGTGGTGACGGCGATCGCGACTGGTGCTTTGATGACGGTGGCGCGCGCTGTCGGGCGATAAAATCATCAATCTCGGGTGGCCCTTGTCCGAAACGTGGTCGGGGTGAATTGACAGGGAACTCCTGGAGTCCTAGGCGGCGGTACTGGCAATCTCGGTATAAATGACCCGCCTCACCACAGTGGTAACAGAGCGGTCGTCGATCGCGCATGGGCCAAATGTCCGATTTACGCGCGACTGGCCGAGCCTCTCCGAAATAAGGAACTGCCGGCGCTGACTGAAGCGTCGCATACGGAGTGACGGCAGGTATCGGCGCTGGTGCAGGTATAGGGGGCATGAATGCGTGGGCATAAGTCGCACGCTGGTATTCGCTCATGGTAGGTGTCGCCGGCGACGGGACGGTGCGTGTTGAAACGTCAGCGTAGGTTGCGCGTCGGAGGTTCACTAGAAGTTGTGAACGCCTGAACTGGTATAGCAGCCTGAAGTGCTGCTTCGTAACGGGGTGCGCCGAGCGCATGCTGCACTTCATCATGCACGACGCTAGCGATGAAGTTGGCTGAAGGCGGCTGTGCCTGATGCAGCTGTCGCAGCTCGTCGCGGACTCGAATAATCTCGCGAAGCGACTCGACGTCGGTCGTGAGAGCTCCTAGGCTGCTGGTAGCAGAGGAGAGATTCACTTGCCGATCGTATTGGTGTGAGCGCTGGTGCAAGGCCTTCTCCATGGCGGCGGCGTCAGTGAGAAATTCCGCGACCATTTTGGGCAGACTACGAATGAGTCCACCAAAAAGCTGCTCTTTCACGCCTCGCATCAAGTGACGCATCTTCTTGTCTTCCGACATGGTGGGGTCAGCTCGCTTGAAAAGACGCACCATGTCTTTCACTTACATAGCCACACTCTCATTAGGCTTCTGAATGCGAGACTGGAGGGCCCATTCTGCTCGTTCCCGGCGATCGGAGCTGGTGTAGGTGTCCAAGAGCCTGCGACAGAAGTCACGCCATGTTGTCAGGACGCCTTCGCGGTTCTGGAACCACGTGCGAGCACCATCCAAAAGACTGAAGTAAACGTTCCGGCGCTTCGCTTTGTCGTCCCATTCATTGAACTCAGCTACGCGCTCGAAGTCTGCCAGCCAGTCTTCCGCGTCTTCAACAAGGTCGCCAAGGAAGGGACTTGGCACGCGTGGTTTTTGCAGCGTGTAATGAGAAGATACCAGAGTAGCCGTCGCAGGGTTAGTCGTGGTAGTACCGGATGTAGCATTCATACATGCCGACGTTGTCGTTGTCCTCTCAGGTAAAGGCTCAAGCTTGGGGGCCAATCCCTGGATTCTCCAGCTGGAGCGGTGTACTGGCATGAATTCCGGTAGCGATCTAGCAATCCTGCTGCTAGGAGGGGTCTGTTGCATGGGTCGAGAATACCCAGCACCTCCACCAGAAAAATGTCACGTTTAATAGACAGGCGGATTCTAAAAGAGGCCGTTAAAGTAAGACCGAGTCGTCAAAGGGACAACGCAGCACCGACAAAGGACCAAGGCGCTAGCTCGTGAACTAGACCGTCCTCGACTTCTTCTGAGAGCAAATGGCACAAGCGCGTGGCAATATTACCACGCTATTTATTTATAAGTCTCATTGTACTACCACGGCCGCTGGATAAAATAAAAACCGCATATCCACGGGGTCAATGATGATGAGTGGGCGAAGCTCCGGAGGGAATCATAGGTGAACCGTGAATCTTCCGTGTAATTCGCCCAGTCTTGCCGCACTAAATCGAACGATTGACTTCCACCAATGACACGCGCCTTATGTGACGTCATTCCTATTTTATAACAGCGCCCTTGATTATAATTGCACCATCTCCCGCTTAAGGGGACGCTAGCACAAACGCGTTAGAAACGTGCAGTACTCTCTAGTAAGGGGGAGAGGCCACAGCGTCTTACGCAGCCGTTTACACATGCCGGAACTTGCACCGCGTTTGCCGACGCCATCACATGACTGCTGAGAGAGTATAACCCCCGTATTCATAAACGCTCCTCGACTTGAACTTGACTTGCCACCGCCATCAACGCGTTTCGAACGCGCTGCCCAAGGCGGTGGCAAGTCAAGTTCAAGTCGAGGAGCGTTTATGAATACGGGGGTAAGGCGGAGAGGCCACAGCGTCTTACACCAGCTTCTTACACGGGCCGTAACGCGCTAGCACAGACGTGTTAGAAACGCGCAGTCTTTCGTTAATGTTGGGTATTTATTGTCATCGTGGTGCGTGTGTCCATGTGCTCTTCGTGCTGTAATGGTTAGCGCCACGCGTTCGGAAGCGAGGGGTCCCTGGTTCGATTCCGCGCTACGGACGCAGCTTTCGGAATGTTTTTTTTTTTCATAAAAGTAGACGTGGCTACCTACTACGACGACTACTACTACTACTACAGAGGAGGGACAGACCCACACCCTAAGGAGCTTCGCCCCTAAAAAAAAAAAAAAAAAAAAACACCGCATATCCACGGGGTGAATGATGATGAGTGGGCGAAGCTCCGCAGGGAATCATCGGTAAACCGTGAATCTTCCGTGTAATTCGCCCAGTCTCGCCGCACTAAATCGAACGATTGACTTCCACCAATGACACGCGCCATATGTGACGTCATTCCTATTTTATAACAGCGCCCTTCATTATAATTGCACCATCTCCCGCTTCAGGGGACGCTAGCACAAACGCGTTAGAAACGTGCAGTACTCTCTAGTAAGGAGGAGAGGCCACAGCGTCTTACACCAGCTTCTTACACGGGCCGTAACGCGCTAGCACAAACGCGTTAGAAACGCGCAGTCTTTCGTTAATGTTGCGTATTTATTGCCATCGTGGTGCGTGTGTCCATGTGCGCTTCGTGGCGCTGCCGAAGTGCACCTCTACGCTGCCAACAACCGCGCTCGTCGCTCGTCCGCACCGTCTCTTAACTCCACACGGCTCTGATCTTTATGCGCCGTGCATTCGCCGCTCAGTTTCCGTTGAAGCGATAGACCGCACGTACCTTCGCCCGCTGCTGGGGCGTATATATGCGCTTGCTGCCAGCGTTTTGACAGTCGTTGTCTGCAGTCATTCAGTGTGATCTATTCATGTTTGTTTGTGCGCGCTCACACCACGCTTGTTCAATCAGTTAGTAATAGTCGGGCCACATTTTCCAACGCACGCTACACATGCAATGCTGCCCGGGTCGGCAGTGCAGCGCTACAGGTGTGTCCCTTCGCACGCGCTGCCCACGAGAAGCGCTTCTCGTCAACACCACCGTTTCACACGCGCCTCCTCGTGGTCATCGAGTCTCTCTTCATGTCGGTCTACTTACGCCGCAGCACACTTGCTTACTTAATCAGCTCATGTTTACTACAATTCATATTGCTACCAAAGCCGCTCACCTTACTTCGTATGACATTGCTGTGTTGCTATCGCATTCATTGCTTCGCCCTTAGGGCGATACTGTGACATTTTTTGATGAGGACGCCACTGCTACGGTACACAAGGCAGACGCCGGTTCGTGCTACAGTGTGGTTGCCTCAGGATTTATGCGTGTTGGTGTGCTTTTTCGTGCGCATTCTCGTGTGCTTTTTTGTGTGATCGTGTGTGTGAGCTGCTTGCCTCATGTTTCTTGTGCTTCAGTACGGTTCTTTGGTGTGCGCGTGTGTGGCAGACGGGTTTTTCTAGCGGTGTGATGCCGCGAAGCTGTTGTGGGCCACTGTGCAACTCAGACGCGAGAAGAGATGCAACTGTGAAGTACCACGAATTCCCCTGCGATCTACAGCGTCGGGAAGCGTGGCTGAAGAATATTTCTCGACAAGGGCCGTCAGGGAAAGGAAGCAAGTGGGGGCCAAGCGACAGGTCGCTGGTATGTTCATTACATTTTACTGAGAATTACTATAAAAAGAACACGAAGATTAGGCTCTTGCTTCCGACTGCGGTCCCGACTGTGTTTCCCGGTTAACCGTCGTACATGCAAAAAGAGAACGCGCAGCCCAAGAAACTTTTTTTTTCGAGCCCAGGAAAAACAGTGGCCGCAACTGACAACTCAGCCTAAAGTCCCTAAAAAAACTAGTTTTTTTAGGGACTTTAACTCAGCCTAGACGCGCTCGCCCACTGGCGGCGACATGACGCAGCAGGCCGCACCTTTTTTATGTAAAAAGAGCCACGAATGGATTGGTCAACTCCGGGCTGTCCAGAAGGCCCACGATGCGGCGATGAGGCTTGGCCTTCCCGCCCGTCCCAACGCTGGAGCGTCCCGCAGTTTTGCCCCTATGAAAACGGGGTGAAGATTCTTCCGGACCTCAATAAATTTTACTACCTACCTACCTAGCCGCCGTGCCACTGCAAGCGCAGAGAGAATATTGAAACGTGCGAGGGGAGTTCGGTTGAAGAGAAGAACGAAGCTGGGCTGGATCGGGTGCGGCACCGTGGACTGTTTCCGCTGAGCGATACCTTCGCATTCATCTTCTTGTAAATAAGCACGATCCATCGTCCTGAAGAAACACGTAAATCCACTCCCGATTATTCGTAATAGAGCAATTCTTTTAATTTCAGGTGAGTCGAGCGGGCAGCCTTCATGGAGAGCATTGAGGCTCACTCTACAAAAGAATGGCACTCCTATAGGGCAGACTTTTCACATATGTGGGGTAATCGGCACTTATAGTAACGACTTCAATATTCAACCTGTAATGTGCAACTATAAAACGCGTTATTTACGGCCTGATTAGAGTCACTGTCGCGCGTACAAACGCAGCTGTGGGAATGCTTTTCCGTGAATTGCTGTACCCGAGCAGTGGCGCCAGAGCGGGCGCGAGGAGAACAAGGCCCGAGACGCCGTTTCGGCGACACGCAACGGGCCGCACCTTTTTTTTTTTTATCCAGCAGCCGTGGTACTACAGAAGTTTCTAAGTACTTAACACTATCGTGACACCGGCAATCTCAATCATGGACACGCCAGTACAGCAGCGCCGGCACGGCATGTCGCCATGAGCAACATCGACGCAACATGGGTGCCATGTGCGATTTGGTTATCGACTGCTACGCATCGAAGTGTCCTGATTTTACAGCGAAGCTGTATACCTCTACCAGCCAAACAAATTTTCGTGTCGTCTGCGTAAGCAAAAAAAGTCGCAGTTTCGCCCGAAAGGCGAAGCGTCAATTGCGATAGCAAATTAGTAGACAGCTATACGGAGTAAGGATACTAGTTTTATCGGCTGTATAAACTTGAACACGTTCGCTTACTAACTCAATTAACAAGCATGGTGTCAGCGTGCACAAGCAAACATGAATAGATCCTACGCGACGACCGCAGACAACCGCTGTGAAAACGCTGGCGTGAGCAAGGCAGCGGCAGCAGCGCGCGAATGTTTGTGCAGTCTATCGCTTCAACGGAAACTGAGCGGCGAACGCACAGCGCATATAAAGCTATGAGCCGCCTGCAGATGGCTTCAAGATACGGTGCGGGTGACGGCCGTAGCCGGGCAAAGTACAAGTACGCAATGGCGGGAAGAGTAGAAGCCACCCCCCTTCCCTCCCGCGCTGTCTTCCCGCTTCCCTCCTTTCGCGTGCGAGACTGAGTCGCCAGTTACCCTTCCGCCGTTGGTGCCGCAGCACAACGGCGCAACTCCTTCAGTTCGTTCCAGGCTACCATGGGTACACCATGGCAAGTAAAGACGCCAGAAGAACAGAGTGAATATAATGTCGTTGTGAAGTAATAAAGGGTATCGTTAAGTACATTTCACTTGTCTCGGGTTTCACTCTATGTAGAGCCATGTGTGTTAATTCAAGTGACGTCACAATGGGTAATCGTTGTGGGTGTCGTTTACAGCTTCGCCGTCCAACCATCTTCACAGCGTGGATTGGAGTCACAGTTTTTATTTGGTGCGCCTCGTTAGGTTTTTAACAGCGAAACTGTTTAAGCCAGCCGTAAAGTGCGGGTTTCACGAAACTATCATCATCAGCATTGGCTCGAGCGTCATCGTCTTCTTCCGCAGCTGGCTCGTTGGCGCCCCTAGGTTAGCGCTCGTACTCGTGCTCGGCAGGCGCTCGTGCCACTGCTCCCGCGTTCGTCGTCGTCGTCTTATTCCACAGCTGGATGCGTGGCTGCTAATCATTCCAGCGTGCAATTTGACTTTTCTGTCGTCGTAATTGGGAGGAAAAGCTTGCACTAGGCCACGCAAAGCTCGAGACACAACGAAGCTGGACGATCGATTGCGTCTCCTGGTAGTAGCTAGGTTGCACTTGGCTATATCGAGGTTGAACTTGGTTGTGTCTAGGTTGAACTTGGTAGCATCTAGGTTCGGGCTTGGCTATGCTTGAGTTGAGCTTCGTTATGCCAGGTATCTTTTATGTTATGGCGAAATCGATCAGCCAGCTTCGCTGTGTCTCGAGCGTTGCGTCGCCTAGTGCAAGTCTTGTCATTTCTTTCGTTCCTCGTCACTTTTGCGTTTTAGGATACGTTGCGGTTTACGTTAAAAGCTTCAGCGGAGACACTCTGGAGACCGCGTAGCACTTCCTTTAACTAATGTTCCTTTGAAAGCTCTGTGCTCCTTAACTTCAAAGGACCCTTGGTATGCTTCTGTGACTGTGGTATATCTTCACAATAATCAGAGAAGTGGAGGGGCCTCGAGCGTTACGCAAGTGAAGCTGCATGCATTTAAGCTTTCCTGCACTAGCAACGCCGCGCAAAATCTCTCGCCTTAACTTTCTTGGCAATATATATCACGAAAATCCTTACCTTCACTCCCTCTTGCTAAAGCCACCGGTATTCATTTCTTCTTGTACTGAACACCAGTGAACGTTTCATGTTCCACGTTGTAATACTTTCACTTACTCACACGACTTTCTTCCAAACACATGCTATGATCGACTGGTCGGAATCACCTCCCACATCCAAAAGCATAATTTAGTTTGATAATATTCTAGCCACAGTGAAAAACCGGATAATCAGGGCATAATGATTTCCTGTAGATTTTTTCTCTTTTGTTTTAAGTTTTAATATTTCTAACTGCCACATTGTTGACAGTAGTCTTTATTTCGTCTGTGGGACTATGTAATCTTTCTAGCTGTTTCATGGTGGCCCTAATTCTTTGTTGCCTATAATCTGCTTAATTCCATTTATCCGCTAACTTACATTAATCCATGTTCATTCGCGATTATTTGTCACTTGCTCTCTTTCTATGGTATGCATATTTGAGTACGCTGCCCAATTTTCGATAATGCTCGTTTTATCATAAGGGCCCTACATTATATGAAATTTCTTTTGACTACTGCATTTGATTGATTTCTTCCTTCTTAGTTCTAAAATTTTTTGCATTCATTTTTTTTTCTTTTTTGTCCTGACGTGTGTCACAGTGCCCCTATGCTCTGTTATGTGAAAGCCCCTGAGGGTACACTAAATCATTAATGGAATTCCACGCAGATTGCATTGCACTTGTGTTCTAGCTTTGTGAATTTCTATTGTGAACTAGTGGATTTTGTGTCACGACTCGCGGGACCTCGTTTTTTAAGAGCTTTTGCATTGCTATCGCTTTGTTATCCCAAGAGTGTTCATCTTTTAATTGCCCATCGGAGCAAAGGAGTAGCCAGCGCCTCCTTAAGCCCCAACCAGACGTACGCGTTGGAACGCGTCCGCAGGCGCCGTGCGCCTGAGAGAGATTGTGGTTGTGAAGAGGAAGAGGCAGAAAATAGCGCCACTTCCTCCTCACAACCACAATCTCTCTCAGGCGCACGGCGCCTGCGGACGCGTTCCAACGCGTACGTCTGGTTGGGGCTTTAGAGGAAGGAAGAAAGAAAGAGAAAGATAGAAGGCAGGGAGGATAACCAGAATAACGTCCCGTTGGCTACCCTACACCGGGGGAATGGGAAAGGGGAACACCACAAAGATGGCAATTAGAGAGAGGAGGGAAGGAAAGATGGAAATTAACGGTGAATTCACTGATGCGTGTGGTATTGCACGATTAGTCAAAGACGCTCACACAAGCCCGTCGTCCTCGAGAAACACAAAAGTGCCTTCACTGCTTTGTGGACCGACGAGCGATGGGGGCGGTGTTTCAGTAGCACCTCCACGGAAAGCGGCGGATTGTCCAGTTTTTGTAGTTTCTGTCTTTCTGAGGCATATCGTGGACAGTGGCACAGCAGGTGGCCGATAGTTTCTTCGGTGCCACAGACCTCGCATGCTGCAATTCCGGTCACTCCAATTAATGTAGAGTATGCTTTTGTGAAGGCAACTCCTAACCAAAGGCGACATAGAAGCGAAGCTTCACGTCGAGGAAGTCCGAATGGAGGTCGGAGTTGCAGTCAGGGGTTTAATTGATGTAGTCATGTATGTCTTAAGTTTGGCGAGTTCCACTCAGTCAGTGAGATACTGCGTGTCAGGTCTTGAAGCTGCCTTGCGGCGTCTGCCCTGGAAAGCGGAATTGGAACGCTGTGCTCCTCTTGATGTGATGTGCGAGCAGCGTTATCCGCGGAATAATTGCCACTGATTCCACAATGACCAGGCATGCATTCAAAGACAACCTCGTGGCCTTTTTGTTGGACGTGGGGGTGAATTTTCACGATTTCGTATGTCAGCTGTTAACGACACCCGCGTCGGAGAACTGACTGCGTGCACTGTAATGCCGGTTTTGAGTCAGAAAACACAGCCCATTTTCTAGGACTTTTAGAATCAATGAATTCCAGTGCACGACGCGAGGCCGTTAGTCCTGCCGCCGTAGACATCGTTACATGCAATGTTCAGAATCGCAGTGTTATTCATCGCGTTGATATAACCACAGCTGTAACATAGCGTGTACAGATACTGCCCAAAATTTTCCTGCAAGGACCCTGAACAGGTGACAGATAGCAGTCAGCCGCTTTTTCACGTAATTCACGTGCGGAGTCCAAGACTGGTCTGCGTCAATTACGACTCCCAAGAGCCTGTGACTTCTGCTGTATGGTATAAGTTGTCCGCTAATTGATATGCCGTAAGAAGACATTAGCTTCCTGGTGAATGCCACAGTTGCGCACTTTCCACATGAAATTTGAAATCCTTGTTGACGAAGGTAGCAAGATGTCATTGTGGCTGACTTTTTAAGCCGAGCGCGAAGTTGAAGTCGTGTTACACCTGATGCCCAAATGCAGATGTCGTCCGCATAGATGGAAAGTCGTACGGTGCTTGGCAGGTTGTCAACTAATCCAATGAGAGTTAGATTGAAAAGCGTCGGGCTAATCACTCCGCCTTGAGGCACTCCTCGGCTACCGTAATGCTCGGATGTCGGGCCATTTTCAGTGTGCACGTAGAATGATCTTCTCTCTAAGTAGCTGCACACCCACATATATATCTTACCACCAAGTCTTACTGCTTCTAACGCGGCAAGGATGGCTTCATGGGTGACATTATCGTAGGCCCCTTCAACGACTAGAAACAGAGCAGCAGATAGTCATTTACAGGCCTTCTGGTGTAATTAATAAAGAAAATGTGGTTCAGCGAATATCCGTATTCTAATATATACTGAAATTTTGTAAAGCTTTTGCGTTGGAATGCTCTGTACAGCTCGTGCGGATCAGGGAATATGTCTACTGCAACGTATTGAATCCTTGGAATGTTTTTTGATGTTCATTTTTCTTGTTCATCTGTATAACGCACTGTCCACTCCTGCCCGAGGCCTAAGACTAAGGCCGGCAGTATCCGGTCAATAAATAAATAAATAAATAAATAAATAAATAAATAAATAAATAAATAAATAAATAAATAAATAAATAAATAGTCAAAGTGTTTTTGGTAGATTTCAAACAATTATTCTAATTTCAGTTATTACAAGAAATTGCATCAATGTAGGCACTGGCTGTATCTATGAAATGCTTTTTGGCGACGGCCACTTCTCGGAGCTATAACGAATAAGGGACGAGTACACGTTCTTCGCTTTTAAAAACTGTTTGTCACTGGCAATTTACTCTAGGCAAATTTTCGCGAACGGTTATATCGTGCGTAGTGCATTGTAAATATTCAATCTTAACTTCTACCAACGAACGGGGTCAGCCAAAGGCTGACCCCAATAGCGGTTGGCAACTCGATATGCTGCAACAAAACTTCGACAATTCAGTGGAACAACTTTTACATTTTATTTGGAACACCTGATCCACATATTCTCCGATGGGTCAAGACAGCAAATATCTAGACAATTCTCCAGAAAAACCAGTGTATTTCTTCTAAAATACATAAAAATGGCAGAGAAAAGAGAGGGGGGAAAACGCGAGTGTAATCTACAGCCGAGAAAAGGGTAAACCCATCGCTTATCTCGTTATTGCACTCGTTTCTCCCGATGTAACTGTTAAAGTCGCCCGGATCCGACCACGCTGCAAATGCCGGCTCCTCCGATCACATTTCCCAATGCGCGAGCGCCAAGAATTGTGGCACCCATTAGGGAGCCCTGATTTATCTTCCCTACAAGCCCAACTCTGGTCGAGAGAGAGCGCGCGTATTGTTAAAACATTTGTTAGACCTATTCCGATTCTGACCCCTTTATTTTTCCTTTTCCCAGTGTGCTCGCTCGCTCGTCTACAAGCCTTCCTTCTACTCTATCGCATTTCCCCCCTTTTATTTCTGAGCACATGATTTCTCTTCTGTGTTGTAATTTTTGTCTTTGTGCTTTCCGAGACGTTAGCGACGTCGGCGACATTTTACCCTCGCACCGCTTATACCCTTACATTCCCATTTTCCTTTCTATCACCATTACGGAATAGGCCATTTCGGAACGCATACATGTATGCGAGTGAGGCAGCTAGAGCTCGCGCTGCTGTCTTTTTGCTAGCCGAGATCTCTCGCTGGCGGCGATGGACGGCCACCCGCTCTGCATCGGAGGGGACACGTCCACTTCCCTTATCCCTTTGCGCCCCACTCTGCCGCCTCGATGTGGCCCGTCTCCGAAAATCGGGTTGGAAACTGCCCCTCCTCTTCTTCTCTTTCCCGCGGCAGAACGCCGACAAGGACACGGAATGACATTTCGAGAGGGAAAAGGGGGAAAAGCCGCTGCAGAAAGGAGGGATAACATGACGGTGGAACTACGGGAAACAGAGGGTCGCTGGGCAGTGAAAAAGAGTCGCGAAGCGAGGAACCCGTTGGAGAGGGGAAAAAAGGAAGAACGGAAAAAGCGACAAAATGGCGTTTGGGTTATAGGGAAGGGACTGGGAACGAAGAAAAACGATAGCGGGAAAGGAAAGGGTTCTCCCTTTTTTTCCTCCCTCCCGAATACATGTGTTTTCTGTCGTCGTCTCCGAACCACTTTTGTTTCTGTTCTGATGGATGAAAAAGTATAGATAAAAAAAGGGAAGGCCCCCATGTTTCGTACAAATGCGACATGGTGTACGTTTGTCTTCCCCTCCGTCTTTCTTTTTTTTTTCTTTACCGCGCCTTCTCCTTCTCTCTATGCTCAAGCACTCCTTTGCCGGCAAAAAAGGGGGTCTCCCTCAATTTGTAATAGGATTGGCGAAGCCTAAACCCCTTCTACACTCGACACTGTCGTGAGCGCAATCCTCTGTTTCGCTCGCCGGGCAGGAGGAGGGTCCCAGCAACCGAGCGAGTCAGGACGACAATTTCGTTACTCGGTCCGCGCGCCGGCCTGCCACCTATGCTTTTTGTTCGGGGCTTTCCTTTGTCTCGTTCGTTTTCATGGCTTCTCGCACATTTTTGCTCGGGGACCGAGCGCCGGAGGCTGGTTTTATTTCTCTTCTATTTTCTGTTCTCATCAAACCATCTCGCAATTCACCTGTTTTGCTGGTCAGATATTGTTTTTTGTACGTTGCGAGACGCTGTTCTTTCTCCCTCACACCCTTTCTATCTGCCTTTTTCTTCTTTTCAAGCAAAGACAAAAAAATACGACTTGGCTTTGCCTAGCCCGGCCGTTCTTGTTCTTGAATCAAATCACCCATTTTCTTTCTTTTTTTTTCTTTTTTTTAATTTGTTTTCATTGCATCCATCGTTCTCCCAAAGCCAACAGTCGTCGTTCGCATTGCGTCACTGCAATGAAAAAAAAATGTTGCAGGCACACGCAGCACAGTCACAACGTATGCTGAAGGTTACCGGCTGTCAAAGCGATGCGTACTTTTTCGACGAGAAACGCGCAACTGAGGTGGCAGGTTGCAAGCAGTGGAGTGTTATGACCACCGCTTTCCACATGCCTGAATTTGTTTAAGCAAATAGCCTCCTTTTGCTCCTTCGCCTGTTTTCGTGGGGGTCTGTAAGATGGGCTGATCACACTTTCACCGCCGATACAAGTACTCCTAAGCAACCAGCTTCTATGCAAAGGGCGCATGCTCTGGCGCAGCCAAGTTGGGGGGCACGCTTGTCAGTGAACTCAAACTATTTTAGCTCTTTGAGACACACGTGCTCAGGCGCGAGAGCTTTGGGGCGTTTGATGGTTCAGGTGCTGATGTTGAGCGCTCGCGATGGACAGCCCTCCTCTTCTCCCGCCATCCTCTCCCCCCTGTGGCAGCTGTGAGAGAGGGCTCCGTAGGATTGCAGGCCCCTTCCACATTGGCGTTCACGCCGCTGGATGCAACCAGCTGATATGAATAGCCACCGATAATTATCAGCTTGTCGGCCTTTTGGCTGAGATCAAAGTGTAGCCACAGATACTACCATTACAGATGTTCTGTTAACGGCTCCATTCTCTACGGAATTGCGCTTTTCAGAAGCCTAAGCATGTAAGTTCAATTCTGAGTGCCCCGTACGCCTTTGCAAATCTCTTTATAAGCAATGGGTCGAAGAATACCTATATCTGCAAAAAGAAAAGAAACCAAAAACACAAGAGACTGTCGTTTCCATCTTGTCGAGTGCAAGCGCCGTCGATTGACGGTTTCCTTCGAAGTTGCAACACGCGACTGCACGTCTGTTCTATTCGTCTCTTCGAAGCCTCTAAAGCGCGTGTCGCAAATGGACCGCTAGCGAGCGCAATTCATCTCCACAAAGAAATGGAAAAAAGCGTGCGCAATTCATCTAAAGAAACAGAAGAGAATAAGACGAACCGCCGTGATGGCCTAAAATGTGACGCTACAAGGCATATGCCAACTCGGCCACTATCTAGACAAACAGGCGCACCAGCTTTTCCCAGCGCAGAAAGTTGAAATCTTTTGCATAAGACCAAGGAACACCATCCACGGCGACATGCCAATGCGCCGGATTCCTTCATCTGGCAACTCGCTTGGAACGCTAGACGAAAGCCCAGATTCCAGCTCGCTTTAGGCCATTCGCAGCAAACGCGAGAGCTGTGCTTTGGCGTCGTCGACGAAGAGTGCTTGGTGTTACCAGACGTGCGTACGCAGCCGACCTTTATGGCGCATGTGGAATGGCGGCCGGAGTGCTTAAGTGCACCAACCGTAGAAGCCAAAAGTGCTTATATGGAACGTAATATATTGCACTTTAGCCTACGACAGTGACGGCTTGAGCTTACACGCACGGCTTTCTGCAGCATTCGAGCACCAATGCTTCTGAATAGAGGGGGCATTAATAGTAACAACGAATATCAGCATTAGGCATCGTGCAAGTACAAATATGGCGACGAGAGAACGTTACGGCGTGATGCTCGCGCGCGCATTTCGAAATAGCAATGGACGTGCTCTCAGAAAATGTCCTGCCATTATGCGCTTCAAATCACTTCGACCTATTTGGTCGTGAGGAAATGTGTTGACGATTTGCATATGGCGACAAGTGCATGTGCTTATTGCCACACGGATGCACATGCATTGTAGGAAACTTGAAAGCGCTTTCTGGGGTTAAAAGCCTTCCTGAGCAACTTATCGAGTCTTTCCCGCTGGTGTAAGAAAATACTTCGAAAGTCGATAGGCCATGTGATACGCGACTATGATTGTTCATTGAATGTGGACGAAAAAAAATGATGACGTCACGGTGATGGTATGTTGTAATCCCTGCGCTCGAGGTCTTTTGGCCGCCGAGCAAAACTAGAAATTTTAGAAGCTTTTGGTTTGAGGACCATTGTGCAGAAAAACAGGTGTCGCGAGTGGTAAGTATATATATTTAGGGCACCCCGAAAATAGTTGAATGCGCCGAGTTAAACAAATATTCGGATATACTATAGATGTCAGTGGCTATATTAGAACAGAGAATTTTGTTTCAAAAGTCAGCAGAGAAAGAATGTGTAAGGTCAGGTGCCAAATGGACATTGCTGAAGTTTCAAAGCATGCTCAATAAGTTCGCGAATTGGCTAGATAACAACGTCACGAACACCATACCTCAGCTAAATACTATTATTATTTGTTGTTTAATAACTGCAGGCACACGGGAAGGTAGGCGACATGATACTATGCTTGTGCACGCGCCAGCTAGCGCATAATTTCAATTGAGAGAGTAATTTTATGTGTGTGCGGTTCTTGAAATGTCTGCTATATTTACAATGCTGTCATAAACTCGCACGCAACACAAGTTATTTGCCTGATAGCATACGCATCTGTTCTTGAGATATGCAGCAACGACTTTATGGCTTTTTCCATCCAACACTCACGAGGCAACAGTATTAAGATCTCCTCTTGTATGAAAGGTCTGTCAGCTAATTGCCTCAAAGTAGCACCATGCGCAAGCATTTGATCGTCATAGACCAAACCGCGTTTTGAGAGTTTCTCCAGAACTTCCCCTGTTGCAGGCAGCATTGCCAACCATTCTATTCGGAACGAAGAAGCATTCGCGGCACAACTAGAAATGCCAGAGCGCGTATCCACGCGCGTGCAATAGCTTTTTTAAAGCGAATGATTAACTAGGGAAGAGGCTGTAATCCTCAGGAAACTGCAAACTAACAGCTACCTAAACAGTATTCTATTGCACCGACTCTCGCCTGCCCAGCATTCATACTTCCTCACGTACTGTGATGTCCCACACACCCTATAACATATGGTATGGGGATGTGTCTGAAAACATGGCACCATAAACACTCACGCACTAACTGAAGAGCAGTGGGAGGCCAAACTGTCAGACCCAGACCCAAAGAGAGCGCAGCCTCATCGAACGGGCACGGGAGATGGCCATGGCCCGCGGCTACCTGGAATAAGGAGGCCGTCCACCTAGGGCGCAGACTGCGCTTGCTCGGAATAAAAGTTTATTCTCTTTCTCTCTCTCTCTTACTAATCTAGTCGAGGCGAGTTTTCGCCGTCGCCAGCAAGTTGACCTTCATTTAACTGCAGCTGCGCCGTTGCCTTGGCAACGCATCACGTGACTCGCCTCGTCGAGCTCCGCCGCCGCCGGCTTGGCGCATGCGCTCTCCACAGCTGGGTCGCCGCCTGATCACGTGACTCGCCGAGCGCCTGGCTAAAAGGAACGCCGCGCTCGCCATTGCCCAGCGAGGCCGGACAATCTTCTCCGAGCGCTGCGCAGGAGCGGGAGGCTTTGAGCCGTCGTCGGAAAGCAGCGTGGGACCACCCCGCGGATATCGCCCGGCGAGCTGCTTCACTGGCGAAAGTCCGGAATGCCAAGCGTGCGAAGCTAGCGTCGGATACTGAGGAAGAGCGAGCCGTGTGACTCGCAAAACGCTTGGACTTGTCGGCTTATAATTTATACCTAGCTTAACGACGAGTGTATGCCTACGTATCGTAATTACAGCTAAATCATAGGTTAACCAAGTGAAACCAAGCTTTCGCTTAGCATATCCACGGATAGCTGAGCTAAGCCGCAGACATTTTTTTCTTCGTTTAAAGCAAAGTTTTCTTTGCAGACTCTGCCGAGCATTACTGACCGAGTCTTGCCGAATATCTCGACACAGGACAGCACATACATAATGAATCGGCATATACCGGGTGTTTCAGCGAACACTTTCAAAAATGTTTAAAGGTTGCCTGTAGCAGATAGCATAATTCTAGTTCATGAGCTAATCTACCCGAAGAGGCGGACATTACTTGCAAAAAAATTAAATGCACAACCGATGAATTAACAAAAATTCACTAATTAAGTTTTCAGCTTATTACCTTATGGCCGATTTCAATCTACAAATTCTTGCCCTGGAGTTCACTAGGCGGATCCACTTGGAACCAATTCTCAGGATAACGCAAGTTTCGTGATATTAACCCCAGAACGTTGCGGAGAAATGCGTTGGCCTTCCAGTTGCAGATCACATCGGAGATCATAAACGCAGCCCGGCCACGATTGATCGCGAGCGATTTATCGCTGATAATAAAACGCAGAATGAAATACACCTTAAATGTACATAAACAGTATTTGCCAACTTTTTAAGCCGTTTCAAGCGAGCACGTACTCGTTTAGCACAAAATTAAATAAACAATAAGAAAAAATGGCGTGGCGCTACATGGGGTCGTGATAGTTTCGTAGTTTCGTTTTTGCTTCATACATCATCGCACGCGCCTTTTCCGCCCTGCAGTGTTCTAGTGTTTGGTTGCGTGTAGCGTGGCTCGAAAAACGTAGACTTCGCGGGAAACAGCCAGAAAATGCTTCGTGTGTATAGTGTTGAAGGCTGTATAAACGACGCAAGGTGCTTGCTCAGGGGCAGCGGCAGTGTTGACGTACCCGACTGTGTCCTTTCATATGGTGCCGCGCGATGAGCCCCGGCGTTCGCGATGGCTCAGTGCTCTGCCGATGATAAAACGGCAAAAGAGCCAGAGAAACCGTTGGTGTGCTCTCTGCATTTCTCGCCCTCGGATTATGTATATAATCCTGCCCTCGGAAAGTACCTTGGCGTGCCCCAGAGGCCAGTCCTTTCTCGAGCAGCTGTCTCATCAATGTCGCCTTCATCAAATCCCCTACTGATGCCCCTGCAGCAGCAAACTGGCGGCTCGGTGAGTGCTGAATGTCATTAAAAAAAAAAGACACGAAAAAATCATACCGAGTACTCGCGCAACTTTCTACGCTTGTTCTGTCAGGAACATCGTCGACTGGCGGACCGGCCGCCTCACCTTCCGTCGACGAAAATGAGGCTCCGCTTTCCGTCGGCGCGGCCGGCTGCTCACCGCCATCGTACGCGGAAACAACTACCGCGCGAACACGGAGGATCATTTCGTGCTCCGTCGCACTGAAGTCGCTCAAATGCAGTCCTGCTTCCCTGGCGAGCTCTTCGTTGCAAGGTTCAGCATCAGCAACGGTATCCATCGCGGCCACAGAACACCTAAGCAAATGTCGCAGTGAACGCAAACGCAGTGGCCATGCATCCTATGATGGAACGAGCGCCTCGGCTGTTTACGCAAGCCGTGATTCGCTGAGAGCAATGAAATCCGTGACGACACTGTTTCAGCGCCGAATCTGGGGTGAGAAAAATAGAGGAAGAGATATTTGGTCTTTTCTCTGCTAATAACTCATATTTTTGCACCCAACAAAACTGCATGCATTCCTGAAGGTCCCTCTTTTATTCCTGCTAAATTTCCTGTTTCTCTTTAGTGTCCCTTTAATCTCGCGCACGCGAGAGAGGAAGGTGGCCGGAAACGCGCGCTCTTCGTTCGCTTATGGGGCACGGGGAGGAGGCGACAGAGACGGTAAGGGGGGGGGGGGGGGGGGGGTTCTGCTTTTGCGGCTGCTGCTGACGGAACTTCCGCGCGGGCACCGTATCTTGAAAGCGATCTGCTATGCGGCCGAAGTGTGCGCCCGTGGGTGCCTCATCTTCCAAGCGATCTGCGATGGGTACAAAGTGCAAAAGTGCATGCACCGAGTGCCGGTAGCTTCGTATGCGCTGTTTTCGACGTTTAGTTCGCGAGACAGCGCGAAGGTCAATTTGCCCGCTGCTGCTGGCGCGCCTTTCACATTCCATCGTTTTAAACATTTTCTGCGTTCATGTGTTCAGGTTTACCTGTGCGCGCGTGACACCGTGATTAACTATTTAGTTAGTCAGCGAATGTATACAACTTTATACGGCCCATTAAATTACTATCTTTGCTCCGTTAAGCTGTCTACCAATTTGGTATCGCAATCGATGCTTCGCCTTTCGGGCGAAACTGCGACGTTCTTGTTTTAATGTAAGTCACTGTATTTTCCGAATCTGGGCCTGAATTCACAAACACGATGTTAGGCTAAGCCTATTCGTAAGAACCAGTGCTAGCTAATGGCAATGTTGGACATATTATTAGCTACGGCGGCCGGCCAATGACAAGCAGCACTCACGAACAAAATAGCTATGTGAATTTGGCCCCTGGTGCGATACTTTGGCAGTCGTAAAAAATCCGTGCCAGCGCAGGCAGAGCGGTAGCCAAGAACTGGTGGCATGACGGGCGAGAAAGCAAACGATATAGAAGAAAAGTTAAAAAAAAAGGGGGGGGGGGGGGGAGACCACGAGAATATGTTCTCGCTCATAAAACTGTGCGTAGGTGGCATCGTGAGCGCACTTTATTCGCCAGTATAGTAGGGCGCCTGTTAGTTTTGCGTACGTACACTAAACGACGACATGAAAAGGACACAAAGACCAGGGCGTTCTACACCGGTGGCTGCTGCGTATGGTGCGGCCGCGCGGGCCCTATATTGAAAGTGATCGGGGATAGGGACAGGGTGCTCCGAGTGCTGATAGCTTCGTGTGCGCTATGTTTTCGCCGCGTAGTTTGTGTTGGAGCGAGAGGCAGCATGAAGGTCAAATACCTCGCTTGTGCAGCCGCGCTTCCTCACTCTAGCGTTCTGAACGCGCGTTTACGCAGTCATCGAGCGAGATGTGTTCACGTTTACTTGCGCGCGCGTGACACCATGCTTGTTAATTTAGTAAGTGAATGTTTACATGTTTATACGACCGATAAAGCTACTATGCTTACTTCGCATAGTTGTCTACTAATTTACTACCGCAATCGATCCTTCGCCTTTCGGGCTAAACTGCGACTTCTTTTTCTCCTTCTTCATTCAGTGGTGGAACGTTGTGAACAAGGTGGTAAGTGTCGATGCCATGGACATATATTACGGCTTTCTCTCTCTTTTTTAGGATTATCGTGAACGTCCACCTCTGTCGAGTGATTCCGGTTGACTGCCCTTTTTCCAAAAACGCCGGGCCCTCGGATGCAAGAAAAAATAATACAAAAACCCTGTCTGGCGCCATGCTCGATTACGATGCCTCGAACCAATCTTATTAGGGAGGCTTTTAGGCACCCAGAACTTTGGGCGGGGAAGGGAAAGCGAACTTCGGCGTAGCGGCATGAAAGAAAACAAGCGATCGTGTTTTTCCTGTCCTGTTCCTTATCTCCCATCCCGCGTTACAGCTAGTGCCGCGAACATTGCAACAACAAGGCTACGCCCCCGAGCACAGGCCTAGAGCCACAGCTTTCTCGGTCTCATTTGGCGGCGCGTTCTTGTTAGCGTAATGGTTATTAACGACTCCTCGGTAACGGGGGAGCACTTCTTGCTCGGTGCCGTTCACTAGCGATTGCTGCTAGTCTGTTCCGAACGTCGTGGTCGCTTTCCCTAAAAGCAGTGCTTCCGGTCTACAGCGGCAGATCGCTGAGTGCCTCAGGGTGGAAGGTTGAAGGAGGAGAGAGGTCCGTAATTAGACAACAAAGGAGACCGCATCGCCCCTGGGCGCGTTTCATCAAACCATGCATGGTATAAGAAGTTCTTTGCTGTCTCTTCGCTCATTTGGCCTAAACGCACCACACACAATCTTCTATCTTTCATCGTTTTTTTTTGTTTACTTCATAAAGACGCTGACATTTAATGCCCAGACTGATGGAGTCCTGTGTGGGATTCGCGATGTGTCACCGCTGGGAGACGGGCGCAGTAAGAGGCCCTTAATTTTGAAGCATTGTCCCGCAGTTTCCACAGTTTCGCGACTTGTTTGCCTAAACATAGACGCGTTGTCGTTGTTGTGCCGCATTAGAGAGACAATAGCGTGCTCGCTGACGCCGCAACATTAAGCGCGCCGGAAAAGGGGGGTGGCGGTGAGGGACAGGACAAAAATTACGCGTCGCTTCAACGCTATGCGGCGGGGCCGGCACCGCAGCCGTCGGCAGCCGCGTCAAAGCCCCGTTGTGATGGATGGTAACATTGGAGCGATGTCTTTTAATTTGCGTCAATTTCACTGCGAGCTGCCCAAAGCCAGTCATCTATGCGGTGTGGTACGCACTGCAAAAGGAAGCACACGAGCGTCGGGCATAGGCGAATTCTACTCCGCGGCAAATCTGCGAGCGCTTGGGTGCGCATCTTGCTCAACGTGCGTCCGTATAGTGAATCTACACTGAGATAGAGAGACATATACACTGCTTTTACAGCTACCTGCGGCTGCAGCCGCCCAACTCGTGTGGTTACTTTAATAGAGGAGCCCACTGCACGTTTCAACGAAGGTGAAAACAGAAAAAGACAGAAAATTTGCAGCTTTAACATGAGCTTTCTGAAGAAGAACGAGTTGAAAACTCCATATTTTTTCCCCCTATCGAGTGGTAACGTCGACAAGTGCATGGATGGTTGGAAACTACTTTATTCAAAATACGGAGAAATTTAACTACCCGGGCTCAGGTCTCCCATGAGGGGACTTCGGAGCCTTGAATCCTCGCCGCTTCCCGGGCCTGCTGGACGGCACTCTTCTGTTTTGAGGTTGGAGCTGCGCACTCAACTGCAAAAGCTGAAGTGTATGAGCCGAGATTAACGTTTGCACTGTTATAACGTGCTGTAATTGTGAAACAACATTCTGAGCCAGACGCAACCTTTCAACAAGACGAAATGAATGTGTGAAAACACTAACGTGTACCAATGATTCCGGTCAATTGCTGCTTACAGCTAGCTATGGCGCGTCAGCCGTAGCCATCAGTTTGTCACTGTAGAGTTTATTAATGCGAAAACCATTATTTGCCTACTTCAGCCGTTTTGAGCCTATCTATCTATCTATCTATCTATCATCTATCTATCTATCTATCTATCTATCTATCTATCCCGGGCACAGCCGTAGTTTTTGGCTTCCTTCGAATCGGGGAACATTTTCCTAAAGAGGTTTCCAGCGTGATCAACAGCTGTGATCAGCACGTTGTGTTCGATCAGGAAAGCAGTAAAAAGGCACTCCGCTCGAGTTGTAGTATCGACATCCGCTCTGCTGAAGTACTCCCCCCCCCCCCAAGTTTCACGTCGGAGTCCACCAGTTTCACCGAGTCGTTGTGTTTCTTCGTATTAAGATGAAGCACGATGTCCCGGCGACCAGCGTGCGCAATGTTCACATCACAGCAGCACAAACTACAAAATGCGTAGCGTTCACCTTTACGCGACCTCTTCATAATCGGAAAGTCAGTTAAATAACTGTCGACAAACACTTGGAAGTATTTCTTCTCGGGCATCTCGTGAGCAGCTTGCACTGGATCATGCGTTACAGCTCCGGCAAAAACAAACAAAAAAAAAACGTACACAACGCACCACACGAAGCCCACGGGACAACGAAGAAAAGCAAGCACATTTCCGCGAAGTCAACGGTCTTCGGCTCTGGCTCAAGCCGGATACAAGCCGATACAGTGTTGCCAGCATGGCCTCGCGAAATGCCCAGACGCAGCCAGTTGATTTTATTGTGCGGGCCGACGTTCATTCTGCGAAGTTTTCGCCACGAAACATGAAAAATCGTAAAAATATAGTTGTCATTACGTTACTCAAAAAAATCTACTGAAAATCGGGCCCTTTACGATAGTAGTAGTAGTAGTAGAAGTAGTAGAAGTAGTAGTAGTAGTAGTAGTAGTAGTAGTAGTAGTAGTAGTAGTAGTAGTAGTAGTAGTAGTAGTAGTAGTATGACTTTATTATATTCAGAAACCGGACAAGCTCCTACCCCAGTCCTCAGAGGGGGTAGGGGGTTAAAGACGAAGTTTGTCCAGCAGGGTGGTGGTGCCCCTATTCCAAGGCCCCACTAGCACGGGCCATCCGCTCAGCTCGTTGGATCAGTCGTAGCTGATCTTCCAGGGCCGGGCTAGACAGCAGCGCCTCCCATTCGTTCCACGTGCTGTTTGTTTCGTGTTGTTTTCCGTGTTCTGCACACTCCCACGTGACGTAAAAGAGTGTTGGTTTTGCTCCACACCACGGCCATATGTCTCTGTATGCCGTGGGGTAGATCAGGTGGAGTGTGTGCAAATTTATGAAGATGTTCGTCTGTAATCTTCGCAACACGGTTGCCTCCGCAGCGCTGAGTTACGATAAAATCGTAAAACTTGGCAGGTCTGTATCTATCTATCTAGTCTCTTACGCTGACCCAGTGGCCCAAGTTGTCTACCTGCTTGGGCCACTAGACATGTGCTCCTGGTCATGATGCGCCGTGGTCGTTGCATTGCCCTCGTTCAGCTTTGGCATTCGGCGCTCGTCATTCGTCGTCACGCCAATCCGTCATACAGTCGTCATGAATATTCGTTGTCAAACCACGATAATGATGCCGTCGTGGTCGTTGAATCGTCTTCATTCCAGCTTCGTGATCTGACTCTCGTCATGCTGCCGTCGGCACTCCTACTCCGACCCAGTGGTCCAAGTTGTCGAACAGCTAAGGCAACTATAGGTATGTGTTGTTCCTCGTCGTGAAGCCTTCGTGATCGTTAGATCACCCTCATTCCAGCTTTGTCATCCACACTGGTCATGCCATCGTCGTCAGACAGTCGTCGCCACGTTGTCTCTTTATCATTTTCGTCACTTCAGTAACGTCATACCATTGTCGTCGTGCAGTCGTCGTCATACCGCCTTCCTCGTTCCATCGACGCCAATCTTTCTTCATCATTCCATTGTAATCATACTGTCGTCAGTGAATTCTGCTTATGACACCCTTGTCATGCCGTCATCGTCAGATAGTCACTATCGTGGCTTCATTGTCGGACCATCGTCGCAAATGCCGTCGGGGTCGTGCCATCATCGTGACTCCAGCGTCGTCATGCGACTCTCGTCATGCCTTCGTTGTCATGCAGGTTTCGTGATCGTCATCGTCACGCCATTGTCATCATACACTCGTCGTCATTTCATTGTCCTCATGACGTTGTTATATCATCGTCGTCACTGTCTTCTAAAGCCTTGCACTGTCTTCGCCTTCACCGTCACTGTCTTCATTGTCATACCGTCGTCGGGATGCCGTCCTATTCGTTTCATCCTCTTCACTGTGACGTCAACATCCGACTCTCCTCCTGCCGTCGTCGTCATCTCATTGTCCTTATGTCGTCGTCGTCCCGTTGTCGTCATTATACCATCGTCATACTAACAACGGAGCTGTTCTTAGTCGAGCGTGCGCCCTCGATGATGGCGCCGTCGCGCAGGGGCAGAGCCGGTGAGGTCACGTGAACCGCTCGCTGGGAGTACAGGAGCCGACCAATTGGAGCGCGCGCCAGGTAGGAGGAGGAGAGGCGCCGGGGTATAATCGCAGGTGCTTGCGCCGCGCGCTCTTCGCACAATGGACGCCGCTCGGCACGAGCGGCAATACGCCGAAACATACGCGACAATCGCAGAAACAGAACGACCAGAGCTCCGCTGTTTCGCCACATTTCACTCCGTGGAACTGGATGCATTTAAGCGAAGCTTTATAGGCTCACGAATGTCGGCGGTGGTGGTAGTGTCAAGCGGAAAAGTGGGCTGATCCATAGCCTCCTATATACTTTCTGTGCCCGCGCAATCACTCCGGGAGCGCCGTTCAACCTCCTCTCCTGACCTCCTCGCAGGTCGCCCGCTAGGGGCGCTGCTACCCCAGAACAGTTCGCTAGCCGCCGTGCATGGTTAAAGGCGGGAAAAATTGCGTGCGCGCGTCTCCATTAGTGTCAAATCGAGACAATATTAATTTGCCTCGCCTGCCGACGGTTCGCTGGTTTGTTGGGAGATCACCTTTCTGCAGCAGCCCACGGCTGGGAAAAAAACTTGCCTTCTGCCTTGGATTGACGCGGTGAGCTGCGGCATGGTATTGAACGACTGTGGCTATGGTGACACTGTCGGTTCCGTATTGAGGACGTCTAGCAGCAGCGCAAATGAAAGCCTTCTGGCCGAAAAGAAGACATTGTGGTCACGAGTGAGTTGTGCTACTTTAAGTGGTTTGATAGGGCGCTTTGCGAGTTGATACCCAGTAGTATGGCGTACTGTTGTGGACCTGGATGCACCTCGTACAGTAAGAGAAAGGTCCCGGGCCTCTCATTTCATGAAATCCCGAGCGATGAAGAACTTCCAGCGAATTGGCTCCAAGTTTGAATGTGTCAAACGTGGAATGCGTCAGATACTTGCTGAGAGAGATGCACTTTCGATTTGTTCTGACTAGAAAGCTCTCGTCTGACGCCAATGAATCTTTTTTTGGGTGGTTGAGGAGGTCAGCTGGAAGCAACGATCAGACAGACTCACGGGCAGTTTTGTGCGGAACAGAAAAGTCTCTGAAGACAGGCATTGCGTCAACATCGACAAACAACAACGTGATGGACACAGAAGATAGCACATGCCCGTCGCTACGCCGGCAACTGAGCGTAAGCACTACGCCAGAACTATCCAAAAAATTTCCCAAAGAGACGACAGCAGCGCTGTTCAACCACATTACCCGTCGCAAAGAAACGCTTCGTTCGCCAGAATACATGTGCAGCACTAGCGATGGTTGGCGGATACCTATCGAGAGCTGTTAAGCTGTTAATGAGCGGGTGTCTTGCAAAGAATGCCTCAGTTTGTTGACAAAGCCCAAGCCCTCGGCGCCATCAGATTCTCTGATTAGGCTTCAAGACAGAAGCCGTCTGCTGTATCGGTCAGACAGTGGCGCACCGACGGGGGGTGTTTCGGGGGTTGTAACCCCCCCCCCCCCCTGATGCCGACTTAACCCCCCTCTTTTGTTTAACCCCTTTTCTTTCCTTGCGCATTTGAGTACTGCAACTAAGATATAAGACGCGCAATCGCCTGCACACTCACAAAAAGCGCATTTTTTGACAATTTCCCGTGAAAAAATAGAAATTAGTGCTTTTCAGATGGTATTGGCAAACTGTCAACCCCCCCCCCCCCTCCCCCTGGCAGAGATCCTGGGTACGCTACTGCGGTCAGACGAATTCGTAGTTGTGCTGAACTCTTCGCACAAGTAGGTTGAAGTAGTGCTCGCTAAGCTAAGAAATTTTAAGCAGCCGCTGAGGGAGACTGCCGTGAATGCTGCTCAAGTGCTGCGAGAGCGTGAACTATTGAATTGTTCAGTGCCTGAGCATCACGAGATGCTGTTTGAGATCATGGTGACAAAGTTCTTCCGCCCTCTATTCACTAATTTTGCGCTGAAGATAACGGACAAGAACGACATCGCAAAAGTTTTTTCACAGAAGCCCCTGTCACGAAAGCTCCACAAACTTTAAGTCCAAATGATGGCAATAAAAGTTTTTGTTGTGGAGTTATTACAGCCGACATTATTCTTTTTCCACACTGACATACAAAACTTATGTAATAATAAGCAGAAGGAAAATGAAGCTTCATACTAGTACAGATAAAAAAATTAAATTATGGGGTTTTACGTGCCAAAACCAGTTCTGATTATGAGGCACGCCGTAGTGGGGGACTCCGGAAATTTGGACCACCTGGGGTTCTTTAACGTGCACCTAAATCTAAGTACACGGGTGTTTTCGCATTTCGCCCCCATAGTACAGATAAGAGCTGTGGTTTTCCTTTTATTGTTCTTTTCTTTTGGAAGAAGCAATGCGCGGCGGCCTGTACGCTTCTGTGTCGGCGTTAAACGCCCGTAGATGTTGTAAAACAATAGAATCGGCACCGGTAAAAAAAATTGCGTGATATATAGTTATGCGACAGCGCACGCCGCCGTTGAGCGTCCTGTATTTCTATTCTGGGGTAGCACCGCCAACTGGTGGTGAGTGACGGCACTAGGCGCGACGACCGGTTCCCTGCGTTCTCGGCGCCGATGGGCAGGCATGAAGTATATAGGAGGCTATGGCCGATCCTGGTGATTGTGCAGAAAGGGTTGGATCCAAGCTCAAACATCAATAGCACATACCCCTGTCGTGTGGGCCGATCCTGATGGTCGTGCAGAAAGGGCCCAAGCTCAATGGCACATACCAGGGACAAGAAGGAAAGAAAGAAATATAGAAAAAAATCCCCAGCCCTTCCCCTGTCGAGAAAATGGGCGTAAGCGAAGCTTCTCGGGTGTGTATCTGACCTTCGTCAGGGTAACCTAAAGTTCACGACATGTCATGGTAAGAAAACATAGACGTTTATTAAATATATACATCGAGGGAAGGAAACGTACAGCGCAACGGAAGGAAAAGTTGCACGAAAGGGAAACAAAAGTACAAGGAAAGGGAACAAGTACAACAAAAGGCAAGGAAAAGTAGTAAGAAAGGGAAGGAAAAGTAGGAGGTCAAGTACACACACCAAGCTTCGCTTACTCCCATTTTCTTGACAGGGGAAGGGCTGGTGATTTTCTTTCTTTTTCTCTCTTTCTTTCTCTCCTTCTTTCTTCCTCTCTCTCTCTCTTTCTTTTCTGTCCTTGGTATGTGATATTGACCTTGGACCCTTTCTGCACAATCACCAGGATCGGCCCACTTTTCAACGTGACACCACCACCACCACCGCCGCCGAAACTTGCGAGCCTATTGACCCTTTTCGCGGAGCGGTTTGTTTGAGAGAAACGAGATGGCGCTCACGGCGGCGCGCCATATCTCTCCTCAGCGACCGCGTGCGAATACGAAACCATTACTGCTTCTACCTTGCTTCTGTGCGACCAGCTGTCGGAAATGCAACTGAGTTTTCGCTAACACACTGTGCTCCAATCATGCTAGATTGAATCATGTGGATTGAAGACGTGTGCAGTAGTTGGCTGGAAAAATAGTGACTGGCATGTTAAGGAATAGAATGAATCTGTGTGGCCAAGTTCGCGGACCGCTGCTGCAACTCTCCGAACGTGTTACCGGCACTTCGTGATGTATGGCTTCCCTCGAGGATACAAAAATTCGCTCATCCGCCAGCCTGTATCGCTAACCTTCAAAAAAAGGGCTTCATCCCCAGAACGTCGACAAGAGTGACTACCACTCGTTAAACAATGACAAAGGGGGTAGCGCCGCTTCCTGTCATAGTAAGTTTCTCGAACGTTATCTATACACATCTGTCCCAAATGGCAGGAAAACTTACGCCCACTCTATCGCCGACGTATCAAGAATAAGTGAATGGGATCACACTTGAATATATATGCGCACTGTATACGTACAATAAATGACGGACTACACCTATGACGCACGAATGGTCGAAGCTGAATGTTTCGTGACGGTCCACAAGAGTAAGCGAGTTACTAGCTGTAATATACATTTGTTACACGATATTACAATGTACAAAACAGCTACATTTCAAGCATTGTGCGCAGCAAGAGCAAATCTATCGAAACTGAGCACACCCGTAAGCGATTAAGCAGAAAATAATCAGATAGTGGCCGCACCAAGGAACTTCATTGAGTCAGAAACTGACAAGCCACTGCTTCAAAATATTTGCCGAATGAAGAACAAAGAGCAAGACACACTAATCCTGACTGAATTCATAATCGGAAAGCTGGGATAACTTGGAATACATATTTAGCCTCGCTTTTAGAATAAGCACCATATACGCTGCTTGCGCCGTTTGAACATAGCTTAATCAGCTCCGAAAGCGCTTTTGCATGTTCTCTGAAGCTGTGATCAAAGCTTCGTGTCGTCCACCTAGTCACTGTCAAACGCGGTGCACGTTCCGGCATGTGTAAACAAACGGCTGCGTAAGACGCTGTGGCCTCTCACCCTTACTACACGTTTCTAACGCACGTTTCTAACGCGTTTGTGCTAGCGTCCCCTTAAGCGGGAGATGGTGCAATTATAATGAAGGGCGCTGTTATAAAATAGGAATGACGTCACATATGGCGCGTGTCATTGGTGGAAGTCAATCGTTCGATTTAGTGCGGCGAGACTGGGCGAATTACACGGAAGATTCACGGTTTACCGATGATTCCCTCCGGAGCTTCGCCCACTCATCATCATTCACCCCGTGGATATGCGGTGTTTTTTTTTATTGCGATAGCAATTATATGGACACTCAAAAGCAGATTTCTGCCGTCGGCGTCACCGTCGCCGTCGCCGTGAGGTTCCGTATGACGTCAATGGAGATGAAATCGTCGCCGAACGCTGTATGTGCGAGTGAAAGGGCGCGAGGGGCGCGCGCTTTCACGGGGAGTGAACGCACGGCGGAGAACAAACGCGCGTTCTGCGCCGTGCTCCCTTAAGGGCTGCATAAGTAGGCGTCTCTTTCCTCCTTTACAATCAGCATATATGTAGAGCAAACGCGCCTTCTTCCGACGCGCGAGAGGCCGTGGGGGAGGGGGGAGGGAAAGGAGGCTGCGGCACCAAGTGCCTATTTATATCAGAGGCTCCGGCAACAGTCACCAACGCCGCACGCATTTTAACACGAAAGTGTTTTATGCCGGGGTCCACCAAGACTTCACTGACGTATTTCCGTCACGGAAATACGTCATAGAACATAATACAAAGAAAGAAACCAGAAGAAAAAGTTCCACAAACATGCAAAATTTGGAAATCGAACCCACGACCTCTCGGTCCGCGACGATAGATCGCCGAGCGTTTAACCCATTGCGCCACAAACGCATTCGCAGAGAGCTACACAGACGCGCCTTATATATCTAAAGCCCAGACCACACGTAGGCTTGCAAACGCGCGCAAGCTCGCGTCCGCGCGCCCACGCATGCGCAGATGGTGCGGCACGGCTCGTACGCGTCGAAATGCGGCGCGATCTCGGTGATCAGCTCCTCTCAGTTATCGCGCGCCTGGGCTGCCTCGCGTCGGCGCGCCTGGCTACGCAGCGACGGCGCGGTACATTCAACTCTCAGTTAAGCAGAATTATATCATGCAAGAAAGTGCTTCTTCTTCACTTTTTGTGCTGATATAACAGCTCCAAAAAGATAACAATTACGTTTATAGATATCGAAGCATTTTGAAGCACTGCCAACAACGGAATACGAAGTGGCGTCTGCCAAGGTGTAAACAAGTGAGGCCAGTGAGCGCGCGCTGTCGCGCGTATTTGTGGATGCAAACCGCCATTCCTCGCTAGGCGCGGCAACCGCAAGGCGCGTAGACGCGAGCTTACGCGCGTCCGCAAGCGTACGTGTGGTCTGGGCTTAACACTCCTCCGTGTACCCGCGCTCTTGCTCGGGGCGGTGCCGCCGCTTACGAGCAGAAAAGAGAAGTACTGCATTATGACACTAACGCGCACCGACAGTGAACGCTTCGGTGGTCTCAGCACTACGACGCCTCGATGCCAGCATTCGAAGGGACGCTGGCATCAAGAAGCACTACCAACGCCACCTAGGTGGCGTTCACCGTACTCAGCACAGCGGAGCGTGGCCTCCGCAATTAGCTCTGAAAATGTTTCTGAAGTTGATCGCGGAGGCTGCAATTACGACGCGCTGTACGCGCTGATTTGACTCGGTGACGATTCAGTTAGGTGCTTTGTCTTGCGCGTTGTATTAGTGTGTCAGTTACGTGCTTCGTCTTTCGCGTTGTGCTAGCGTGTGCAGCGTAGTGCAGCTTCCATATGCACGACGGTTGCTCATGGTCATCGACGTTGGTAGTCGTGATGGAGGAGACGTGCCACCAGGCGTCAGCGTGGGTGCATCAACGCCTAAGGGCGCTTTAGCCACAAAACACCAATAGACATTATATATCAATGTGCAATAAACATTACACTACTTCTGTGAAGACACGTTTCACTTTTGTGTTCTATACCGATTCCTACATAAGAGGGATCAACCACATTTTTTTGATTTGGCGCTGAGCCGTGCTCCCTCAAGGGCTGCAGAAGATAGCGCCAACCTTTCCCTTTCCCACAAGAACCACTTATCATCATCACGCATTTTGAGCGAACGCGGGCGAAACGCCGACGGCATCGGCAACAGTTCTGCGTGTTGCCGGTGCTGCTGCATGTCCAAGTTTATACAGCTGATAAAGCTAATATCATTACTCCGTATAGCTCTCTACAAATTTGCTATCGCAATTGATGCTTCGCCTTTCAGGTGAAACTGCGACAACTTTTTTTTTTTTTTTCATAAAAGTAGACGTGGCTACCTACTACGACGACGACGACTACTACTACTCCTACAGAGGAGGAACAGACCCACACTCTAAGGAGCTTCGCCCCTAAAAAGAACCAGAAAGCTCGCCTGGTTTGCCGCCAGTGTTTCCAGGTAATCATTACGGTTACAGAAGCTGCAATTGCCGGGAAGCGTGATAAGCAGTCAGGGATCTTTGAATGCTACCGCGTTCCACTCTTAAAGGCGAAACTTAGGCATCCTCCAAGTCTTTATTTATTTATTTATTTATTTATTTATTTATTTATTTATTTATTTATTTATTTATTTATTTATTTTGTAAAGGTGTTTATTATTCACCAGTGGTCGGGCCGACCGTCAGAGCACGGCACGGACGCTCAGCACGAGCGGCGTGCCACGAGCAAAGCGCCGGAGAGATTCGAAGCGCCGGAGAGGATGGCCCATTATAGCGTTCCTCTTCTTCGCTACATATATTACCCCCACGAATGAAATGAGGCCCGTCCGGCGACCTAACAGCTTCTCAATGAAAATATAAGCCTCTTGCTTAAAAAAAGATGGTTGAACGTGAAGCTTTCTCCTATGCAAACTGAATCAAAGTGAAATGCTGAGCGACCCGATGCGAAGCATTTGTGATTTGATTGCTTGTTTAGGATTGTATTTTTTGAACGTTGAAGTTCAATGAAGACACATTTCATTAAGTTGCATAACCTTTATTTTGGATTGTGTAGCCGTTGATTACACGCACACACTCACACTTTCATGGACACAGTATTGTCTTGTGATCACTGTGGTAGACGATCAGAGGCTCTGCTTTGCCGATACACGGGATCGGCCTTACGGGCAGGATCGCGCTCGCGCTTACGTTTGCGTACGGCAATCTCTTCTTCAATGAGCTGCACCTGCGGCTATACCCATGGTGACGGCCGGGAATGCATTGCGTGACGCGCGTAATGCAATGCAGATATTGACGCGTTTCCCGGCGCTCCCGTGGGCGCTGCCATATTTAATCACGTGGTGACGCGTCCATTTCTTGACTCAGCTGCCTCCGTTGCCTCCGTGTTTACAATGCAAGCGCGTGATGCCGGTGCGGAGCAGCAAACCTCTGTTTCGACGCATATCGTAGACGGTGACTGTGTGGACGACACAAAGCTTTAGCCACAGCTTTAGAGGTCATGTAAGTGCTTTCAGAGCTCATTACACCTTGTCCAAACGGCGCGAGCAGTGTATACGGTACTTATCCTATATAAAAGCAGAGCTAGAAATGTATTCCAAGCTGTCCAAACTTTCCGCTTATGAATTAAATCACGATCAATGTGCTAGTTTCTTATTTAGCGAAAATTTTGGAGAAGCGGCTTGTCATGTTTCTGACTCAGCAAAGTTTCTCGGTTCCTCGGTGCGGCCACCATTTGATTATTTATTTTCAGCCTAATCGCTCGCGGGTATGCTCTGCTGTGACAGATTTGTTCTTGCTGTACTTTGTCGTAGCTTGTAACAAAGACCTACTATCGCTAGTCCCTCGCTTACTCTGTGGGCCATCACGAAACGTTCAGCTTCCAACATTCGTGTCTTGTCGGTGTAGTCACCGTGACTCGTGCTTCGGCACACTGATTCAAGTGTGCGCCCATTCACTTATTATTGACACGTTGGCGATAGTGGGCGTAAGTTTGCGTGCGACTAGGGGTGGCTGTGTGTATAACGTGCGAGAAACTTACTATGTCAGTAAGTAGCACTGCTTCCTTTTGTATAAGGCTGTACTCACTCTTATGTGCCGACGTTCCGGAGTTGAAGTCATTTCCTCATAGGTTAGCTATACAGCGCTGGCGGATAAGTTTCTTTTTTGTTATCGTTGAGAAAAACCGTGCATTGCGAAGAGCCGGCGACACAGGCAGTCCTTATGTAGCAGCGGCAACACAGGTTGATTCCATTTATTAATATGCGAATCACTATTTTTGCAGCTAACTACCGCACACGTCCTCCCTTTATCGTTACACATTTTACAGCATGAATTGGGCACAGTGCATTGCGAACACCCAGTTGCGTTTCCGACAGCTGATCACACAGTAGCAGGGCAGAAGCAGTAGTCGCTTCGTATTCGTGCGCGTTTGCTGAGGCAACGTTGTTACGTTCGGCGATCCAGGGTGCCGCGCTTCAGAGTGTGCTTCGACCCAGTCATGCTAGACTGATGAGACGTAACGTCTCGTTCTCCTACTTCTCATGTAAATAATGTAAATAAACCCAGTACTTTTCGTTCTCGATGAGAACCTGTTCCTTCCTTCAACAACGCCTTCAGCGTGGATGAGGCGGACGACGGCATGGGCCAGCTACCACTTTCGATATGCACGACTCCCAACTCCTACAACTGGTGGCGCCCGTCCCCAACCCCTACAACGTATGGCGCGTCGTCGAAAGCGCCATCTCGCTCCTCTAGAACAATCTGCTCCGCGAAAAGGCCAATAGCGTTTGTAACAAATTAACGATCCTGATGGTAAACATGACACCAACATGACTCTGGAGGAGTTCAAAACATGGCGTTCGAACTCCTCCAGAGCCATGTGGGTAAAACCCCATAATTTAATTTTTAATTTTTGTGGGTGTCATGTTTACCGTCAGAATCATCTTGCACACCAAGGGTGTCGAGGCGCCACAGAGAAGAGATGTCCATGTCAAGGGAGGCGTCGTTTGCCTCAGGTTCTCCGACAGCAAGGAAGAGTGATGTGGTTTGAACAGGGGAACCTTTGCGTAAATCGTGGAGCGTTCCCTGGATAGTCCACCCAAAAAGGGTCTCCACTGCCGTAACCTGTGGCGATAGTCGAGTTATTTGTCCGGTTACAACCTCACAGTATAGATCGGAGCCTATCAGGATGCTGATCTCGTCCTCCCGGAAAGTCGTCGCCTCAGAGCGTGCATCAGTGGGAACAAGACTGTGATGTGTCATCATAGTGACGATCGCGCTATCCGCTGGTGGGCCGGTTACCGCAGAGATTTCCTGCACTTCGAGGGCATCTATAGTGGTCTCGTTGATACTGTGCTGGCTGCGGAGTGTAACCTACACTCGGTTACATGTCGGAGTCACAGGGCGCTGAGTTTTCCTGAACGTGAATAGGTTGAGCCGCTCAACGCCTTGCACAGGACAATTAAGTGCTCGAGAAACGTCCTGCCAACGAAATTGCGCTGACTCCCCATGTCAAGCAGGAAACGCAGCAGGTGTGACAGCCCAAGCTCTGCCCGTTTGTAGTAATACCGGCATGAGACCGGTGCAACTCGTGGACACAGATGATGCAGGAGGTGGCATGTTGATTGAATCCGACCCGCTTGCGCGTTGCACGGACGGCGCAGAGGCGTTGCCCAGACGCTTTGCGTGGTTGAGTCGGAGTACGCACGTTGCACAGCGACGTCAAGTGCTGGTCAGCACAGTGGGCGCAATTCAAATTTCTGGCGCTCCGGCATTCACTGGAAACGTGGTTTTGCTTGGCGCAACGTAAGCGACGCCTGCGCGCCTGAAGCTTCCTGCGTTTTATTGCGATAGCAATTATATGGACACTTCAACCGGATTTCTGCCGTCGGCGTCGCCGTCGCCGTCACCGTCCTCGTCGCCGTCGTCGTCGCCGTCGCCGTGAGGTTCCCTATAGATAAAATCTTCGCCGCGCGCCGTATGCCCGAGCGGAAGCGTGCGGGGACGCGCGCTATCACGGAGAGCGAACGCACTCAATCTCCCAGGCGCAAGCAAGGAAGCGGGAAGCCAGCGCCGGAGGGAGCGGGGAGGGGGGGGGGGGCGCACTTCTACTCTGCCAACAACCGCGCTCGTCGCTCGCTCGCACCGTCGCTTATCTCCACACGGCTCTGACCTTTATGCGCCGTGCATTCGCCGCTCAGTTTCCGTTGAAGCGATAGACCGCACGTACCTTCGCCCGCTGCGGCGTATATGCGCTTGCTGCCAGCGTTTTGACAGTCGTTGTCTGCAGTCATTCCGTGTGATCTATTCATGTTTGTTTGTGCGCGCTCACACCACAGTTAGTAATAGTCGGGCCACATTTTCCAACGCACGCTACACATGCAATGCTGCCCGGATCGGCAGTGCAGCGCTACAGGTGTGTCCCTTCGCACGCGCTGCCCACGGGAAGCGCTTCTCATCAACACCACCGTTGCACACGCGCCTTCTCGTGGTCATCGAGTCTCTCTTCATGTCGGTCTACTTACGCCGCAGCACACCTGCTTACTTAATCAGCTCATGTTTACTACAATTCATATTGCTACCAAAGCCGCTCACCTTACTTCGTATGACATTGCTGTGTTGCTATCGCATTCATTGCTTCGCCCTTAGGGCGAAACTGTGACATTTTCCTTCTGAAGTGAGCGACGTGGAGCATTCCAGAACAGTGTGGTCCGACGCGTTGCACAGGAGGCAGGGACGCGTGTACAGCGACCTCACTTCAGTTGACAGAGCCGCTGCAGAGGGCTGGTTTAGCTCCAGAGATTGCGATTCACCTGGATGATGCCGCTGGTTTACAGATGAGCTTGCATGGTTTAAGGTGCCTTCATCCCTCGCTTCGACTTGAATTCGTAGGAAGGTCATCAGCTGTTTGACTTGCTGGGACGTGTCTTCTGTAACCGCTGCCGTCTCATCGTGGTTCGACGAAGAAGCCTCCTTCAGCCGCTGACGGTACAGAATACCAAGGTCAGGTGGTAAGGCCTTCATGATGACGCGTCGCAGAACAGGAGCATACTCATCTGGTGAAACACCAAGGCCCTCCAGTACAATTGTGCGGAAAGTGATCTCGTCATAGAGATTTCGAAACGTGTCTAGATCCGCGGAACTACGAATAGGTGCCATTGCGAGTAGGTGGTCCAGATGGTCATCGACCAGCATGTGACGACGTCCGAACCGTTCAGAGGGCACCTTGATGGTGACATCGTAATTTGCCTCGGCGAGGCGGATACCCTCAATTGCTTTACTAGCTGACCCGGACAGGTACATCAGCAGATATTTAAATTTGTCAATCTTCGAGAGCGAGTCATTGCTGTGAATGCTTGCCTGGTAATGGTCCCAAAAGCCTTGCCAGTCGCTTCGCTCCCCAGAAAAGCTCGGGATGTGTAGCTCTGGCAGGGCAACGCAGGGAGAAAGACGCCGCGGGAGACACCCCGGGCGCGGCGGAAGGGGCAGCTGGGTACGGTGGCGAGGCAAGTTGCGCGGTAGGACCAGCAAGGATCGGTGGATGCGGCTCGATAGCGAGGTGCACACTTGTCTTGGTGAAGCTGACCTTTTCTTCGTACTAAAAAGCTGTGGTGAGGTCTGCCTCCAGGTCTGCATCCGTGAGCGTCTCTTGAATTGCGCGGTCGAACTCGACGAGCTCCGCCTGCTTCGCCAAGACGAGCTCGAGGTGCTGGTGCAGCACCCGCACAGGGGTGGCTCCATCTGACAGCAGGGCGTCGATCGTAGAAATGGCCTTGGTGATGGCCCTCCGGACGAAGCCGCGCTTGATGCGTAGTTGCTCCATGGCCAGAACTCGGGGACCAGACGACAGGGTCAGTTTCGGCACCAACTTGTAGCAAATTAACGACGGGGATTAGACCCGGACCCGGACGTCTGACTCGTTCGTCAACTGGCAGCAACTGAGCGAGCAGCGCCTGTGGTAGCTGCGCGTGCTCGGCGCACCTTCTTTATTTGTAACAGCGTTCCTCTTCTTCTCTGCAATTTATTTGTATTTATTAAGGCGAAACCCTTATATGCCTCATGGTGAAGTCTCCATATTGTTATGAGCCAGTTGTCCGGCGGACAAAGAAGATGCTGAAGCATAGAGCCGACGAGACGAGGAAGAGGTGAAACTGTGGTTCGCCTTCTTTGTTGTTGCTGGCCAACATTTAGTCTCATTGTACATAGTGTAAATAAACCCCCTTTTCTGTAAATCTCCCCGTAACAATATCAAGGCCGGTCTTAGGATAAGAGGCGATAATGCGCACAAAACAACGATTAAGGGTGAAAGAATGACTAAGCAAGTGAACTGAAGTGATAATGGGTATACAGAGAGGTGAATGAGGTGAATTAAGAGTGAATTGATGTTGACTTGATTGATGTTGACTGGTGAATTAAAGGGGTTTAGTTGAGTGATACGAGTCAAATGAAAGGTAATGATGATATAGAGTGAGCTAAGATAATGAAGTGTAAATTGGAGTGAATTAAGACTGAAATAAGGTGAATCAAGTGGTGATAGAGTGAATCAAGAGTGATGAAAATGTGAAATTTGGAGTAATAGAGCAAAGAAAGTGTGATGGAAGTAAAACCGAGATGATAGAGTGAATGAAGGTGAACGAAGCAGTGATGGGTCAATCAAGAGTGAATCAATGGGTAATGGAATGAGTAACTGACTTGTAAAAAAATATATGTGAGATTTGAGCGTACAAGTGATAGTGACTCAGCAAAAAAGTGCAGAGTCACTGGTTCGAGTTAGGTGAATCATAGGAAGGGTGACTTGCAAAAAACATTATCTCTGAAGTGAAGGAATATACTGTACAAAGAGCGGGAATCAGCTGCACCATCCTCCAGACGGGTAGTATCTTGGTTGGTGGCGGACTGATATGACTCCAAAATCTTTCAAAAACTCGAGCAGTTGTTCTTCAGTGTACTGAAGTGGCACGTAACGAATTTTTATGGTATTTTGAGTGTACGAAGTTGTCATGTAGGGCTTCACTCTTAGTCCTGCTACTTCATGCAGTAAAAGCAGGATTTTCGCAGATGCCACTCGGGTAACACTCACTGCAAAACTGCTATCTCTGTTTGCTCGGAATGTCTGAATTTTTTGCTTTACCGCCAAGACAATTTCTGAGGCAGCAGGATTTGGATTCGCTTGCCAAAAATTGTGTCCTTCTTTTGACGGTCGGAACACCACCGGGATTCCCTCAGCTCTTTTCTTTTCGTAGGTCACGTGAGAGGTGATTCATCACACTCGATGGCTTCATAATCGCTTAGGTCATAGTTTGAAGTACTGTCATTCTCCTGATCGTGTGTTTTATCAAGACAAGGTCTCCTGCTCTCACCTTCGCTGAGTTCCACCACGGTCAGCGCCTTGATGTTCAAGGACTAGCCGTGCGAGCTTGATGATAATGTCATTCGCATGGTGTGTGTTGGCCGAATCTTGGGCACACTCCTACATTGTACTCATGTGCCTCAAACCAAGTTGGCGGTCATAGGGCTCTCGTGCCGCCGCTCTCGGCTGTCTACCACCGTAGCGGTTGGAGACACTCCGAGGGAAAAGTCATTGAAGGTTTCGTACCTGGTTTCAACGGCCTCGTAGGTCGCTACACTTCTCACAGAAGTTAACTTGAAGTAAAAAGCGAGCAGCAAGGAACAGGGCCGTCGCCTCTTTTCATCCGCCCGCTTCTTGCTTCTCTGCGCGGCAAGGCCTCTTTTCTACTTAGGCCCAGCAGTAAAAACAACCTTGAGCGCGTATCGACCATCTACTTTCTGAACGCTGTGTGGCAGAAAGCTAATGTAAATTGCACCCATCACTCTGTCCTCCTTACCCTCTGATATTCCGCCTAACACGCACGGGTTGAAAGACACGATGTATCTTTTGAAGCGCGCAGATACAGTAGTGGCCATCCACTGCGACAACATGAAATGCTGCTTTTATTATGCACCTTACCTATGTACGAATGTTGCCGTTCTTGTCTTACGCAGACACAACTTTTGGAACGAATACCTTGGGCAAGACATTACTATCCTGTTTTGTTTTTGCTTTTTTTTTAGAAACTTCAAGTGCCTGGAACTCGGCCAGGTGATGGTAGAACTCTTAACAAAGGGCATGTTCAGTGCTAAGTGATTCAAACGCGACAATCAGACCGCATGGCGGCTGGCGCTTTTTGCGCCACCGGTGAACGCTGAGCGATGTCAGTGGGCTGCACTGGTACTAGTTACGTGCAGTACTAATTGGTCTAAGTAGGGCGAGGAAAGACAGTATTCAGAGGGAAAGGCATCTGAGAATTCTAGGTAGATGGTATCGGCTTGAATAGAAGCATCCATGTTCAGGTCAGTCGGTAGATAATTCATACAGATGAATCTCGCACGACAGAGAACGCCAAAATATAGGTTCGTTTATGGAAAGGGAAAGTTATTTAAACGGGAAACAATATGGGAACAATGAGTTCATGTTTACATCTGTTGTATGTGAGAATGATAGTACGATAATTTCATTATTCTGACCGACTGACTTAATTGAGCAACGCAAAACTTCGCTTGTTTACCAGTCGTTCACAACTGAACTAGCATACATTGACTGACTCGTTAAAAATGAACTACAGGATATGTTTAGTCATCAGCAGATCTTGCAGCAAAAATTCCATTCAGGAACTTTATTAGCCTTCATTGGGGAAAGCCAGAGTGCACTGGTGTACTACAAACAAGCACTTAAAGCACTTCTCATATTTTCGAGGGTTCTTGCCGGTTATCTTGTTTCGAAAAAGAGCACTTATCTAGCACGTATGCTTTAGTGCTGTGTACAAGGGTTCTCTTGAATCATCCGCAGAGTGCAAGCGCGGAACAGGCTGGATGCTTCCGAAGACCATGGTCGTGATGCGTCTTAGTGGGAAACAGCAAGGGCATCAAAGCAATAATAAGGGTTGTCATTAAGAGCATGTCCATAGGTGTTGAAAGCGAAGATATGTCCAATGGTATAAGCACACCAAAGGTAGAAGAAGACGTGGCTGAACGGATCATAGTGGAATTGAGAGGTTGGCTGTCACATGTTAAATCGAGCGCTTGGTCATCCGGGATTTCACGAATTTTCTTTCTTTTCCGTTTTCTTTTTCTTCTTTTCTTTTTGTGGAGAAGAAAAAATATCCCACTCAATATGATGACAACTTGAGTTAGTCTCTCCAATCCTCTGCAAAATAAGCGAGATCCTATATTGATGTCTGCCTAAGCCAGAGCAACATAGGCCCCGCCGAAGAAACAAATGCTCTCGTGTTGTTCTAAAGCATTTCAAAGCTGTTAGAACGTCGGAAGCGGCCACTGATGAATAACTTTAGGAAGCATTTGGCAGCCGCACCGCCTGGAAACATGCCTACGAGCAAGAGAAACTGCAGATGTCAAGTGAGCACACACAAGCTAGACCAGAGAACCGCTACAACTGATGATCTCGAAACGCTCTTTTCTGGAGGAGATCACACTGGTGAAGCCTGCCGAATGTACTTACACCGCTCCTTTTAAACGAGTCCAACACAGAAGAGCATTTCAGAGCTCTTCAGAGTACTCCAAAGTGACCTGCTGAAGATTCCATCAGCGAAAAATCCGCATGATGTCTCGACCGGTAGCAGGCGCGTGTGCGTTGAGTGCAATGAGAAAGGAGGCCACCTAAGTGAAGCGGAGAGCGATTCCTGCCTCCCTAATTGAAGTGCCTACTATCAGAGAGGCGCCTCCCCGCACTGGGGCATCACTCGCTGGCTTTCCCAAGCTATGTTCCTTCTCCCCTTCCCCTCGTCGTCCTCTCGCCCCAACCGAGCAAACGAGGACAGATGGACCGCGGCCGCTCGGCCCGCCGACGGCACCGAGCGCGCGCGCGCGCGAGCTCGGCCGAGATGCCTGCGCGCGCGTCAGCAGCTGCGACCTGGCGATCAATTAGGGAGCAGTTAGCGGGAGAGGCAAGAAGGAAGGGGAGAACGCGGGATAGGGAAGAGCTTCGTCGAGGCCTGTTTATACGCGCAGACATCCTTCTGCCGACATGTTTACGGGTCGCTCGGCACTGACAACCGTGCTGCGACGATGTTCGGCCGCTAAGCACGACCAGCAGGGCCGCCCGGAACCTCGTCTCCCTTTTTATTCCCACCTCCTCTCCTTTCCACTCCTCTCCTCTCTCTCTCCCTCCCCATTCCCTCCGAAGCGACTGCCTCTTCGCCGTCGTCGCTGACGTGTTTTTGTTGTCGAGCTCCCGATCCGGGCCATCAGTCTCCGGTCATTCGGCGCCCGTCTCCTCGCTCCGGCCTCACTGACTCGACCGAGGACTGATTAATGCTGCCGTCGCCCGTGAGTTTAGCCGCCGTGTGGCAGCGTTGTCGGTAGCTATGCGCTCTTTGCTTGTTGACGCAGCGACGCGCTCGAGTGATGATGCAATTATTGCGAGGAAGAGCGCAACGCTGGCCACTGCCGCATCCTTTGTGCACGCGTAGCAAATTTGGGCGCAAGCGTCCGAGTAACCTGATTGGGTAGAAGCTGTTCTCGTCATGGGGTTCTGTTCTGTGTACCTTTGTTAGAATTCATCCGGCATGTCCAAGGCTGCACAAATCATGATTCGACGGCAACATCTTACGAGGGCGAAGCAATGGCGAGCGTGTTTTGTTTACGTCGGGACGATATGTGAGTGAATTAGAAGGTATTGTCTTCTTATTACAGTAGTTGACGTTGATTCGGTGCCTACATACCAGCTGATGTGAAGGACACATTTTTCTGGCAAGGTGGCGGAGAAGGTATACCTTGTAACACCGTGGAGGCTTGGGCTAGTCGGTACATACTCGACAGGGTAACAGCGCAAAAAACACGACAGACAAGAAGGGAAACACACACTAGCGCTGACTGACGACTGAATTCTTTATTCAAAAAGGAACACATATACGTAAAGAAAAAGAATAGGGTAGATCACTGCGCATGACCAAAAAGAGTGAGACACCGATTATATTTCCCCCGAATTATTGCGGTTGTTAAGATATGTTAGTTCTGCCTCAGACAAGGCCAAAGACGGAGTGGAGTGCTGGCGCAAGACGCACCATTCCTTGCGATAGCAGCAGCCTCAAATATTTCCCGTGCACAAGCGTTATTGTAGCGTTTGCGGATCGTGCACCGTGAAAAGTATAGTGAATGTGATGTGTGCCGTATCCGGGACTTGTCTCCCTTCTTGTCTGTCATGTTTTTTGCGCAGTTCCCCTGTCGAGTTTTGCGCAGTTCCCCTGACAGGTGGTCGGCACGCGCTCGTGCCAATCCTACCGCGTTCGTCTTCGTCGTCTTCTTCCACAGCTGGCTGCGTTTCCGCTAATCATTCCAGCGCAGAATTTCACTTCGGTCGTCGTAATGGGGCGGCCGCGTTTACGGGGGTATGAGCCATTGCTTAAGGGGGTGTGAGCCATTCAATTATTGAAGAAATTTTATGGAAATTCATCCAGAATGAACGCGCTCATGAAAGGGCTCGTCACTGAAGTGCCGATTCTAGCGCGAGGGCTTCAGAAGCCCAGGCGAAACGTCAGCGAAGAGCCGCGGACCCCGAGTTGCGGGAGCGCGATGTTGAGGCCAAACGTCAGCGTCGTCTAGCCCTCCAGGGACCCGACAACGGTGGTGCACGCCTCGGCAACGCTAGCGCCAACTTCCCCTGTGCGACAGCCAGGTTTCAACGCGAGTTTCTCAACCGGAACTTCGGAGCCAGCTGCAGTGCGTGTGACCGGTTGTGGTTCGGGCACAACGGGGAACACCGAAGAAACACACGACAAGTTTCGCTTACCCCCAATTCCTCGACAGGGGAAGGGCTACAAAAATTTTTTTCCTTATTTTTTTTTCTTTTGTTTGTTTGTTCAATTTGGCAACCGAGCATTAACGAATGCATGCAGTAGCGTGGGTTCGTTCGCTTAAACAAAACAAAGGAAGAAGCGCCGTTTTTATTCTCTAATTGTCTAGTTGCCCGTTTGAAGCCTTAGAACGAACACTACACAACGAAGAGTATACAGGGCGTCCCAACTATCATGCACCAAGATTTAAAAATATGAAAATGCCACGTAGCTGGACAGACCCAAGGCAATGTTGCGTGCCGTCGCTTGGAGATACTCAGACTATTTTCTTGCATTCCGTCTAATTACATGATTAGTCCTAATTAGTTAATCCTAATATTATAATTAGATGAAAAGTACCAATGAGAAAATTGTAGAGCGACATGAAAAACTCCCGATACAGCTTTCTGTTGCTCAATACGTGCTATATAAAAGTGCTTTCCGAGCGTGAAATAAGCCCGCGAACACAAGCAAAGTGCCTCGAGCGGCCAGTCGCGTGGCAATATTGCGTGTATTCGCGGGCTTCTTTCACGCTCCGAGAAACACTTTTATGTATCACGTATTAAGCAACAGAACGCTTATATATATCTGCTCGTATGAATGCGAGAGGTTACAATATATATATATATATATATATATATATATATATATATATACGTGAGTGAGTGTTATCTCCGCTTCTCAACGCATTCACGGCGGCACTCCCAAGGAAGGGGCCGTCTACATACTTGTTTTCTTCTGCTTGGTTCACATCGGGCAGCTTGCGTACAAATCGACGAAACAAGAGGATCCGATTGATTTATGCGATGAGCGAACAGCACAGTCCCGGTGCTCGTTGCACTAAAGCGAGCGCTAAACATCTCAATACGCGCGCTGGCCAAGCATATACGTCATCCTCGCCAGAGAAGCACTCCTCGAGAGAGCCGTCTTGTTTAGAGGGGATCACATAACAACCGGAAAGTAACTGACGCCAAACAATACGTTCGCCGTCCCGCTGGGAGCATGTATGTACGCTGCACCCCTGATGCAAACAATAAACACAAACTGTGGTCAAGTAAGCGGATACAGTAAAATAGAACGCGCTGCCGCGCGCGGATCCACCACATGAGTCATAGCGTCCGACGCCGCCGCCGAAATGTTTTTCGCGCGATGTCCACGGGTCATTTGGCGTCCGCCCGGCCGCGCGCGTGGTCTGTTTGGCGCGTCCCGCGCTAAGCGACGACCCGGCTCGGCTTCGTTCGCGCCCGGACAAATCCGGCAGCGTTTGCTGCACTCCCGGCGTTGCTGCGTCTGAGCCTGATACGCCGAGGTGCTAAGTGGTGCCTCCCGCATGGTTGTCCGGGCACATTACGAACGTGCGGTCGTCATGCCGTGAAGGAAAAGGAGGCGCTGTCCAACGGCGCTTAGCGTGTTTCAGCGCACGGTCCTGTGAACAGCTGGCTTACTTTCCGAACGAGAATTCTCCCCGATGTGTTGTAATGTAACACCGCACGGAGGCGCCGGCGCGATGGTTCCGACGTCGTCCGACGCGTTCTGTTTTTTCGGTCGCGTTTTCGTCTCCCTAAATCTCCGGCTCTCGCAACGGTTGGTTGGTTCTCGAGTGCTTCGCGCCGCGCGCTCTCTCGACTTGTCACTTGTGCTTCGGGCGAGACCTAGGCCTTCCTTGGGTCATTGAGGCGGATATGTATCTCGTTCGATTTCGGTGCCGGGTACAGCGCCACGATTACATGCGAGTGGTTCATTTGTTCTGATGCTGTCCTTCGCGCTGCGGCTCCGCTACGCTCAAAGAACAAATGGAGTGTTTGTAACTCCTTTTGCCGCAGTAACTCCTTCTCTCATATTTAACGCCTTTATTTGCGTACTCCTCCGTGATTTCGTAAGTTTACTCCGCTTGTGCAAGATTAGAGCGAAAATATTCCGTTTACAAAGTATGAGAACTTCAGAAATATTTGTAATATTGGTAAGAAAATTAGCACTGCATAAATAAGCAGCCAGAAATTATTGATTGGCTGCCCTTTAGTTCATATAATCTCGGGACGCTTATCTACTTCTCAGTTTTAACCACCGAGCCAAGTAATATAAGTCATGCCAGCTTCGTTCCATGGGTCTTCATTAGACATCGAGCAGCTTTTTCTTTCTTCATTTACATCAAAGGCGATGTCAGCCCTAGTGAACAGCAGCTGATTACTCTTCAGTCACATAATTACGGTCCATTAGATATAGTGTAACAAATATTCGCCGCATGGATGAGTTTCAGCAGATAACACAATCGCCGCATTCGAAGATTGAATGTTGAAACAGGCAAACGAATGCGAATTGAGATATACCGCACATAAGCTGGAGTTGACACATAAGCTCTCATATTTTAATTAGTTAGCATTATGAGTGTCAAAGACGAAAAAAAGTGTATGTCACGTGGTACCGGTAGACAGGGGATAGGAGATGTTCATTCAGTGCGGCCTCTGACAGTATAATCAGGACCCGAATCCACAAAAACTTCTTACGTTAGAATTTTTCGTACGAAAGAATTTCAGCCAATTCGGATGCCAGACATATCATTAGCGAAGGAGGCCAGCCAATGGCAAATCGAACTTACGAAAGAAAAGCTTTGTGAATCTGGCCCCAGTATATCTGTTTGACCGTGAAAGAACACACTTGCATTTACTCCAATGGGCGCTTACCTTTTTTCATCAACTCGTTTCGACAGGAAGAGACTGAGTGACATTTTAGATAATACTCCTGGTCCATGGCTTGTTGTTGTCTTGGAGCCCTCACGTCTCGTACACGACAAAGCGTTTGGCTGTCATTGTGGACCTTCTCGCGTTTCTCGGCGGGAAGTCCTGGGGTGCAACTGTACCATCAATGCTGCAACTATATAAAGCGCTATTTTTGGGCTTTCTGTGGTACAGCTTACCTGTACTAGAAAATACCTGCACTACAAATATCCGCAGACTCCATAGTGCCCAAGCACTCAGAACTTGTCTTGGCCTCCTAAAAACTACGTAATCGATTGCGACAGTGGCCATTGCCAGATACTCCCCTTTGATAGTCTACACTGCTACAGATGACCTGAGGGCACACATCCTACATCTGACTCGGACTCCCTCATAGCATCTTGCTTGCTTGCCAGCAATAAGGCCACATTCAACATTTACCAAAAATATTGCAAGACATCAGTCCCACTTGCCATCACAATTCACGCCTGCTACACGATTATCAGCCCCATTGTGGTGTCTGCACCGGCCGCAAGTACAACTGACAATTCTGGGCACCAAAAAGAAAGCTGGAGCGCCATTGCAAGCTTTGAAGCAAGCAACTTTGGAACACATTTACAACGTGCACCGGTTCCGGCAACAACATGTCGGCACAGATGGTTCGGTAAAACTCAACAGCTCTGCCGCTTAAGTCATCATCCCGGCAACATCTGAATAAATCTAACTAAAAACTTCATGTGTCACCATATCGACGGGTGTAGAGCTTGTGGCACTCCACGCTGCACTTCAATTCAATAATCATGAAACACAGCAACATTGGACAGGTTTTTTTTTTTTTTTTTTTTTTTTTAGTGATCGCAAGGCAGCCCTTGAGTGAATGCAAAGCCCAATGCGCCACGGACCCAATGAACAACTGGCCTCAGAAATACGAGAGGGATATTTCTTTATTTTTATTTATTTCTCACACTACCCACAACGCCCGTAGGTATTAAAGCGAGGGAGGGGGGGGGGGGGGCAGGAAACAATGGACCAATCAATAAAGCAGGCAAAACAAAACATGTATCCGGAACACTTTCATACTGGCACATACACATACATATAACATTGCAGCCATGAGAAGGGACACAACGCAATCTTTTAATGGCTTCCAGGACATTGCAACATCAGCGAGAATGACCACGCCGACTAAGCCGCCAGATCTGCACATGAAAGTGGTCAATATGTCTTGATTCCGCTTTCGCGATGCCCCGCGAATGTACTTTGCCCACGTGGGACTCGAACGCTTTCACCATGTGTAGTTTGCGTTCTTTGTCTACCAATATACAGATGCATCTACCGCCTGGGTTACCACGATGAGAACATGCCATGCTGTACCGTCTGCGGCTAGGCGTAGCATTTACAAACTCCTTATTATGCCTTCCTTATTGGAATGGCCAACAGCCGCACGTGCGACACGCGCAGCTGTGAAGGGACTCTCGCTCACATTATCTGCATCTGTCCGCCCAATAGTGCCAATGTGCAAAGTGCTTGACCAATTGGAAAATCGTCCACTATCAGAACTAAAAGCTCTAGGCCAGTTCTCACAAAGAACAGCGGCGCAGAAGCCCTTATTTGCACTACTACGGTTCCTGCGGTCGACGGGGCTTCACGATAGACGCCGCCCCCTAGCGCTCTACAGTGTACGCGGTTTGTTTGTGCTCGTCTCTCTTTCTCTCTCTCCCCCTCCCACTCTCTTTCTCTTTTGATCCCCCTTCTCCTTCCCCCCGTGCAGGGTAGCCAACCAGAACTACACCTCTGCTTAACCTCCCTGCCTTTCTTTGCATCCTTTCTCTCTGTATCTTGCTATACGATTCTCTTTTAAAAGGCATATTTGATCCACACACATTTAACTTCGCATGCTTATTTAACATAGTTGTCTCTCCATTTTAATTAAATTTGATATTGCTGGTATTTGTAGTTACGCCAATGCAGCGGGCTAAATTTTGCACCGGTCGTAGAACACACTCATAACACTCCGGAGCACTGACATAAGTAATTTATTGAAAACGACGCAATTGAGCAGCACACTTTGAACTATGCTACACATTGCCCATAACGTGCCAAATATTTTCACTAAATATAATCGAATATTTAACAAGCTACCTTGTTTGGTTAACCGAGGAATTCGATAAGACCAACTAAAGTGGGTGACAACTTATGAATGACCTGTAGACAAAACCTCAACGTCCTTGTAAATTTTATGGGCGGTCCTGATACCAGTGCTCAGCCAAAGGCAATAGTTCAGCTAGAAACAATGACTTTCATTTTCCAATTAGACAAGCATTTACGTTAGCAGAGCGAAGTCATTAGGCTGTGAGCGGCGTCCAACTGGTTCGGCTCTTCTTCAGAGGTTAAGGGCCCCGTGTCGCAGAAAGTCCGGCGTCGGCAACCGGCGTGTGATCGCGGGTGGCGGAGAAAATCATCCCCAACCACCCCGGCCGCGCAGGCCCTCTACGTGGGGCAAGGTTTTGGTGAACAAAAATTGAATTTCTCACAGTGAAATCCGTCAGAAAAAAAGGTAAAGTATGACTTTACCATTCGGCGTCGGATTCGCCGTTGGATTGTTTACCAATACGCGTCGGATTCTAATGTTAATGTACGAGAAAACCTAATTCTGCTACAAGGAAACTCAAACACAAACCCCTTTTCCAGCATTTCTGCCAGACCTACAGCCGTGCGTTGCAATGCGAACGGGTGCCCATAACGCTATCGTGTTCTACTCTTAAAGGCGAAGCTTAAGTGTCCTCCAAATTTTTTATCGGTGGAGCTCGTTCAGACATTATACGAACCTTGTACAGAGCATGGAAATAGGACAAAAAAAAACGAGGTATTAGTCAATATTAGCGATACCTCTATTTAGGCTATATATGTTAGTTTCGCCGGGCATTGCAACTCAGTGTCGTGTTTCGTTCTCTTATGACTTTTGAAACATCGCGGATAACGGCACTACGGCATTCTGGTAAGCGTGATTAAGTAATCTTCTACAAAGGCTGTAATTAGATTGCACATATGAGGCCGTAATCATTCGACACTCACTATACATGCTTCTTATTACAACGAAATGTAAATAACGTGCTTTCCATTATTGAGGGGGCCATAAACAAACTACAAGCCTTGTTTGACGCATCAAAATTGTGAGAAAACGATATTCAGTAATTATTTTCAAAGTACATAATTACCCTCCACACTTCATACTTTCAGAGTCACCCATAATATGGCCCCTATTTTCCAAAATATGTCATCGCTGCCGTTCTTCTCCTCCCGCGCAACGGGGAAATTTTGTAAACGTTTCATATGACGCCTCTAAACAGGCCAATAATGGGGGCTTTGAAATTTTCCTCTTGTGCCAAATTAGTACACACACTTGAAAATTTGACCGTATGTCACCTCTAAAATTTGCTTAATTTCCTCAAAATATAAACTTCGTGTGTGATATAGTGTTTTCGGAAAAGCAGTGAAAACGGACATATAATGTTTTTGAACGCTTCTACAGTCGTATGAACAGCTTCTCTGCAAAACGAGGGTTTAGAAATTTTTCATTACCGCCTAATTAACCCACACACACACAACATTTGCATGCGTATTGTCCCTATTATTTAGCAGATTGCATCAAGTTATAATAGACCTTGTGAGTTTTCTAAGTTTGTTTTTTTCGTTTATTTTTTAAAGAACGGTGAGAATGGCATATAATGACATAAGGCTTTTGAGCGCTTTAGTGAGTGTGGAAAGCGGAGCTTGCTGGTGATTCATCACTCTAAAGTTCAGCGCGAGCAACACACAACTGACAGAAGATATGCACAGCGCTGTGTGCGTCTACTTTTGTCCGCCCTTTCTTCCTCACGCTGCAACTAGGTAGGTCGCTTCGAGTCGCACTAGCAGCTTTAATGTAAAAACCGCGCGAACTGCCCCCTCCCCCCCCCCCCCCCCTAACGTGCTGTTATTCAAGCGTTCCAAGTGTCTAAAAAATGCACGCGTGGAATGCACGAATACTTTTGACCCTTTCAGCTCTCCTCTTCTCGCAATAGCTCGCGTCCTAAGACCATTGAAACGATCATTTACGTTCACAAACGCATGAAGGTGCCGTGTAGGCAGACTGTTTTGCCAGTGGCTTGGCTTGGCATTTCTCCAGGCTGCCTACGCGAATCTGTATTAACGTGATAGCGTTAAGGGCCCCGTGCTCGTGCATCAACGCCTCGGACGCGTCCCATCGTTTTGATAAATATTTCCTAAATCGTTAACACCTATGGCTTCTTGTCCATTCTGCGTCGTTACTTTATGGAGCCTTGTTATACTTATCGTCATAAAGAAATATTTTATTGCCTTCTTCTCCACGCTCTCAAAATGTGCACTCTTATAACATAGGTAACACACGTTTCAATGGCCTTACATTTGCAAATTTATTGTTGACTACTTTCCTTATTACTGTGGCACACAGCGGCAGCAGCTTCTGCGATAACCCATACAAAGACGTGCATATTTCAAAAAAAGTTGCGCTTACCGCTGCACTGTTGGTGCTCAAATTTTGCAGAAAGATTGCATTTTTGAATCCTGGTCGTTCACTGTAACTATTGGCACAGTTAATTGCCTGTTTTCTAAGAAGAAAAAAAATTGCGAAGTTGCATTCTTTTACGTGATGCAAGTTGCTGCTGCGATTGTGCAAGCATAAACCTTTATCGGAACCTGCCGGCAGCTGCAGAACGCAGCGTTTCAGGGAGGATTGCCGCGTCTTCCGGAGGAGCGGGCAACACGCGACAACCCTCCCTGACCGGCTGCTTTTTGCAGCTGCCGGCAGGCGGCGATAAAGGTTTATGCTTGCACAATCGCAACAGCAGCTTGCATCACGTAAAAGAATGCAACTTTGCACTTTCTTTTTTTTTCTCAGAAAACAGGCAATTAACTGTGCCAATAGTTACACTTAACGACCAGGACTCCAAAATGCAATTTTTCTGCAAAATTTCAAGAGTTAAGCGGTACGTGCAAAACCTTTTTTCGAACATTTTAAGCGAAATCTGCTTTGGTTCAGAAATGTAGTGTTTTTGTTTAGCGATGAAATAGTCCTGAATTTTTTTTGCCTTTTGTTGTTAAATCTATCATTTCTTTTTTTACATATCTTGTAGCGTGGTCCTCAGCTTCTGCTTAAGCCTTTTTTGTTATTCTCGAACTTTCAGCCTCCTCAGTTAGTACTCTTGCGACGTAGCGGTTAACATGACCTCTAATACGCCGCGCAGACGTGGTGGTCCAATCACACTCAAGGCACAGATTAATCTCCAGATCAGTCTCCACAAGCGATGTAGATGAAGCAGCCGATGTGAAGATGATCATGTGTAGCTAATGAAGAAGTGCCTGAGAAATACGCACACTAACTTCCCCCGCGTGCGAGTGGCCAGTCTGGCCGCAACTTAAAGGGATGGAGAACGCCTTGCGAAAGGCTTCATACGAGAGACGTGGACAATCTCGGCAGCCCGACAGCGGCGGTCAGTTAGAAGAACAACAGGATAGACGCGATAATTAACGGAAGAAGTCTGCTCCAAGACTATGTATGGGCCAGCTGCGTCATGCAAGCGTGTCATCAACCGACAGCAGGGACCATATCTCGTGACGCCACCTCGAGCGGCAGCATACTGCCTGTCGCCGTGACGTAAGCACAGTGGCTACAGTAACCACGGAAGCGAAACTGCGGCCACATTCACAATGCTTTTCTTTCGGAAGTACTTTGCCATTGGCCGGCCGCCTTAGATAATCACATGCCTTGCATCCAGATTGGTTTAAATTCTTTCTTGCAAATAATTCTAGCATAACAAGTTTTGTGAATTCGGGCCCTGAAGCTTGTCACAGAAGCCAGGAGTGCGAACTGGGGTGCTATGCAGGATGCGCCGAGTTTCTCGTTCGCACGAGTTTCACCTGAGTTTGCTCGATGGCAGTCAGTGAACGGAGATAGCAAGGAACGTGCAAGAACAGCAGGCAAAAATAAATGTCGAGATAAAGCCGCGTATGACAACATGAGCGCACCCTGCGCGGCACAGTGATTCCGTGCTTCAAGCACAGAAGACTGCGCAGCAAAACGCGCCAGCGCCGCGTATTGTTATCAACGTATTATCACCATTTAGCAATACCGTGACTGTACCGCTGTCTATCTGCTCACTTGCCGTGAGCCACTTGCCACGCCTTTCTAGGGCGCGTAAAGGGCGTGCCTCCTCTTTCGAGCATTAGCTTTCTATCCTCCGTCGAATGCGAACAGGGCACATGCGGTGCATTGTTGCGCCTACACTTTCCCTCAATCGATTACGTTAAAGTACAACAAATAAAATAAGAAACACTTTATTTCTTGAAGTATCTGTTTTTCGTTTGGAATGCCATAAATGTTTGATAACAAACAGAGATCGAGAGAATTATTGAATTTTGCATTTTTTTTTTTTTTTTTGCCTCGAGTGGTGAGAGTGAGGCGAAAGCTTGCAAGCGGATACATTTTAGAGGGTCGCACGCACGAGGGAGTTCATACGGTGAGCAGTCGCCAGGGGCACTGCAGTGCTATCCTTGATAGGGTGCCTTGATGCCCGCGCGCATCGAGGCACTCTAATCCTTGATAAAGTCAGTCATGACAATGATCTTTCCATTCCCTGACTATTAGGGGAATGGCAACGCAGCGCTACGGCATGGTTGTTCACCGCAGGTGCTTCACTTAGGCGGCTATTAAGGCCGCTGCTTTACCAACTGAAACGACGGGAGCAACGGTTGTCACTGCAAAATGGCTGTGCGGTACTCTAGGGTCCGTAGTGACGCAGCACAGTGAAAATGCGCCCGTTAATCTGCGAGCGGGAAGCCTCCGTGATGCATAGCAAAGAAGAGCGCGCTGCCCAGTGACACAATTCATCGCTTGTCATCGCTTGCCCAGTGAAGGTGCCTCCATTCGCATGTATACGCAGAGTTTGAGTGTGTTGTTCTCTCCAATGTGCTTGCCGATTGCCTCTGCTGCTGAGCTAACAGCGATCGCAGATAGATATAGTAACGACAGCGCAGCAATCGCATTTTGGCGGGTGATGGCTCCTGTGTGCAGTTAGGAAATTAAACTTCGAACGCAGCAAGGGGTTGCAACTATTTATTGTGCCGTGCTTGTGATGAAGAAATGCCATCGCACTGGGTTTTAAAAAGTGAGCGTTTCTCGGCGCTTACCGTGTTTGCGACACTGCAGATCCGATACACCACCGATGACAGAGCATCTGAGATGAACAGCTGCGATACCTTTAAGTTGGAAAACAATACGCACTGCTCAGCATCGTCATCCACCACGGCGCATCGACGCCTTGCAATCAGCTACAGTGTCGTTCCGATAATTATTTGCTGTGTGCTACGTCGCTACAGTGCAGACAATGAACCATGTTGTGGGGCCATCACAGCCTAAGAAGATAGATGCATGAGCCAGCGAAAGTCGCCGCTTTGTTTTTGATAGTGGTTCTCAGTTACAGTGCATCACCGATGACAGTGTGCTGAGCGTATTTTCTGTCGGCGGTCAAGATTGTTGATGCCTCTCAGTTCCGCACCACGTCGCTGTTGCCGGAAAATAAGTTGGGCGTGGCCCAACCGTGGCGGGTGCGCGCACAAGAGTTACATGCCTCGCGCGGGGCGTGACGTGTGCTTTTGATTGACACGCGAACTCGGGCCAAACTCGTACATCGCGAAACCCCCCTCGAGTTGAACTCGTGAACATGGTGGCGGCAGCAGTAGCCTGTGTAATCGCATCCAGCGGCAGCAAGCGTCAATATGACCATCTGGACCCGTTCACCTACATGTCCGACGTAGAGTATCAGCCTCATTTTTGCCTTTCCAAAACGTGAGTGCGCTGGCTGTGTGACGAGTTAGGCGAAGGCCGTCGTCTGCGGAGATAGGGTGGCGGGCAAATTATGCTTTCCCAGCGTAGACTGGTGTGACTAGGCTGCGGAGGAATAGTTCGTGCGATCGCTTCGGCTCTCTCCTGTTTCAAGCAAGCTCGCCCACCGCGCCCCAGCCCCAGGCCCGGTCCGGCGTCGTCATCGGCGTACTGGAGCACCTGCGAGTACCTGGGGTTCAACCCGGACCAACCAACCTGAGCAGGCGAAGTAGTCACATTATATTGGAAGATTTAGAATGCACGCCGGGCTGCCTTCCGGTGCAACAGGTGCCAAAATCAGTTGTGGCAGGTACACGGTACCGCTGCACGGCACGGGCAGAGAGGCGAAGGAAGTTACTGCTCCAACACGGACCACCTCGGCCGTCCGAACAACCACCTCTCCAGGCGGCAAAGGATTTGGCTCACGTACTGCGTGAGCAAAAGCGTAGACATATGGATGTTGAAAGAGACCGTAGACTTGTTTTCTCTATCGGAGCACGCCATCGCCGACTGGAGGAGCTACCCCAGTAAGGTCGCGAGGGACGAGCTGCTGGCGCGAGCTCCACTCGGTGGCCCCGGGAAGAAAGCGCAAATTGACGAGTGCCTTCTTCGCGGCGAGCAAAAGTGCAATCGAGGCCGCCTAATGACGGGCGACAACGTTCCGCCAAGCCGCCAAAACTTCGGTGGTGTTAAAGATGGTGGCCCATGGGTCTTCGGCATGGTCTGCGCGACCTGAGGGGTGCTGCTACTTTTCAAGGTCGACCGACGAAAGGCGGCGACGCTATATAGGCGCCATAATTGCAGCCAATGTTCAACCGGGGACCATTATTCATAGGGACGAATTGGCCGCATACAACTGTATCCTAAATTCAGTGGATGCTAACTGGGCTATGCTTCAATCTGCATTGGGAGACAGTTAACCACAGCGTGCACTTAGTGGAAACCAACACGGGCGTTCACACGCAAAAAATAGAAAGTTATTGTCAAAAAGTGAAGCGCCACCTCGTCATCAGTTGGTACAGAGTAACTGCACTGATGCTGGAGTCCCACCTGGGATGAATGTGGTGGCACTCAACGGCCACGTGCGCCGCAAAGACCCTTTCTTGCGTTTGTTAGAAGCCACGGATCGCTGGGGCTACGCAGTATAAAGACTCTTTCCTGCGGTTGTTAGAAGCCATCGCTCGGCGCTAGCTAGTATGAAGGTGCGTCACAATGTAAAAGCGTAGTTTTTTTATTCTTGCATGAGTGTTTTCCGACTTTCCTGAGTGCTTACACGGTAAGCGCGCGGCAAACCACTTCTGCGGTAGCCGACGCTCCCTTCGTCTCGAAGCCTTACTTTAGCCCGAGCAACGAGCGATCTGTTGAAAGCCCAGTGTAAAAATCAGGCGCACACCAATCTGTGCTCGGAAATGGGAGCGCAAGCACGTAGCTAGCCGCACCAATTAAATCCAGAGGAAAGAGAAAGAGCAACGAGCGATTTGTTCAAAGCCCAGTGCGAAAACCAAGCGCACACCAATCTGTGCTCGGAAATGCTAGCGCAAGCACGTAGCGAGCCGCGCCAATCCAATCCAGAGGAAGAAAGAGGAGGGCGAGCGTACCCTCGTGGTATAACGCGAAACGATTAAACTACAAATTAGTCTAATACACATTCAGTGTACAATTTGTAAACTTTAAAACACCTATACCCTACGGTAATGTGACTAATATCATTGTACTAAATGTATTTATTTGATAACTTGCTTGTGCCTCTAATGCACTCGGTGGAACGACAAACAAGTGAAAGAATGCACGACCATGCACCGACCGTATGATCACTTGCGCCCCAGTTTGTCGACCGCCCATATGGCAACGCCCAAGGGATGATGGCCACCCAGAGTGAATCTAGATAAACCAATGAAACTGGAGGTGTGCCGACGGACAAACTTTGTCTTGTTACCATTAGTTTTTCATCTTGGGGCGTCGCCAGAGCTCGTGAAGATCCCGAGTTTCGCCAAACTCGGGGCATCCTGCATAGCACCCCTGGTGTCCAGAGTAGCACTTCATCGCCAGGGCGGAACTTGGAAGAACACTGAGTGATGCGATGCGTCATAGAGGTTCTTGAGGTCCTCCTGTAACTCCTGTAGCCTTGCTTCAGTGTTGATGCAGGCGAGCTGGCGACAATGGAGGAGGCGTGATAAACATTGTTCACAAGAGGATGCAGCTGTAAGAACGCTGTAAGAACACCGTAAGAAGGCACTAGTTATTCACTTTTATTTTAAAGGATAGCGCTAAAGTGCCGTTCAAAACGTGTCAGTGCATGCATTACGCACTGCAGCCTATCTTGGTCAATAAGTTTCCTTGTCGTGATCTGAGATTCCTTTATGTACTTGTCCTATATACCTTTTGCAGCTTCATACCCACTGTTGCCGCCATATTGGGTCATTTGATGGCGCCCGCCATTGAGCGTCTTCTAATCGGCATTTGCTCCCTCGTCCACGGCCGCCACCGTCACGACTACGACCATCGCTATTTCGGCCAGCACGGTGAACAGTGAGTGGGTAGATGACGCTAAACTTCCGCCAGAAGTGCCAGAGGGAGTGCAATTGTATACCTAAAATTTATCTTGAGCAAGCTTACAGGCAGAAGGCGACGAATCTAGCCGCCTGATGTTTTCTTTAATCCTTTACAGCGGTATATTTGTAAGGCTGGTACGCCCGTGCGCCTCCTGTCGCCGTTAGCTGCTCAAGCAACATCATCCGAGATTGGGCATGCGTGGTCGCGTAGGAAATGCCGTTGGCGATCTGCTTCGACCATGGTTGTTGGTTCCGACCACGTTATTCCTGTCGCCAGCGCTGATCATATAATCTGGGAATCGCTTTCTGATTACTTACGGCGCAGATTCAAATGTATTCGCATACGCGTGGACTAAAATGTTCCAAGTGTCCGAGCGATGCCCGCCGATAATTCCACGTTTGACTCCGTGGTTATGAGGCACTGTAGTTCTTCTTCTTTCTGGGTTTTTACGTGCCAAAACCAGTTCTGATTATGAGGCACGTCGTAGTAGAAGGCTTCGGAATAATTTTCACCACCTGGGGTTCTTTAACCCGCACTACAACGCATGCACACGGCGTTTTCAAGCGAACGTTGTATTGCCTCACAAGTGTCGGCGGTGGTGGTGGTGGTGTCACGCTAAAACTCTATCGAAAACCTGTCGAAAACTCGCGCCTCGTTCACTTGATATATACCAATATTGGCATGGAAGCGTACGATTGATTGACTATCGCCATGACATCCACACTGTCACATGCTCCTCAGGATAGGATAGGAATAAACTTTATTTGTCCAGCGGTTAAGGCTGTTGGTGCCCGGGGCTAGGCTGCCAGGGGTGGATCGCCGGAGAAAAATCTTTCGAGATCCTCGGCAATGGCCCTGGCCCGCTGGACGGCCCACTCCTGGTCCTCGGGTGCCTCGCTGAGGAGGGCGGCTTGCCATCTCTCAGCGAGGCGCCCCGCTTCAGAGGGTTCTGCTGTTATCTTCCCCCTTCCTCTTGGTCCTTCTTCAGGGCGTTGACACTCCCAAAGTATATGGGCCATATCAGCCCGTTCGTGCTCGCACCACGGGCAGCCGGGCGACGGGTGCAGCGCGGGCCACAGGCGGTGCAGGTGATAGGGGTTGGTGAAAGTGCCCGTCTGCAACCGCCTCAGGTCGACTGCCTGGGACCTGTCCAGCCGCCCGTGGGGTTGTGGATATGTCATACGTTCTTTCCTATAGTGTGCAAGAACCTCTCGGTACGAGGCCGGAAACTCCTCGATATCACAGTCGGCGTCCCCGTGGCCCCCAGCTCCGTCCGCCGCGATTCGGGTTGTGTTGATAATTCCTCCACTGGGGTCCCGCACAACAACGGCGGCTGCCCTCTGGGTGATCGCGTCGCGGCGGGTAAGTTGCCTCGCGACGAGATGGGAACGCTCGTTGTGGTTGGGCAGGATGCCGGTGTGTTTTCGGCCGTTAGTACTGTTGTTGTTGCGGCTGTTGTCTTCTTTAGTACCAAGCTCCCCGACGTGCGCGGGGAACCATTTGAGGGACTTGATCGTAATCCTGCCGGACACGAAGTCTCCGGCTCTGGCGTTGAGCATGCACGCCACATCCGCGGACACCCACCCTTTGGTGTAGTTGCGGATCACTGATTTGGAGTCCCTTATGATCAGGCTATCCTCCGTACCTCCGTGGAGTACCGCGAGGGCTATGGCCATCTCCTCCGCTGCTTCAGCCGACGGCAGCCTAGCTGATACCGTGACTCTGATCCTTCCCTTCGTATCTGCGACCGCCATGGAGAAAGCGGGCTCCGCCGCCGTCGACCGGCCGTGTCGTTGATGTTGCTGCTGTTGCTGCTGCCGTTTTTGTCGTAGTAGTAGTAGAGATGGTGGTGTTGGCATCCCCGGTTCGTCTCGCACATTTCGTTGTAGTGGCGATGGTGGTCGTCGTCCCTCGTCACCATCAACGTTACCGGCGGGCCGCGGGTACCTGGCTGCATCGACAAAGAGGACGCCTTCTCGTCTTCCGTGCTGCTCGAGGATTGCTACCGCCCTTCGTTTACGTCTTTGCACGTCATGCACCGGGTGCATGTTCTTCGGCATGTTTTCCGTCTGTATGGCGTCCCTGACTTCCGGTAGCAGTGTTTCCTTCAGTCCCCGCGCCTCATGGTATCGAATCCCGAGCAGGTCGAGGATTCGTCTTCCCGTTTTGGTGACCGACAGCCTCTCCAGCTGCGCTATTCTCTGCGCCTCGGCGACCTCTTCCAGCGTGTTGTGTACGCCCAGCTCGAGGAGCCTGTGAGTTGGCGTGTACTGGGGTACCCCCAGGGCGGTCTTGAACGCCCTGCGAATCGCCACGGTTACGTCACTATTTACAACAATAAAATCACGTGTGGCGTATACCCGCATTGGATATGCGGGTATGAGCCAGGGACAAGAAAGCCGGATCACCTGAGGCGCGCGACCAATCAGGGTCGTTTGGTGTGTCGCGGGGAGGGAAAGGGAAGAAAAGGGGGTTCGCGCGCGCTCCGCCGGGCTTTCCTCGCCTCAGATCACTTTCGATGACCGGATGGCAAGGCCGCGCACGGTGCGTTCCGCCGAGGAGCAGGCTGCACTTGAGCAATGGTGCCGCGAACGCGCTCGGGAAAGGGCTTGTCGTCGACGTGCCATTTCTAGCGTGAGAGCTTCCGAAGCCCAGGCGATACGTCAGCGAAGATCCCAGGACCCCGAGTTGCGGGAGCGCGATGTTGAGGCCAAACGTCAGCGAAGAGCCGCCGACCTTGAGTTTAGGGCAAACGAAGCGGAACGCTTGCGACGGCATCGTTTTGCCACATGCTTCGCTTACCTCCATTTTCTCTAATGGGGAAGAGTAATGAGTTTTTTCGCATTTCACCTCCATCGAAATGCGGCCGCCGCGGCCGGGATTTGATCCCGCGACCTCGTGCTCAGCAGCGCATCGCCTTAGCCACTGAGCCACCGCAGCGGGTGGTACACTGTAGTTATGGAAAGTGAAGTTGCTCGAGTATGTCAGTCACCTTTGCGTGGGGAGGACATAGATGTAATTTTAATTCTTATCAAAGTTGAATATTCCGGGACATTTTACTCACTCACATTTTGTGCTAGCGGTGACGGTAACACTGGGTTGTTGCCGAAGGCAGAGTGAGCCTGGTAGTTATTGTTGGCAATCGGCCCACCTGCGCGCAGATAACCAGATCACGGAGCCAGCTACCAGTGATCCAACAGTTCAAAGTCATTGTGATATCAATTTGGCGAAATAATTGTTTACGCGTAATATTATATTTATTGTTACGCTGTGCTGCACAACTTTCACACTTGCGGTGAAACCACCGTACAACTGACTACCACATAGGTAATTTTTTTTGGCCCATCTAAGTTTGTATTCTTCCATACATTATCTATTTTCTGACCTGTCACATTTGTATGAAGTGCACATATGGAAAATCCTGCCTGGAAACAGGACGCCATTTTGCATGTGCAGATCCAGATGGTTGTCGCAGTGTCTGAGTAAATTAAATGTCCTTTGTGCAGTGATTGTAATTATTTCACCTTTCCAAGCAACAGTGTAATAATTGCTCTTGGTTACGGGCAAAGTGCTGTTCTTGCCTTCGACACCAAAAGGTGCTCGAGTCCCACACTGTGGCTGATATGTGCAATCTGCCGATAGAAAAAGGCTGTATCAGCTTCTACGCTTTTTATCAGGCTATACTTCAGGCGCTTTCCAGCCTCGAAATTCTTTCTCTGGAGATTGGCTATCCAGTGGTGGTGGTTGAGCTTGCTGTGCTCACCGTGTGGGAAGGTGTGCACGACGAACGGTCTTAAGCACGGGCACTGGCTGTGCAGCCGAAGTGCACGAAGCTCGCACACAGTGTCATCCCACACCTCCAAGTTTCCGTCGCACTTCGAATATGAATTTTATTGACATAAAACGATTTACAAAAATGGAATTTCAGTAATTTATCTGGATCCCTAGCCTGAGGTTAGTTGGGATTCAGTCACTTGGAATTCACTATGCACTTATTGCAGTTGAGAACAGAGCACGTCTTCTTTCTGCTCTTCCGCCTTTTAAATTGATTCAACTAAGCGATCGCCGGCCTCTCGGTCGAACGTTGTTGGAGCGGCCCTCGTCGGCTGATGCCTACTTGCTCCCGAGTAAGAAGGCGTTCAATGACGGCCCCAGAAGCACGGTTCGCAAACTACTCTCCGTAAAGGTCTATAGATAAACGCACTCCTCCACAGCGTGAAGAGACTCGCTACAGATCACGAGCTTTTGTCCATTTAGCATTGGTATCGAACATTATTTAGGTCTGTTACATATTATTTCTAAAATCTACCATTAAATTTTGCCAATTTAGGTTTTTTAATTATCTGTTCAAATCAAATTTCGTGTTTTGCACAGAAATTCATCAGCCAACCATAAGTTACTATCCTTCCCAATCCAGCAATTTGATTATCTAAGGTGTCCCAGCTAACGTTAACCAAGCTGTTAAAAGAAGAAAGGAAAGAAAAACACACAGTGCGAGATGGAACTATAAGACCTAAGGTGTTCGCTCGTCAGACCTTCGATGGCCGAACGGAGTACTTAAAATCGTACGCTGCATCGTGTTTTCATTTATTGCGTTTTATTACGATAGGAATTATATGAACACTCAAAGCGGATTTCTGCCGTCGTCGTCGCCGTCACCGTGAGGTTCCGTATGACGTCAACGGCGATGAAATCGTCGCCGCGCGCCGCATGCTGTATGTGCGAGTGAAAGCGCTCGAGGGACGCGCGCTTTCACGGGGAGCGAACGCACGGCGCAGAGCAAACGCGCGTTCTGCGCCGCGCTCCCTGAAGGGCTGCAGAATTAAGCATCTCTTTCCTCCTTTACAATCACCATATATGTATAGTGCAAACACGACTTCTTCTGTCGCGCGAAAGGCCGTGGGGGGGGGGGGGGGGGGAGGGAGGGGAGACGACGTTTAGCTGCGGCACCAAATGCATAATTATATAAAAACGTGAAGGCCCTCGCACATTTTGTTATTATTGTATTAATTGTTTTGCTATTGCCCCGACGCGCAGGTTTGGTAGAAATTCTGGAAAAGGGGTTTGTGTTTGACTTTCCCGCAGCAGAATTAGGTTTTCTCGCACATTCAAATTACAATCCGACGCCGATTGGTAAGCAATCTGACGGCGAATCCGATGCCGAATGGTAAAGTCGTACTTTACCATTTTTCTGACGGATTTCACTGTGATAAATTCAATTTTTGTTCACCAAAACCTTGACCACGTGGAGGGCCTGCGCGGTCGATGTGGTTGGATGATTTTCTCCGCCACCAGCGATCATACGCCGGTTGCCGACGCCGGATTTTCTGCGACACGGGGCCCTAAACGCTATCGCGTTAAAACGTTGCGAGGCGAGAAGGTGGTAAAGACTTCCGACGCTGCTCGGCGAGTGACCCGTTCTGATCTCGTCGAAAACCTCCGAGCCGCCCCCAGAGGCACCGGCAACAGTCAGTAACGCCGAGCGCGTTCGGTGCGAACGCGGGCAAAACGCCGACGGCGTCGACAACAGTTCTGCGCGTTGCTGGTGCTGCTGCATGTCCAAGTTTATACAGCTGATAAAACTACTATCCTTACTCCGTATAGCTCTCTACTAATTTGCTATCGCATTTGATGCTTCGCCTTTCGGGTGAAACTGCGACATTTTTTTTTTTTTTTTAAGCGAAGCTTTATAGGCTCCCAAGTGTCGGCGGTGGTGGTGGTGGTGGTGGCGGCGGCGGTGTCACGCTGAAATGTGGGCCGATCCTGGCGATAGTGCAGGAAGGGTCCAAGCTCAGTGGCACATATCAGGGACAAAAAAGAGAGAGAAAGAGACAGAGAGAGAAATAAAGACGGAAAGAAAGACCGAGAGAAAGAGAAATTAGAAAGAGAGAAATACAGAAAATCACCACGAAGGTCAGACAAAGAAAGAGAGAGAGAAAGGAAGAGAGACAGAGAGGAAGAAAGGTAGATAGAAAGAGAGAGAGAGAATGAAAGAGAGAGAGAAATAAATAGAGAGAAAGATAGACCGAGAAAAAGTGAGAGTGAGAAAGAGAGAGAAAGAAAAACTCAACACGAAGGTCAGAGAGAGAGGGAGAAAGGAAGGAAGGAAAAGATATAGAAATAGAGAAAGAAATGAAGAGAGAGAGAGAGAGAAAGGAAGATAGTAAGATAGTAGATAGAGAGAGATAGCAAGACAGAAAATCACCACGAAGGTCAGATACACACACGACAGCTTCGCTTCCCCCCATTTTCTCGACAGGGTAAGGGCTGGTGATTTTTTATTATTATTATTATTTTAACTGCTTGGCTTCCAACTACTTGGTTAGCTGGGACACACGGTATACTTCTTGCAAGCATGTATAAGTACCACTGCGGTGATTGTGCCTCCTTGCCGGATACGATTCTTAACCGGTATTTTCCCACGCCGGTCTTCAGTGAGGACGGGCTCTGATTCCGACGTTGGTGCTGAAAGAGAATCAAAAAGAGGTAAACGAAAGTGCACGCTAGTCCTCTAAATCTATCTCTGACCAGCTCGCTCTCTAGTATTCGACGTAATAATTATCATGACGAAGCGAGCGGAGAAGACAGGGGGAAGGAGGGAATCAAGGGAAAAAATATAGGCAGATCAAAATGGGGAGGAAGGCCCAACCTATCAATCTAGCGTAAGGAACGCCATAAAATCGACGTAGGCCATTTGTCGTGCGGCTTTTGACGCTTGAGCGCTGCTCGCGGACTTCGCGTTCATTCTCAAGAACGAAAAAACAAATAAATCGCAGAATGTATTCGTGTCGCGTACATTAAAAAAACAGACTGGGTCGTATGATGAAACAACGGCTGGAGCGTGTCGCAAAAGCAACGCCTGAAGCGTTTCGTTTCCTCTTGCCGTATGTGCCAGATGATGAAGACCAGGGAACCGCCAGAGCCGTCCGCCTCAGTTTGGAGAATGTTTTCCGTCAAACCTCGACAACAGCAGCTTTGGTGGCCGTGGCCCATCCACAATCGTGTTCGCCGTAGTCGATAAGTTTGGGCCTCTTGCGGTCACAAGAAAATTAAGTTTGGTGCGATTACGCTGACGGGTCATCAGTCGTAGGGGCCGCCAAACTATTGGGGGCTTCTCTGTAGCACTTTTTTCGTAAACTTTCTCTATGATCTACTTGCTCTACGCCGTACTCAGCAAGCTCGAGCTGCCTAGGAATTTTTGTAAATAAGCAAAGCAAACATCACTTAGAATGGACGAAGCAAGACGGCGGGATCCATCGAGCGTCGGGTCCTCTGCGTTGAGTTGACAGCGGTCGCCCATGTCTGGGCGGGAAGCGACTGGACCTACGGGTGGAAAATGATGGATTCGCCTCGAAGCAGATTGACTGACCAGCGTCCATTAGGACCGATCGCCCTTCGGCGATCCAGCATCTAAAGAAACAAAAGTCAGCGGGGTCTGGACATTGCACGAAAAGCTGCTGCCGAAAGCGTACGTTTTCTCCTGCAATTTATATCCCTTAAGTGCATGACAGAGTTTTACTGCTCGCGTGCAGTTCATTTCATAATGCACGTCAATTGTACAAGCACGAACCCAATACGCCGTCTTTAGCATTGCTGAAACGGCTTTTGTCGTATTTACGAGCATGTTTAAAGGAACGCATTCTCACAAATGGTTGGTCACAACGCGCCGTCTTAGACAAATTTGCATGTGAGTAAAGATTACCCTCCTTTCAAGCTGCAGCCTTCGCCATCACCGTCTTTTCTGGACCACGAAAAACACTTGTCTGTGCTTGTCTGTATTTGCTTATGTTGGCTGATTTCTTCTTTACAGTGGTCGCTTCGCCAATGTGTGACCCTTTTTTAACCTACTTGAATGTTGTTGCAGATATGTGAGTTTGTTTTTATTTCATCGCTTTCCTCGATAATTCTATTCCTTTATGGTATGAGTGTTCCCTAGCGTCGCACGACATAAATGAAGTCGGCTGCTTTTCATATGATGTGCATTTCAAGTATTTGTAGCTCAATTTCTTTTCTGTTTCATTTAGCTTGAAAATGCTTTGCTGCTCGAACTTCGTAGCTCGAAGGTAAAGCATCGCACGTGCCATGGCTAGAGTCCGTCCGTCCGTCCGTCCGTCCGTCCGTCCGTCCGTCCGTCCGTCCGTCCGTCCGTCCGTCTGTCCGTCTGTCTGTCTGTGTGACGTCTGTCTGTGTGCGTGTGCGCGTGTGTGTGTGTGTGCGCGCAATACCTGCAATTGAGAGACCCAGAAATGATTTAGCAGTCTACGAAAGTAGAGGCTGATAAAAGTCGCAGTGTATTCTTAACTTCAAACATGCCTATTTCCACATAAATTGCCTAATCGAAAATATTCGCTTGTTTTTTACTTGTTTTTATTCTAGACACTCCTTTTAGACAGAAGTAAATTGAGATAACTTTTTAGATACATGCTTCATCTAGCTATCTTCATGTCGTTTTGACATGAATCATATCAAGCAAGATAAGGCATGTACGAATGTTTGGAGCTAGCTCACGGATTCCGAGCCCCACAACAAATATTTACGACGTAAAGTATTTCCTTGCACGGCCCTCAGAACGGAAAATAAACACGAGCTAAAGAAAGCCACTGCGACTAACATTGCACGCAAGGCAAGCCGAAGCATAAGACCGGTGTGCCAAGACCGATGCGCGCTGTCGACTACGCTCCTCTCGTGTCGAAGTCAACGCGAACAGGTGAGGCTCGGAATGCTGCTCGGCAGAAAGACGAACTACCTGGAAACGGCACTCCAAAGTAAAGGAGAGAGAACGAGACAGATAGTGACGTGCGCGATACTGGCTTGGGTTGAACCGGATCATATCGATGCCTCCTGACCGTTTGTCTGGGAGTATTTGTTCGGAAAATCTTATATCCATCAACTGCCGAGTCAGCATCTACCATGTCTTGGTCCATCCTTTCATTTCTACTCAGTCTCGTTCTTTTTCTCTTTTTTTTACCACGATTTCGATTATATTTGCAGCATCAAGCTGCTTCCTGCTTGTAAGCCAGAGAGAACTGGAGTCTGGAATTCTGTTATAGACAGCTAAGCCCACAAGAACAAATACAACGCGTTGGCCAAGATATGGCGGCTACGCCGCAGACGGACAGAATCCTCGAAGCAGACGCACGTACGAAGACAGGGAGACAAATGCCTTCGCTAGTAGACCATGTAAATGAAAAAAAGAAGAAACAGCTAAATACAAGCCGGAACAAAGATAAAGACAAACATGGGCGTACCAAAAGCCGAGAGGATAAACTTTCGTTTGGCATAAATACGTCGGGCATGCAGCGACGTGCCGAAGAAGCGAACTACAAAATAAAACCCACAACGCCGGCGGAGAGCGAGCGCGCGTGATCGTGGCTCTGCGGGCGAAAGTATGTGCAGTCGGAGCACGCTTCGTGAATTTTTCATGCAATTGCCATGGTCGTCTAAACCCGATTACACGGGAACATAATTCAATCACGGCGTGTCAATGACAAAACCGCGCGGCGGCTCGCGCGAGAGCGCGGAGCCAATCCCTGGATATTGGAACGACGCGGCGTGTGTATACGGCGAGCTCGCATTGGAGATGTATAAGCTGCGGCTGGAAGAGGAAATAGAAAAAAAATAGAAAAAAAGGCATAGACACGGGTATGCGGCGGACGCCGCGGAACCAGAGTCAAAACAGCGTGGCCGGGATAACTGGAAAACAAAAACGAGAAGACGAGAAGAGCTCGGAGGCAGCAAGAGGAGGTCACGTTTGCGTGCGGCGGGCGGAGTGTATGGTGCGCCTGCAGCGAAAGGGACATGAATGAATGCAGAGCCAGTTCGGGGAAGCGCGGCGTTTATTCTTCCCATTACGCAAACTGGGTGATGTATGCGCGCTCCCGCGTCGCATCGAAGTTGGCCGCCACGCTAGGCTGGGGAAATCTATTTTGAGGATCTCTCTCGCTTCTCTTTATATCCCTTTCTATCATGCACAGGAGACGAGGACAGTGTGTGTGTCCCACCGGGAGGCATAGCACGATCTGTGGCTACGGCGTTGCACTGCTGAGAACGAGCTCGTCATTGGGTACGCGCTAAAGAACCTCAGGTGGTCAAAGTTAACCCCGAGTCACCCCCTCCCCCCCCCCCCCTTCCATAAAACCCCAGCAAACCCCACTGCGAAGTGCAAAGGAAAGTTAGTCTTACTATCAAACCTAATCACAAGAAATTACACTCAGAATCTCCTGTGGGACTTAACTAAATGATGCGTAAGCATTTGTTACTAAACATACTAAACACCTGCTCTTTCGTTGTCCTATGCTGCTGTGTTCGGTATAATTGCGAGAAACACCACGAAAGAATCGTGAAACGGAGGAGTGCGGTTGCAACACAGAAATGTTAATTGAGACCAGCATGAGACGACAAAGAAGACGCGAGTGTTCACTCATGTTATAGGATGGTGCGTTTAGGTGATGCCGCTGCTTCGTGAAAGATGAGCACTGGTAGATGCGTGCTGTAGTATGTGGCGTAAGTGAACGGTGACACGTTTGGTAGACCTCGTACGTAGACGTGGTCGATGACGCTGCCTCCTCTCGATGCGAACCATTATCAACCGTGATCAACCGTACTCCGGCGGCGGCTGCGTATGGCGTGGCCGCGTGGGCCCTATCTTGAAAGCGATCTGCAATGGGCACAGATTGCGCTGAGTGCTGATAGCTTCGTGTTCTCGCCGCTTAGTTCGGGGTTCGCGTTGAAGCGCGAGGCAGCACGGAGGACAATTCGCTCGCTGCAGCGGGCCCTACCTTGAAAGCGATCGTCTTTAATGACGTACGGAAGGACGGACGTGTTTCCTCGTTGGGTAGACATAGAAATGCTTGCGCATTTAAGAAATGCCACCAGTATAGAGTTTGTTCCTTGTCCTCTTTCTCTGCGTTTTTCTTCTTCTTGCATGCCCTGAAATTTGACGCCGCAATTTACCCCTTGGGTAGACTGCCTTAATCTCACCCCTGCTCTACCACAAGCGTTCCGCACAATGGCACAGACAACAAATTTGGCAGGGGGTCGTGTGATCAACCTCAGAAAGCGGCCGACTGCATGCCTTATTGCTAATTATTCCCCCCAAAATGATGCCAAGCTCCTGTCTGCTGCATTCTTCGTACCTCGCACTATGCACAAACGACGGTAGTCACTCTGATGATGACAGGTCAAGGTTTTTTCTTGAAAGGAGATGACAAAATAGAGAGAGATAGGGGTAAAGGATAAATGGTAGGCAAGAAGGTTAACCAGGACTGATCCCGGTTAGCTATCCTGCTCTGGGTGAAAGGAAAAAGGGAGAGAAAGATAGTCTTTCATGAAATCCACCCCACATTCCTTCAAAAGAGCGGTAATGAGATCATTGAATGATTTCCTCTTGAGTGCTTTCACCATGGAGTCATACATTTAAAAAAAATCACCGCATATCCACGAAGTGAATGATGATGAGTGGGCGAAGCACCGGGGGATCATTCGGGTAAACCACAGCTACGGACGAGAGAGAAAGAGAGCGTGCGTCGGGAACGAACGAAGCGGAACCGGAAGCGGAAACGGAAGCGGAAGTTGGCTTCCGGTTCCGGCTTTCGGAAACCGTAGCTTGGCTTACATATACTATATATATATATATATATATATATATATATATATATATATATATATATACTCTTAATCTCAACTCAATCTTAATCTCAAAAAATGCCACTTTGCCGCTCGAAAGTTAACCATTCTTGGCCACGTCGTGTCTAAGCACGGCGTCCAACCTGATCCCGCGAAATTGCGTGCCGTTACTGACTTTCCCAGACCGACAAATCTCAAAGAACTTCGCAGTTTCGTCGGCTTATGTTCATACTTTCGACGTTTCATTCGCAACTTCGCGTCTATAATACGCCCTGTGACACAGCTTCTGGGTAGCTCCGGCGACCTGTCATCATGGTCTCCAGCCTGCGACGAGGCGTTCACTACTTTACGCCGTCTTCTCGCTTCACCTCCTATTCTGCGTCACTTCGATCCTGCAGCTTCGACGGAAGTACACACAGACGCCAGCGGAATAGGTCTCGGCGCCGTGCTAGCACAACGAAAACCCGGACACCCTGAATAAGTTGTTGCTTATGCCAGCCGTACCCTCACCAAAGCGGAGACCAACTATACTGTGACTGAAAAAGAATGCTTAGCCATCGTATGGGCCCTAAGCAAGTTCCGCCCTTACTTGTACGGCCGCCCGTCTGACGTCGTCACAGACCATCACGCCCTTTGTTGGCTATCAAATTTGAAAGACCCATGTGGCCGCCTTGCCCGATGGGCTCTTCGACTTCAAGAGTTCGATATCAACGTCGTCTACCGCTCTGGCCGCAAGCACTCGGATGCTGATGCTCTGTCACGGTCTCCTCTGCCTACCGGCCTTAGTTGCCTGTCAACACTAACACCCATCGTCTCTCCTCTCACCATCGACAGAATTGCTTCAGAGCAGCGCCTCGACCCCTGGATAGCAGCCCTCCTCGACCTACTTTCTGACACGTCCACGCTGCCAGCCTCTCGCGCATTTCGCCGCCAAGCTGTTGACTTCACCATTCGTGACGACCTTCTGCACCGACGCAACTACGCATCTGACGGCCGTAAATGGCTACTCGTCATACCGCAGAGTCTGCGGTCCAATATCTGCGCATACTTTCACGTTGACCCGCAGTGCGCCCACGCTGGAGTCTTCAAAACATATGAACGACTTCGTCAGCGCTACTACTGGCCAGGAATGTTTACATACGTTCGCAAATTCGTTCGCTCATGTACGGACTGCCAACGTCGGAAATCTGCGCCTTGCCGTTCAGCTGGAGCTATGCAGCCCCTTCCCTGTCCCGCCCGACCATTTGATCGAGTGGGCATTGATCTCTATGGTCCGCTTCCTATGACACCCGCCGGTAACCGCTGGATCATCGTCGCCGTCGACCATCTTACGCGATATGCTGAAACTGCGGCACTACCTGCCGCCACTGCGCGCGACGTCGCTTCCTTCCTGCTCCGCTGTTTCATCCTCCGTCACGGCCCACCTCGTGAACTTCTCAGCGACAGAGGGCGCGTCTTTTTGTCTGAGGTTGTCAAAGCTCTTCTGGCTCAGTGCCACGTTATTCATAGGACAACCACCGCCTACCACCCCCAGACGAATGGACTCACGGAACGCTTCAACCGCACCCTGGGTGACATGCTGGCCATGTACGTCGCATCTGACCACACAGATTGGGACCTTATCCTACCATTTGTTACGTTCGCCTACAACACTGCAACCCAGACTACCACTGGATTTTCTCCCTACTTTTTGCTCTACGGCCGTCATCCATCCCACACCGTGGACACCCTGCTACCCTACCAGCCCGATGCTTCTGAGTGTGTGCCCGTTTCGACTGCAGCACGTCATGCCGAGGAGTGTCGCAAGTTAGCGCGCCACTTCACCACCGCTGCGCAACAGCGCCAGAAAAGGCTCCATGACGCTCACTGTGAGCAACCTGTCTTCTCTCCCGGCGACCTCGTCTGGCTGTCAGTACCTGCGCATGCTCCTGGCCTCTCTTCAAAATTTCTTCCCCGCTTCGATGGACCTTATCGCATTGTTCAGCGCACGTCTGCGGTGAATTATCTAATTGAACCACTGACACCCCCCTCTGACCTCCGTTGTCGCGGACGTGACATTGTTCACGTCGATCGCCTTAAGCTTTACCGTGAGCCGCTCGTGATCACTACTGTTTGAGCCGCCAGGATGGCTGCTTTTTCTCCCGGGGGTGATTGTGATGAAGAAGACGTGCAACATGCTCTGCAGATGATGCACACCACCAGCAGTAGCAGCATCGTGATCGCTCCGCAAAAGACGACGCCGAAGTGACCGCTAAGAGCGCTGCCCGACGTAACTGTTTAGCCGCCCGTTCTGTGGTTCTGTGTCAGTATATCCGAAGGATATACATCTACGCTTGCATCAATAAACCTGATTTCAATATATATATATATATATATATATATATATATATATATATATATATATATATATATATATATATATACATACATGCATAGCGGTCTCCATGCCAACCACAGCTACGGACTACGAGGGACAAGGCTCGGCCCTAAGGTGCTTCGCCTTAGGGCCGAGTCACTAAAAATGACTCAATATAGTAATTATAGTAGTTATGCAAGTTAAGCTAATTAACGTTTTAACCAAAAGAGCCGCTTGATTGTTCGTAATGGAAGACTTCAGGCACGCCATCCGAAGAGCTCATAACCGTTTTCACAAATAAAAAAAAATAAGTGACGCTGCTAATTTTCACAGCGTAATAAATTTCGGCCAATTTCACGCAGAAAAGCCTCTGAGCTGCTGAAGAGCGCAATTTTCTCGCCAATAGCAGAAGCCCATGAGTGACGTACTGCTTGGGCCTCACAGATGGGCGAGCATCAAGCGAGTAGGGAGCCTACACGCAAGCGCGCATGCTTATCAAGCCGCGATCCCGGTCGCCTAATGGTTGCCCGACGGTGAGACCAGTCAAAGCAGGCACGTCACTTAGGGGCGTCTGTTGTTAAAATTAAGTTAGATTCTGCGGTATCGCTTGGCAAAACAACAGTATGATTCTTTAACGTGCACCCATGCGCCGTACACGGGCTTTTTTGCATTTCGCCCCATCGAAATGCCGCAGGATTTGAACCCGCGACCTCGGGCTTGGCAGCGTAACATCAAAGACACTAAGCCACCACGGCGGGTAAGTAACACTCCTTAGGATGCCGAAGGCGTGCACGTTTTGAAACGTGACGTCACACGCAAAGGCAGATAGACCATTGGAAACCATGTTTTGCGAAGCACGGCGCGTACTCACCCACCTTCTGAATCATAAAAGCATTTCCTTATCGGCCTGTGTTCAGGAGCGCCCGTGTTTCTTGATAGCCATGGCAGCGACGATGGTTTCTACGCGGGCGGTGCAGTTACGCATGAGACGATTTCTTAACACGGGCCTAGACGATCGCGCTAGCGTGGCCCACCATTATCCGCTGAAACATATACGCAGTGTGACGTTACGTCTTAACCAATATAAATTCTGGGGTTTTACGTGCCAAAACGGCGATCCGATTATGAGGCACGCCGTATATAGTGGGAGACTCCGGATCAATTTTGACCACCTGGTGATCTTTAACTTGCGCCCAATGCACGGTACACGGCGTTTTTGCATTTCGCCCCAACCGAAACGCGATGTCACGTCTTAACGTTCCCAAGCTGTCTGCTATCGGGGCAAGCTGACTTCGTAACTCATGTGCCCGCTACGATCCTAGCATCCCTGCTGCGCGGTACCAACATAATGCACGTCATAGATGGCTTTCCAAATCAATTCAAAGTGTTAGCGCAATTGCGCTAACACCTAGAACGTCGCGGCGGTTATAGACAATACGGTAAAACGCAGCAAAACAGGCGTAGCAACTCGGATAGTGGTTTGCAGCATTAATATTACCCGTGAAAGAGAACCGATTCCACGTGACTTACCTGCTTTATGCGAGGGAAAGGATTCAGGCAATCTGCGAGCGCTACAACTGAAAAAAAAGCACGTTCGAGAAGTTTTGTGGTTACATTATCATCAGGTACACTTTTCATGTATTCCGATATTCATTTCTATTGCGCTTCGTCATTCCGCCTTCTAAACGTGGCCACCAGACTCCCCGATGCAGAAGCGCGCCCGTATGTTCAAACACTTCACTTTACCCTAAGGGGGTATGCAAGTTGGATGCAAGGGGGCATGCAAGACCAAAAAAGCGATTAGTTGATTTAATAACTAAAAGATAACACACACTGTGCGGAGCAAAACTGTGCAGTAGCGAGCGCACAGGAGCGCTTGAAGCCATTTAAGAATGGCGCCAAAAACCGCGCCTCGCGGTATTTAATAAATGACGGACGCGAGGGTTTGTTTACATGTTGTTTTCAGTAAAAAAAAAAATATCTCTTTTATTTCGTCAGTAAGAAATAATACACACTGTGCGGAGCAAAACCATGCAGTGGCGAGCGCGCAAGAGCAATCGAAGGCATTTTAAATGCGCCAAAAACTGCGTCTCCTATATTAAAAATAAACCTAAAATTGCGTTTTTCTCCAAATTACTTTTTTTTAAATTCTTCGAACTTTGATGTACCTTTTCTCGAAATCTACCCGATCGATTACGCTGAAATTTTCTCAGATTATACTGACACCCCTCGCAAATAGTCTAAACATAAAACTTTTGGGAAATCGTTTAGTTATAATTCTGAAAAAAAAAAACATTATTGGTAAGTCTCTGTTGAGGTACGTGAGAAGTGAGGGCAATATTTTTTTGCGTGAGACGATTGCAGGAGCCCATTTTTTTTTAAATCTGATTAAAGCCGCTATGATGTGCAATTACCGTGCAAAATTTCACGGCATACTATTTTTGATTTCTGAGAAAGGGTACATTTCATTTTACATCTCACCCAGAAATGTGGTTCTCAAATACAAATAAATAAAAAAGGCTGCAGTGAAAAAATTAGACTGAGTGAAGGCCAAGAGCATTCTTATTCAACACGCAAAATTTCACAATGAAATGTGGGACAGTTGTTGAGATATAAAGTTGAAACCAAGATGACCCATTTACCCTACCATACCCCTTTAAGGAAACAGTGACAAGAACATTTAGGAAGCTCTAGAAAATATCTTGGCCGCAGTGGGATGCGGTCAACAACGATAAGAAAGTACTCGACTCTTCACGCGTACGATGCGAGCCCGTTGTAAAACGGCCGTGAGGGTCATTACACCGTCAAGGTCAACGAAAAGGCAAAATATGGTTGCACCAGACAGAGCGAAATCTGGTTGTGTAATGACAAAGCGCGAAACCTGATTGTAGAGGTAACGCAGGTAGAACGATGGGGCATCCTAAATGTACGACAAACGTTGCGGAACGATTTGGAGATCGCTGGGAGAGGCCTCCGTCCTGCAGTGCACATAAATAGTCCGGTGCTGATGTAGGTGAATAAGCAGCAGAGGTTGATCACAAACGAAATATAATGTACAGTGTCGTGAGCATTGTGCATGCGTTTCATCGTCTTAATTTGCGCTTATTTGCCTTGTTTGAAAGCTGCGAAAGCTGCGTGTGTCATCCATACGTTACAGTAATTCTGTTCTTTTATGTCTTTCTTTTTTTATTGTACCTATTCATCACTGAACCATTGCTCGTTGTGGCTATATGCGTGTCATGTCCGTTGGCGCCGTGTCGAGAGAGCATTCACGTCGTCAAACTACTAAGTGTAGTAGCTTTTAGTTGGTGTTCCTTGCCTTTCATGCAAAAACAGAAATAAAGGAATTGAATTGAATGGCAAATAACATCGATCGGCCAGGGCCACTTAATGCCGCCCTAAATGCTTGCCGCCATTCATTAAATGTTAAAGCGTTTGGCCAAGCGGACTGCCCTCTCCCTCTGTACTGGCCCTTTACCGGAAGTACGTCTTCCTGTTTTTCAAGTGACAGCCGACAGGTGCCGCGAGAACAGAGATGCCCGGCACGAACGGTTCCATCAATCGCGCATTGTACAAATACTTCTTGCGCGCGCCGGGCGGGCCAGTCTCCCCATTTATCTCTTCTTGCTGCCTCCTTCTCGAAAGCCAAATCCGTTCATTCTTCAATCTAATAATCTTAACAGCTCCTGATAAATTCCTTCCTGCCACAAAGTGAAGTATTGATAGATGCCCGCGGCGCGCCGACGAGGGAGGAGGCGGCGTACGTACCGTGCCCCTCCCCGAAAAAGCGCCGGCGTTCGGTCATTTATATATCGGGTCGGAGCCGAGGGGGACAAAAAAGGCGGTACGCGCCAAAGAAGAGCCATTTGTTAGAGGCAAATTTCAATACCAATGGGGTCGACAATACGGAGATGGCCCCCTTCAATCAAAATCTCCCCGGTCTCCCAGATTTATTCATTTTCTTATTTTTTGCTATGGTTTATTGCTGTCTTAGCTTTTGTCCTCATAGGCAGCTTTGTCGGAAACCGACAGACGCCTACGGCCTCACACGCACCGGCACTTGCGCCATCATTGGTTTTCCCAGAGCGACCTGAACCCGGCAAGGTACGGCGAAATAGATGATGACGGATCGCTGACGGGTTCTGTAGTACTTCCGTCGCCGCTTTACCAGCTTTACTCTTAAGCGAAGCAGACAGCTTGTCTGTTTGCGTTCAAAGCTAGGTCGGGTTAATATAACGATTGTGTTCTAATTCTATTCCTTTTCGGGCACCGCAAGTGCGTAGCGCCGCGCGCCGCTGTCAACCCACGTTATCACAGGTAACAGTCGGCCGTGAAGTGAACAGAATTGAGAGAAAGGAACACTTACGAAATCCTTACGAATGCTACCGATTATATTCACCAGACGGGCTCAACAGCTCATCCAGTCCGTATATATATATATATATATATATATATATATATATTATATATATATATATATATATATACGGGTCATCCTATCTCAAGTGTACTAGGTGTTCCTTTGCCCATCTCCGATTCTGCTGACAGAAATCATACTATCTTAGTGTGTGGGAAGTAATTATACAGGCCGATTTCTTCCTGAAAAAAAGTTATCTAATGTCATGAGGGCGTTTCGAAAGTTGCGCACACAAGTGAAACTATGGCGGACGGGAAAATTGCTACAAACTTATTACTTTGGCCTATTACTGCGACTTTGTTGTCTACATTCTGCAGACGGCATTCTTTCATTGCTTTTGTAGTTTATTACTATTTATTTTATTCTACATTATTTTTAGTCATGAGAAAATGTCGACAATTGCCGCATATTTGTTATTTTATAGAGAAAAAAATAATTGCTTCATGAGGAACACATTCGCAACATGGACATGGTATGTGTGTATACTAGATGATAAAAATACTCTGAGAAGAAATAGAACCTAACCTTTCTCTTAAAATTATGGCAAAAAAGGGAAAAATGAAGTTCTGACCCACTTTGTGGCCCCATTTTCACAACGAAGCGGTCCCAGTAAAAATATGGCCTATAATCAGCATTGTACAGTATGTTCTGATGCCAATTTAATTAGGAGGTTCTAAAGGAGTAAATTTGGTTTTAAGAGAGAAAGGATATCTGAACTGCACAATCACAAGGTTGCGCGGAGCATCTGGTTGTTTCACTTTCACTGCACAGCACGTTGCGCGTTGGTCAGTGTGTTGAACTGGCTCGATTCACATGTTTTTATGTCTTTTTTTTTTTCTTTGGCGACTTCAGACTGATTTGGGGTTCGTGGAGTCTCGCTTTCTGGCCACTTTCGTCTCCTAGATTAGACGATTTGAGACCTACTAGTGCACGTAGAAGGAAACAGGCGTCAAAGTGAAGCTTGGAATGAAAAAGAATCAATGCACTAAATACGCATTATTACTTCTCCGTACAGTGCTCTACGCTAGCTTCGTGCGTCTTTTTCGTTCCAAGCTTAATTTTGACGCCTGCTTTTTTTTCTACGTGTCCTAGACGGCCTCAAATCGTCTTAATTTGGGAGATGAAAGTGGCAAGAAAGCCAGACCCCAGCACCTCAGATCTATATTGAGTCGCCAAGGAAGACCTTGCCAACGAAAAAGAAAAAAGTAGCGCGTGAAACTAACCGGGCTAAAAAAACGAAACTCTGACCAAGTGAAGGCGAAATAAAGATGCCCCACGTACGCAACCTTGTGATTGTGCAGATGAACTTTTTTCTCGCTTAAAACAAAATTTACTCTCCTAAAGCTATCTTAATAAATTGTCACCAACACATCGTATACAATGTTGACTCGGCCAACATTTTACTTGGACCGCTACATTGTGAAAATGGAGCCAGAAATCGAGGCAGAACGTCATTTTTCTTTTCGTTTTTGTCATGGTTTTACCAGAAAGTTAGGTTTTATTTCTTCTCTGAATATTTTTATCATCTAGTATACACACATACCAAGCCAATGAACATATTCCTCATTGAACAATTCGTTCTTTCTGCAAATTATATTGAACAGCGTCAATTGCCGACTTTTTCTCATGACTAAAAGTAATGTAAATTAAAACAAAAAGTAATAAACTACAATAGACATGAAAGAGTGTCATCCGCAGAATAAAGCAAGAAGAATGTTCGCACTAACAGGTCGAAGCAATAATTTTGTAGAAATGTTTCTGCCCGACATAGTTCCACTTGTGGGCGCAGCCTTCGAAGTGCCCTCACGGCATCAGGAAAACATTTTTAGCAATGATATCGCATGAATAGTTTCTTCTCGCATGGTGGCAAAATAGGACAATATTTTTCAGTTGTATCGGAGATTGAATGACCCTTGTATATATATATATATATATATATATATATATATATATTGTTACGCGTGAGGAAAACGAGGACCGGTGAACGTGCTTGCGGTCCCGGGTTGGAAAAGAGAAAGAGGACGACGCTGAGTGCATCAACCAGCCAGCCGCTCTTGCGCTCACCTTCGCGACCTAAAATAAACGGTCCCCTTCATCTGTAAGGTTTACAAACGGTCTCCTTTGCGCGTAACAATATATATATATATATATATATATATATATATATATATAAACAATGTTGCTTTCTGTGATCTAAAACGTTTAAAAATAACTTTTATGACAAAAACTCCAGTCACTTTCTGCAAAGCTGTATGCTATCGACCCTCTATCTACCGTGACGTCGATCGAAGCGCTCCTTAGGGTTAGCGCTCCCTCTGGCGCGAGGGCGCCTTCAAATTGTTCTATCTCCATGTTTTCGGACAATGGAACGCTGGACGCTGCCTCTATGTCGTCCATGACCACGTTCAATGCGCCTTTGGGCCCGAAGCCCCAGAGACTAACAAAGGGAAGGAAGTGACTGTCGGAGACGAAAAGACAAACGTCCGCTCAGCTGGGACACCTGGTGGCCTCTCTCGACGCAGCAGCAGAAAGCAGCCATCAGTCAGCAACAACAGCAACCACGGTAAATGCCGGAGGGTGGGCGAAGCAAGCTTCGCTTTAAGGGTAGCTAACGCAAGAATACACCATCAATACAGGCAGAGACGCCATATCGCTTTCAATTTAAAAGATTACAAAGTTTTGCATCCACCCATTCAAGGACTTTTGAAGAACATCGATCGCTGTGCTGACGTGTATACCGTAGTCTTAGCAACTTTTCAATATTTGCTTGAACCATTGAATAAGGCATACAAAGCAAACCTCGGCGACTCACTCATAGGACATTTCAAAAGAACACGTTCTGCTTTCTAATGGCTTCACACGTAACGAGGAATTGGCTGAATGTAAAACTACCTGCTGAGGACATTTTTCTTCTTGGATGCTGAATCAGGTGAGCTATGTCATGGCCAGCAGAAGCACAGATCACAAACTGGAATATTGATTATACCGGCTACGCTCATTCTTATTTATTAAAACAAGAATGACTGTGATGTTTTGATGCAATAAGATATACCAGTATGCGGTTGTTTTCTCCGCACATCGAAGGCTTCTTCACTCAGTATTCTGCATTAAATATAGGCACTGCAGCCTGTGCTAGTTAGTTGCACAGGACAGTGCTTAGCAATTTTTTTAAGTGCGCAGAATTTCTTTGCCTACTCGGGGCCAAGGTAAAACGCGAGGCGATCCAAGGTCACATAGTTTGTCGCTAATGCGCGCGCAACTCCATGCGCCCGCTCGCTTTCCGATATTAGAGAGCTTTAGATTAGGGGGACGCAAGCGTTGGGGCCCCCTGGCTCTTGGTGTCGCGGTACTGCGCATGTACAGGCCCCTCTGCACATGCGCAGTACCGCGGCCTCAGGAGCTAGGGAGCTCCAACGCTTGCGGCCTCCTAATCTAAAGCTCTGTATTGGCTCGGTCTCTATTTACTCCATGCGCCCGCTCGCAAGCCGCTACTCGCTTGGCACCTCGCCTCATTTCTGTGAAGGCCCCGAGTCATGCTCCCTAAAGGATTGCAGAAAATAGCACCTCTTCCTCTTCACAATCACTCTCTCTCTTTCATCACTTTGCTCCACTCGCCGGTATACGGGTGTTCGCGCCACAGGCAGACGAGACATGGTTCGGTTGCGCTAGCTGCGCTATGTTGCGCGTAGGCCTCTACTTGCAGATACAGAAATGAGCCCTCAAAAGTACCAAGCGGAAGCGGAGCAGAAGAGTGCAAAGGCTCCCCAGAGTCTACAGAGCTATATGCAATGCGTACTGAAGCAGCGAGGCGGGAGGCGAAGCGACGGGCCCACGAGATACATGCGGCCGTGGAGCGCGAGCAACAATAGAAGCAACACGTGGCAGAAGAACAGCGACACGCGGAGCGAGCGACCGCTGAACATGCCGCCGAGACAAAGCGGCGCTGACTGGAGGACCGCCACTTGCGGGACGCAGACGCGGACTTTCAAAAGCAAGTTGTCGAAGACAAATTTTGTGCAGCGTTATATGGCAGCAGCGTGATGCGTCTGCGACCGCGCCTGGCTCCGATCATGCGTCGTCAGGGTGCCGCGTCCCGCGCACGCGGCGGCCCTCCAGTGTGCGTTTCGCCGGGAGGACGTGAGTTTGTTCGGGCTTTGCGCCACGTGCAGGGGAGAACTGCTTCACATTGACTTAAGTAATCACCGAGCGGGGTCTCTGCCGTAATTTTTTATGCGTTAGCATTCTCAAGGCACTTCACCTTACATACACTTTCCGGGGGCTATGCTTGTATCTACGTCTCTTTCTGTCTAACCATTTTCCCGCCTTCCTGGGTCACTGGGTAGTCCGTGGATGAATGGGTATCGCATCGGGCTGCTGAGCTGAGAGAACAGGGTTCGAAACAAACCATCGGGCCAAATTGGGTCACCAAATGTGTGCCACTGAGTGGCGCGCCACGCTTCTCGTCTCGGAGGCCGCGCGTAGACTTCTCGGCAGTGCCACTAGATGGCGCCGCGTGACCAGAAAGAATAGGGTGCCTCGATGCTCAGCGCCGCCGTTCAGGGTGGAGACAACCCCGCTGGCGCCGCCATATTGAATCACACGAGCTGAGACTCAGCTACGCTTGCTTTCAGAAATAGTGTTACTCGCGGCGCACTTCCAAATGCTTTGCCTTGATGAGGATTTTTTTATCGGTATCGCATCTGCACATCTTTATAACCAATAGCCGTTAACTCGTCGAAGGTCCAAGACGTAAATGTATGGCGCCGGGAACATGCCCCAAGTTGCCTAATTCAATCACATTTATTATGCCGTGTGTATGTTTGAAATACGCGCTATTTTTTTTTTGCGCTTCGATGCTTGGTATATAAGGTTTGCGACCCCCTGTGTGTGGAAGTTTTTCTTTTTCGCTGTTGTATTTTGGTTTACACGTCACGCCTCCTTTACCGTAGCCAGCCACTCGCGCACGGCGGTTAGTTTCCCTTGCGTTGCGTGTGCTCTTCGCGTTCGTTGCAATTATTTGACGATATCTAGGCGCAATTTTGCTTTTTTTGCCCACAAAACTGTGTGCTGACAGGATTAAGCTGGTGTAAAAATAAGGTTACTTTCTTTCTGGGGTTTTACGTGCCAAAACCAGTTCTGATTATGAGGCACGCCGTAGTGGAGGGCTCCGGATTAATTTTGACCACCTGGGGTTCTTTAACGTGCACTACGAAAATAAGGTTTAGTTAGTGCTGTAGAGAAACATGTAACGTAACTTGTCTTTGTCAATCTTGCGTAGTACACACAGGAAACCAAACGATGCACAAAATACATTTACTTATAATGTCTAGTACAATCAATCATGAAAGAGATATGTACATGAAAAATTATATGTACTGTGTGGCGCCTGAAGGTTATGTTGAAAGAAGAGATAAAAAAAAATTCGCAAGGTAGGCTCGACACACATTTCGGGATAGGGAGAGTTTTTTTTTTATTTATTCATTACATGGGGGGGGGGGGGGGTTCAAGTGAGTACATCAACCTTATTACACACAATACAAATCGAAAACAAGAATGCAAACAAGAAAACGCAACCGCGGGTAATATTAATCAAGATATTCAGCCAGAATACATCAGCTACCATCGAATACGTCGCATCAGCCAAACGCATCGATGGCGAGTACAGAACATTTTATAAATAACCATTAGAACATTGATAGCTACATTGAAAAAATAAACAACACTGCATACATATCGCGTACAAAAACCGTAAATGAAACTAAGACAGTCAAATACAGATTTGAAAAAGTAAAATAGGTGACGAGTTTACATGACGATTTGTGGCTAATGTAAGGCTATTTCGCCGCGAAGCATTTTCGTAACTCCTTAAAATAAGGGTACTACTCGCATAGACTGCGCCGATCAAAACGGCAAAAGCCTATGCGACGCACGCTCGCAAACCATAGGCTACTCAGACAGCATCGGGGCAGTGCTTAGTTCGTGAGCGAGGATCAGGGAATACTTTCTTATTTAAATGAAAAACACGATGCGATAGTCTAAACTTTCTTGACACTTACCTCGCAAATGTAGGAGCTATCCGTTGCCTTCCAGTGATACCGCTTTACTTGGGCTTCCCATCTCTTCCTTCGCTCTGGGTCCCGGGGGAAGCGTAAACAACGAAGCCCTTTACGCGTCGATCCGGTGCACTTGGGAACACAACAGGCCGTCATGTCGACTCGATACACTTGACAAGCTTGTCATTCATGCGGCTGAACACCGTCCAGCAAGTAGAAGCGTCAGCGAAGCATCCGCGCGCACTGTCGCTCGAACTAAGCACCGGCACCAAGCACTCGCAACCGCTCGCTGTGATTCAAGATGGCGTCGCAGCGAGAAAGCGGCGGCGCGGGTGCGGTCAAAGGATGGCACCACCCTTAACGGCGGCACTGTCATCGAGGCACCCTAAGAAAGAAGCGCGAGGAGCCTGGTGCCGTATTCTGAAACGTTCCATTTGGGCGAAATTTCTTTTTTCGCTTTCAGGCGCCCGCTGATTGGCTGGTTGAGCAAAACCGGAAAAGAAGTCGCGCCACCTACGAGTTCCGATGTACGTCACTTCAACGTCACGGTGTCAGTGGGTGCTCCCGACATGTATTGAATAAACAAACAGGCCTGTGTCGTACTGCGGCCAATACATTCGAAAACAACACACCCGAGCCGCTCTGCACTAGCACAGTGCGCCCTCTCGTGTGTTTTGCGAAGCGTTCGAGCGCGCGTGTTGGTAGTGCATGCTGACGTCACGGGTAAGCAGCCGGTTGACTTATTGAACGCGACTTTCTCTTAGGCGAAACATCGCCGAAGTGGAACGTTTCAGAATACAGCCCCTGGTCGCGATTCTTAGCGTTCGCACGCACCTGCACGCCACGCATTTTGGAAGCCACACGAAAGCTTCGGGTTGGCGCCGTTAGATGGCATCAAATCTTCTTAGGGAATCGCGAAAGAAGAATCTCGCTGCAGTACACAGTTCATCATCATCATCATCCTATATTTGTGTCCACTGCAGGACGAACGCCTCTCTCCCTCTGATCTCCAGTTACCCCTGTCTTGCGCTAGCTGACTCCAACTTACGCCTGCAAGTTTCCTAACTTCGTCAAACCAACTAGTTTTCTGCCGTCGTCGACTGCGCTTCCCTTCTCTTGGTATCCATTCTATAACTATAATGGTCCACCGGTTATCCATCCTACGCATTACATGGCCTGTCCAGCTCAATTTTTTTCTTTTTATGTCAATTAGAATGTCGGCTATCCCCGTTTGCTCTATGATCCACACCGCTATCTTTATGTCTCTTAACGTTAGGCCTAACATTTTTCGTTCCATCGCTCTTTGTGCGGTCCTTAACTTCTTCTCGAGGTTGTTTGTTAACCTCCAAGTTTCTGCTTAATATGTTAGTACCGGTAGAATGCAATGATTGCACACTTTTCTTTTCGACGACAGTGGTAATTATGCTCCCAGTCAGGATTTGGTAATGCCTGCCGTACGCACTTTAAGCCATTTTTATTCTTCTGTAAATTATCTTTTCATGAACAGGGTGCCCTTTGAGAAATAGACCTAGATAATCATACTACTGTACAGACCCTAGAGGCTGACTAGCGATTCTGAATTCTTGTTCTCTTTCCAGGCTGTTGAACATTACCTTTGTCTTCTGCACATTAATCTTCAACCACACTCTTACACTTTCTCGGCTGGAGTCCTCAATCATTTGTTGTAATGCGTCCCCATTGTCGCTGAATGGAACAATGTCATCTGCAAACCGAAGGTTGCTGAGATATTCGCCGTTGATCCTCACTCCTAAGCTTTCCCAGTCTAAGAGCTTGAATACTTCTTCTAAGCATGCGGTGAATAGCATTTGAGAGACTGTGTCTCCTTGTCTGACCCCTTTCTACACGATTCATACCTAACTCGTTTCGACGGTGGCAATACGTTCTGTTGCTATATTGCATCTATGCTAAACGCGCTGCCGTCAACAGTCATCATGAGACGGGTTCTGCCGCAATCTTTTTGTCTACTCTTTCATCGCATTACATAAGCACTAGTGCGAACGCGCCATTAAGCTCCAACGTCCACATTTCGTTGGTTTATCGGCTTCGCATATGTTCTACGGTTCTAATAAGGATTGCATTTCTTTCCAATAATTAACCATTTCCTTAGTCAAAACGTGCACGGCGCATCCTACATACCACGTGGGAAATGTAGTGCTACCCCTTGGTGACTGCTAATTAAGCCAGCCGGTATTCTTGAACATATATTACTTATCAGCCGGCACATGTTATAGAGTAATGACAAGGAGCAATTTACCTAGCCGTCCATAACGTTTCTCCTGTTCGGTACGATTATGACTGTCTACCTAATTTTTTTCTTCCAAGAAAAGGTATGCTTTTTTTTTCTTATCAGAACTTTTATTCAGCGCGGCACTTCACCACCATCGCTGTCTATGAATGGGTGATGCGCACTTCCTCGAACGTCTAGATCTCTGCTAGAACACGACATTCCTCGCCGTCTCACCCAACTTTTAGTTACCGTACGCAGCTTCTAAAGAGTGTCATTTGTGCATGCCGAGATCTGACGCATCCATAGGATGACCACGTGAACGCAAGGTATCAGGAATACTGTCATTACGCCGCACGATTGACACGAGACGCGGGAGTACATGCAGCGGGCTTTTTCGAGCAATAGACTTCGATTAAGCGAAAAGTAATGCGTGTGTCACCTTGGTGCGAGAGCTCAGAGGCCCGTTCGCGAAAGAGCAGGCGCAGGTTCCTTAACGTCACTGTGGGTTCTGGGGGAGAGCACGTACAAAGAGATGAGGGGACGATAACGGTAATTCGACCGCGCACTCAATAAAACTGCGAAAGTGTCCCCTGCCGATGGCGCATTCTATCCTTGTGCATCCCTTGGGGACAGCTGGCAGGGACACTCCGTTTTCGCGGCAACTAATCAACGCGGCAAGAAGACGTCGGTCTGGTGATGGATGGAGCGTTCGGCCCCTCTTCCGTCTTCCTCCTTCCTTCCTTGCCTCGGTCCTTTCTTTCTTTCTTTCTTTCTTTCTTTCTTTCTTTCTTTCTTTCTTTTTTTTTCCTCACTGTGGCACTGCCATCCTGCCTGGTTAGACAAATGGAGGTGAGGCGAGCATGAAAGCTTGCACGTAGAGCGGAATACAATGTCCATACATAAATAAGCAAATAAAGAAACTGCGGTGAGCAGAGCGTGGGAAGAAAACAGTGCGACCATCGAGCAAAAATGCATAACCGTTCGTTAATACCTAAAATATAATATAAGGTTTGTCCCTATGTATTTAAGAACCAAAACATAATAACTACAATAGCCAGAGTCACGAAATAGGCAAAGAAATAAACTATATAAACGAAGAAAGAAATTAGAACGGCCGTGTGCAGCTGCGACACGGAAATGCAGGCGAAACAACGCGGCGCAGAAACAGAATCGACACGTAAGCGGAGAGAAATTTTCAAAGTTAGCAACGAAGACCAGAGTACTCGGAAATGTTAACGTTCAAGCGCATTCCTAAGCGCCAGTTTGTTCGAGCGAGTGTATGCGAGTCTCGCAAGTACCCACGGCCACCCGTACACGAGTGTTTGCGTGCGAGAGAGGTTGGCGCCCGAGATTGGGACAGGTGGAGAGATTGCGAGCGCTCCGCAACAGGCTTTGTCGCGACGAACGAAAAGCAAGCAGGAAAAAAAAAAAGAAGGGAAAGGAATCCCCCGTTATCCCTCCGCTGCCCTCGGGGACCTCACCGCCAACACATCCCTCGCTACCGCGCGTCGGTGAACGCCATTAGGGAGATGAAGTTTCACTTCCCTCGCCGGCCTCCTCAACTCTCCCGCCATCCCGTCACTTCGCCTCCCCGTAAGCTGCCGTGGCTGCGGACGCGTGCGACTACGTTGCTACCCGCTGTGAGCCTCCACAGTCAAACTCGGAAAATGTGCGCCGAGTCTGTTGACGCGATCAGCACTGCCCAGAAGAGGTTCATAACTGGCAATCGTCGCGCAAGCTTTTGCGACTGATCAAAGAGCCTGCATTTGGCAAACAATGCAGTGTGCCGCGTCGCACAGCTTTTACTGCCGTGTCCGTGTCAGTCACGAGCGCAGGCGGCATTTCCCAAAGATGCGAACAAACGCGATGCGTTTTTCCGGCGGCAGCTGTAGCTTCTACCGCGCTGTGCGCTTTTTGTCCAGGTGGGAGCTTATGTGCGCGCCGCTGTACCTCGGGGACAATGAAGAACCGATCGCGTCGAAGCGCACCCACCCCGACGAGGGAACCGCATGAAGCCGCGCGCACGAGCTTTTACGAGCTCGTACTCGAGCGCGAGCAACCACTGTGTCATAAAAAAAAATGAGAAAAAGAAGAAAGTGCAAATGCGCGTAAGTTTGTGTATAAGTGTATATAAAAAAAGAAACTGTAGACAGCGAGAAATCAAGGAAACACATTAAAAAGAGAGAACGAAACAAAATAAAAAAAAACGTAGGTTGGGGCTAAAGCGATCGCCCGATTGAGGCCCAACTTTTTAAATCTTTGGTACTATGTTCTTCGGTTTTTTTTTTTTTTTTTTTTTAAGGGAAGCGCTTAAGAAAGGACTCGGCGGGGGATGCTGGAGTGTAACAAGTACTAGCAACTATGTCGAGCGCACGCATACGTGAACAATGCAAACACCGAAGTAACAAAAGAAACAACAGGAAAAACAATTTAGTATTAAAACTAGTACCAGTGGCAACGTGCTCGAGAGTTTATATGGCGTAAAACACTATGAAGAGAACACATCACAAAAAGAAAAAAAATAGAAAGAAGCTTTTCGCAAAAAAAAAGAAAAATCACTCCGTAAGTGAACATTTTGCTGTTGCAAGCGTCTACGCTATATATGTACCTGCTTTACGTGCTTTCCCCGACTACGTCTTTTTTTTCCTCGAACATTTCTTTTATAAACAGTTCCAGATCAGCTCGTGCTGTAAAATTATCAAATTTGTTTTGTTTTCTTCTTTGTTCCGCAACGGGCCCTGCTGCAATACAATCCTTTCATGGTTTCCATATTTATTTATTTGGCGACTGTTTTTTATCCATTTGCTTGTTTTCCGTGGCGTGCGGCCGCAAACAATCAGGATATAACCACGTACCGCCGAAGTTGCTCCGGTAAACTGCTAAGGGCAGGGCACGAAGGCATGTCGCGTTTGGGCAAGACGCCGACGGGGCCCCTTCCAGTGGCAATGGCCTCGAACGCTTGGGAGACGTGCGCTGTCCGGCGATGGACGGCGCGTTGCGCCTCCCCTACCCAGAAAACGAGCAAGCCAACCGCACTCTATTAAGGTGAGTGCGAAGCAACCGCCTGTTTACAGCGCGATGCGAATAAGGAAAGTGGTTGGGGCCGACATTCCTTTATCCTATTAAGCTTAGCATGAAGTTCCAAAGCTATCCCCTCTTATTGCTTTCTTTCTTTCTTCTTTTCTTTCTTAATTTCTTACTTTCTTGCTCGCGAGTATACTCTGAAGTCCAGAAGCAGTTGCACGGAAGAATGACAGGAAAACTGCATATTTGCAAAGAGCTAACAGTGAACATCACCATCGTCGAATTCGACCAGCCGACTTAAGTCAACTACGACATGAGGCACTTTAAACCGAACAAAATTAGCTTAATTTTGTCAAGGTTTCTAACCTTGGCAAGCATTCCGAGGGCATTCCTGCGCTTTCAGCACCTCCAGAAAGGCGTTTATACTCTCTCGGAAGTACAATCGCGCAAATCGTGCGTCTGGGGCATAGTAATACCCCGCCATTCTGGAGCGTCAGACGCTGTCAATGCCAACGAGCATTACCAGATCAAAAGGAAGCCCATCGTCGTTTTCTATCGCTAAATATGTGATACCGTCGGGATCTAGTGGGAGTTTTTATTGCGATAGCAATTATATGGACACTTGAACCGGATTTCTGCCGTCGGCGTCGTCGTCGCCGTCGTCGTCGCCGTCGCCGTCGCCGTGAGGTTCCCTATAGATAAAATCTTCGCCGCGCGCCGTATGCCCGAGAGGAAGCGTGCGGAGACGCGCGCTATCACGGAGAGCGAACGCACTCAATCTCCCACGCGCAAGCAAGGAAGCAGGAAGCCAGCGCCGGAGGGAGCAAGGGGGGGGGGGGGGGGGGCGCACTTCTCTGCCAACAACCGCGCTCGTCGCTCGCTCGCACCGTCTCTTATCTCCACACGGCTCTGACCTTTAAGTGCATTCGCCGCTCAGTTTCCGTTGAAGCGATAGACCGCACGTACCTTCGCCCGCTGCGGCGTATGCTTGCAGCCAGCGTTTTGACAGTCGTTGTCTGCTGTCATTCAGTGTGATCTCTTCGTGTTTGTGCGCGCTCACACCACGCTTGTTCATTCAGTTCGTAATAGTCGGGCCACATTTGCCAACGCACGCTACACACGCAATGCAGCCCGGATCGGCAGTGCAGCGCTACAGGTGTGTCCCTTCGCACGCGCTGCCCACGGGAAGCGCTTCTCATCAACACCACCGTTTCACACGCGCCTTCTCGTGGTCATCGAGTCTCTCTTCATGTCGGTCTACTTACGCCGCAGCACACCTGCTTACTTAATCAGCTCATGTTTACTACAATTCATATTGCTACCAAAGCCGCTCACCTTACTTCGTATGACATTTCTGTATTGCTATCGCATTCATTGCTTCGCCCTTAGGGCGAAACTGTGACATTTTTTAACTGTCCTTTGTAAAACATCCCAAAAGAACACTCCCACCCAACAATGCAGGAAAACGTGGTCGGTTGTCTCAGGTTGTTTACAGATTAAGCAATTTGTTCCCCACGCTACAAAAAAAAAACATTTTCTTTCAAAACTGTCTTTACTGAAAGCGTTCCTGTATGAACTTTTAAAAAAAGTGTTTAACCCTGGTGGAATTTGCATACACTTTACCCTTTTTAGAACATTCTGGCCCTGGCTACCTCTGTAAAGGGATCTATGTAAAGGAACAGGAAATTCAGTATCAGACAAATCCCCACACAGCTTTTTTCTTTGGACAGAACTCAGATAATCTCAGATAAAATAAGCGCACAGTGCAGACAAGCTCCCTAAAAAATCACGTAAGCGTACCGGGAATACTGTTTGTGGTAACAATAAAATATGGTAGCGCTTTGCTCATTCTCATCTGACACACAGTGCGCAAGAAAGAGCCCCTGACGCCCCGAAAAAATATAAATCTGTTTACGAGCTGACGCACGAAGACGTGTCCCAGACCTACTCAGCCATCTTTGACGCGCCTGAACAGGTTCGTCCGACTACACCTCTCCCAACTCGAGGCCCACACAAACACGGCAAATATGCAGCGAAACTTCTGAATGTTTAACCGAGGACAGTATAACACCTGCATTGCGCACTAAATCTTACTGATAAAGAACAAATTACACACTGTTTCTCTGGTGAAGATGGACAGATTAGCCACTTTCCATCTGTCCACCTTTTCACGCATCTCTTTCACTTGTTGATGCCAGTACCGATATATACCCACGCTTGGCGAACATGCATTTATGGGAACCATATGAGTGCGTTGTACCGACGATTGCAACACAACTTGCTCTGGGCGAGTGAAAAAGAAAATGAGAGCGAGAGAGAAAAAGAAAGAGAGAGAAAGAGAAACACACACAGAGAGAAAGAGGCGGGATTTGGACCCGGGTACTCACGGTCCGAAGGCGAGCGTCATACCCACTACGCTATACACCCACGCTTGCAAAGCTGCGCTGTTTCATCAGATTTCACAAGCGTGGAACTGGCTTAATTTTTTTCGTCGTCAGGCACTCGCTATGACGCATCCGTTGTTATACCCTCGTCGTTATCATATTGTCATGTCGTCATCTCGCTGCCATCGTTATACCGTCGTCATCATTTAACAATTGTCATTCCATTAACGTCATGCCGTTGTTGCCGTAGCGCCTTTCTCGTTCCATCGACGTGATTCCTTCGTCGTCATTTCGTCGTCGTCACTACGTAAGCGTCATGCAGCCGTCGTCATGCAGCCATGCTCATGGGCTACCTTGGCAAGCGAGAGCCATACCACAGTATGTCGCGTATAGCCGAAGCAACGGACGTCTCAGAATGAACCACCAACATATCTTAAAGAAAACGCAACTTCAGAAATACGGTGCGTGGCTACATTGCTTGAATTCTAATCGGATCACCATCGGTGGTCATCGTAAGACGAGTTCTGCCGTGGTTTTTTTTTTCTTCTTTTTGTTATTTATTGCTCGAGCAATTACTGAGAGGGGGCCGAGGCTGAAGGCACATACAGCCTGACGGGGTCCCGTCTCCCTTCATGTAGGCAAAAGCAGTACAGCATAAGTGCTGCAGAGTTCGGACAAAAATTAACAAAAACAACACACAAACAATCTAAAAAAGCAAGCGAAATATATCGCAGTACAGACATATAAACACAATTATGCATCAAGTGCCGCTCTGCTGCACTAAAAGCAAATAACAAATCATAAATAGTAACATCTAATTGCAACACAGACATCATTTGTATACTGTAGCAAAATGCTATACGAAAGGAAACAAAACTGTGGTAGCAACCGAAGTCACAAATCATGGCAGCAAACAAAATACAGTATACAAAAGGAGTCCTACACTGTTATGCTCCTGCGTTAACATTGAGCAGCACGCTATATGAAGGGCATGTGAGTATGTAATTGCACTTCTGACAAGAAGATTACTGCAGACACCCTTAAATTGGAGAAAATGTTTTGTGAAATCAACTTCTGAGTTCTTCTGGTAGTTTATTCTTTGTCGGCCTTGATATTTTGTTGGGAGTAAAACATGTTATATGGAGCATGTTTTTATGAATACATTTTTGAAGTTTTAAGTAATATAGCTGGTCTGCCCCGAGCATGTATTTCGTGAACAATTGTTGGGTGCGTAAATTCCTTATGTCTCCTTTGCAGGTCGTGAAGAAGGATCTGGAAGTACTGGTCGGAATACTCAGGCCACACTGGACGGATCATTCTTTTGTTTAGCACGCTGTCAACTGAACATGACTTGCCTTATGTCAGCGTTATATTAGGCCTAAATAAAACTGGCTTGACTTATCTCATACCCAATGTATGAACCTAGCAGAACTACTACATTATTCGCCAACATTTATTATCAGAAGTATATTTTCACGAACACACGAAAGGTTCCGTTCATGGTGTGCATAATGTTTCGCGCCAGATGAGCTTCGTTAAACTGTTAAAGTATGTCAATTATGTTAATTGGCAATTGGCATGATCAACGATGAGCATGTGGCCTAGCAAGCCATTCTTCCGCGTGCTTGTTCTTGACCTGACCGGAAAAACAAGTCAAGAACAACCAAAACGAAGGTGCAACTCGATCTAGCAGACTTTGATAAGCGTCTTCGGTGTTCAGCTTCACCAGAAACGCCGCTTCGCCGCCCTCACAACGTCACGATATCCGTGCTTCCGCGCACTTACGCGCAGACACAGCCAGCAGGTCATGTGGCTACTGAGCAACCGATTATGAGACAACATCGGCGGTGCTACTCCTTCAGTGGGCATGGCGGGCCAACGATGAGGTTTGTGACTACTACAGTTCTGCAAGGCAAATAAATTCTGCGAAAATTATTGATGACATGTTCTAAAATGTACAACTTGTTAAGGATACAAACCGATAAGTATCGACCAAGAGTTTGTCACTTTTTTATTTATATTTTATTTAGAGCATACTGCCAATCCCATAAGGGATTATTGCAGAAAGGGCACAAGGTCCAACAATAAACATAATGAAGTCATAGTAAAAATGTAAAAAAATACACAATACAAATTCACAATCTGAGTAACATGCACATTAAGTAGCAACATCAAAGTGAGAAATGTGTGAGCGACAAACTATTGGTGGTAGTGGACGGTAAACCATTCCACTGCCTTACAAAGCAGACATAAAGCGTATTTAAAACAGTCAGTTTGAAAACGAATGCTTAAGTCGCGTTATTCTGGTGTTTGCGGTGGTAATGTGCTGTGAATATGTATCACTTTTGAGCAAAGCTGGTGCACAGGAAGAGCAGCCGTATCTAACGATACTGTGAAAATGGCATGCAAGAATGGCAAGTTGTTCAGCGTTTCTTTTAACAAACTGGTTTAAAATGTTGTCTGGGCCAGCAGTTTATTTTACGCCAATAAATATAGCAAGTTCATGGCAGGTATTGTTATCTGCACAGGTGGCATAAAGGTGTGCGGTGCTGATAAATCAACATTTGTTGTGGTGTTATGGGTGAAGACAGATTTTAAATACGACTGAAACAAATTTACAACGATACACGCATCTTCTACTACATGGTTTGCGATTATTAGCTTCGATAACGGACCATCTGCTCCCGATAGATATTGCCAGAATTTCTGTGGCTGATGTAACAAAGTTTGTCCGTGTATTCGAAAAAAAAATTTTCTTTGGCGCATTTAAGCCCTGGCTTTAATTTACGAGAAAGTGCAGTTGTTCCTGTGGGATTTCCTTTGCTTCTATGCATTCTTTGCAATCACCCCTTTAAGATGAATTATATCTTTAGTAATCAACGGAGTCTCGCGCTTTACTCTTTTGAGTTTTGTTGGGATAAAAGTTGTCTCGCAGTGTACAATCGCCGCCTTGAGTTTGATCCAGAGGTCGTTGACGTTTGCGGAAATAACTGGGAGAAAAATCGTCCGAAGGGAATTCGAGGTAATCGATGACGCTTTCGTCATTGGCCCTGTTAAGGTCATCAAGCAAAACACACGATATAAAGCTACCATTTCAGGCGTGTTTATATATTTGGTGAAACTCCAACGACAGAATCTTGTGATCAAATGTACCATCCTCAATATTAAGCTCTGCAGTCGAAGTATGAGAGACAAAAACAAGTTCCAACAACGACGAAACCACGCCGTGCGCGTTGGTTGTGTAACAAGATGGGTCAGCTGGAAGCTAAACATTGTACTTAAAAGTGCTTCACCGTTCGCGGTTTCTTTATTCCCAACTATCAAATTAGTCCAGTCTATTCCCGGTAAGTTAAAATCGCCAGTCAAGTATTAAATAAGTGCTCTCGTTTCCGTTGGCATTATGATAGTCACGCAGCTGTAATAAGTATTCGTCAGAGGCACCAGGTTGTCTGTAAACGCCACCAACTAGTATGAAAGAATCATTGACGGCAATGCTACACCAAATGGCAATGCTCGTGACTGTCAAGGCCAACTTCTTTGCGAGAGGATAGGCTTTGCTTGACAGTTGTTGCGACACCGCCACCACGACTGTGGCGATCCCTGCGACAAACTGAGTAAAAGGAGGGGGAAATGTCCAAATCATGCATGGAAGGATTCAGTCGTGTCTCTGTGGTCACCATATCATCAGTAATGCAGAGCAAAAGCATTTCCTCTAATTTATCAACTTTATTTGGGACATTGTCAACGGTTTCTTTGCTGCCTCAACATTTCGTGACGAAGAGCCCTCAACGACTTCAGGAGTCGGGTTTCTGCTTTGCTTTAAAAGCGCCCTCATCTTTTCAGCAGAACACCACAAGTACGTGTCATTGTTAATTTTAAGCTTATCATAAAAAAAGATTAACCTTCTTTCTATTTTCATGGTGAAACTTAGATGGATGCCACTGTTTGCTCCGCGTCACGGAGAAATCTTCTGAAACAGCAACACTTTCATCCTTAAGTTTGTGGCAGTTGCACAGAACTAAAAATTTTTTGTGAAATCAAAGGGGTGCAATATAATGAGACGCACCCGGTTATTAGTTTTTCAGCCAACATGGTGAACACACTGAACTGTTTTTACGTCGACGCCCAGTACACATTGAAAAAAATCGTTCGCCACTTTTTGTCGAAGCTGAGTGGCGGTTTCGACTCCTCTTCTTGCAGCCCAAACATAACAATGTTGTTGCGACGTCCTCTATTTTCCAAGTCTTCTGCTTTCGTGGTCATACGTGAGAGCTCCTTCTGCATGGCACTGATCGAACTTTCACAAGTCTGAATTTTTGCTCCCACTGTGTAAGAGAGGCAAGGGAGTTTTCAATGCGGGAAAGCCTCAGTTGAACGCACAGAGGAACCATCGGCGACCGCACAGAATCCAAGTTGTACCTTCACAAAGAAGATCATGGCATTCAGCATCATGCGTATATTCATACATCCATCTTCATCATCATCCATATTCAGCATCATGCGCATCATGCATCCTTATTCACAAAACTATACTTTTACGCAGTGTAGCGCAAAATAACAATGTACACAAGACGACAGAGCAGGCGAAGGCATGGCACCACTGCCAACTGCTTGGTGTTCAGATAAGGACGAACTAAAGGGGGTCCAGACTAATTTTTAATTTTCGCCGAAATTTTCATGAGGTGGGAAAATGTCTCCGTAGAAAGGAATCAACTCTCGTTTGGCAAAACATAGCGCGGATTTCATTAAAAAAATTCTTTTTTCACAACAGGTGGAAAAGAGCGTTTCAACAACATGCAGGTTTTACATATGTGAAAGCTTATGAATTCTAATGTTAACGTATTGTAGCCCGCCAAAATTTTTCGGTAAATCTACACTACTAGAACTATTGGCCCACGGCAAGTTAAAATAATGTCACCCAAAGTAGGTTTTTGACAAAATGCCAAACTTTTGTTCTTGAGCAACAGCCTCTGACTGACCCCAAAATCAGCGGGGAGTGGGGTTTGGGCCATCTTAGCTAAGGCGAAGAAGCTGCAAAAAATATTTTTGACACGTCTTCAAAAAGTTTTTCACCAACTAAAAAAAAGTAGTTTACAACTGCACCACGCATTTATACCGGCGGAAAACTCCAAAAATGCAAAAAGTGAATACATAGCAAAAATTTGTACATTTTAGAGACGTTTTAAAATATAATCATCGCCGATATTTATGAAAAGTTTTAGAATATCCACCCCGGGCTTGAAAATCTAGTAGTTTTGTGAGAAAACTGAGGATACTTTAACCCATGTATGGTCATCCCAACGATGTGCCATCGTTGGGATGACCATACATGGTTCTTAATATAGGCTCAATTTTCTGACCTAAAATATAATTACGCATTACGTTTTCGTACTACTAAATTTACCAATCCTTGGCGGGTATTTTTTTTTTACTTTCATAAAAACTGGCGACGATTATTGTTTTAAAACTTCTGTAAAATGTTCGAATTTTCGCTATTTTACCAATTTGTCATTTTTTTAGTTTTATAGCGAAATAAATACGCGGTGTAGTTCCATAATACTTTTTTTTAGTTCGCGATAAGCATTTTGAAGATTTCTAAAAAAATATTTTTCAGCTTCATCGCCATAAAAAAATCATTTTATGTGGCGCAATTTTTAGCTGGTGTCATTGTATTAATATTTATTTTCCTTCGGCTCAAAATATCCTTCTTTCGTTAGTTTTTTTTTTTTTTCGTTGAAAAGCTTGTATAGACGCATGCAACAATAAAATTCAATTGGAACCCGGAGAATGGCGAATGAAAAGATTGCCACGGATTCCGCACAAGCTTCGTAGCGAGAAACACACCAAGTATCCCTCGCCAATGTTTGCTTTAACCGCTCCCTATAAATTCTCTTTCGCTCTTAGCTTTATTGGTTTCTCACGTGTCACCACCGAATTCAATCATTCGCAGCTCCTTAAATCACGCTTCTCCTAGCGCGCTACTACATGGTGGTGATGCACGCTTTACAGGTGCAAACTCTAGTTTACTTTCACATTGTGCGCCCCCTGCCGCACATCTTTGTGCCGCTGGCACTGCCCCTCTCGGTACTCACACCCTCTCCCCTAGAGTTGCAACTAGTATTTCACCCTTCTCTGCGTACGCTATAGCGCGGCCTATTAGCAAGCACGCACTCTGTATGTAGTGTCTCGCGCAATGTTGAGACCTCTGATCCACAGTTTGACCTGACCTCCCCCCCCCCCACCCCCCCTGTTCATTGTTTTGGCGCAGCAACACTGAATTGCTTTGGCATTACACGCACAAACTGTTTGGCTCCCATTATTATCTCCGCAGTTTAATCTCGTCAAGCTGCTTAGACACGTTTTCAACAGAGCAGTCTTCCGGAAACGACAAGTAAACATTGTCGATTTTTTTTTTTTTCGCTGCAGCTCCCATTTTGTTGCTTGTACGTGGAGAAAAAAATAAACAAAGAAAGCGCTTTTTTTGTCATCGCAATGCCTTTTGTCTCTATCTCAGGGAATGCATCGCAAATAGCACTAAAATACGAGAAATTGTACAACACACTTACAAGCAGTACAAAACACAGCACGTTTCACGTTCCCGGATTTTTCTTTCTCGCCTTCCCTGGTTGCTCTCTCTCTCTCTCTCTCATTTTTTAGCGCCTGTTGCTATATTGCAGTCCTAACAAAAAAAAACTTTCTTTCAATAGCCATGCTACTGCCTTGCACATTAAGGCAGCATTTCTTCCTGCGCGTGCATGACCAGTTGCTACAGTGCCTAGTTAGCGCTATTTGTTAAGTATCACTCCGCACACGGACAGCAAACACTGCAACTTTCCTTTTCCTTCCCGCGAAAGCGCTTCATTGCTTCGAAAGTCAAGGTATCATCCGGGCTCTGGCCGTCACGGAACGAGCGTCCGTCCCCGACTGCAGTACAGCGGCAATCTGGCGAGCGTCAAACGGAGAAACACTCTGCCGGCATCGATCGCGGAAGCCACCGCCCACCGGCGTCTCGGTGGTCGAATCCCGAGTCCGGTGGCTCCGGTCCGAAACCTGCCGCCGAAGGATACGGGCGCGTCCGTGCCCTTTCGCTCGCCCGTTTCTCCACTTCCCATTGGTTCCCTCGAGTCGCGACGTCGCAACGGTAACTCCGCCCTCAGCGACCAATCGGCGAGAGGTGCTCATCACGTGAAGATCGCTTGCAGCATACGACTCCGGCCAGTCCCGTCTCCGTTTGGGGCACGTCGCGGTTAGCGACGGCACAGCTCCCAGCAAAGTCGTATAGCGTTCGGCGAAGTTGTAGGCCCAGCGGTAAAAAAAGAAAAAAAAAGCGAACGGCGCATTTAATGTCCGTATTTTCACCAGAAGCTACCCCTGAAGGCCACATTATAGTCCTGCGCAGCATGCGCGTCAGCCAGCGGCGGTGGAGGTTCGTGACGCCAGGTTCGTCACGTTACGGTGGCGTGAAAACCGACCGCGCCGCGCCGCCTAGACGCATGCGCATTTCATACGAAAACTGGGAGTTTCAGAATGATAGGAAACTGTGAGCTTAAGTGGCCTTAAGCGTAAAAACCCTTACATATCCTTTGACACAGTATGTGCACTAGGATACTGTGTCAGATAACGACGCTTCATTTATGCCCAATTGTTCCTTGACCTAGCATACGTGACGATATTGCGAATCAATAGCACAAACAGAGGCGGATTCCGTTATGTTTAGTGCTGAGCGATTGAAACGCAATACTCAGACAGCGTGGCAGTCGGCGCTTTTCGAGCCACCTGCGTGATCGCTGAGGGGGCCAAATACAGTTACGATTCATCAGAAAGATTCTCGCTATCATGTGACACAAAAAATGCATCATCTCAGTGTCACCAGCGCCCACTGGTGGCACAAAAAAGTGTCAGCCGCCATGTTGTCCGAGTATGGCGTTTCAATCGCTGAGCACTGTACGTAGAAGTGGATTGCCGTTTCTGTTTTGTGGCGATAGTAAGGGTACGGACCCTCAAGGCGCGTTCGCGCCTCGAACGCGCCTTCACCATTGGCGCCGCCGCCGTCGTGCTGCCTGCTATCGACGGCGCATGCGCTGCTCGCACGCGGAGGGCTAGAGGGTCTTCAGAGACTCGAAGTGCGTTAGGTTGCAAAAACAACGAAGCAAAGTGGGCGCAACACAACGCTCTGCTCAATTGACTATATGCAAAAAAAAAAAAAAAACGTTCTGTGCATTAGCAAGAAAGGTGTTCCCCAACCGAAGGTGCATAAGATAGCAAATTTTGACGTACGGATACACGGTCGACGTGTGCCTTTTTGTTCCTGATTTTAGGATGAAATCTGAACGTCTTAACAAATTTTCGTGCAGATCATGTCAGCAATACTCAGCCGAAGGTAACACTTTCGTGAGAAACAACGAGATTTTATGTTCTAATTAGCGTGTAATTTACACTGTCAGAACAAAAGCACTTGATCTGTGCGCGGACTCAAGTCGGCTGGCCAAGAAGCGGTGAAATATCACCGATAGGAATAGCGGCTACATGCCTTGTTCGCCAACCAGATTTTGTAGTGCAGTCGCAGCACCGAAGATGGCACGCCCTATTTTGCAAGTCGTCGTGAGTGGCGTAGCCAGGGCAGCGTTGTGCCTTCCACTGCTGGTATAAGCGTAGTGGTCACGCACGCTTTAGGCAAGCTAGCGTTCCTGCTCAAATGTTGTGTGCATGCACACGTCTGAGTGGAATGGACAGTAAACGTCAAGCTAAAGTTATCTGATAACGCCGACTGTTTCCGGTTGGTTTCACCACGTGGACTGCCGACATGCGACGCTTGCAATGCCACTGGCGCCACCCTTCATCATGCCAGCGTTGTGAGAGGCCTGGTAGCTGACAGGGCGCTGTTCCTCCTGCCCAGCAGCAGTTCAACATGTCGCAACCGCGCATGCTGAGAACATCATCCGAAGAGTTTCAACCTTGCTAATGTTGTCAGCGATGGGCTCTTCAGGCGAAATGGCTTTTGCTTTTTTTTCTGTCACAAAGGCACAATTACATCATCGCGCCATAAATCCTCTACCAGGGAATTAGAACAAGGACACAAGGGAAATGTCGCAGTATTCGCTTATAGGGGAAATCGTTTACTAAACTGGGAGCCCAGAGAAAGCATGGGACGCCCCTGCTGTCATGTCCAAATAGACATTTACGCTAAACGTTTTCCTTCATCATCGTCGTCGTCGTCGTCGTCGTCATGAGCTTCTGTTTAAGTCCACAGCAGGACGAAGGCCTCTCCCTGCGATCTACAATTACCCCTGTCTGGCGCTAGCTGATTCCAACTTGCACCTGCAAGTTTCCTAACTTCATCACCCCACGTAGTTTTCTGCCGTCCTCGACTGCGCTTCCCTTCTCCTGGTATCCATTCTGTAACTCTAATGGTCCACCGGTTATCCATCCTACGCATTACATGGCCTGCCCAGCTCCATTTTTTCCTCTTAATATCAACTGGAATATCGGCTATCCCCGTTTGCTCTCTGATCCACGCCGCTCTCTTCCTGTCTCTTAACGTTAGGCCTAACATTTTTCGTTCCATCGCTCTTTCTGTTGTCCTTAACTCGTTCTCGAGCTTCTTTGTTAACCTCCAAGTTTCTGCCCCATATATTAGCACCGGTAGAATGCAATGATTTTGTACTTTTCTTTCAATGACAGGGGTAAACTCCTAGTCAGGATTTGGCAATGCCTCCAACCCAATTTTATTCTTCTGTAAGTTTCCTTCTCATGATCAGGGTCCCATGTGAGTAATTGACTTAGATAAACGTACTCTTTTACAGACTATAAAGGCTGACTGGCGATCGTGATGTTTTCCTTAAAAGCCGTTAAATAGCGCAGGCAGGCCGTTGGCAAATCGGGAGCGCCCAAAAAGCGATAGACCAAAAATATGCTCTTTACCAGTGCTTCCTGCGTTAAACCTGCGTTAAAGTGTTGCGCTGTTGTTGTATTTAGTATTATTTCTTAAACGGCATTAGAAGACAAATTTAATTATATCATGGCGCGTACCCATTACGGGGATTGGCCAAGAAACCGTCTGTTAAACGGAGCAGAGAGATCATGCTTAACTTTCCCTACCATAGGGAAAATAGGTGTTTTAGGTGCGAAGCACCTTATGCGCCCGGGCTGTCGGCGTCTCCTGTCGTAATCATCGTCGTCATAGTCCTAGTCACGGTAAGCAAGCAGCTCGTGCTCGCAGTCAGCACGCGCTCGTGCCACTGCTCCCGCGTTCGTCGTCGTCGTCGTCGTCTTCCATAGCTGGCTGCGTTGCCGCTCATCATTCGAGCGTAGAATTTCACTTCTCTTCTGTCGTCCTAATGGGGCGGCCGCGTTCACGGGGTTATGAGCCATTGCTTAAGGCAGTATGAGCCTATTAGTGGTGCACAACTGTATGCTTCGCACTTCCAGAGGTTTCATCATCATCATCATCATCATCATCATCATCATTTAATAACCCTTAAAGGGCCCTTTTGGGGTATTACATAAGGGGAGTGGGGGGGGGGGGGGGCAGAAACAGAAATACAGAGCAGTCATGATATCAAAAATTGTATGAACGGCAAATATAGAAAAATACACACACACACACACACACACACACACACACACATATATATATATATATATATATATATATATATATATATATACATACATACATACATACATACATACATACATACATACATACATACATACATACATACATACATACATACATACATACATACATACATACATACATACATACATACATAAACAAATAAAGCAAAAGTAGGAAGACGTGGCCCAGGTGTCAGCAATTAAGGTGATTAGGTTTGATAATGGGCTGTCAGTAACTGCTTGGATTTTGAGCTATCACGCTCAATAACTATTGATTGTGGCAGTTCGTTTCAGTGGTCTATTGTGATGGGCAGAAAATATTTATGAAATGCGGTGGTAGTTCCATGAAGGCGTTGTACACTTAAGCTGTTGAAAAGTCGACGAGAAGTGCGCTGAGGAGGAAGAAGTGTATTACGCAACTGGGGAAAATAGTAGTAGAGTTTGTAAAAAAGACACAGTTGTGCAATCGTGCGGCGAGTTGACAAGTACTGTAGGTAAAGAGAAGACTTAATGCTACTGATACTTGTGTGCTAATCGTATTGTGGAGCTATAAATCGCGCAGCTCGATTCTGTACAGATTCTGATGATTCTGTACAGATTCTGTACAGTAATTCTGATGAGGGCTCCAAATTGGTGACGCATATTCGAGTTTAGTGCGGATGAGTGTTTAATAGGCAAGTTTGCGAATAGAAGCGGAGACATTGATAGGGACCTTTTGATTAAGCTGAGCGATCTAGAACAATCAGCCGCTAGTTGTGAGATGTGGTCAGACCAGGTGAGTTTGTTCGATATTGTGATGCCTAGGTAGCAGTATGTATCTGTGGATGAGAGGACCGATGAATTGAGGGAACAGAGTTAGTGGATCTGCATTTCGCTCAATGAGTCATTTGGCCCTTACGCATAATTGTGCGGGGCGGGATTTTTGTATGTTACGGCAGATGTTTTTTTTTTCTGAAGGAACTACTGCACTCAATATGTAATGTAATACATAAACAGAAAGCAAAATAAATGCACTTTTCATGCATAAGCGTTTTATTAACTAGATGTATGCCATAAAAAATATATAAAGCGGTAAAATCAAGATTGTGTGATAAAATTGAACAAAGTTTGTAAAGACACGATTGGTATCTACTAAGAAATGTTAAGAAAATCATGAGATATACAAAATTCATTGCCGTCTATCAGGCACTATCTCCGAAAAAAATCTCATTTTTCATTGAACAGGTATTTCGCTACAACTGCAAGCACTACAGTTGGGCATGCTAGGCTTTGGCCGCCGATGTTCCGGGGTGGTTTGCATCGTCCTCACTTTCAGACTCAAAGCCCGACGAAAAGTCAGTGTCCTCTGACTCACTGCTATTCGATTTATCGATAATATCAGCTGCAGAGGGAGCGGAATCGCGATATCGGCGATCTCCCGAAGCGCGCGCGTCGTTTCCGGAGCCGGACATTTTTGCGTTCTGCTTTGACGATCGCGAAACTTCGTAGCGCGTTTAAAAATCACCGCTTGACCTGGAAAAAAAGCGAACCGCTTAGAAAACATAAAAATAGTTTCTCCTCTTTCACGTCCGATGGCGCAGTGTGTCCGTGAGCGGCGCGCAAGGTCTCGAAAGCGGCGTTTCAAACCATTGATAGAGGGCTAACCAACGTTACTGGGCTAACCATGTCCAATGGGCGCGGTACGGAAAGAGTTAAGCTTGGTTGCTTGCTCTATATATCTTGGCGCATACCCATTGCGGGGGTTGTCCAAGAAACCGGCTGGTAAACGGAGCAGGAGAGATCATGCTTAAGCTTGCTTGCTTGCTCTCTATTTCATGGCGCGTACCCATTGCGGGGATTGTCCAAGAAACCGGCTCGTAAACGGAGCAGGACAGATCATGCTTAAGCTAGCTTGCTTGCTCTCTATATCATGTCGCGTACCTATTGCGGGGATTGTCCAAGAAACCGGCTGGTAAACGGAGCAGGGGAGATCATGCTTAAGCTTGCTTGCTTGCTCTCTATATCATGGCGCGTACCCATTGCGGGGATTGTCCAAGAAACCGGCTGGTAAACGGAGCAGGGGAGATCATGCTTAAGCTTGCTTGCTTGCTCTCTATTTCATGGCGCGTACCCATTGCGGGAATTGTCCAAGAAACTGGCTGGTAAACGGAGCAGGGGAGATCATGCTTAAGCTTGCTTGCTTGCTCTCTATATCATAGGCGCGTACCCATTGCGGGGATTGTCCAAGAAATCGGCTGGTAAACGGAGCAGGGGAGATCATGCTTAAGCTTGCTTGCTTGCTCTCTATATCATGGCGCGTACCCATTGCGGGGATTGTCCAAGAAACCGGCTCGTAAACGGAGCAGGGGAGATCATGCTTAAGCTTGCTTGCTTGCTCTCTATTTCATGGCGCGTACCCATTGCGGGAATTGTCCAAGAAACCGGCTGGTAAACGGAGCAGGGGAGATCATGCTTAAGCTTGCTTGCTTGCTCTCTATTCATGGCGCGTACCCATTAGCGGGATTGTCCAAGAAACTCGGCTGGTAAACGGAGCAGGGGAGATCATGCTTAAGCTTGCTTGCTTGCTCTCTATATCATAGCGCGTACCCATTACGGGGATTGTCCAAGAAATCGGCTGGTAAACGGAGCAGGGGAGATCATGCTTAAGCTTGCTTGCTTGCTCTCTATATCATGGCGCGTACCCATTGCGGGGATTGTCCAAGAAACCGGCTGGTAAACGGAGCAGGGGAGATCATGCTTAAGCTTGCTTGCTTGCTCTCTATTTCATGGCGCGTACCCATTGCGGGAATTGTCCAAGAAACTGGCTGGTAAACGGAGCAGGGGAGATCATGCTTAAGCTTGCTTGCTTGCTCTCTATATCATAGCGCGTACCCATTACGGGGATTGTCCAAGAAATCGGCTGGTAAACGGAGCAGGGGAGATCATGCTTAAGCTTGCTTGCTTGCTCTCTATTTCATGGCGCGTACCCATTGCGGGAATTGTCCAAGAAACCGGCTCGTAAACGGAGCAGGGGAGATCATGCTTAAGCTTGCTTGCTTGCTCTCTATTTCATGGCGCGTACCCATTGCGGGAATTGTCCAAGAAACTGGCTGGTAAACGGAGCAGGGGAGATCATGCTTAAGCTTGCTTGCTTGCTCTCTATTTCATGGCGCGTACCCATTGCGGGGATTGTCCAAGAAACCGGCTGGTAAACGGAGCAGGAGGAGATCATGCTTAAGCTTGCTTGCTTGCTCTCTATATCATAGCGCGTACCCATTACGGGGATTGTCCAAGAAACCGGCTGGTAAACGGAGCAGGGAGAGATCATGCTTAAGCTTGCTTGCTTGCTCTCTATATCATGGCGCGTACCCATTGCGGGGATTGTCCAAGAAACCGGCTGGTAAACGGAGCAGGGGAGATCATGCTTAAGCTTGCTTGCTTGCTCTCTATATCATAGCGTGTACCCATTACGGAGATTGTCCAAGAAACCGGCTGTAAACGGAGCAGGAGGGATCATGCTTAAGCTTGCTTGCTTGCTCTCTATATCATGGCGCGTACCCATTGCGGGGATTGTCCAAGAAACCGGCTGGTAAACGGAGCAGGAGAGATCATGCTTAAGCTTGCTTGCTTGCTCTCTATATCATGGCGCGTACCCATTGCGGGATTGTCCAAGAAACCGGCTGGTAAACGGAGCAGGGGAGATCATGCTTAAGCTTGCTTGCTTGCTCTCTATATCATGGCGCGTACCCATTACGGGATTGTCCAAGAAACCGGCTGGTAAACGGAGCAGGAGAGATCATGCTAAGCTTGCTTGCTTGCTCTCTATACCATAGCGCGTACCCATTACGGAGATTGTCCAAGAAACCGGCTGGTAAACGGAGCAGGAGGGATCATGCTTAAGCTTGCTTGCTTGCTCTCTATATCATGGTCCGTACCCATTGCAGGGATTGTCCAAGAAACCGGCTGGTAAACGGAGCAGGAGTGATCATGCTTAAGCTTGCTTGCTTGCTCTCTATATCATGAGCGCGTACCCATTACGGGGATTGTCCAAGAACCGGCTGTAAACGGAGCAGGAGAGATCATGCTTAAGCTTGCTTGCTTGCTCTCTATATCATGGCGCGTACCCATTACGGGATTGTCCAAGAAACCGGCTGGTAAACGGAGCAGGAGAGATCATGCTAAGCTTGCTTGCTTGCTCTCTATATCATAGCGCGTACCCATTACGGAGATTGTCCAAGAAACCGGCTGGTAAACGGAGCAGGAGAGATCATGCTTAAGCTTGCTTGCTTGTTCTCTATATCATGACACGTACCCATACGGGGATTGTCCAAGAAACCGGCTGGTAAACGGAGCAGGAGAGATCATGCTTAAGCTTGCTTGCTTGTTCTCTATATCATGACACGTACCCATACGGGGATTGTCCAAGAAACCGGCTGGTAAACGTAGCAGGAGAGATCATGCTTAAGCTTGCTTGCTTGTTCTCTATATCATGACACGTACCCATACGGGGATTGTCCAAGAAACCTGCTCGTAAACGGAGCAGGAGAGATCATGCTTAAGCTTGCTTGCTTGTTCTCTATATCATGACACGTACCCATACGGGGATTGTCCAAGAAACCGGCTGGTAAACGGAGCAGGAGAGATCATGCTTAAGCTTGCTTGCTTGTTCTCTATATCAAGACACGTACCCATACGGGGATTGTCCAAGAAACCGGCTGGTAAACGGAGCAGGAGAGATCATGCTTAAGCTTGCTTGCTTGTTCTCTATATCATGACACGTACCCATACGGGGATTGTCCAAGAAACCTGCTCGTAAACGGAGCAGGAGAGATCATGCTTAAGCTTGCTTGCTTGTTCTCTATATCATGACACGTACCCATACGGGGATTGTCCAAGAAACCGGCTGGTAAACGGAGCAGGAGAGATCATGCTTAAGCTTGCTTGCTTGTTCTCTATATCATGACACGTACCCATACGGGGATTGTCCAAGAAACCTGCTCGTAAACGGAGCAGGAGAGATCATGCTTAAGCTTGCTTGCTTGTTCTCTATATCATGACACGTACCCATACGGGGATTGTCCAAGAAACCGGCTGGTAAACGGAGCAGGAGAGATCATGCTTAAGCTTGCTTGCTTGTTCTCTATATCATGACACGTACCCATACGGGGATTGTCCAAGAAACCTGCTCGTAAACGGAGCAGGAGAGATCATGCTTAAGCTTGCTTGCTTGTTCTCTATATCATGACACGTACCCATACGGGGATTGTCCAAGAAACCTGCTCGTAAACGGAGCAGGAGAGATCATGCTTAAGCTTGCTTGCTTGTTCTCTATATCATGACACGTACCCATACGGGGATTGTCCAAGAAACCTGCTGGTAAACGGAGCAGGAGAGATCATGCTTAAGCTTGCTTGCTTGTTCTCTATATCATGACACGTACCCATACGGGGATTGTCCAAGAAACCTGCTCGTAAACGGAGCAGGAGAGATCATGCTTAAGCTTGCTTGCTTGTTCTCTATATCATGACACGTACCCATACGGGGATTGTCCAAGAAACCTGCTCGTAAACGGAGCAGGAGAGATCATGCTTAAGCTTGCTTGCTTGTTCTCTATATCATGACACGTAACCGTACGGGGATTGTCCAAGAAACCTGCTCGTAAACGGAGCAGGAGAGATCATGCTTAAGCTTGCTTGCTTGTTCTCTATATCATGACACGTACCCATACGGGGATTGTCCAAGAAACCTGCTCGTAAACGGAGCAGGAGAGATCATGCTTAAGCTTGCTTGCTTGTTCTCTATATCATGACACGTACCCATACGGGGATTGTCCAAGAAACCGGCTGGTAAACGGAGCAGGAGAGATCATGCTTAAGCTTGCTTGCTTGTTCTCTATATCATGACACGTACCCATACGGGGATTGTCCAAGAAACCTGCTCGTAAACGGAGCAGGAGAGATCATGCTTAAGCTTGCTTGCTTGTTCTCTATATCATGACACGTACCCATACGGGGATTGTCCAAGAAACCGGCTGGTAAACGGAGCAGGAGAGATCATGCTTAAGCTTGCTTGCTTATTCTCTATATCATGACACGTACCCATACGGGGATTGTCCAAGAAACCTGCTCGTAAACGGAGCAGGAGAGATCATGCTTAAGCTTGCTTGCTTGTTCTCTATATCATGACACGTACCCATACGGGGATTGTCCAAGAAACCGGCTGGTAAACGGAGCAGGAGAGATCATGCTTAAGCTTGCTTGCTTGTTCTCTATATCATGACACGTACCCATACGGGGATTGTCCAAGAAACCTGCTCGTAAACGGAGCAGGAGAGATCATGCTTAAGCTTGCTTGCTTGTTCTCTATATCATGACACGTACCCATACGGGGATTGTCCAAGAAACCGGCTGGTAAACGGAGCAGGAGAGATCATGCTTAAGCTTGCTTGCTTGTTCTCTATATCATGACACGTACCCATACGGGGATTGTCCAAGAAACCGGCTGGTAAACGGAGCAGGAGAGATCATGCTTAAGCTTGCTTGCTTGTTCTCTATATCATGACACGTACCCATACGGGGATTGTCCAAGGAACCGGCTGGTAAACGGAGCAGGGGAGATCATGCTTAAGCTTGCTTGCTTGTTCTCTATATCATGACACGTACCCATACGGGGATTGTCCAAGAAACCGGCTGGTAAACGGAGCAGGAGAGATCATGCTTAAGCTTGCTTGCTTGTTCTCTATATCATGACACGTGCCCATACGGGGATTGTCGAAGAAACCGGCTGGTAAACGGAGCAGGGGAGATCATGCTTAAGCTTGCTTGCTTGCTTGCTCTCTATATCATGGCGCTTACCCATTGCGGGGATTGTCCAAGAAACCTGCTCGTAAACGTAGCAGGAGAGATCATGCTTAAGCTTGCTTGCTTGTTCTCTATATCATGACACGTACCCATACGGGGATTGTCCAAGAAACCGGCTGGTAAACGGAGCAGGAGAGATCATGCTTAAGCTTGCTTGCTTGCTCTCTATATCATGGCACGTACCCATTACGGGGATTGTCGAAGAAACCGGCTGGTAAACGGAGCAGGGGAGATCATGATTAAGCTTGCTTGCTTGTTCTCTATATCATGACACGTACCCATACGGGGATTGTCCAAGAAACCGGCTGGTAAACGGAGCAGGAGAGATCATGCTTAAGCTTGCTTGCTTGTTCTCTATATCATGACACGTACCCATACGGGGATTGTCCAAGAAACCGGCTGGTAAACGGAGCAGGAGAGATCATGCTTAAGCTTGCTTGCTTGCTCTCTATATCATGGCACGTACCCATTACGGGGATTGTCGAAGAAACCGGCTGGTAAACGGAGCAGGGGAGATCATGCTTAAGCTTGCTTGCTTGCTTGCTCTCTATATCATGGCGCTTACCCATTGCGGGGATTGTCCAAGAAACCTGCTCGTAAACGTAGCAGGAGAGATCATGCTTAAGCTTGCTTGCTTGTTCTCTATATCATGACACGTACCCATACGGGGATTGTCCAAGAAACCGGCTGGTAAACGGAGCAGGAGAGATCATGCTTAAGCTTGCTTGCTTGCTCTCTATATCATGGCACGTACCCATTGCGGGGATTGTCCAAGAAACCGGCTGGTAAACGGAGCAGGGGAGATCATGCTTAAGCTTGCTTGCTTGCTTGCTCTCTATATCATGGCGCTTACCCATTGCGGGGATTGTCCAAGAAACCTGCTCGTAAACGTAGCAGGAGAGATCATGCTTAAGCTTGCTTGCTTGTTCTCTATATCATGACACGTACCCATACGGGGATTGTCCAAGAAACCGGCTGGTAAACGGAGCAGGAGAGATCATGCTTAAGCTTGCTTGCTTGCTCTCTATATCATGGCACGTACCCATTACGGGGATTGTCGAAGAAACCGGCTGGTAAACGGAGCAGGGGAGATCATGCTTAAGCTTGCTTGCTTGCTTGCTCTCTATATCATGGCGCTTACCCATTGCGGGGATTGTCCAAGAAACCTGCTCGTAAACGTAGCAGGAGAGATCATGCTTAAGCTTGCTTGCTTGTTCTCTATATCATGACACGTACCCATACGGGGATTGTCCAAGAAACCGGCTGGTAAACGGAGCAGGAGAGATCATGCTTAAGCTTGCTTGCTTGCTCTCTATATCATGGCACGTACCCATTGCGGGGATTGTCCAAGAAACCGGCTGGTAAACAGAGCAGGAGAGATCATGCTTAAGCTTGCTTGCTTGTTCTCTATATCATGACACGTACCCATACGGGGATTGTCCAAGAAACCGGCTGGTAAACGGAGCAGGAGAGATCATGCTTAAGCTTGCTTGCTTGTTCTCTATATCATGACACGTACCCATACGGGGATTGTCCAAGAAACCGGCTGGTAAACGTAGCAGGAGAGATCATGCTTGAGCTTGCTTGCTTGTTCTCTATATCATGACACGTACCCATACGGGGATTGTCCAAGAAACCTGCTCGTAAACGGAGCAGGAGAGATCATGCTTATGCTTGCTTGCTTGTTCTCTATATCATGACACGTACCCATACGGGGATTGTCCAAGAAACCGGCTGATAAACGGAGCAGGAGAGATCATGCTTAAGCTTGCTTGCTTGCTCTCTATATCATGGCGCTTACCCATTGCGGGGATTGTCCAAGAAACCGGCTGGTAAACGGAGCAGGAGAGATCATGCTTAAGCTTGCTTGCTTGCTCTCTATATCATGGCGCTTACCCATTGCGGGGATTGTCCAAGAAACCGGCTGGTAAACGGAGCAGGAGAGATCATGCTTAAGCTTGCTTGCTTGTTCTCTATATCATGACACGTACCCATACGGGGATTGTCCGAGAAACCGGCTGGTAAACGGAGCAGGAGAGATCATGCTTAAGCTTGCTTGCTTGTTCTCTATATCATGACACGTACCCATACGGGGATTGTCCAAGAAACCGGCTGGTAAACGGAGCAGGAGAGATCATGCTTAAGCTTGCTTGCTTGCTCTCTATATCATGGCGCTTACCCATTGCGGGGATTGTCCAAGAAACCGGCTGGTAAACGGAGCAGGAGAGATCATGCTTAAGCTTGCTTGCTTGTTCTCTATATCATGACACGTACCCATACGGGGATTGTCCAAGAAACCGGCTGGTAAACGGAGCAGGAGAGATCATGCTTAAGCTTGCTTGCTTGCTCTCTATATCATGGCACGTACCCATTACGGGGATTGTCGAAGAAACCGGCTGGTAAACGGAGCAGGGGAGATCATGCTTAAGCTTGCTTGCTTGTTCTCTATATCATGACACGTACCCATACGGGGATTGTCCAAGAAACCGGCTGGTAAACGGAGCAGGAGAGATCATGCTTAAGCTTGCTTGCTTGTTCTCTATATCATGACACGTACCCATACGGGGATTGTCCAAGAAACCGGCTGGTAAACGGAGCAGGAGAGATCATGCTTAAGCTTGCTTGCTTGTTCTCTACATCATGACACGTACCCATACGGGGATTGTCCAAGAAACCTGCTCGTAAACGGAGCAGGAGAGATCATGCTTAAGCTTGCTTGCTTGTTCTCTATATCATGACACGTACCCATACGGGGATTGTCCAAGAAACCGGCTGGTAAACGGAGCAGGAGAGATCATGCTTAAGCTTGCTTGCTTGTTCTCTATATCATGACACGTACCCATACGGGGATTGTCCAAGAAACCGGCTGGTAAACGGAGCAGGAGAGATCATGCTTAAGCTTGCTTGCTTGTTCTCTATATCATGACACGTACCCATACGGGGATTGTCCAAGAAACCTGCTCGTAAACGGAGCAGGAGAGATCATGCTTAAGCTTGCTTGCTTGTTCTCTATATCATGACACGTACCCATACGGGGATTGTCCAAGAAACCGGCTGGTAAACGGAGCAGGAGAGATCATGCTTAAGCTTGCTTGCTTGTTCTCTATATCATGACACGTACCCATACGGGGATTGTCCAAGAAACCGGCTGGTAAACGGAGCAGGAGAGATCATGCTTAAGCTTGCTTGCTTGTTCTCTATATCATGACACGTACCCATACGGGGATTGTCCAAGAAACCTGCTCGTAAACGGAGCAGGAGAGATCATGCTTAAGCTTGCTTGCTTGTTCTCTATATCATGACACGTACCCATACGGGGATTGTCCAAGAAACCTGCTGGTAAACGGAGCAGGAGAGATCATGCTTAAGCTTGCTTGCTTGTTCTCTATATCATGACACGTACCCATACGGGGATTGTCCAAGAAACCGGCTGGTAAACGGAGCAGGAGAGATCATGCTTAAGCTTGCTTGCTTGTTCTCTATATCATGACACGTACCCATACGGGGATTGTCCAAGAAACCGGCTGGTAAACGGAGCAGGAGAGATCATGCTTAAGCTTGCTTGCTTGTTCTCTATATCATGACACGTACCCATACGGGGATTGTCCAAGAAACCTGCTCGGTAAACGGAGCAGGAGAGATCATGCTTAAGCTTGCTTGCTTGTTCTCTATATCATGACACGTACCCATACGGGGATTGTCCAAGAAACCTGCTCGTAAACGGAGCAGGAGAGATCATGCTTAAGCTTGCTTGCTTGTTCTCTATATCATGACACGTACCCATACGGGGATTGTCCAAGAAACCTGCTCGTAAACGGAGCAGGAGAGATCATGCTTAAGCTTGCTTGCTTGTTCTCTATATCATGACACGTACCCATACGGGGATTGTCCAAGAAACCGGCTGGTAAACGGAGCAGGAGAGATCATGCTTAAGCTTGCTTGCTTGTTCTCTATATCATGACACGTACCCATACGGGGATTGTCCAAGAAACCTGCTCGGTAAACGGAGCAGGAGAGATCATGCTTAAGCTTGCTTGCTTGTTCTCTATATCATGACACGTACCCATACGGGGATTGTCCAAGAAACCTGCTCGTAAACGGAGCAGGAGAGATCATGCTTAAGCTTGCTTGCTTGTTCTCTATATCATGACACGTACCCATACGGGGATTGTCCAAGAAACCTGCTGGTAAACGGAGCAGGAGAGATCATGCTTAAGCTTGCTTGCTTGTTCTCTATATCATGACACGTACCCATACGGGGATTGTCCAAGAAACCGGCTCGGTAAACGGAGCAGGAGAGATCATGCTTAAGCTTGCTTGCTTGTTCTCTATATCATGACACGTACCCATACGGGGATTGTCCAAGAAACCGGCTGGTAAACGGAGCAGGAGAGATCATGCTTAAGCTTGCTTGCTTGTTCTCTATATCATGACACGTACCCATACGGGGATTGTCCAAGAAACCTGCTCGTAAACGGAGCAGGAGAGATCATGCTTAAGCTTGCTTGCTTGTTCTCTATATCATGACACGTACCCATACGGGGATTGTCCAAGAAACCTGCTCGTAAACGGAGCAGGAGAGATCATGCTTAAGCTTGCTTGCTTGTTCTCTATATCATGACACGTACCCATACGGGGATTGTCCAAGAAACCGGCTCGTAAACGGAGCAGGAGAGATCATGCTTAAGCTTGCTTGCTTGTTCTCTATATCATGACACGTACCCATACGGGGATTGTCCAAGAAACCGGCTGGTAAACGGAGCAGGAGAGATCATGCTTAAGCTTGCTTGCTTGTTCTCTATATCATGACACGTACCCATACGGGGATTGTCCAAGAAACCTGCTCGTAAACGGAGCAGGAGAGATCATGCTTAAGCTTGCTTGCTTGTTCTCTATATCATGACACGTACCCATACGGGGATTGTCCAAGAAACCGGCTGGTAAACGGAGCAGGAGAGATCATGCTTAAGCTTGCTTGCTTGTTCTCTATATCATGACACGTACCCATACGGGGATTGTCCAAGAAACCTGCTCGTAAACGGAGCAGGAGAGATCATGCTTAAGCTTGCTTGCTTGTTCTCTATATCATGACACGTACCCATACGGGGATTGTCCAAGAAACCGGCTGGTAAACGGAGCAGGAGAGATCATGCTTAAGCTTGCTTGCTTGTTCTCTATATCATGACACGTACCCATACGGGGATTGTCCAAGAAACCTGCTCGTAAACGGAGCAGGAGAGATCATGCTTAAGCTTGCTTGCTTGTTCTCTATATCATGACACGTACCCATACGGGGATTGTCCAAGAAACCTGCTCGTAAACGGAGCAGGAGAGATCATGCTTAAGCTTGCTTGCTTGTTCTCTATATCATGACACGTACCCATACGGGGATTGTCCAAGAAACCTGCTGGTAAACGGAGCAGGAGAGATCATGCTTAAGCTTGCTTGCTTGTTCTCTATATCATGACACGTACCCATACGGGGATTGTCCAAGAAACCGGCTGGTAAACGGAGCAGGAGAGATCATGCTTAAGCTTGCTTGCTTGTTCTCTATATCATGACACGTACCCATACGGGGATTGTCCAAGAAACCGGCTGGTAAACGGAGCAGGAGAGATCATGCTTAAGCTTGCTTGCTTGCTCTCTATATCATGGCACGTACCCATTACGGGGATTGTCGAAGAAACCGGCTGGTAAACGGAGCAGGGGAGATCATGCTTAAGCTTGCTTGTTTGCTCTCTATTTCATGGCGCGTACCCATACGGGGATTGGCCAACAAACCGGCTGTTAAACGGAGCAGGAGAGATAAAGTTTAAGAGAAGAAGTATATGTCAGGGTAAAGTGGAAGTCGTACAAAAATGAAAGTAGACTAACTTTTTTTCATAAAATAAAGTTACTTAAATTTTGAAGTTTTACGCACCAAAACCACCATCTGATTTTGAGGCACGCCATATTGGGGCACTTCGGAATAATTTCGACCATGTGGGGTTCTTTACCGTGCACCCAATGCACGGTACACGGCTGTTTTTGCATGCACTTTGTCGCCACCGAAATTCAGCAGCCGCGGCCAGGCTTTGATCCAGCGACCTCGTGCTTAACAGCACAATGCAAAAGCCACTAAGCAACCACGCCGGGTAAAGGAAAATGTGAGTTAACAAAATGATCGCAAATTTTAAACTGATAAATTGAATTCAATGTCGATTTGCAATTCTTTGAAATATCAATTTCTGAATCATTAATTTGATCCTGTATCCTCTTTGTATCACCACAAATTTCGCAAATCGTCATGCATACGTTCGAGCTGTCCGCGAGCATGCATCACCTTATTCCCACATTGCTTTCACCGCTCGCTAGGCTCTGTGTTCTGGCGCTGCTGTCACTTCAGCGCAAGGTGTTCTCAGCTATGGAAGGCGTAGAAGAGAAGGAAGAGGAGACCCTTAACGGCCATCATGCCTGGCCCCGGGCTGGGCCGAGCAAAATTCCCCTGACGGTCGAAGAGCCGGCCGTGGACAGTGGAGGCCCTCGTATTCGACAAAATTGGGACCAAGTGATTGCATGAAAAAACCCGCCGGAATTCGCGGCGCCGGGGAGGGTGTTCCCTTCCGACGAAATCGTCATGAGGTGGTTCAGCGGCAACATGCTTCAGGCCATCGCCGAGGCTCACAGCCGGCGGGTCCTGCTCCTGGTGTTCATCGAGGGCGACGACATGGCGTCGCAAAACATGCGCTCCACCTTCGAGGACGCCGAGGTTAACAAGCTGCTCGACGTCATGGGCTGCGTTCCCATCCGACTCCGGGCAAACAGCAGTGCATGCCGCCAGTTCACTCTCGTCTACGCGGTGACCGCCATCCCGTCTACGTTCTTCATCAGCTCGCGCGGCAACCTCGAGGCTTCTGTCGTGGGCTTCACCGACCCGGTGTCGTTCGGCGACCGACTCGCGGCGCTCATGGCCTCGTGCAACCTCAAGAAGGTTGACTCCGACATGCGCAACGTGAGCGAGGCGAGCCTATCCATCGACCGCATGGTGCGCCTCAATCGCCAATCGTCGTCGGCGCGCCTCCCAATCGCAGCACCGACGGCGGAGGGCGCGAGAGCGCTCTCCCAACACCTACCAGCCGAAGGCGTCGTCAAAAAACGCAGTAAGGGTGCAGAGCGACGCTCCAAGAAGAAAAAGAAGAGGACGGAGGCCAACGTGCAGACCAGCATTGTTGTGCTCGCCGAGCAGGCCACCCAGATTAACATGGATGACAAGCGGTCGTACAACAGCCTGCTCCAGAAACTCGCAACGATGGAAGAGGCCACGTCAGTTCCACTCGCCACAATCGCAACGGCCAAGGTCCACGGCGACCTGGCTGGAGACCTGGCGTCGCTGATTGGAGACGGCAACGAAAAGAAAGACCTGCTAATACCCCCAGAAGAAGGCCGTGGGAATCCGCTCGCTGGAGTCATGGCGGCAGCGGCAGGTAGCGCGTCCGTCGACGTCGAGAAGAAAGGGATGCCTACCCCGAACGACGACAAAAGTGAAACGGCCGCCACCGTCACGAAAGCCGAAAACGGTGCGAACGAGCAGGTACGCCTGGGATCGCACAAGGCTGCTTCCAAGGGAATGGACGAGATTAACGCGACCATGCCACCGCATTCACCGCCGCTAGCGGCAGAAGCCGTCCGCTCAAGTGGCGTCGAGCACCCGGCCAGCGCTGCCGTCAGCGATGTCCCACCAGTCGGAATGAACGACATCGATTCAGTGTTGTGCGACGTCGCAGACGGCTCCGCCTTGCTCATAAAATTTGCCGTGCTCGCGCAGGAGTTTGCCGACAAGGTCTTGGGTAGCGCCCAGTACGAGCACTCCGACTCGAAGTCTTTGGAAAGGTCGGCCGCCGAGACAACGAAGGCAACCGCAGACGTGCGGTGCCTGACCGAGTCTGCTCAGAAGCCAAAGCTCAAGAAAGAACAGCAGGCCACCAATTTCGAGACGCCACCTCCTGCCAAAGCCGTCGAGGTTCACGCAAGGAAGGCGAGGCAGACGCAACATGCGGACACGTTCAAGAGGTCGTGCCAGTTGGAGAGCCTACAGGCAAACGTAGGCGACGCTCCCGAAGCGGTCGCGGCGTTGCTAGGGGCCGCGCACGAACATGTGGGAGACAAGGACCTTTCTTCGAATAAGCGAAGGGCTCCTTCAGGTGCACGTTCCCAGAAGCAACCACGTAACGCAGATGCGCAACAGTCGACACACCAGCAAGCCAAGCGCGGCTCTGAGAAACGCAAGCACAATCGCGAATGCCCTACGAAAGACCACGTGGGAGATTCGACGAAAGTAGCGGCGACGTTGAAGAAGGCGACCGCAAAGGATTCTGCAGTCCCCGGTTCCTCGACTAGAGAGAAGGACCCCGCCCTCGGCCAACTCGCCCAGAAGATAAAGCAGTTCGAATCCGCCGCTGCCAATGCCTCCCAAGACGCGAAGGCCGCCCTGGCCGAGACGAAACCGAAGAGGTCCAAGAGCGCTTCGCCGTCTAAGCCGCCAGTTAACGACAACCGGGCGAAATCTCCCGAGAACGGGACGCCGCAAACGGATGTTCCAATGCCGCCCCCACCACCACTTCCTACGACGTCACTTGAACAGGACGTGTCCGTCATGCGCATGCTACCGGGAATCGACACCATCACTGAGGAAGAAACTGGCGCCATCGACTCTTTTCTCACGTCTCCGAAGCCCACCCCACTGCCACCGCAATCGCCTCTTCCTCTTCCCGACGCTCCGACTCAACCAGAGGTCCAGAAAGCAGTGGAAGAGACGTCCCACAAATCCTCCGCGAAGGAGCCCCCGTGCGAGAGGGCGGCTCCACCGCCTCCGCTTCCACAGCCGCCGCTACCACCGCAGCAGAAAACTCAAGCCATAGTAGCTCAAAATCGCAACCGTCCTCAGTCGCGGAAGAGCGCGCGGAGACCTTCGAATCCTAGTATGAGCAAGGAGTTCCTCACGGCCAGTAACTCCCAGCTGGAAGACGCGCTCGTCTTCGGTCCCGCGCACCGCACCAGCGACGACGCCGCCACAGCGACGGTGAAGAGAGCGCCGACGTCGTATTCGCGACCGGGTGAAGGGATCGCGACGCCCGCCAGAAACCCACCCTACGAGCGCCTCGTGGATAGCGACGGCGACGACCAAACCGTGGACGAGGAGCTGGAATCTCGCAGGACTCCCTCGGCCGCCGCGTTCAAGGACGAGGCCGAATGGATAAACGAGATGGCTCGCACGGCGTCCCGACGCACCCTCCTATACCGGGCAGGCGTTCTTGAGGAGTCGCTGAACAATCTTTTTCGCACACTGAACGACATGGAAGGTCCCACCATGTCCCTGAGCATCGGCGGTCAGTCACGCACCAACATCACCAAGGTTAGTTCGCTAGCCTTTCCAACTAGATCTCGTTTGAACGTCCTACATTTCCCACCGACCTCTATTCCTTCCTCTCAATCCATAGAACATCACGCTCGTTTGATATCTGATCCGAGCTACCGCCTTCCCGCCTGCTAATGTTACCCGTTTACCTGTGTCGTAAGAGAAGAGTATTAGAAAGGCTGGGTGTGGGATTTGTTTAACCTGTAAAAGATGTGAAGACGTGCGAGACGATGAAAATGCACCTGTAAAGTTGGACGACTTGATTGGGGGCCAGTTTGAATTTATTTGCTGGACGGGTGAGGGAAGCGTCAAAAGTTACCGCAAAGGCGCTGCTATTCACCTATTTCGACGTCTCTTTTATTCAAGCGCATGTCCAGGCTAGTGCTTATTGAGAGTGCTCGAATAAGGTATGTCTTAAGGCCAAACAACACGTACGCTTGCGGCGCGTGAAAGCTCGCATCCACGTGCCTTGCGCATGCGCAGGTGGTGCAAGACAGATCATACGCGTCGAAGCGCGGCGCGAACCCAGATATCTTCTCCAGACAAATATCAGTGCTCTGGCTGCCTGACAAAAATACAAAACGACGTCTACCAAGGCAAACATAGTTATCCAAGTGGGCACGCGCTGCCGCACGTCTTGTAGGTTCAAACCGCCATTACTAGCAAAGCGCGGCAAGCGCAAGGCGCGTAGACGCGAGCTTTCTCGTGCCGGCACGCGTACGTGCAGTTTGGCCTTTATGCTGACGACACGTTGTCTTCGTCAGACAAGTTACCTAATCAAAACTTTTGCTCGAGCCTAAGACAGCCCTTGTTCGACCATGCACTCCACCAATCCTGGATCTTTTTTTTTTCTTTTTGTCACGCTACAGAGCTCAGTTGTTGTGTTAAACGAGGAGACTCTCCTTAGGAACACCTGCCCACTGGACAGCCATATGGTATTTTGTAGCGTTGTTGAGGACCGAAACAACTTATTCTAGGTACCTCATCGGAATCACCACAGAGGTTGCCTAATTTATTTGGTTTTACAAACGCTCTTCTCTCATTCTCTGTCTCCCAATCTCTTTCGTTATTCTAGTACCACTCAGCTAAACTTCTCTGAAGATCTGCATTTCTGTCCCAAGGTGCGCGCCAAAGCAGGTCAGGACGGAGGAGCATCGACATCGCCTGCAGAGCCCCCTGCGGCGTCGCCGAGCACGCAGCAAGCCCACGTCACCATTAGCGACCAGAAGGAAGACGGCGTCGACGAGGAAAAGGCGAGCGCCGTCGAGGCCATTGCGAGCAATAAAGCCACGCATCGTGCCTCGTCGGGTACGAACGTCCGCAACCGGGTCCGGAGCCGTCCATCGGCGAGCCGCCTGGCAGCCGTCGGCGGCAGTCGATCCCCAAGCGCCGACATGTCGCAGGCCTCGGGAGGCGTCAACGCTCGCAAGTCGGCGAGCTGCACGCCGTCGGTGGTGCGCGGCTGCGCCGGGTTCGGCAGCGCTGACAAAGCGGACATCATTCTCAACCTGCCAGACGGCAACTCAGTGCTGACGTCGTTTCCGGCGTCCGCGTACCTGGACGAAGTGCGCTGGTACACCGAGGAGCTATTGGCTAGGGTGCTTCCCTCCTGCTTCCCGTTCACCATGGCGCGCACCAACCCGTTGTGCGAGTTCTCGCGCGAGGAGTACCGTAAGACGCTGGAGCAGCTACACCTGGCGCCGTCGGCGACGCTCCTTGTGTTGCCCAGGTGCGGTACTCTGTGCGCATGGTTTCCGAGATCGGGCGGCGCGCGATAAGCTTTCCTGCGTGCCTCCCGATCTCTGAAGCTATGCTCTGTAATACTTGCGGCTTCGAAACGGCGCAGCATTCAAGTGGAAGCTACAGTGCTCGAGACCGATCGGACGACGCGCGATAACACGTAGACAGACGCGAAGTAGGGACACGCGTGCTTTCGTATTATCACCCTCTAATGAAACCCAACACTGTTGCCACTTGACTACTTTATTGATGATGCAAGCTGTAATGAGCGTCGCACCGCTTTCTGGCTCTATCGCGAGCGCCTTCTGCGAACATGAACATATAACAAAGTACTGAGCTCCATTGAGGACCCAAGACACGAGCATTGCGGTATTGCGTAGCCACAATCTGGTGCGCAAGGCGTTTGTGTGTACAACATCGCCTTTCCTTCCATCACGTACATAATGTGAGAAATATGAATTGCTGGGCTAGTGGGTGCGATATTTTCTATAAAGCGGAACGCTAGTGTAGTACTAAAAAGTTGCTTGAAAAGTTTATTTAAAAAAGTTGTCGCAGTTTCACCTGAAAGGTGAAGCATCAATTGCGATAGCAAATTTGTAGAGAGCTATACAGAGTAATGATGTTAGCTTTATCAGCTGTATAAACTTGGACATGCAGCAGCACCGGCAACGCGCAGAACTGTTGTCGACGCCGTCGGCGTTTTGCCCGCGTTCGCTCAAAATGCGTGCGGCGTTGGTGACTGTTGCCGGAGCCTCTGATATAAATAGGCACTTGGTGCCGCAGCTAAACGTCGCCTCCCTTCCCTCCCCCTTCCCCCCCCTCCCCCACGGCCTCTCGCGCATCGGAAGAAGGCGCGTTTGCTCTACATATATGGTGATTGTAAAGGAGGAAAGAGACGCCTACTTTTGCAGCCCTTAAGGAAGCACGGCGCAGAACGCGCGTTTGTTCTCCGCCGTGCGTTCACTCCCCGTGAAAGAGCGCGTCCCTCGCGCCCTTTCACTCGCACATACAGCGTTCAGCGGCGCGCGGTCACGATTTCATCTCCATTGACGTCATACGGAACCTCACGGCGACGGCGACGGCGACGCCGACGGCAGAAATCTGCTTTTGAGTGTCCATATAATTGCTCTCGCAATAAAATTCTGGGGTTCGATTACGTGCCAACACTGCGATCTGATCATGAGACATGCCGTAGTGGGGGACTTTAACGTGCATCCAATGCACGGTACACAGGCGTTCTTGCATCTCGCTCCTATCGAAATGCGGCCGGCGCGGCCGCATTTCGATAGGAGCGACATACATACTATTATACATACTGTATATTGTTACGCAAAAGCGACGGCAAGGACAGAGGAAGAGAAGAACGAAGTGCGCTTGTCTTGGTAGCGGCTCGGTGTCGGCGTGGCCCCTTATCATCAATTCATCTGTAAAATAAACGCACCCCATCGTAACAGTTTTGGTGGAGGTGTAGGGTACAACAACGGCGTCCCCGAACAACGACGACGAACCGCCCGCAGAAGTGCAATCCGTGGAGCTTCGCCGAAGTCGCCGAATTGCCGGTCTGCCACCAGAGATGGCTTCCGACGGCAACAACCCGCCGCCGTCTTCCAGCTCCCAATGGCAGCCCTACATCGAACCACGAACCTTCGCCGGAAAAGCCGGGGAAGACGTGGACGGATGGCTCAGCTTTTACCAACGCGCAAGTCGGTTCAATGGCTGGAATGCCACCGCCCAGCTTAACAACGTTGCCTTCTTCCTCAAGGGAACCGCGTCAGTGTGGTTTGAAAACCACGAAGAAAGCATGACGACGTGGGAACGGTTCGTAGATGAAATCAAGAAGTGCTTCGGATCCGGCAGCTAAAAAGAAGCGTGCGGAACAAACCCTAATGCAGCGAGCCCAAGTTCCCGGCGAAACATGCACGACGTACATCGAGGAAGTCCTGAAATTGTGCAAGGCCCTGGACCCTCAGATGACAGAAGAGGAGAAAGTTGGTCATCTTCTAAAAGGGATCGCCGAGGACGTGTACCAGTTCCTCATCGGCAAAGACAGTCTGGACTCCGTAAGCGACGTCATTCGACACTGCCGCACGTTTGAAGCCTTGAAAGCTTGGCGTATCACACCGAAGTTCGGCCGCCTGGCCAATGTAACTAACGTCGCCAGCGTTGACCTGGTCCCAACTCCATCCGACCTTGCGTCAGTTATTCGGCAAGTGGTGCGCGAAGAGCTTGACCGACGTGAGGCGGCTTCCCTCTCGACTCCGCGGGTTCGAGAGCCCCTTTCTCACTGCGACTTCGGTGAGACGTCCATCACTGCCGCCTCCATAGACGCCAACAACTTCGCTCCTCGTTCAAGAGCGCCAAACCCTACTCTGAACGCGTATCCCAGTTATAAGTTCCACGACGGTTACTCACCCAGAGCACCTGCAGTTTCTCAAGAGTGGGATGACCGTGCCAGTTATCCTGCTAACGACAATTTTAGTGCGTCCCGTGAGCGTCCCATCTGCTTCCAATGCGGTATTCGCGGTCACGTCGCCAGATTTTGTCCTCATCGCCCACGCATGTCACCACCGTCGTATGAGCGACCGCGCACGTTTTATCGGCGTAGCAATCGGCACGGCGGCGGCGCACGCTGGCCTTCTGACTCCGATAGCAGGACAAACCACCAGGCGCATTACCGTAGTGACTCTCCAGCTTCTGTGCGGAGCTTGACGCCACCGCCTTCACGCCAGCGCAGGTCTCCATCTCCGCGACGACGTCTCACGTCACCGCCGCCGGGAAACTAGGCGGCGCGACCAATGGAGGTGAGGTCGCCAGTCATCATCAGCTACACGCCCCTGTGCCTCCGCCAGTCACCATGCGTCATAACAAGATTCGTGTTTTAGTGGACAATGTCGCTACGTTGGCCTTAGTGGACACGGGAGCGAGTGTCTCCGTTATCAGTCTGGCTTTCAAAACCCGACTAGGCCGTAAAGTGATGTTCCGCTGGAATAACGCTAATGCATTTCGTGCTGTGAGTGGAGAGTTGCTCCGACCAATTGGAGTGTGCACCGCGAACGTTTATTTCTCCGATAAGGTGTATCAAGCCGAATTTGCCGTACTTGCTCAATCCACTCACAACGTAATTCTTGGCCTCGATTTCCTACAACAGTGTGGTGCCACTGTTGACTGCGGTACTGGCGAGCTGTTCCTCTCTTCTCTTGCCGACCAACCTGCTACCTGTTCATGCACTCTCGCCGTCATTGAAGATGCAGTCTTCCCGGCACGTTCCTTATCCAGAGTTCGGGTTGCTGCTTGCGGTGTCGACGCCGATACATTTGATGCAATTGTTGAGCCTGTGCCTTCGATGGTAGTGAAGAAAAGTGTGCTCGTACCTCGATGCGTCCTCTCTGTGGCCTACAGAACGACTACATTGTGGTTGTCAAATTTAGCCTCCCAGTCTGTTGTGCTACCCAGCGGTATGCGATTCGCCTCTTTTGAAGTGGATACCAGTCTCAGCATAGGCGCTTTAACTGATGACACGTCACATGAATCCCGAGAGCACGGGGCTGTCCCTGGTGTCCCTGAAGACTCGTTGCCTTTTCTCAGAATGATCAACAAGTCACTGTCTTCAGAGAAGCGTCAAGCCCTGGTCAGCGTCCTTAGCAAACATGTGTCATTATTTGATTTCGCGCAGAACGCTAACAAAGTTCGCGTTCCAACTACGCGGGCGCGCCACAGGATTGACACGGGGTCCGCGCATCCCATAAGGCAGAAGCCTTACCGCGTGTCCGCGTCAGAGCGCAAGATCATCGCTGAACAGGTCGACGACATGCTAGCCAAGGGCGTCACCCAAGATCCCTCTAGCCCTTGGGCTGCGCCGGGCATCCTCGTGAAAAAGAAAGATGGGTCCTGGAGGTTTTGTGTCGACTACCGGCGTCTCAATTCTGTGACGAAAAAGGATGTGTATCCACTTCCCCGGATCGATGACGTTATTGACTGCCTTCATTCCGCATCCTACTTTTCATCTGTGGACCTCCGATCAGGCTATTGGCAGATACCCATGCATTCAGCTGACAAAGAGAAAACCGCTTTTGTGACCCCAGACGGCTTGTTTGAATTCAACGTCATGCCTTTTGGTTTGTGCAACGCGCCTGCAACATTCGAAAGGTTTATGGACACGGTACTGCGCGGCCTGAAATGGGAGATTTGTTTGTGTTATCTTGACGACGTCGCCATTTTTGGCCGCACATTTGCAGAGCACAACCATCGACTGGACGTTGTTCTGACGTGCCTTGAACAAGCTGCCTTTACACTCAATTAAAAAAAATGTCACTTTGGCCAACGAGAGGCGCTAGTACTAGGACATCTGGTGGACAAGCACGGGGTACGACCAGACCCACAGAAGGTCGCTGCAGTTAGCGGCTTTAAACAACCGCAGTCACAACGCGAGCTGGGGAGCTTCTTGGGTCTTTGCTCGTACTTCCGACGTTTTGTGCCCAACTTTGCCGATACTGCCTACCCTCTGACTTCATTGCTGCGCAAGGATAACCCTTTCATCTGGACAGCAGATTGCGATTCCTCGTTTCGTCAACTGAAGTTCCTGCTCTCTTCCGGACCCATACTTCGTCATTTTGACCCCTCTGCCACAACAGAATTGCACACCGACGCGAGTGGAATCGGCCTCGGCGCCGTCCTCGTGCAGCGCTTTGGTGACGCCGAGCATTCCATTGCATGCGTCAGCTGTTCGTTGAGCAAGGCCGAACAAAATTACACTGTCACTGAGCAAGAGTGTCTCGCCGTCGTCTTTGCAGTCCAGAAGTTCCGGCCATATCTCCACGGGCGTCGCTTCACAATCGTTACGGCCACCATTCACTATGTTGGTTGGTTGGTTGGTCTCCGCGACCCGTCTGGCCGCCTTGCTCGATGGGCGCTACGTTTACAGGAATTTGACTTTGCAGTCCGTTACAAGAGTGGCAGACATCATGCGGACGCTGATTGTCTTTCGAGGCTCCCTCTACCAACAAGTGAATGTGACGCCGACAATTTCGATGAGTTTCTGGCCGCCATCGACGACATTCTTTTTCCTGATCTGGCCACCTTCCGGGAAGAGCAGCATGACGACCGCAGCCTGGATGCCCTCTTCGCCTCAGCTGCTCAGCCAACATGCAACAATGGCTTTGTCATCCAAAGTGGCCTGCTCTATAAGAAGAATTATGCGGCTGATGGTGCCCGCCTCCTCTTAGTGGTCCCTAAAAGTTTAAGAACCCACGTGCTCCGTGCTATGCACGACGACTCGACCGCTGGGCACCTGGGTTTCACCAGAACATACCACCGCATTCAGGGCCGATTCTACTGGACCCGTATGCGACGGGATATAGAGAAGTATGTGGCCAGTTGTAACAAGTGCCAGCGATTCAAGCGCCCTAATACTGCTCTGGTCGGACTCCTTCACCCTGTAGCGCCACCATCATCTCCTTTCGAAATGGTTGGAGTGGATCTTCTCGGCCCATTCCCGCGCTCAACAAACGACAACCGTTGGATTATAGTCTGCGTCGACCATCTGACGCGTTATGCTGAAACCGCAGCAATACCAACGGCCACGGCTCTTGCTGTTTCGAGCTTCCTCCTATCCTCCGTTATACTCCGTCATGGACCCCCTCGTGTTATTGTGAGTGATCGCGGTCGCCAGTTCGTGGCCGACGTAGTCGAAGAGCTGTTGCGTCTCTGTGCTTGCCAGTTTCGCCACGCGACCCCGTATCACCCACAGACAAATGGTCTCGTCGAGCGCACTAACAGAACTTTGACCAACATGCTTTCGATGTACGTGGATTCCAGGCACAAAAATTGGGATGACATCTTGCCTTTTATCACATACGCCTACAACACCGCAAAGCATGAAACTACAGGCTACAGCCCTTTCTATCTTCTTTATGTTAGACCACCCCGCAACTTCCTTGACACCATTCTACCTTTTACTCCTCATGCGGACTCTTCTATTGCCCAGACTCTCTGCCGCGCTGAGGAAGCACGCCGCATAGCTCAACTCCGTACGTTGGCATCCCAGGACCACTCCAAGATCCGCTACGATTCAAGACATAAGCATGTGTCATACGACAAAGGGGACATTGTATGGCTTTGGACACCACTTCGCAAGCGCGGCCTGTGCCAGAAGTTTCTGGCTCGTTACACCGGGCCTTTCGTCATCACCGATCGCCTATGTAACCTACTCGATTGCTCGTCTCGTGTCCAATGGCTACCGGTCTAAGAAGACGTAGCTTGTTCATGTCGCTCGCCTGAAACGCTGTCATCCACGTGACTCCGAGTGGACGTAACAGTTACTCGCCCAGCGGGCTTCGTCTGTGAAGGGAGGAGTGTTACGCAAAAGCGACGGCAAGGACGGAGGAAGAGAAGAACGAAGTGCGCTTGTCTTGGTAGCGGCTCGGTGTCGGCGTGGCCCCTTATCATCAATTCATCTGTAAAATAAACGCACCCCATCGTAACAATATATACGGTCCCACGAAGCAACCACAACGGGTCGAAAGTTGATAGTGAGTGTGAGTTTCTTTAACCACTCTTCCGTTATACAGCAGCGCTCCGGTTTATTCGAAAATTATAAGCGATTTCAGTGTCCATACTGATGTTTTTTGCAAAACGAGGGACGACGACCGATGAAAATTTTAAAAGCAATTGTCGGTGAAGATTTACACAGCTAGTGAAAGGCGGCATACAGAGAACGCATTTTGAAGTGCCAGATAAGCGTGTTCTCTTTGTTGTGTTTGTGAAATGTCAATAAAACCAAGATAAATACCGTCAAAAATACCGATTAGTTTTGATGCGATGCATTATTTAGCGCCATCACGCACTTTCACGTTGGTGTGTGTATATACGTCAATCTATATGACACTGCGTCGCCTTCAGGATCGGCTTAGTTTACAGAGCACCAGCTTCGGCATCGGCCCAGTTTACAGTGCACCACCTCTAGCCCAGCCGGGCATCGGTCCAGCTATTGACCCTTTACGCGGAGATCCCGTGGGCGCTGTCATGTTTGATCACGTGGTGACGCGTCCATTGCTTGCCTCAACTGCCTCCGTTGCCTCCGTGTTTAAAATGGAGCGTATGACTTCGGTGCGGCTTAGCAAACCTCTGTTTCGAGAGATATCGTGGACGGTGACTGAGTGGACAACACGTAGATTTGGCCACAGCTTCAGAGAACATGCAAAAGCGCATTCAGAGCTGATCAAGCTATGTCCAAGCGGCGCAAGCAGCTCATATGAGCGCATATGCTGCTTAATCTAACAGTGCAGCTAAATACGTATTTCCAGGTGTCTAAACTTTGTACTCGTTAACTGAATCAGAATTAGTGTGTTTTGCTCTTCGTTCTTTATTTGGCAAATATTTTGAAGAAACGGCTTGTCATGTTTCTGACTCAGGAAAGTTCCTGGCTGCGGTCACTATCTGATTATTTACTGCCTAATCGCTCGCGCGGGTGTGCTCAGTTTCGTTAGATTTGTTCTTGCTGCGCCCAAGGCTTGCAACGTCGCTGTTCTGTACATTGTAACACCTTGTAGCAAAGACGTATTATCGCTCGTAACTCGATTACTCTTGTGGACCGTCAGGAAACATTTACCTTCGACCATTCATGCGCTATTGGTGTAGTACCATCATTTATTGGGCGCATATTGTGCGTGTATGTTCAAGTCTGCGCTCATTCACTTATTCCTGACCCTTTGGCAAATAGTGGGCGTAAGTTTCCGTGCCAGTTGGGGTAGATGTGTGTAGATACTGTGAGCGAAACCAACTATGACCGGATGCGGCACTACACCCTTTATCATTGTTTAACGAGGGGCACTCACTCTTGCCGACGAATCGGGGCTGAAGCCCTTTCTTTGAAGCTTAGCGATACAACGCTGGTGGATGAGCAAATTTGTGTGTCCTCGAGGAAAGCCGCATATCTCGAAGTGCCGGTAACACGTACGAACAGCTGCAGCAGCAGCCCGCGAACTCGGCCACACAGATTCATTCTATTCCTTAACATGCCGGTCACTATTTTTGGAGCGAACTACTGCACACGTCTTCAATCCACATGCTTCAATCAAGCATGATTGGAGCACAGTGCGTTAGCGAAATCTCAGTGGCATTTCCGACAGCTGATCGCAAAGATGCAAGTAGAAGCGGTAGTGGTTTCGTATTCGTGCGCGGTCGCTGAGGCGACGTATGGCGCGCCGCCGAAAGCGCCATCTCGTTTCTCTAGAACAAACTGCTCCGCGAAAAGGGTCAATAGCCGCCATGCATCCTTTGCTCGCTGCCATGCATGGAGGTTGAAACATCTATAAGGAGCGAAGCATTCCTTGGCTCAATCCTGCAGTCTTCGCAGTCGTCAGGCTATCATGGTCATGTCACAACCACGCTCGCGTCACGCACGCCATTTGTCGGCTTTCACAGACACGTTGCGCCATCTCGTAACACTTCGCACAAGTCCAACCAAGGTTAGCTAACCGCGTAACGCTGATTTCTACTATATAGTGCGATAAATTGTTCGATGACTTTCGTGGCGGTAGTAATGGTTCACTGTAATCAGAAATGATTTTAAATTTAGCAGTTGTGATCAGTTACTTTTTTTTCCGTAACCTGTTACAAGCCTGAACAGACCCTCGCACCCCGTGTCCCGCAGGTCTGCGGTGCAGGGTGAGAGCGGGCCGCCAGCTCTGCTCTCTGGCGGCGTGAACGGCGAGCCAGTGTGGGTCGCCGTCTTCCGTATGGTGTTCGGCACCTTCGTGGTTAGGCCGCTGTCGCTCATGTGGAGTCTGTTGAACTGCCAGACCGACTCGGCGATAGCGGCAGCGCACGAAGCCTTCCTGTCGAGCAGTCTGGGCAGCTCGACTCTGTCGGCATTGCCGCCGTACGCCGTCGCGACACCTCCACGCAGCGTCAGCAGCGGCACACTCTGTCATCGCAGGCCCTCAAGCCGCACCGAGAACACTGACATCTTCATCACTCGTCTTCACGAACCATAACGCTGTCGTGAATGAAGACATTTAGTGGCGATCGAGGCGGACGAATTTTCGGTGAAAGGGTGGCCAGTCGATGGAAGCGAGGCGCGGCGAATGAGACTCTAGAATAACGAAAATGGGTAAATGATCACCTATCGGTTCAGGACAGGTGCCGGCGAAAACGCCGTGTTCGATATTGCAACGGGCATGATCGATTACAGTACTGGTAACAGTATATATTATTACGTGTCGTTTCATTGATTAGATTACGCAGCCCGAGTGGCTCACGGAGTTTAATTGCTATTGTTGCCGGACGCAAGATGAATGTTGAAATCGCCAACTATTGCTATATTTTGTCTGATTCGCTATACAAACTCCGTTCGAATGACTTCAAATCTTACTAGGAAATGTGTTACAGTGGAATTTGGAATACAATACACTACACGAATAATTGCATATTAGGCGCTTCTATATACTTGCTCGCTTCTATATACTTGCTTCTTGCATTCTTGCTCGCTGATAGACACTGAAGATAATAATTCGGAAACAATTTACTTCCTTTACAAGAAAACCTCTTCTTCTACATAAATTATTTGGTTGAGAGAAAATTCTGTATGTGAACCGCCTCGTCATCCTTAAGCCATGTCTCACTCACAATAATACATCAAAAGCATATCCATGTCGCAATATGTATGCCACCAAATTAAGTTTCTGTGAATACTGAGTGCATTTCAGTGAAATATACAGAGTGAGCCTGTATGACGATTGTCTGATTAACCTGATCTTGTGTGAAAGGTGTGTTAAAGGGGAAAAAAGTGACTACCTAAAATAAAAAAGTTACCCAACTTAGACAAGTCGTCCTTACACTTCATGCTCAGGACGGGTGAACTCGCGGTTTTTCGCATTCATGCGAAGAACGGCATTCA